>NC_081208.1:23159997-23848330 GCF_902713425.1 Acipenser ruthenus
CCATGGCTGCAAGAAAACTGTACGGGCTGTATGGAGAATATTAGCCTCGGATGCAGAAGTCACAGTTTGTTCACAGGAGTTTAAAAGATTTGGTTTTGGGATAAATGGCATGACCTTATTTGTACTGAACAATACAGTTGAAACACATAACGGAATGCTTCCTTATCATTTTTGTTTTTCAGACTTTTTCATTTTCACTCAGATGAAGCAAATAATCCTTCCACCTGGAACTGCTCTTAGCAGCCAGTTAGCCCCCAAATTATCTGTTTATTGTGATCTAAATGACAGTGGCATGTTGAATAAGCAGCTGTATTGTCTTAAAGCACTACTGTATTCACATTACTTACTTGTTTAATATCCTATTCTGTGCTCTGTATGACTTTTTCAGCATAATTATTTATAATAATATCTGCCATGTTTACTAACTATACCAGCAAAAAAATACAAAACAGATTCCTAGAGGATGATTTTCTGAAGAGAGGTGGGGAGGCATAATGCAGTGTGAGCCTGTGCAACACAGACATGCTTCCCCACCTCACTTCCGAAAAAACCTTTCAGAAGCCATTTTAACTTGAGTAGCCTAGTAAATAATGAACTTAGCAGACAATGGAGAATGGTAAAAAGCACACATTAAAGGAGAGTAAACGGACCAGTAAATTCAGGTGAGCCAATACGATAAGGATGGCTGAATAAGAAGCTTCCTAAATGTAAAAACAACTCCTCGGAGTTTGAAATGAGCCACCTAATGTGGTAAATATGTTATCCACATTTCCCCTGGTGTTAGGCTACCAGCGCATTTGAGTTAAATAAATATGCAGTAAATGGGATTTTACATATGCATGACTTCGTGGAGTGATGATTCCACTACTGATCACTGCTAGTGACAGCTGCATGAAGAGACGGTAAAAACAAAGACACTAAACGCGCTCCCTGTCCCCTCTGCTAGGGAAATGATGGCATTGCATGTAATTGTAGCATCTGTTGGCTGCGCTGTCACATGTGGAAGCAGAATGCATTTAAAAAAAAAAAAATATGTTGTATGAAAAAAATGAAATTATAAATTTGTAAAGAGATATGGAGCAGGTGCTCCGAGAGCATTCTATTCATCACAACCCCACTTAGTCTGCTCGGCTGCTCTTTTAAACGAAAGTTCCTGCTATAAAACACTGACATGTACTGTATGAATCATCCATGTCCTTATCAGTTTTTTTTGAGAAGCTCGCTCCCTCCATTCTTTCCAAAACAGACCTGGATGTCGTCTTATTAGCACACCAAAATATAGGTAAATAAATACATTTAATTATCCAGGTTGTTCAATAATCCTGATTTTCCCAGCAGTAATTAAAAAAAATCCAGTACTTGCAGTATTGAACAACTTGAATACATTATATTATTATTAGCCAGGGTAAAAAGTAGTATACCGTTATACAAAAGGTTTATGAATAAATAACCTGTGTATCCTGTGTAACCTGTGCTCTTCGTGCGGCTGTCACATCTGCTGATCACTTACTTATACAAAGGTAAGAATGCTTCACTATGTCTATTTTTACTGTCATGATGGTCGGGTTGTGTTGAGTTGGGGGGGAAACTTCTATTATATGATAACAACTGTTTTTTGCGTATAACTCCTCCCATGTGTATGATGCGTATGACCAGCCTCCACACCCCATGAGCGTCCTGCTGAACAGTTTCCAAATGTTGGCAAGTATGTGGATTGAGATCAAGAGTCAATTCCCTCGCTCATAACATCAGGCCACATAGATTATCGGTATGGGGTGTGTTGTGTCCTGGGTGTCTCCCTTTCCTCAAAGGATGTGAAAAAATGTCCAGACACCAAAAACACAATTCATTTTAATGGGGGCACATCACAGTCTTATCACACAGGAAAAGAGACACCCAGACCCACAGTAACTGTGTATGGTGAACAAAAGGAAACACAAGGGATCTTTTTCTCAATTTCTTATATGATTTAGGATTACACATACCTATGTTAACCTTCTTGGACTGGAACATAAACTAAACATATTTAAGATTGTTTCACGAGTCATCACATTACTACAGCGTTTTAGCAAATACAACATTAGATGCATATCTCACAGACTTTGTCTTGAACTTAGTTATTTGTCTAAATAATCTATTTTGTTGTTGTTGATGTATTTAAAGATTTTTACAAAACATCTGGTTAGTTTATAAATATCATATTCATATTCTGGTGTGAGAAAACTGTAAAGATATACAAGGGCTGGACAAAAATGTTTAATTACCTGCCACATTTAGCACACACGTGTGACTGTTTCACATGACTGATTATTTGGTTATGCAAATGAAATCTCGCCGGAATTCTGTAATATATTTAAGCTCCATGATGCAAGTCACAATAGACAGGACAACAGATATCATAGACTTAAATGGCTTATATGAGGGGCTCAGTTGGCAAGTGATTCCTTAGCCAAAAAATTACAGTATCAAATCTGTGCTGTCCTGACTCCCGTTAGTGGTCATATACCCTATTGACAGTGTTAAGAACTGTAAGTGTTCCTATTATTTGCCCTAACACCAAAATTGCCTTCAAGATATAGGCTACAAAGTATCTAATATGTTTATAGTTCCTTAACATAAATCTACATAGCCTGTAAAAAAAAAACCCACAAAAAAGCAAGAATATTTTACTTCTGTTCTCTATTAAAAAATGAATTGTATTTAAGACTATTAGGAGATACCGTCCTGCATCACAGATACGCTTTAACTGCCAAGCCACATGGTCTGTGCACAAAGAAGCCCTGACAGCTCATATTCATATGAGCAATGGGAATTTTATGCCTCCTGAAACAAGCACTTAACCCTTTAAGTACAGAACTTTGCCTGTATTATCTAAAACATGTATTATTGAGATAATAGATGCTTGAAATGAGTTTAGCTAAACCTGCCTCTTATAATATCTGCAATTATTTATGCTCATGTTATGTAATCAGTTAAGAGTTTAAGAGTTTGTTCAACTTGATACACAAGTATTTTTTGTCAGGGGAAAAGGAGGTTTAAAATGAGGTCATGGTATGGTTCCTATTGAGAAAGCACTTCAGTGTTGACTTCAGCACCCCATCTCTCAAGCTGTGTCACATTGTGGAGTACAGTCCTGTGGAGGTTAGGTGGAGACGACCCTACTTAGAGTCATCTTAAACTAATGGATTGTTTTTGTTGTTAAGATCCCCCGGAACACTCTGCCCCTAATAGATGTGCAAACTCAATGTAAAAAAGCTTCAGTGGAGCTGATTATGGCAAGTACAGGATAACTGCATCAAACTTAATTTAAAAAACAATAAATATATATATATATATATATATATATATATATATATATATATATATATATATATATATATATATATATATAACAAATACATGGATGAAGGCTATATTTGCATCATGAGTCATTCGAAAAAACAGCATAATCGTCTAGATGATTATACTTAGCTTTTGACCCATATTTGACTCCCCGAGACCACTTTCAAACACAAAATGTCTCGTTTTCAATCTCGACAACACAATTCGTGCTTTTTAGGCACTTTTAACAAATCTGTCTCTGTGAAGATTTACAATCATCCTCCACCAACGGCAGCATCAAACAAGAGAGCGAGAAAAATAATCTTTGACTCTGACAGCGACTAAGAAAAAAAAAAGCATACCACATTTAACCTTTTCCTTAAAAATATGTTATTTTTTGCAGTTCATTATCTACCCAGTTTAATTCACCGTTCCTGAATTATCAATAAGAAAATTATATTTAAGATTCTTTAATATTAACTTAATAACGGTCTTGTAGTTTATGATGTCACATAAACCCTAGATGGAATTGTTTTCCAGTAACTCACTGAAGCCCATCTATTATTCTCTATCTATCTATCTATCTATCTATCTATCTATCTATCTATCTATCTATCTATCTATCTATCTATCTATCTATATTTTTCAGAATAAACAACCAGGGATATGTATATGGATTTGAATATTTTGCAGTCTCCTGACTACAGAGCTGGCTCTTTAGTTAAATGGTAAGACGTTCGTTTTGGAACTGAATGGCTTGTGGTTCACGTCAAGCCCTTGCCTTTTGGTTAAATTCAAAGGACTGAGATGTCATTTCATCACAATTTCTTTAAAAGAAAGGAGGAGTGGGGAGAGGGTCACCTTGAACCAAGCCTGAGCCCCTATAACCCCTCACCTGCTGCTATCTCTTCCTCATCACTCCCAGAGTAAGAGCAAACAGCAATTCCATTGCCTAATCAAGCAGTTTGCATGCAGCGGGCACAACATCGGCTACTGTAAAAAGCATCTAGATTGTCAACTACTTATCTTTGGCCTTTCCATAGAAAATGCATGACTTATGTGGGAGCATCAATATCTGGAGGAATAAAAAAAGGTGAAAATGAAATGCCCTGAGACCCCCCCAAAAAAAGCTCATCATAAAATTAAATGATAGTTGCAACAAAAAAAAAGGCACTTTCTGCCTTCTGATCAGGAAGCTATAAATAAAAGTGTATTTAATGTATTGCCACGCAGAGTGGAGCCAGGAAACAGTATGTTATTGCGTAGCTTACAATGTGGGGCCTGACACAAGTTCAATGAAGTGATAACTGATCCTTCATGTGAATTTATGTTAACTGTCTCCTTCCAAAGTCACGGCCTCAGCACTGTAAATAGCAGACTACCCCTTCTGGCACTGCCATCCCTGCAGATAAAACTGTCACCAAAGAGCTTGCACCTTAAGGACAGCGGAAACACACTATTAAGTTATCAGGTTTCGGATGGCATTTCTTGTTCTGCTCAGTTATTTGTCAGCTTCTCAGCAAAAATATATATAACGCCACTTGCTCGCTCTTGGTTCCTGATTTAATAAGTGCCAAGGTGGGGTTGTTTTACAAAAGGAGAATCAATACAGCTCATGTTGTTCCTGGCTCTATATCTTTTCCAACAGCAGGCTTGACAGATGACCAGCTGTGTTCTGTGGAATGATAGCAAGGGAAGGGTCAATGACATAGAAGTAGCAGATAGCCTTTAGAAAAAATTATCCACCTACTTAAAATACCCATGATTCCCTGCCAAAGGCCATTAATCAGGGAGTAAAGCATTGAGGGTTCTGTCATGTGACTTCATATATGAACTTGAAATTTCTCTGGGGCAGAGATCTTGGACCCCAGAAGTCAGACCGTGATATCATGTCAACCGAGGGGGGTAAACAAGCCTACCTTTGAACTAGAGAAGGTTGCTGAGGTCAAAAGATAATGGCCACAATCAAGGTAATAAATTGTCCAAACTATCAGGGAAAAGGGTTTTCAGTTTTTTAAAGCTGAAACTCCTTTAGTTTAGAAGTAGATCTTCATTTACCAGCTCTTAAAAGCTTCACTTAAAGATTGAATATTGTAAAAACCCATCTTCTACAAACACAACTGTTCATTTCATGTCAAAGGATCCATCTTTCACACAGTCAATATTGCAATCCTTTAAAGCTAACATGAAATAACCTTTTGGGAATAGTTACTGTATATTATTTGGTAACACGAATAGCCGCAAACACTCTGAGACTTTAAATGAAATACCATACAAACAACATCTGAAGTAGTTTGCATCACCTTCAGTTATGCACTAAAATCTGTTTACTTCAATAGTTTAAGCTTTTTGAGCTCTGTGCAGGCTCTGTGCACTATATTTTATCAGAATATCGTTATTGACAGAAAACTGATATAAAAAAAAAAAAAGATGATTGCATTCTTTTGTTACACTGCTAACATTTTACAGGAAGCACGTATGGCGCTGGTACATGCCTTTTTAACACAGGCTTATAAAGTTACAACCTCAATATATAAAAATAATGTTAAAACAGTATGGGGCATTAGACATTTAAGACTGGTTTAATACACTCCTTTTAATCCATAAAATCCATAAGAAATGAACTCGCCAGGTGTTAAAATCTGTTTACATTTGATCCTGATGTTGTAAAAGCTCAGAATAATGCGCTGCGTATCATTCATTGTGTAAGCTGGTGATGTTTTTTGAAGGCACTTCCTGCTGATAAAGGTATTGTTTCAAGGATTGGTGAGTGAGAGGTAGGGATCATCTTCTTTCCGTTTATGCTTCTCACAGGATTAACAGCTTTGCATGTTTATGCAAAATAGCTAGGAATAAAGCTGTAACCAATTTAACCACAATGTGAAAAAGACTGTAGATCATTTTTTTGCAGCTTTCATGCAGGAAACATTTGAAAATTACTTTATGCTGAGCAGTCTTTAGTAGAGCTTATATAGTTAAAAAAACTTTAGGAAACTGACAATTACATTACCTCTGTTAAGTCCAATATAATATTACTTTAATAAATGTAAGCCTGATGAATGTTCATAAAAAAGCTGCTTTTTTCACAAAAGCAGTCACAGGTCTCCAGTTGATCTGCTTAATGTCCCAGTCTCCTTTTTACTTCATGTTAATTTCCTTTATATATTAAATCCCAGAATGGGAATAAAGATCAATGCAATCCGTAACATTGTAAGCATAGAGGTTTAGTTAAATGTAAACTGCTTTCAATGAAAAGGACTAAAAACAGCAACTGGAGCAGATAGGAGCTTCACTTTAAAAAATAAATTAAAAAAAAATCTGTATTTATTTATTTATTGATTGTTTATAGCACAAGTTAACTAATCAACTCAATGTGATATTAATCGGTCAACACTAACGGCATGTATCAGCGATCATGATAAATCATAGACAGCCTAATCATACTTTAGGTAAGGCAGTCCGAAAATAATGATAATCAGTCTTATTTCCTGATTCATATTTAAAATGTCAAACGACAAGATTAAAATGCTAAATTTTGTTTTTTTTCATTACCGTTCTAACTGCAGAAACACAGTTCATTCATAATGTCAATGAGGGTCTTGTCAGGGATAAGCCACACAGATGTAGGTATGTACTGTAAACAGGAAGTCATGCCCTGTCACTGACCAAACAATGCCCAAGCATAAACCATTTGATCCAGGACCTAATTAATATGGCTAGAATGAAAATGTTAAATAAATCACTGAGCTGTGCCGAACACGTCATATACACTAGCCCTCTTTGTCGACCCGCACTGTTGATCTGATCGCTCTGAGTTATGGGGACTGTGCTTGACTGATATGCCAGCAGACAATGGCCTGGAGACACATGAGAAGACAGGACATTCCTCGAGAGAGACGGGGAGAAAGCAGAGAACCTTAATAAAAGATTAACAAAGGGTGAAGTAAAGAAGGGTCATCCATTCCTCTTGGCCTTCCACTAATGTGCCTGAAATACAGCTCTGCAAGGCATTACTCTGCAAAGTACCCCAGTGGCATCAATACGTGAAATCAACTACAGTTACTTTACTGCACTAGGTGTTTTCAAACCCATATCGGTATTTTCAATATAGGTATTAAAAGATTCTTGCTTATCACTGCAAAAGACACCAATGTGCGCTCACAAAGGGTTATGCCAGTCGGGGGTGCCTTCAGTATTTTAGTGGAACACTGTAACTGTGCCTGTTTTGTTCCACCCACTATTATAAAGACTATACAAAACCGATCCAAGAGGGCGTTCGCTCTCACTCATTTAAGCCATCTTGCCACTGCATACCTGCCAAGTCTCCCGATTTTGTTGTGAGACTCCCGATGATTCTCCCGTCTCCTGATGATACTCTAGAAACTCCTGATATTGTAGATTGCCAATTGTAATGTATTATTACCTAAAGTAAATGTTCTTTAAAAAAGGGCCCCACCCCCAGCTCGCTCGCTGTCTCGCTTGCTCTACAGGGGAAACAGTAAAAAAAGGTATGTATATATCTTAATTGAGCACCACCAGCACATTAAAAAATAGGATTCCATATCATCTATTATCTATTACAGCCAGTCATGCTGCAAAACATCCATAAAACCAAAGAAGAAAAAAACACAACAGAACCATCATCTGCTCTGTAGCACAATGAAACAAGTGCCAAGCTATTACATTATTTGATCATTCGCTTTTAACACCCATCAAATTAAACCAGGGGCCTGCCAGAAGTGGCACAGATAGGCATTAAACTTTAATGTGATGTAATGGCTGTGGCCTTGTCCTTTTAAGCAAGACGGGCCTCTGTTTCTGAGCATTTCATTTACCAGACCCGACCTTCTTTATTTTTTTCTTCTTACATGCAAGTGCTTGCCACCCGCAAAGCAAGCAAGAATCTCCCCCTTTTCTTACAAGCAGCTGGTTTGTATTAGAAAGCGAGGAGCCAGTCAGGCTGAGAGAAAGCAAGTGCCAACTCGAAATGATGTCACAATCAATCTAGGGTGATTCTCCACAGAACCCCAGAACATTAATTCATCTGCACTAAGAGACTTAATGCTGATGCTATCAAAGGGAAAAGCAAGAAGCAACAATGTATTATGGTAATAGACATTGAGAGCCCAAATTGTATTAATTTACTTCCAGAATTGCATTAGGCTTCAGGTCAAATGATCTCAGTTCCCCAGTGGAATTATAAAAATAAAACACACAGCAGTAATGCTAACATTAATACTGTTTTACACTCTGGAGGGGGACGAATCTAGTTTTCTTATGAATGGAACATTACTCTAATTTTATTTAGCTTCCGTACGCTTCCTAGAAATGAGAAAATATGCGTGCTGCCGTTTCTTAATATGTACTTGAATAATACATTAATGTGGACAAGGTTCATTATTCAAAGGCAAATGTCAATATGGATTTGTTTCTTGTTAAATCACACAAGTCAAAGGGCTAGGGATTCTAAGCTGGTCGCCATAGTGATTGATAAGTTAACAATACCAAGGCACTCCTACAGCTGCCCATTCACAGTAATTTAGACAAAGCATTTCCTATAATTTCCCATAGTTTACCTTTTACTTAACCCTGCTTTTGACTTCTTAACTCTCCCTATGCTTTAAGCTTTCACCATGCCTTATTGAGCACTGCAGTGCTGCTTTGCCAAGGTATATTGCAGTACACTTTTAAGATCGTGGTCTTTAAGCTTTAGCTTTAAAGGTTGTCGTTTATGACTCGTTGCAACTCGAATTACACTGAATGAAGAAAAGCTATTCAAAATTAATCGTAAAAGGATGACAAATTATGTTTCCTGACCAGTGTGGTTTAGCTGACTTCTTGACACTGCCAGTCTCAAGCAAAACCACTGCGTGAGCTGTAAAATTTCAAAAACCAAGTGTCTCTAAAAACCCACACAGGAGGAGAATCGATTCATTCTGCTTAGAATGTTTGAGCTCACTACTGCCCCCTTGTGCCACTGCATTGCAAACACCAGCAGTATTGGACAGCACTTAACACGGGAAATTAGTATAAAAAACAGACACCACCAGAGGGGGTCATGTAAAGTACAGCACTTTCCTTCTACATACATTTGAACACTTTGATGTGAGGGTGGTGGGGGGGTTGCTAATTGAAGACCAGTTGGAATTGAGAAAAGTGTTTGCAGTATTCAACAACAACATTATCTTTCTGGGGATAGTTCTTAACATTTCATCCCCCAAATGTCCACACAAAAAAAACAATGAATACACACTCACACCATAGCATAAATGTTTCTACCTTTTTTTTTTTACCTCTGCATTTAATGTTAATGGTAGACAATTGATGTAGCAATGACAACACAAAGTACTGCACAGTGGTCATATATGGTAGCACACATCAGGGTGCTCAATAGATGATTAGTATTATAAAAGTACCAATATTCATTCCATTAAAATGAATTTAGTCTAAACATGTAAGAATTGTTCTGTCAGTCAGACTGAGACTGCAATAACTGAGAAGTGAATCTATTTTATATATATATAAATGGAGAGATAGAAGAAGTGTGAGACTATGTTTCAAACCTGATTCAGTCATTCTTGTTTCACACATTGATGTCATAAAAAGAAATCCTACTTGCTTGGTCCCTGCTCTGTAGTTCAATTACACATAACACTGTAATTAGACTAAGCAATGAAAGTAGTACAATTTCAAACTTTATACAACCCAGCGTATTATTATTTATAGAACTGTCTGTCAGTTAAAAAAAAAAAACCAAAACTGTAGCTCGCAAAGCCCAAGAGGAACAAACTGCTGCTTTTACAGCAAGACAGCAAGAAAGATCATCAAAGTCTGTGTTCAACCCCATCTGTGCTACAATGGAAATGCTGCAACCAGATTGGTAAAGAGTTCAAAGCTGATAAGAAAATGGGTCTTGCAAAAAGTCATCCTGATAAAAACTGGTTTATTCTGCTTTTTATTTCATTGAAAACCCACAGCAATAATGAGCAAATGCAGACTATAATGCTCCAGCAGTATGTGTAGCATGCACTTCTGTGTAAATGGACTGTCTCTCCTTATGCATTAGTGACATGCATACTTGTAAAATATAAATGCTGCATCTCCCTGTTGCAAGCAAGTTTCAGTAAGACTTTGACAGAGGGCTAATTTTGCTTACTGAAATTCAGGATATTCACACACATTTCCCGGAAGGAATTTGAGAAAATGTAATTGAAAAAAGATCATATTTAGAAAAAAATTAAACAGCTGGTTGAATCAGTTTTATGGCAGATGTCTTGATTGTTTTTCAAGTTTGCAGGTTTGAGTTTATACAGTATAGAGAATAAAACATGACAGGATGTGTACTATTCTACAAGTGGACTTTTACTTACTTTTCTAACCAAGTTTCCTTATGCTTTACTATGCCTACAATGCATACAAAGCCTGACATGCATTAAACTACCGTCCAATAATGAATGTTCCAGCAGTTGTAGACACTGCAAACTGCGATATATTTCTGCTTGAGGTACTTCGGTGGTTAAACAGTTTAAAAAAAAAACAAAAAAAACAGTTGAAGTAGATCCAGGCAAGTTCTCCTCCACAAAAAAATAACCAAACAAACACCTGCTGCACTTGCTGTAGAGCAACTTTGACGTCACGTGACTGTGGTCTGGTAGCACACAGAGTGATTATGATCAGGAATGGGCATGTTTGCAGACTGGTTGCATGAGAAGCAACAACAGGTGACAAGCAGCCCTAGAATCAGTAGAATACATCAAATATTGAAGGCATCGAAGGGAGCAAGTTTCTGTGCCGTTTGAAAACAAGTTTTCAAACTGCATACAACCTACTTTAATTCTGTCATGTGTGCTGCTTGTACTGTACTATGCAGCTGCCATGTTTTTTCTGATTATCAAAAAAAACAGACATATGTATCCAAAACTCTTAAAGGTGGACTGTAGTACCAAAAAAAAAAAAACTAAATAAATAAATAATGAACAAACCATTCTGTAGCCTCCTTTCTTGTATCGAATTGGTAGATAGCTTGTGTTATGATACTGGATGTAAGTAAAGGTCTGTGTGTAATGTGATGTGATTAACTCTGACTGTGTGATGTAGATCAAGTTACTCTGGCGTCTGCGCTAAAGAGAATCAATGGCATTAAATCCAGTGACTCACACGGGCCTAATGCATGACTCACAGTCTCACAGTCCACTGCAAGCTCTTCAGACAAGAGCTTCCTAACAATCAAAATAGAGGATCAGACTTGTGACACAAGAGCTTGCATCAGAGAGAAAAGAAAAATACACCACAAAATAAACTGTCCAGAGTTGCAACCACTTGTTATGTTGTGAGTAGCAGTAACTATGCTAACATTTTGATGATATATTGCCATTTAACCTGCACATCACATACACAAGATTGAAAAACACCTGCCATTATACTGTTAGTGTGTAGGGCCCCCAAGAAGGCACTGACCTGATGCAAGAAGCTCAAAGAAGAGGGTGTTATATTGTTCTGGAGGAAATATGTGTGTGACCATTCTGCAATCATTACTTCTGGTCTAGGGACTGTAAACAAACGACACTGTCAACAAGGCCTGATGAAGCGCACAGAAACCTGACCCAGGAAAGAAATGGTATCAAATAATTCTTCAGTGTTTCAATTTTAAACGCAATAAAAAGGGTATGAATATTTAGTATTACAATTGTCTGAATACGAGAATGCACCTGCCACTGAATATGCCTGGAATACTTCATCACGTACAGCAAGAAATGGAAAAACATGTTCCGCGATTTCCTTTTGGACATATGTACAAACCACCAGCCGGTATTATACACAGTGCAGACGTTTTCTTTGGAATCCTTTCTTTTGGTCGGATGAGGAAGTTACTGTAAACATTAAATGGAAGTATTATAGCTAAAATAAAAAACAAGGTTAACATAATTTAGATCTTTTATTTAACATCATGATGTAATCAAAGAAACTACAAAATGATAGTTTTTCGTTAAGTATATGAAAAACTAAAAAGCGGCATGTAATTCAATATGTTAATGTAACATTATTCAGCAGATTTCATTTGACTTTATGAAGCAAAATGAATTCATTCTATAAGGTGATGCAAAACTTTTGGCAGTAGCTGTAAAACACCCAGATATAGCAAGCCGTTGGGTGATCGATGAACCTCATTACTAACACTTTCAATTACTGTAAATGAATGCTAAAGTTTACTGCAGGGACACCGGCCAGGTTAAATGCTAGTGTAAACTTTTTCTGCTTTATGGCAAGCAGGTTCAGAACTGCATAATTTGATTTATTGACTACATACATGGTGGGATTTAATCTGAAGATGTGATTATACTAGTATGTCTTACCTGACAGTAATATTGTACATGTAGAGTGATATGAAGTTGCTAAACCTGCTGGGTTAAAAACGTGTTTGTACAGTGAATAAATATAGATTTCTGAGGGAATATCACTGCTTTGTTTGTGCTGCATATTCAGATTTTTTTTTAAATACATGATATAAGTAGGCTATGGGCCATATTTACACATATTTAGTTCATGACTTACACTTTAGGATTTTAAGTTTTAGGATTTAGTTCATGACTTACACTTTAGGATTTTAATTTTTTAAGTCTGTTTTGATGCATTATTTTATACTAATGCATCCACTTCAGAATAATGGAGCAATTTGAACAGTCTCTGTATACAGAGGAGTGTCATTGCAGTGAATTACACGAAAATGAAAATACTGTCTCTATGGTTGTGGGTGGGTGAAATATAAGAAGTGTGTATGCCAAAAAAACAAAAGCCTTTAGTCTTGTTCCACCCTTGATCTTTTCTGGATGTATATACGAGTCTGAATTGGCTTTTTCGCTTTTCACTTTCAGATCCCAGACACCCTCTATACTGAAGTTTCATTCTGAGATGGATCAAGAAATAAAAAAAAATATGCAAACTAGCAAGTAGGCAGTATGACTGTAATGCAAGCCTGTAATGCAACTATATATTGGGTGGGGAGGTCAGACTGATCTCCCAGAAATTCGCACGCACACTTCTTATAAAGGATAATTAGCAACATCTTCCTACAATCAAACAATATTTGTATAGCCATCTCTGCCAATAAACACAGATTATTGCTTCCTGCTTTCAAAATTTACTGTATTACTCCAATGTTTTATCTTTTTTTACACGTTCAATATGGCAACAAACATTGTAGTTGCTTTGGCACAAATATTAAAGCAGCTGAAAGAATTAGGCAGTATAAAATATTGTATTATTCAAAGGTATCTGTGATAAGCCCTGTGCACAATGGCTCTTTTTTTCAATATGACTGAATTTATGACCTAAACCGATCTGCTTCCTTTATTCAAGTACTGTATTCAAAGGCCAGAAAACAAGTGGGAAATCAGTAGACTTATTTAAAAAGATGTCAGTTCCCAAGACGCTATCATGGATGAGAAAGAATTCAACACTGATGTGGTGACTTTGTTCCTTAAACAGTATTTTGATTATTGAAGAAGTGGCTTTCAAATAAAGAAATATGTCTTAGTGGTTGAATATTCTGGTGCTGTTTTTTTTTTTCTTCCTGCACTGTGAATAGTTTTCTAACAACTCATATTTTCTTGTTGTTTATTGGCAAAGCATGAGACAGTCTAGAGAGCTACTTTGTTATGAAATATTGTACAAAAAAAATGTTTGTAGTTCTAACCAAAGTATATCTTATTGGCACACGCAGCATTATAACTGGTCCTTCTGTTGAAGATCTCTTGGTTCTTTGTGCTGTTTATGTAGAAATATTTGAAAGACAACACTGTTGATACAATGCTGCTGTTGCCTGGTACCTAAAATATCTCAGCACAATGAAAGTATTTTAGAAAGATTGTAAGGGGTAAGAAAGGGTCATTAATTGTTACCACTCACATTTTAACTGATAACTGATTTGTGCAGTTATTTGTCATTAGTAAACAGCTTGTAAAAACTAAATAAATACCTGGTTACTGTATATAGGCTACAGAATGCAGTACCTGGAACGAAGCCCAAACACAATGTTTGTGGCAGTTTTGCTATTTATAATTCAAAAATGAATGATAGGCTTATTTACCAATCAGTCTTAATTGATGAGTCAGATCGCTGTGAACATTTCAAAATGGAAATCAGGAACTTCTATGTAGGTCATCAAAATGTATACATAAAGGGTCATCTTTCTGCAGTTTTATCCATAATCGGTTTGCAGAATGTCACATAGATTACATCCGATTTCATGGAAATCCTAATGCATACATAATCCATTGAGCCGGGATATAGGCGCCATACCGTAGAGAGGAGGAATACATCCTTCTTTCTTATCTTCCTATCCAGTCTTGGGAGTTATGTAAATCTGTGCGCTGATATATTGTAAAGGGCTGTTCAAAATCAGTTGTGGTTCCAATTACCAAATGATCTTCAATGCCAACGTAGTTATACTGAAATGGGCTACTTGCATTGAACGGTGGTAATATGTTCGCTTTTCCTGGTTTTTGTCAGAATTCTAGCGGCGGTATTCTGAACAAGCTGCAAGCAGGATACCACACGTATCAATGGTTAGGGAAAGAAAATCCCTATATGGAGGCTGTGTGGTCCAGTGGTTAAAGAAAAGGACTTGTAACCAGGAGGTCCCCGGTTCAAATCCCACCTCAGCCACTGACTAATTGTGTGACCCTGAGCAAGTCACTTAACCTCCTTGTGCTCCGTCTTTCGGGTGAGACGTAGTTGTAAGTGACTCTGCAGCTGATGCATAGTTCACACACCCTAGCCTCTGTAAGTCGCCTTGGATAAAGGCGTCTGCTAAATAAACAAATAATAATAATAATATTAGGATAATGCATCAACCTGATTGACAATCTTTACATCTTATTAACCAGAGGCAGTAATATTCTCCAATTGTATAAATACTGTATAATAAAACATACAGTATGCTTTCTGATATTGCCTGGCATCAGGAGGTGGTAAGGTCTATTCAGCAGAAGTCAGATAGAAAGTGTTTTACTCCAGCTGTTTAACAACCAGTAGGCCCGATTTCAGCATCAAAGCCACACAACAGAAAACAGACTTGATTCACAGACTGCTTGCCTCCAATCAATCGCTGTGTTTTTACGAGAACATATTTGGGGTTTAAGCACATGCTTCACCAGTGGAGACCACACGGTAAACAAGAAGCCACACAGCTCTGTGCTTTGTGCGTGCAGCTCTCTCGTGCACTGAATTAGGAAAACCGCATAGCTCTGGTCCGCAGTGGGTTTTCCTTTATTTCTTTTAACCTAGGCTCAACACAAGAATCCTCCTCCTGTTAAAATGATTTGAACTCTCAAAGCAGAGAGTCTAGAAATGAACACCCATGGTTTTACATGGCTGGGTTTGATGCTGACTCACATTGGAAGGTCACGTGTTACACAATATCAGCCAACAAGTCAAAAGTGAGGCCTCAAAGGACAGGCTAGACATACCTGTTTTGCGTGTAAACTAAACTAACAAAACTGCTGGTGGTATAAACACTACCACAAATAGTTTAAGCATTGGGAAACCTGTTATGACTCAGAACTCAGCACCTTAGTTTTACAGGCATAGAGGTGCAGGGATTGAAGGTAAATGACTGAAGATGCAAGAAACACTGTATTCGTCACTGTTACATTGTGGGTTTTGAGACCAGTAAAGTGAAAATGAAAAAACAGGTGTATTTGTGCTTAGGTTGCCTTTATTGGGTTTATCACACCACATAGCGATTCTGTAAATTGTAGGATATACTGACTTGGAAACCCTGTAGAATTAAGTTGGGCAGTGAATTTCACACACATATATATATATATATATATTTGTCATATATTCACTACAAACACTGGACTGTCACAAAGTTTGCTTTCTGATACAATAGAATGCTAAATCATTGAAAAATGTGTAAACAGACACCAACTAAATATACTTTACTGTGAAACTACGATGGAGAGACATGTGAGCTTGTGGAATGTTGTTTTCCTTCAATGTACATTCTATGGAGCAACACCTACAGGATGTAGAAATTTATAGCTCAGGTTAGCTGTCCACTTGCATTGTAATAAACATGATACAGACAGTTTAGTTTGTTACCTATCTCACTTACAAAGATGTTCTCTGCTAAATGATGCAAGTGACACAGAGACCTGGTCAAAAAAGCAATACTTAAAGAAAGTTTTGTTTTGGTAGCTTAAATACATTTTGATATTAATGCAACTATTCCTGACTGTTATCAAAGAGGCCAATGGCAGTCTAGAACAGTTTTGTAAATAAAGAACTTCATTTACAAACAGAACTGGGTGAGTAGCACTAAAGGAGACAGTTCCAGCGATGGCTTTATTTATGTAAACAGTGCTACACTGTAATTACATACTACACTGTGCTTTTCCATTATTATTATTTTGTTTTGAAAGACACATTATACTTTAACAGTGACATTTTCAAACCAAAACACAAATAAACAAACAGACAAAAATAAAAGCTGGAGCTCGCTCTAAGAGAAAGCTGGAAATGACACAACTGACCCTTCTGTTGAAATATACAAGAGCAATAAAAGCACCACTCTTCCTCCCTCTACAAGTCATAGCATAACCTTCTGCCCACCCCACTAGAGACTCTAATAACCATGGCGTCTTGCCAAAGCCACTGTCTCCTTGCTAATTCCCTCAGCCCTGGAGCCATTGCACTTTATCTAAGAGACTTTTTAGAACAAAATGCTGGTTAGACTTTTTAAAATTATTATTATTTAGGAAACTCAGTCAGCTTATTAGAAAATTACAACAGTTGCGTGTCTCTCCGCCAAAAGCGGTCTCTGCAGCTCTCCATTTCTCATTGTGGAAGGATACTTCATAAACCTACGACTTTAGGAGTTGGAGACAATCTGTAGCCACACCAACATAGGCAACACCTTACTCACTTTCATTCCTCAGATTTCTCTTTGCTATCCCCAGCTAAATTATTTAGGATTATTCTACACTTTCCTTTTCTGAAGACAGGTAAGAGCCAGCAGTTGCGCTCTACAACCTGCTTGCTCTCATACACAGCGCATTTAAAGCTGCAGTGTCCCACAACTGTGTTTTACACTGAAATGCAATTCCTTAGTGCCAGCTTACTCCCATATTTCTCTCTATCACATGCCTTGTTAACAGTCCCATTTGTATACATTCCCCAAGTGCCAGAAAGAATGAATCCTGAACAACTTAACTTAATCGAATCAGTGCCTGTTTAGTGAACAACACTGGCTCTACACCTTATTGGCACTTGGGGAATGTATACAAATGGTATCTGTATTTTTCAACCCTGTGCATGTACAGTCACTGTATAACCTAAAATGCAAGCTGAATCTGCCTAAAATAACCAATGACTTAAGAAATGTTACACCCCTTGAAAAAAAAACCCAGTCTGCCTGCTTTCATAAAGTGTCCTTTCAGAAAGCTACACTGGAGTATAGATGAAGAGGCTTCGATAAAAAGTTACATCTAGCTGCGTCGTTCTTTGAAAAAGCTTCTGGCTATAGCCGCTGCATCCAGAATGCTTTTAATTAGTATGACATGATTTCCGGATGTACACACAGCTACATTACTTATTTATAGCTGTCACATTTGGTTTTGTCTTGTAAACAACTTGAACGATAAATATAAACAGCCTACATTGTGCTATCATTATGAGGTGCTACATCATTACATCATCTTTAATAAAAGGTTGCTTTCCAGCTGCACTTAAACCACGAACAAATCGTGTTTCAGCAACCCGCTTAGTGAAGTACACAGTTGATATACTGTAGCATCATTTGTTCTCTGCAGTATACACTAACAGATCATGTATATAAAGACTACCAAGTCTTAGAGTGCAATGCAGTGCTGCTCTGGAAAATAACACACCTTTGTAACTGATCTGAACCATTCTGCTGATGGAAATGGCGTTCATATTAAGAAGCTAACGCATTAAAACTGATAGGTATCAGTTACAGAGCTCTTTACGACCCATGGTGGTGTTCTAAGAATCTTATTGCCCATTTGGTGCCAGGTTTCATCCAGTACAAAATCATTTAATAGCCCATTATGCTGTATATCCCCGTTAACCCTTTAAGAGTCACTGTGCTTCTTGTATATTACTGTAGCCCCTTTAATCTCTGAAGCTGTTAGGGTGTTTATATACTTGCTTCTTGTTAAACATATTCATTTCAGCGTGCACATGTTCAATGTGTGTGAATGTTGCTAGCTTTTTACTCAAAAAACGTCCATAGTTAGGCATTTACTAGAAAGCAGTCCCTGTTGACCAATCTATTTACAGTTTGTCTGCTGACACAAACAGCAGTTGTGAAAGATGTAAACAAGTATCTCCCTTGGAAATAGCATTAGTAACTGACCACTTGCTGCAGTAGATTAATTTAAGATATCATGCAGCCCTGCTCTGTATCAGGAAGCAAAACATAAATAAAAAAGGATGTCATTGAACTTTTACAATTTTACAGGAATCACCAACTGCTACTTTCAACATGGCCTTATACGGTAACCTTCTTTTACTAATGTCAAAACTATTTTTAAATCCATATGGAACACTGTAACTTTAATGTTTCTGTGATTCCGTCTGTATTTACATTGAATAATCTGTCCAATCATATACAGTACATTCTTTACATCCATCAGGGCAGCAGTGTGGAGTAGTGGTTAGGGCTCTGGACTCTTGACCGGAGGGTTGTGGGCTCAATCCCTGGTGAGGACACTGCTGCTGTACCCTTGAGCAAGGTACTTTACCTAGATTGCTCCAGTAAAAACCCAACTGTATAAATGGGGAATTGTATGTAAAAATAATGTGATATCTGCTAACAATTGTAAGTCGCCCTGGATAAGGGCGTCTGCTAAGAAATAAATAATACTAATAATCCTGTTTTAAAGTGTCCACCTTGGCATGGTTGTGTCAGTATCTGGGGTGTCATATCGGACAGGCCACTATACATCATTTAGATGTCGTCACAATTTATAATCTATAGAATTAACTAATTTTGCTTCATAAAGTTGAATGAAACCTGCTGAATAATGTTTTATGTTAACATATTGAATTACATACCGCTTTGTAGTTTTCCATACGAAAAACTGACAAAAACTGAAAAGAAATCACATTTTAAAATGTAATATTAAATGCTGTGCTCCTGATATCATTTAGTAGTTTCTTTGATTACGTGATGTTAAATAAAAGATTTAAATAATGTTCATATAGTTGTTTTGTTTTAAATTATGTCTCAATCCTAAAATTTTAGGTGATACAAAACTATTGGCCATAGCTGTAGGGGGAAAAAAAGACTTCAGATATACAGATATACTGATATAAGTAACCACTGCAACCTGCTTACCTAACATGCTGTACACAAGCCTATAGCAACTCAAAGCAGCTAGCACAGTATCAGTAGTTAATTACTTTATGATGAAATTGGACACTAATGCTTTAAGTGTACAGTATTTACACATATCCTGCATGGCTTATCAGAACGGCAAGGCCACGCTTGTTATTCTGCAGATAGACAAACACATACCAAAAAAAAAAAAGAAAAAACTCTTACCATGTTTAAACATTTTCCATCCCCTCTCTCTACTGGTATAATCCATTACTTTGTTTCAACAGTGTGGCAGAGCAAGGCAGCTTTTTTTTTTTTTAAAGTCCCAAGCTGTTTAAAAGAAACATGTTCTTCCTCTGATCTCCAACAGCAATGCAGAATAAAAAAAAAAAGAGAAGCAAAATGACCTTTCAGTTTTAATCTCGCTAGTCGATAAAACAGCCAGCTCCAAATTCCACCACTCCACGCGTCCTTATTTCTGGACTGGATTGGGGTTCCACAAGCTGCAGTTCCAGCGTTCAAGCTACTCCAAATGTGACTCACTCAGCCCTCCTTCATTAATTCATTTAAGTCCAATGATGAAAATGTCCTTCCCAGGAGAGCAACAGAGCCACGCTGATTATAAAAAATGGAATACTTTTTGAATTGCTTATTATCTGATAACAATATGTGACTCCTCACACGGTCTGCACTATATGTTCCCCACCTTCCATCAACTGACAAGACGAGTTATCACATCAGCACAGTACACGTCTTTCTAACCTTATCTATAACCTAGTTTCACTTTCCCTTTCTCAGAAGTGACAGCTGTTTATAGCACCGTAAATTATTTAATCTCAGTACAACTTTGTGCATCGTACTGCTGTATCCGCAAGTGAATGAGTAAATGGGTAAGGCTTTGCCATTAAGTTAGTGAGAGCTGGTACTGTAGTTTTTACTGTAGCTGGTTATGAGCAAGAAAAGCTAGTCCATTTGTATATTTGGTGTTATCTTGAGATACACTGGGATAAAACTTGGTATGGACATTCCCTAACACAAAAATAAATCTGGACAACTACTCCATTTATTCTGTACTTTTTACAGGAACTAACACTTGATTAGCTATTGAAGGAAATATCTTGGGAACCGGTTGTCCGATTTTGATGAAACTATGCAAGGGCATCTGTTATAAGATTGCATTCTACATTCTCTGGATGTAGGTCATGTGTTACTTATTTCTTTGAGAGAATATGTACTGCATGTTACTAACATGGGACTTGCTACTGTAATACACATATGCTGTGTTTTTATAAAGCAGCAAGATATCAGCAAATGTGTGTCTCAATTCACAACTGTCACTAGTCCCCCCCACTCCTTTGTGTAAGTGTCGCTAACTGATTAGTCCAAAAGGTGAACCACTTAGTGAATATGTCACCTGAAATACATTTAGTAATCAATTAAGCGCACTGAAATGTCATTGCTTCTTCTTTCTAGGTTTCACACAGCAGTGAATCCTGTGTTGTGTGCAGTGTTTTCGAATCATTCAAATATTTACAGTAATATATCTGGAACGGGAACCTTGTCTGCAAAAAGTCCCAGGCTATTTTTTGTTTTCTTTTTAATACACAGTTCAAGGAATTATTGCTAAAAAGTGCAGTGAAACAACTACCACAAAACCGCAAGTGGTTGAAGATAACGGGAGGGCCCCTACACGTCGACAGGAGGAAGGAAACTCATCACTGAAGCAATGAGTTCCCAGAACTATCAGGAGTAGAAGTGAAATGTTAATAACGCCTTTACATGTCACACTTTTTTACCCCCATAAATAATGCTTTGAAACAATGATGTGAAAAGAAGCCTGAGCCTCCACTTTTTTATTCTGACACTAATTAAAAAATTAATTGAAAAAAGTGTGACATACAGACGGGTGGATGGATGAATGGACAGACAGACACTATATATTCCCAGAATCTGATACCCTCAATAAATGATGCAAGATAATGTTAATACCAAGTTTCTTGACAATGTTAATACCAAGTTTCTTGGTTCTCCGCAGACACACATTATATTTATATATATATATATTGACATGCACATCCACAATATCCCCTTCCCAGGGGGTAATAAATCCAACGACAAACATTTCAACTTTTTCTATCAAGACATTTATGGGGAACTGCATATTAAAAAGATGAAGGAAAGCCACCTGCACAGCTCTACTAT
Organism: Acipenser ruthenus; assembly: GCF_902713425.1. Classification (NCBI taxonomy): domain Eukaryota; kingdom Metazoa; phylum Chordata; class Actinopteri; order Acipenseriformes; family Acipenseridae; genus Acipenser; species Acipenser ruthenus. The sequence continues at coordinate 23,181,866 of NC_081208.1, forward strand.
TACCTTGGAGTTGTCATTATGGTAACTGCATTGCCATTGAAGATCATTTGGAGCCTGTTTTTGAACAGACTTTTATAATATATCACCACATAGCTTTGCATAACTCCCAAGACATTGGACAAGGAGATAAGAAAGACCAAGGATGCATCTCTACGGTATGGCGCCTATATCCCAGCTCTGTCTGCATGGATTATGTATGAATTATGATTTTTACCAACACACATCATATACCCAGTTAGTACCAGTCAGTGTACAATACTGTGCAGTATTTATTCCAAATCCATTTTGTCTGCTTATAGATTACTAGGATTTATCACAATACACTGGTAATATTTTTCACAATTTTCTGTAAAGGGAAACTCCTGAATTCCTTATGCCCCTCGTGTAATCCAGACTACAAATAAGGAATAGCTAACCTTGTGAATTGTGTGTAAGCAGAGAATGTTTCTTGCAAAATGTCATGTTAATGTGTCAATGGATAAGCAGGTGTAAATCATTGTAAGATATATATTCCTAAATAGTCACCACATGTGCAATGAGATCTGAATTCGACTAGTGATAACCAATGGCTTAAAATAAATGAACAAGTAGCTTTGATAAAGTATGTTTCAACAACTGGATACACGGTTCTCTAGATATATGTAACATTGTTTGACAACATACATAGAATATAAAGGCAGACAGACAGTCAGGCATCTGGTTCTGATACTCTCAGTAGGTCTGTGCTGAAGAATGTCATGGGGTAGCACTTAATAAAAAGAGATACAATGCTTTAAAGATAAACATATCACCCATCCTATAAATCTGTTTGCTCAGAACCAAGGCTGTGCACCCTTGAAGTAAGGAAGGACTGTTGACTTTTCCTTCAATTATTATGGATAAAAATGATTAGTCTATAATTTACAGCACAAGCAGACCCAATTTAAAGCAATCTGGAATGCGGAACACCATTCTTTGCTGGTAACAATTATTAATGACTCAGAGAAGAAGTAAAAGTATACTGTAGTTATTAATTAATCATTGAAATATTAATTGAGGCATAACCTTCTGAGACACGACTCCGCTTTCCGGTGGCTGTCTGTTGCATGAGAAGGATGTAGGTCACAGTGTTCAATTTCAGTTACAAGATTGGGATTCATGAAGTTACACTAGAAAAACTCACCGGTGCCATTTGTCCTCCACTTTTTGGAAGCACTACATTACAAATACATTTTAAAAAAATGAACGAGTCATTGTAGTTTCTAATTTTATACAAAAACATAATTTCCTGGTGTTATAATTCCTTCAAAGTCCTCTGCTTCATCAGAAGGGAAGCAGAGCTTTTCAACAGTTCAGTGTGTTTGAAATGGCACTGTGGCAGGGCAGAAGCCCTGCTGCTGTAAATAGTGTGTGTGGGAATGTAACAATCACAGGTGTGGCACATGGATATAAGAAAGGACTTTTATAATAAAGCATAATATAGGTGTTATCCTCAGTGTTTACACACAAACACATGTTACAGGCTTTTCTGACTGGTTACATACATTCCTGATATGTTAATTTAAAACATGTCTAATGCTTAATTTTAAATTTTTAGGGAATTACATGAAAACGAACAACCCTAGCTTGCTGTCTCCCTCTTTATTACTTTATAAAACTCTGTGAGGCCTGCTCAGCAACCATAATGGCGCCTAACTGGTACTGAGCTATAGTGTCTTATTGTTTGAAGGAAAATAACAAAACCCTTAAAAGAGTATCTCCAAGCCATAACAGAGTCTGCCATTCCAGCTGGCTTCTTGGTAAAAAGCCCTCAAAAGTAAGACTGTTACTGCAACCTAAGACAAGAACTGAAGAAAGCATCTGCTTCATGTCGCAGATTGTCCGAGAGGTGTATTGTGTTCATGCACAGAGAATTGAAAAACATTTCTGAACAGCAGCATCTTCAAGTAACACTTCATAAAAAATGGCAGCATTTCAATTGTCAGTTACACAGAGTGGACTCTTACACAGAGTACACTGGCACAAGAGAAAGCAGAAAACTTGCGATACAAAAGTCAATACAAGATATCAGGTACATTTTACTTAGCAAGTAAACTATGTAAGCCTTGTAAACAAGTTACAGGGACACAGAATTAAAGAAGCAAGATGTGGCTGGGCTTTAGGCCCCTGTGACGAGGCACAATTTAGTGAGCTTAGGAGCCAATTCCACTGCAGTGCAACCGGAGTTTTCATTTTGACATTGTCTTTTAAAAACATTGTTCAGTACGTGTTGGTTTATGGAACTCATCTTAAATCAAATATTAAAATATGTACTTTATTTTTACAAAAATTTGAGTTTGGAATTGTATTCTGTATATACCCTGAATAGGAATTAATGATAGGCATACATTCCTATGCATGATGTGTGTGTGGGTAAATACAAAATATACCTGTTTAATATCCTATTATGTGTGTTGTAGGATTTTCTATTGTTGAATCAACTTATTTGCCATGCTAACTACTGTAACTCAAGGCTGATTGTGAGAAAGTTAGACGGGGAAGCATATTAGTGTTACACAGTCTGCAGTGCACAATGCTTCTCCTATGGGCTTCAGTGCACAGAACAACATTCAACCAGCCTCTTATCACCAGCAATTTTTGCTGGAATAGTTAGTAAGCAGCAAGTAGAAACAGCACTTTAATAGCAAACAAAATACACATAACAGGGTAGATGACTATAGGAACATGTACAGTAAATGCTATAAATTCTTGTTTCAATAGCCCACATGACAAAATAGCTCATTTAACAGGACGTGCCTTCATTTATCTTGATAGAATTAGACAGATGTCCCCATTACTTTGATAATCTCCGTGTGCTTGATTCCATGTTGTGATTTAAATGTCCTCCAAGCCCCCAAATGGCTCTACAGGCCACCTTTTGGGATATGATCTGGTTCAGGCTGAACTCCTGCATTAAAAATCAAGCCAGATGAACAAAGGCCTGACGACCGCCACCTCTCCTTCCAGCTCAGGTTGCACAGCGGTGCTGATAAGCTCTGTATTTGCTTACAGTATGTAAGCAAATGAACCCATTTACAAATCCTACCAGTGACTTTGAGATATGCCTGGGTTAGCGTCCTGATATTTTCATAGTGTGTCAGGTACTGGTATTACTTGGCACAACGTATGAGGTTTATTTAAGGCTCTTAACTTCCTGTATCCTGTACTGTGTTGCATGGTACATATTTGTATTTGTATATTGGTCAATTCATTGTGTGATTTTTCTATTAATGTTGTTATAAAAACAATGTCATCCATGGTTGTGAAAGCATTTGCCAATTGAGTTCCTACAATCAATCTCTATCAAAGTCTGTTAGGTGTGTGCTACATATGGCATGTATTATAATTTGTTGTCCAATGTCTGTACAATGTCTGTATTTAAATGTCTGTGTTTGCTACACAGACACACACATTTAAATAATCCCTCCCCTAAATGACAAGAATTGAGTAATCTGCATTGGTACGGATGATTTTTTTCCCTAAATCAGAACTGCATAGCAACGCATTTCCTGAAAAGTACGGCAAACAGGTTGTGAGGAAAACTGTCATGACTTGTTCATGTAAACGCCGCAAATACCAACTGTCATTTGAATTCAATACTGGTATTTTAAAACCAGTCTTCTGTCAACCTCAAAAACAGGCTGCATAACCATAAAAAAAAAACAAATAATTATAGCAGAATAATGTGTGGTTTTGGACAACTATAAACTGCTCTACCTTCAGTCTTGTGGTTTATGACATACCAAAAAATGCATTTACATTATTTTATGAATGAATGGAAGAATACTGTGTTATCTCAATTCAGCTCTAGCACTGGTTTGCATTATAATATTCTATTCCAGGAAATTTTACATATCATGCCATATATTATTTTTATGCAAATAATGTGTTAACTGTCCAAAGGCAACTTTTTTAGGGTCCCCAACATTAAATGTTGTTAAACACCACAATGCCTCAAATTATACAACTAACTGAAAAATGTATCACTTTAGTACTTGAAGCTTTTCGAGTATGTCAGTTTGTTCCAAATCATTCAACTATAAAAGTTTACCATGGTAAATCTGCACAATAATTATAACATTCATCCTATGATTTTACCATGCAATGCACATACGGGACATTAACACATTTTGTAGTGCTTTCCCAAGCTTGCCAGTATACAGTACTTACCAGACCTGAGGCAAAATGAAACCAGGAGGTTGAAGCTACCTACAATTTCAATGCGCTCCAATGGAAAACATCAGCTGAAGTAAAACACAAAAATGGCCTGCCTTGCCCTTGGGCTTTGCAACTCTCAAATGGTAAACACTCACAGCATATTCAAATAGCTTGCAAACATCCGCTAACCGAGAGAGAACAACACTGAAATCCATTCTGAATGCAAACCCATCCGCCCAGAATAAGAAAAAGTTTGAAACTGACAGGCCCTGTTGAAACTTACTTGTACACTGGTGATCGGCGTTCTCTGCGTCCAAAGTGATGGGAGGGGTAGCATCTACGTTGACCCCTGACCTCCCAGGCCTCACGCCTTCACTGGTTTCTCCCACTGGGTTCAACACACCCGCCTCAGGGAGCTTCCTGCTCACCGATGCCACCTCAAGGGCAGAGAAGGAAGGCTGCAATGGCAAAGGGCAAAATGAATAAATACAGCCTTTTTAATTTGCGTTGTTTTATTCGTCCACAGAACCCATCATACCTCACAATTGAAACCTGTAGTACACAGCTGCATGCAATGTACTTCATTTGGTTCTAACTAGAAGGCAGCTTCTCTCCTGTGCTATTTACAGTTAAGGATTCATTAAATGCTATCAGAGGGGTTTGTCTTTTGGTTTGGGGGAATGTCCTCTTAGGTCTTTAAGTTTGATTGGAAAGCACCATACAACTGGGAAATAATAAGGGATATAAAGCACTGCTGTATTTTTTGATCGAATACCTCTTTCCAGAACCAATGAACAATCAGAAGAGGGTTAAAATCAGAACTTGTATAGTGAGTTAGGAGATGTGAGCTACCTGTGAAGTATTTGTTGTTGTTTCTCACAACAGGGGTTGGGCAAGTTTATTATTTCAGCGGTTTTCCTTGTGCTTATCTTTGGCAACCTTTTTATTCAAATTCAAGCTCTATCATAAAAAAGCCTGGGGGATCTGGCAGATAATTTTCAGTTCACTTGAAACAGACTGGGTTGGAAGCAGTCATGTTGCTTTTTGTAACGAGATAAGAGAAGAGCGTTTCGCAGGAATGGGAGGCAGACAAAAGGAGGCAATTTGTTGGATTTATGAAGAGGGAAGTTCCATAAGCAGCCAGGCTTTCAAGGGTTCAGCCCTCCGTTGCCACAGTGACCGCTGAACTGTAGTTCTGAGATGTCTGAATATTCTTTCAAATTCAGATAAATACTCATATATTTTAAATTAATTATCTGAACAAAAGTGTACCGAAGTATTTTGTTCAGATAAGTTTTTTTCCCCAACACTGTACCTCACCAAATTACATTTAAGAACAAAGTAAAGAAATAGTAGAATGTGTTTTATTTATTTCAGCTATAACATCACACACTAAATAATAAAACAAGATATCCAATGGCACTAAAATTAACAATAAAGTGTGACAAGAAGACACATCTTTATCTATGTCTTTTGTGTTATACCTGTGGTCTAAGTGTATTATAATTAGTGTTCCGCATTTTCGGTTCTTATCTTCACAAAAAAAAAAAAAAAAAATCCGGGAATTTTTAGGAGTTTACTTTACATATATTAAAATAGGGATAAAATCGAGAATAAATAGTTTTTAATTGGAACATCGGTAAAATCGAGGGGGGGGGGGGGGGGGGGTGATCTTACACACTTTACACGTGGAATACGATGCATAGCAGGTCTGGTTTCTGATTAAATTTAATGTGGCATGTATGTTGAAGCAGAATCTGTGCAAGTCGAAGCCACATCCCAAGTTAGCTGGTACTTTGCAAACGTTTGGCCAATCGATGTGCTGACACAGAGCCAGCTCTTTTGTACAGCGGTATCAGCGCTATGCTTTACTGTGAGAGGTCCCGGGTCGCTCCCGCCCTCCGCCTCTGTGTGGATTGCCTCGCCCTGTGTGATGCGCCTGCCTGCAGGAACCAGGATCGCTACAATATTTTTGTGTAAGTATTTCAATTTAATTTTTGATCAAGCTAGTAGTTACTAAGCCCAGCAATTGCCACAATAATCAGACTTTGATTGGCCAAAAATAATCAGGTGACAATGTGTTTGTGAAGTGACAGAGAACCACGTTTGAACGTTATTTGATCCTATGACGTTTGCTGTATGTGTAGGGCTGCTCATTACAATGTCTGAGTCAAAATAAAACAGAATTTTAATCAAAATATTGTGCATTTCCTAGTACCTGGAACACTTTGAATAATAGACAAAAATCGGGTATAAATCAATAAAAACGACGTCCAGTTAAAAAAAAATAAAAAATCCTGCAATTTGTCAGTAAAATTCGGAATAAAAAAGAAACGCGGAACACTAATTATAATCCACTCCTTGGAATAAACTCAAAACATACTTTTCAAACTGTCAGGTATGCTTCCTCAGTCTTGATGTACAAAAGACAACACAGTTTATTTGGCTATTGCTTGTTACACAGCAGTAATTTGTGCAGTATTGGACATGTATGCACGTTGTTTTGTCCAACCCCTGCACTTGTCCTGCTTAACTAGGTCCACGTTTTCCTGGCTATCAGTAGACTCTCGCTTACCAGCTGACAGTCAGGAAAGATTTCTCTGGCCCTGCCCACCCAGGTGCTGGAATAAATCATTTACAGACCAGCTCTGTAACACACTCATCATCTGTCTCAGCCGTTGGCATTTGTCACCATTTCCTGCGATGAAGCACAAGACTTTGTCTCTCGGGGCTGTGTGGTCGGTGGCTGTGGAGGCCACACCTGCTGTCAACCACAGCAAGTTAGGCAGGCTCCGAACTTTGTTTACAAATGAATGTCACCCGAGCTGTGAGGGGGCGGCCTAGCACAAAGCATCACTCTGAGAGCTTGAGGGCACAAGACTGTTTTTTTTTTTCCTTTTTATTTTCATAGCAATACAATTAATGTTCTAAGCAGCATAACTAACAGAAAATTCAGTTATTTTTGTTTGATATTCCTTACACAATCAGGTCGACACATTATTTATTTAAAGCACAGGTAAGCAGGGTATATCAGGGTATACCAAGAACTGCAAAACCACAGTTAAGCATTACTGTACACATTTCAATAATGGTACCATCACAACATTTTTGCCAGTTGTAAAATATATAATTTACAACAGGCCAGCGAACCTTCTACAAAGAAAACACAAAATCAACTTCTATATTTTATCCCTAATTTAGACACCCAATCATATGATCAGTAATAATTCCTATATATTGTTGATACAAGTAACTGACATGAAACAATTTCAGTCTATAGACTATTATTGTTTTTATTCCCTTCACCAAAAAAACATCTTTTTTAAAAATAACTTCCCCACCCTTGTCCCTAAACCTCTCTCCCACACAATTCCTGTGCAGCCTACCAAAGTCATGAGTTCACAATAGGACATGGCGTCAGGTGTACCCTGTGGTCAGACCTGGCTTGCTGTGCTCAAGTGGGCTGCATACTGTTTAAGTTATACAATATAAACTGATAGGGCTGCCATTCCACCCTTACCTGAAAGGAAGATACAGTATGCTGGAAGTATGCCTGCACAGTAGTGTATATTTTATGCTTGCTATTAAAATTGTATTCTGTATGAGAATAGAAATGTGACTAGTCACTAAATACAGAGATTATGTGAAAGAGAATACTTCCAAACAAACAAAGTATACTTTTGGTTTGTTTAGATTATCATTGCTTTAGTTCACAATTCTCTGAAAAAAGATATATTTTTACTGTGTGTAAAAATATAAAATAAGCACAAAATCACATTCAAATCTCTACCAAATGCTTTAATGTCCTTGATCTCAAGCAAATAAAGGTGTATTTAGTTTCATTTTTAAATTAACATCACATAACTTCAATACTTGAGCAAACTCTGCTGCCCAAAGCAGAACCGCATATCACATTATCCTATACAGTAGTACACCAATGCCATCTGCTGGACACTAAACACATTACAGTAACATTTATTAATTAGTGCCTTGACTGAATCATTGAAAGGAACTGCCACTAGCAGCAAACAATTAACACACACACATGTCAGATGGTTCTCATTACCCACTATGTAAAATGAACGTAGGTATTTCAGCACAACTAAATATATCCTAATATGTGTCTTCAATATCATTATCAGTTGTTGTTTCTGCATAAAACATTGCCAGGCTTAACTAAAACAATTTTTCAACTACTGCTTTTGCTGCTGAAAAGTCTCCTAAAGCTTTTAGAAATGACCACTCTAAATAATAAACTAAGCATACACAGCAGTAAAGAATTATACAAAACACATGACATGATATTAAATTAGCAAGACACTAAATATATAATATAATACTATCCCATTTAAATGACTATACCACTGGTACAGTAAACAGTCTTTTCATCACAGCAGCACATTCATTAATATATCAGATTTCTTTGTCTGTCAAAAAATCATATTCCTTTCCCCAAATAAGAAATAATTGATTTTAATATGCCATCTGTTAAGAAGTGCAGAGAAAAGCCCATTAGAAATGATCTGTCCAGTCCAATCAGGAATCAAGGACCCACTCTCACAGAAGAAAAAATGCCCTTGATGCAGAGACCATGTCCTCAAAGAATCACAGTGAATTAGGCGCGAAGTGATGATTTTTACACTGATATGATAACCAAGACCCAGAGGCAGCGCAGGGGGACACACATGGATGCTGCCACTGCAGACACCACCTTGATGTGCAGGGGCTTGGATGAAAACATTGGGACAGGGGGATAGACACTTTGAAGCAGGAGGGAATCTTGTCATGCCCTGTTAAGGGTCTGGGATTAGGCAATATGCAGAGATGGGCTAATTATCGGAGCTGCAGCGGTGCCCTTGAACAAAGCTCTCAACGCCTCTGGTCTTCACCATTCTAATTAGAGCATCCTTTATTAGAGGCATTCGATTATTGTCTGCGGAAGACAGAGTTCTCTAATGAATGCATTGAATACTAACAGAGGAAGCAAAGGCAATACGAATAGAAGCCTTTTAATGATAGGGCTTTTTGCAGTTTTAAACAGGGCTTTGCTATTTGGATATGGCATACTGGTGTTTCAGCTGCAGATGGTAAGGATTTATTGGGAAAAACACTATGAAGCAGATCATGTATCCTCATCCCTCACAAAGTGTACCATTGTAAATTTGCACATGCTTTCCCTGGGTGTTTTACCCAGTTAACCATAGATTGTACTATATTTATAAGTGATTTACCATGCTATTCTTTGCTATGCTTGATTCGCTTTTCAATCATGATGGGCAAGCAAATCTGTTAGGTGTGTCTATTTGGCAAGACAAATAACTGATGTTTCACAAAGGAACAGTCTCTATGGAGAACAGTCTCTGCAGTAGATTTCCATTTCAAATATTATTAGAAGAAGGGAATCATTCCAATAGAATGTAAACAGACATGTCACCTCGAAATCGGTGCTCTGCTGGTTTATGGTGGCCCTACACCCTATTGAAAGCATTATTGCAGGTGTCTTTTGTTATTTTGCCCAACCCCCTGTCAATAAGCAACAGTTTAACAGACAATGACAAACCGTTGATGAAATCTTGCAAGCTCTTTTTCTGAAAGCGTGTACCCCTCATGATACAGCCAGGACTCAGAGTATATTACAGCCTCTCAGATGATCGTGGTGCCCAGTTTGAAATGACCATGTGATATCCATTTCCCAAGGAAAGCCCAAGGCAATTGATTAGCAGCATATAAGTCATGTTATACTGACCTTTGTTAACTAGGCTGTTCTGTAACACTCCCTCTACACTCTTAAATGCAAATGTGATGTATTAATCTTGAGAATGTAGCCTTCAGCCACTGCGGATGAGTTATCAAGTCCAGGGTGAACATTATCCTTTTTGGTGTCTGTGATTAACGTCAAGGCCTATTTGCGTCACAAAGTGCCAAAGCCATCTTCTCACTGAACACGGACATGTACTTTATCATCAGAAGGGATTCAGCAGGTCTTTCAAATATTATTTAATGATGCATTTATCCTCATGAAAAGACTTTATCCTCATTAAAAAAAGCATATATTGAAGTCTAGAAATGGGAAGTCTAGGCAGAACAGTGGATGTGTAGTGGGTTATAAAATAGGCAATTGACTTGTTACTCTGGGGCCAATGGTTGGTAGCAATTGGAAGTTATTTCCAACTGATGACTGTCTAGGCAGCTAATGTGTAAGAAGTAATGAGTCTCAAATGAGTTCAACAATTAGACTAGTATTAATAACAATAGTAAAAATCATATTATATCAAATATAAATTGACAATATTATTTGTTATACATCATTGAATAATAAATCAATTTATGTGTGATATAGGCATGAGTCAAAACAGAAAATAACGTCTTAGCCATTCCAGACGTTCCCTTGGAATGGGAGTCTAATTTGTTTCTTAGCTTTACCTTTTATAAATCATAAAGATAATCATATATAATAATTAGCATGTATAACGTAAACTTTCATACATATGCAGAAGCACCTCTGTGATACCCACATTTAACTTACATATGTCACCCCTTTTATCTTATCCATTTGTGATTAAACTTGATAAGGACATTCTTTACAGTTATTGGAAGTATATTCAGATACTAGTTTAACAAGGCTGGGGCGTCACTTTTCCCCCAGTAACAGAACTATACAGATGTGCTCAAATTTGTTGGTACCCTTACAGCTCATTGAAATAATGCTTCATTCCTCCTGAAAAGTGATGAAATTAAAAGATATTTTATCATGTATACTTGCATGCCTTTGGTATGTCATAGAATAAAGCAAAGAAGCTGTGAAAAGAGATGAATTATTGCTTATTCTACAAAGATATTCTAAAATGGCCTGGACACATTTGTTGGTACCCCTTAGAAAAGATAATAAATAATTGGATTATAGTGATATTTCAAACTAATTAGTTTCTTTAATTAGTATCACACATGTCTCCAATCTTTTAATCAGTCATTCAGCCTATTTAAATGGAGAAAAGTAGTCACTGTGCTGTTTGGTATCATTGTGTGCACCACACTGAACATGGACCAGAGAAAGCAAAGGAGAGAGTTGTCTGAGGAGATCAGAAAGAAAATAATAGACAAGCATGGTAAAGGTAAAGGCTACAAGACCATCTCCAAGCAGCTTGATGTTCCTGTGACAACAGTTGCAAATATTATTAAGAAGTTTAAGGTCCATGGAACTGTAGCCAACCTCCCTGGGCGCAGCCGCAAGAGGAAAATCGACCCCAGATTGAACAGAAGGATAGTGCGAACGGTAGAAAAAGAACCAAGGATAACTGCCAAAGAGATACAAGCTGAACTCCAAGGTGAAGGTACGTCAGTTTCTGATCGCACCATCCGTCGCTTTTTGAGCGAAAGTGGGCTCCATGGAAGAAGACCCAGGAGGACTCCACTTTTGAAAGAAAAACATAAAAAAGCCAGACTGGAATTTGCTAAAATGCATATTGACAAGCCACAATCCTTCTGGGAGAATGTCCTTTGGACAGATGAGTCAAAACTGGAGCTTTTTGGCAAGTCACATCAGCTCTATGTTCACAGACGAAAAAATGAAGCTTTCAAAGAAAAGAACACCATACCTACAGTGAAACATGGAGGAGGCTCGGTTATGTTTTGGGGCTGCTTTGCTGCGCCTGGCACAGGGTGCCTTGAATCTGTGCAGGGCACAATGAAATCTCAAGACTATCAAGGCATTCTGGAGCGAAACGTACTGCCCAGTGTCAGAAAGCTCTGTCTCAGTCGAAGGTCATGGGTCCTCCAACAGGATAATGACCCAAAACACACAGCTAAAAGCACCCAAGAATGGATAAGAACAAAACATTGGACTATTCTGAAGTGGCCTTCTATGAGTCCTGATCTGAATCCTATCGCACATCTATGGAAAGAGCTGAAACTTGCAGTCTGGAGAAGGCACCCATCAAACCTGAGACAGCTGGAGCAGTTTGCTCAGGAAGAGTGGGCCAAACTACCTGTTAACAGGTGCAGAAGTCTCATTGAGAGCTACAGAAAACGTTTGATTGCAGTGATTGCCTCTAAAGGTTGTGCAACAGAATATTAGGTTAGGGGTCCCATCATTTTTGTCCATGCCATTTTCATTTGTTTTATTATTTACAATATTATGTTGAATAAAAAATCAAAAGCAAAGTCTGATTTCTATTAAATATGGAATAAACAATGGTGGATGCCAATTACTTTTGTCAGTTTCAAGTTATTTCAGAGAAAATTGTGCATTCTTTGTTTTTTGTGGAGGGGTACCAACAAATTTGAGCACGTCTGTAGATATGATATGTGTCCTCAGAGGCTTGGGGGTTGGGTACTCATTCATTTTGACAGTGTTTGACACTCCTATGCTGTAAGACAAAAAAAAACTAATTTCATCATTAATTCTCACAGATTTTACTAAAACAACCTATTCTGGCAACGCTTAAATGTAATCACTGGTTAATTAAATCAACCTCATACTGCAAGCATAAAATGCATTCCTGTTCCATTCAACCATCTCCTTAAACCTCTTTTTGTGTTCAAAATGTCACTCTCCTGCGTTAACTCATCCAGTTACTTTAAATGTAGCACAACCAAGGTCAACAATTTTGGTCACTGTATGATAAAGTTTATCTACAAAAACAGCCAGTGACTATTAAATAATATACAGTAAGATGGCCTTAATTCCACATGTTCTGCTGGCAGAATATTCCTACTGTACGGTATTAGCTGTTGTAAATATTGACAGTTGCATTGCACATAGTGCTCCTGTGCATAAGACAATAGACAAGATATTGTGTCTTTTTTGTATCTTTTTACTAGTTTTATTTTATTTTTTAAATGCTGGGATTCCTGAAAAATGCTGAGAATCAAAGGGTTAAGACTATAAAGCACCTAGTAATTGAATCATCCAGTGAACAAAAAACATTTTGTTGAATCAACCCTTTTACATGGTCACAAGTATACAAATATGATTACATTAGAAGTATAAAAAAAATACAGTACATACTGTACATTAAGAAATACAGAACTGTGGCCTGCTTGTCAGTATGCTTGTTATATCAGAATTTCAGTGAATTCAATCAATCGTGTAATTAGCTGATTCATTCTTCTAACCCCTATTTGTCATCGATTTCATACACCACTACATACTTGTTGCAGTCGAGTGAGTCGTTCTCTACTGAAACCACAAACAGCAAACACCAAACTTGAGGCAATGCTGCTCTGCTGGCTCACAAAACAGATGGCCTGAAGACACAGTGCTTCTGACCTGATGAGACTGCAGGTTTAGCAGCACCTGCAAAGGCCATCTGAGAGATCCGGGTTTGAAATCAGCTACAGACAGCAGCGTGAGCACAGGCTGGGAAATCGTATTCCTCAATCTGAGCGTCTTCCACTGAAACCCAGCACATGCAGCACTCAAACACCACTGAGGGCTACAATCCATCTTACTGGCTCAGTTGAACTCTTGGATTTTGTTTAAACACCTCAATGCTATCAACCAGCTTTTCACATTGATAACAATTATTTTAATATTGCTTCAAGATTCAAATAACAGCTTCTTATTCTTTTGAAACAGACATCAGTACAGTCTCAGTCTGAGCATTCAGATATGTTTTCAAACACACCAAACCGCACTGCCTAAATTAACCTTAACCTCAGAACATTAAAATTAATTAAATTTGTCAATTAAATTGTCTTATATCCACCTCAAGTAGGGTGCACAGGGCTGATTAAATCAGCTCATAGCTCCTCTAGGGTTAAAAATACAGACAACAGAATAATGCTTTATTAATGAGTAACACTGATACATATAGATTCAGTTCAGTACAGTAGAGTAGCAGGCATAAGGGCAGGCAATAATGTAAAAAAGAGAATGAAAGCAAAGGGTTTCAACAAATATATTTGTCTGCTGTCAGCCTGAAGCAAGGTTTAAAAAGCCCTTAAATGGGAGGAAAACACCAAAGCCTGCTTTTAATGTTCCTCCTTCCTCATCGTCACATTTTTTAAAAGAGAATTTCTAATGATTCCAGAAGAAACAGCTTACCTCAGCTTAGACCTCTCCTCCAGGAGACCTACTCTGCACAGACACTGCCCTAGTTATTTACGCGCTGCTGCGCTCTATCAAAGGACCTCAGGGAGCCCTAACAAGAAAGAGTAAGTGCTATCGATTTGGCACTTCCTGCTTGGCCTGCCTGTCGAAGTAAACGAGACGACTGCCTGACTCTTACTGCTCAGCGAGCTTTTGACCCGCAGAGGGTCATGGCACACTATCTCTTGCAGCGAGCTATTTGCCCAATATGTTGCTTGGTTAGCTCAGTGGGGGCCACTGTTTTTTTATATTTTTCTTCTCTGAATAGGTACTTAAAAAGAAGTGCTTAAAAGCCTGACTGTGTGATAGCTCTACAGCAATTTGACACCTGGAACGCGTCGGCCTACTTCCTTGTTTTCACCTCTGTGGCTGCCCGCATGCAGGGCTTGGTCTACCCCTCCTTACTAATAACAGTGTAGTGTCAAAGGCACACCTTCGCCTTATCCACAAAAATGCCAAACATGCAGCTCCCCACGAGCACTTTCAGTTGCTCTGAATGTCATTGTGAACAGGTATTTAAGCGCTTGAGAGTTGCCAAGCACAAGCTACTGTATTGTTTTGTTTCTCTCTCTCTCTCCCTCTCTCTCAATGGGAAACAATATCAAGGGGAACAAAGAGAAATTCTGCCAGTTCTAGTGGTTTGATAAGAGTTATTTCAATGTAATTCCCAACTGCTGTTACAAAGTCTTTGACATTTTACCCAGCATTGCACTTCATTGGGATATATCAGCAGGGACTCCCATTGCATAGTAGTTCAGCCATTTCAGGTTTCACTGTGAGCTTACAGTTATTAGTAACACCAGAGATTAGTTACTAAACCACAAGGAACAGGTCTAACAGCTATGCAATGGAAGTCTTATTGCCCAGCCAGAACAGGTAAGGTTGTTGGTTGGAAAACGAGGTCTGTGTTCATAAATGTTACCCAAGACCAAGATCAGACTTGAACTATGGTCTTAAAACGTAAAATATATCAAAAGACTCCATAGCGTAGCACAGGGTACAAAAGGTGCATCTAATTAATCTCAGTTGTGTCTAATTAGCTCACACTAAAATCTGTAATGGCTGAAAATGCTATTCAATGGGAGTCTTAAATTGTACCCTGGCTCATCAAAGGATGTATTTGCCATTTCAGAGCTGTGACTGTGCGGTATATAAGACCTACAGCAGTTCGCTGTAGCACTGAGCTATGCTGGATTGCTGGAAGCAAATATCTACAGTATTGGAGTACTGGTAGAGCATGGCTTATAGCTTTTCTGTTTCGATTTCTAATTCAGGCGGCAGCCAGTTCTGTCAATCCACTTTTTGGCAAAACGATCTCCTCCAAATATGCACACGACCTTCAACTTCACTTGTTTGTTGGTGTCTGCTTATAAATGAATATTTTCATAGTTTTCATCCCACATATTCGTATGCAGTATTAAAAGTGTGAACACAATGTTGTGTATTAACGTCAACTGATCCAGAATACAAGCGGTAACCAGTAGAAATAAGGTATCACTTTCTGCTCTGTAAAAAAAAAAAAAAAAACATAGCAGACAATTTACCTGTAAGCCTAAATTTCTCTACCTCTGGAAATGAGCGCTAAAGTGTCAAATAAACACTTCCAGAGATTCATTTGAGGTGACACAGTAATCAGTTATCGGTCACTGAATAGAAGACATTAAACAAAAAAAAAAAAAAAATGGATGGTGGTTTTTATAGAACACTTCACTCAACCCTCATTATAACACTGTTCTTAGGAGCTAAGCAACTGGGCTGGTATAATAAGGTGTCACTTACAATCATTTTTAGATTAAATTAATGTAGTGATGAACCAAGTTACAGAAGCCCTACATCACAGCATGCAGCCATTAGTTGGGGTGAAGGGTAATTGAAATATTATGTAAAACCTATCAGAAAGCCTATTGAGGTTAAAGAGGGGCACACTCCCCAGGTGCCCTTTTCTGCAACAATAGTGAACTTGGCCAGGGTCATTGCGGCCAATGGGGGAAGTCTGCTGTGATTTGCACTATATAGCTAGCCACAGTAGGGGCCTTAGTCAGCTTCTAATGCCCCTACTGGGACTCACTATGTAGCAGAGCTCAATCACTAAACCCCTGGAACCTGATTGTTTTTAACATACCTTATTTATTAGTTGTCAAGCTGACAATCGTTTCAGTGTCTTTGTCAGGGTTTTATCTACCTGACTACAATCTTTACAATAGTTGACAGTAAAATACTGTATTGATTTTAAAATGTGACTTCTTACTTGTAAACCTTAACACAACCTTCGTCCACTGGGCCATTTGTCAAAATCCTTGACTATGGAACTCAGTGTCTGGAATTTAGCTTTTGCCTATTATCTGTGCTTAGCTTCTGGTTTATATAAAACCCTTTTTATAAGTTTATATGGAATGGTATGGTTTGGGATGGGATGGAGTGGTATAGTTTAAGAATGTATTAATTGTGTGGTTATGAGTAATTTTACAATTTAAACTAAAAAAACCAACAATACAATACATTCAAACAGCTATATAAATATGAGACACACAACTTATACTAGCATTTGGTTTGACTGCATAAACAAAACACACTGAATGAATTACCTTCCATCTTCTTCAGGTTACAAAGAAGATATGGAGCTTGGTCAGAAAGGCTGATCAAATATATGCTAATTTATACAGTACATAAAAAGACAGCGAGATGAACCAGGAATATAAAACCAACTAACTGTCTGTTCGGATAACAAACCCCCATACTTGCCAAGCAACCGACCGACCAACACAACACAAACAAAAGATTTGACAAAATAAGGCCCTGATGATGACCACAAAGAAGCTCTGTGGTTTCAGCTCAAACAGAGCCCTGTGTGTAGTGCATTAGAGACCTAATGCAATATGCTGTGGCATATTCAGATATGTTTTTTCTTTTTTTTTAAATTATTATTATTACCTCAAATCAGCTGATTTGTTTCCTCAAATTTAGAAATAAATGTTCATAGCTGTTCAAAAAATATCTGAATACTTAGATAAGCTTTTATGATTTCCTACAGAAACCTTCCATTGCCACTAGAGGAAAAAAGTGAGAATTAAACACAGTATTTGAATTGCTTTTACCCCCTTCTGCTTTTTTTAAGCTCAGTTCACAATTTTGACTAAAACCGATACTTGAAACAAGCACATTAGTAACAATCACCACATTTATAAGTAAAAAATTAGAGCAGTCAGTATTTTTAAAAAGTACAGCAGTAGTAAAACTGTACATTTACTGTAAAAGCTGGATATATGTATGTCTGGACAGGCATATATCCTAAGGTTCTGATACTGATCACAATTGCATAAGCAGTTCTCAAGATATGTGTAATAAACATGTGTGTAAACATATGTACATATATACTGTACTCTATATCATCTATAGGTAACCATGACAGCCTGCATTTACTGCAGAATTAATAAAATCTACTAATACACTGCACAGCAAAACAGGCAGTCTAGTCTAGCAGTATACAGATACCCTCTGCTGGCAAATCAAAGAAGTACATAGCCAGGAGAATCAAGCAGACTGCTATCCCCATTTTCCGATACTAGTGTCAGAGCTACACGCTCTATTCATCACTTCTCCCCCTGTCAATGTCCAAAACATCATGCTGTATTTGCTTCCAAGGCAACACCTTTTTGGTGGTCATAGTTTACGATTTAAAACTGGGCAGAGCGTATCAATGCACAAGGAATCTTGTTGTGTTCAATCAGTTAGAGCACTTGGGGTTTCCCTTGTGGAATGTGATGGTTGGTTTCTTCATGCAGATAATACAAAAACATTAACTATGTCAAAACATCCCACTGCTGTATGCATGTGTAGTTCTGCAGCATTGACTTATCCTGAATAACTGCATCACCCATATGAAAACAACCAGGCACAGTACATTGCACTGTGCGAGCTACACCCTTGTAAAAAATACATTACAGGAATACCATATGTACCATGATTGTGGCATTTGGAATATTATATACATTGTGGTAATCTAATGTACCATATTTAATATACAACAGTACAATAGGCTAATTAGTTTAAACTGGTTTAAAAATGTTTAAAGCATAACTTGAAGTGTTTACTAAGTGCTATAATGCACTGTTTTGTGGTGTCGGACTGCACTAGAAACAGATGGTTATTTCAGAGGCTCAGTACTTTTTTGTTGTCAAGCCCTTATTTAAATCAACTGTTAATATACTTAAATACATTCTGCAATCTATTGGCATACTACATGGTTTCATACTTATAGTGTAAGTGCTGCAAACATACAGTCAATATTATATCGGTATAGCGATAGAATATGAATATATATATATATATATATATATATATATATATAGATAGATAGATAGATAGATAGATAGATAGATAGATATAGATATAGATATGAAGATATTGAACAAATACAAGACAACACTATAGCCAATACCAACTGCTACATGCTTAGTTCTGCTAGAAACTGAGTGAGTTCAGGCCTGTTATTAGCTTATTACATTTAGCCAGAACTCCCCTCAGGTCTAATGCAGTCTACACACACACACATAAACCCAACATTTTAGGTACATTTTACTTCCTCATGGTTTCTTAAATCGGTTTTGTGTGTTCAGAAAAAAAAGCAAACAAAGCAACTGTTTGATGTGGGTGGCACCTAAATATGTTTGTTGTAAAAAAATATATTTTAAAATGATGCTTTACAAGAACAGGGGAAACCACAGGCCAATAATTCCATGCAGGCAATCTCTAGCCACCTTTAGGAAAATGACCCGACTGTAGCAGTGTAACTATGGTTACTAAGGTGATAAAATCCTTAAACTCCTAAAAAGTGAGTTTGTACACTCACCATTTTAAAATCTGAAATGAACAACAAATTGAAAGATAGCATTAAGTGGCAAAGCCTTTGAAATTATTATGTTTCGTGACGTTTTAACAAAAAACCTGCACAAAACAAATGCATTCTTGTAAAAACCAAGTGATTTATTATGGTACTCTGATCACTCAAACAATAAACACTGACAAATTCATGTCCTATTTATACGGGGTGAATCAGAAAGATAATTTTTGTGTCATTGCACTTTAGTTGCTATTATGTTATGTCCATATGGTGCACATTTTCAGATTTACCCTGTAATTATATATATACAGTGTATGTATGTGTATATATATATATACACACTATATCATTTAATATGTTTGATATAGTATACATATGTTTAAAAGAGGCAAGGATCTGTATATTGTTCCTTATATTACCATATAACAAAATATATGGCCAATACATGGAATAATAACTGCAGAGAACATGTAAAATGTAATGTGAAAATCCTTGAATATCCACTACTTCAAGCACAGTGTTTGATGTTCACCTCCTGTGCTTTTGTACTTCATAGTGAGGTGTGTCCTGTGGTTATCACCCCTGGGGTTCTGAATGAGACATCAGTCACAGACAGGCAGGCAGGCAAGCGGGCAGACTGACCTGACCACGAAGAACGCAGAAGCAGAACACTAAAGGCTCCTAGAAAACCAGGTCACGTCCCAAACTGTTGCTTTTTTTTTTTTTTTTTTTTAACAGAAGTGTACTCCTCGTTTCAACAAGTCCTCTATTTGCTCAGAGCATGAAAAGGGTTGTGAACATGATCTCCTCTGGAGCCCCGCGCTACACAGGGCAGTGCCTGTGTTATCTACAAGAGGGCTGAGCCACCTGCTGTAGGACACTGGGGGATGAGATCATGGGGAAAACATTAATCAAAGCAAGTATGCCAGTGCCATTCTCCACCACAACTGTCAAAACAAAATTAGAGCAATCAGTGTCATCAACAAAACAGTTCTCAATTACTCACATCAACAGCACAAACGTAAAACATGTACGTGAAATATAGGCTAATACATACTCACGTCTGCATTTGTTGCCATTAATGGTAATGATGTGCTCTTTTATGGTTCAAGTGGAGTTTCTTTCCATGAATGCACTGGTATTGTGCCTCAATGGTCCTGAACAAGTTTCAACACTATTGGATAATGCATGACATCCTGCAAGACCCCTTTCATCAAAGGATAATGAATAACATCCCACATCTCTGTATTGAACATTTGTTAAAGTAGCTTGAAGGTCAGGTTGGAAAAGGACTATTTTGAGCAGGTTTTGTTAAGTGCTAGCCATAAAAACAGCCAAGTTATGTTTGGCTAAAATAATGGCAAATGGACCTTGTTTGGTGTTACATGACACAACTTGTGCTGATTTTCCATCTTTGGGCAAAAAATGTGACACCATGAAAAAATCTCCCCAGCACCTGGGGTTCTGGGTGTCACATTAAATATGTCGTACAGTATGCCTAAGTGCCTCAAAAGTACACAACTGGCTCAAAATTGACCACCTAATTATCCTTTACACAGTTTAGAGAAATACTCATGAAGGATTACTATACTGGTAAAAGCAGGGCTGTTTCAATAGGCCATTTCGCCCTCCAACAGTAGGGCTCACTGTTATCCTGCTGGGTGAAGGCAGCTTGGAGCACGAAAGAGAAAGATAACATACAGTATCATTAAGAAATCAATACATTTTAACACTCTTGGAGCATTGTTTGACAGAATGTGCCTGTGGCAAGCAAGGGGAGTCTCCTGGGTGGACTATTTAAGTTATCTCAACAGCAGACAGGAGCCGGGAGCAGCAACAGCAGCTCTTTATGAGGAGGTCCAACGGGATCTTCTCGGCTGGTTAAGACATGCTATGGGCTCACCAGCTCCCAATATATGCTAACATCAAAGAAAATATAATCCTCAAAACTATTTACAAAGCTTCTGCTTCCGTACAAAGTGTCCTTAAAGCTAGCAGCACACTAGCAGTTTACGACGTATAAGACCCACAATCTTGTTCTGGTCTGTAGAAGACACGAACGAAGCAATTGTTGTGGCTAACAAAATGGTTCCATAAATCTTAGCACTTCCATTAGCTCCATACATCTCAAATATGCAATTTATTTCTTTGACCTAATGTAGTACCAGATATGATGTTTTGAAATGAAAATACATGTTTGCTTTAACATGGGTTTCTTTCCAAACTGCACATTTAAGACCTATAAACTGAATAGATGTGAATGGTGGAACTATTTTGTTTGCTACAATTACTTTAGCCAATTTACCCTGGAGCGGGCGTATTTAGCGCTGTAAGATATCTAGGATTCAGTAGGTTGAGACTGTGATGTAATCTGTTAACTATACGAAAGCTAACAAACAGTAATAGTGTACGTTTCAAGAGTCCACAATATCAGACTCTACCTCATTGGCTTTTGGGATTTTAGAACAAGGCCCCAATATACTGTAACTATACAACTGCTACAGTGCATTGTACATCTAAAATCTAAAACGACACAGAATTCTCAGAAATGAAACCTACAGTGTGACTAGGAATTTGTAACCCAATTCTAATTGCCAAGTACGAGACAGTGTAACAAAAAAATCACTGTGTGCGTGTGTGTGCACGTGTGTGTGTGTGTGTGTGTGCTACACAAGGTGCCTTTTGAAAAACAGCCAGTGCTAATCATAGGGCTAATCATAGGGCTAATGATAGAATGACTATGCAGCTACACATAGAGCCACCAGCATGGAAATGACATACTATTAATTTTAAAATATACACTTAACGCCTCATGCTTTTTATCTGTTGACTGGGACAAAATAAACAAACGTGTCATTTCAATTCAGTACCAGAGTGCTACCACCAGGATCAATGAGCAATATTTTTATTCTGATTCATACACCAGTATTATGTGCCAATGTTGTTTTTCGGCTGGGGGCAAGAAAAGCTACAATACTAGATGACTACAACATCTGTATTTTTATTTTATTGCAGTAAATGTGTAGTTTAAAAGAACAATACATTGACGCCCAAAATCCACCACTAAGGGTTGCTACCTTGCGATGGTAGAATCAGAGATGACTAATAATAACTTCAGCAGACCGGAATTTAAGAGACTGTGTGTGCCATGACTGTCAGCAAGACAGTGGAAGAGGTTGAGAGACTAGCTCAGGCTATTGCTTTACACTCCCTTTCAGTGGGGATGAGGCTACTTGCAATCAATTGTCCATCCTTGTGTGGGCCTAAGCTGGGAGCTCCATTGTTGCGGCTCGCTGCGCATCCCTGGTCCCTGAGTAATGACAGTACAGGCATGAGACGGGCCTAAAGTCTAGTCAATAAAGCCTCTGTCTGTTTGCGGAGTCTGTCCCCCCCACCCCCCCACTTTTTTATTTTCCTCCAACAGTTGGAAAGCAAAGTTCAGCCCCCTCTGGAACCAGCCAGCCAGAAAAGCCGCCTGGAAACAGCAGTAGTGGCTCAGAATATTGATTGAAGACATTTGGGGGGATAAAGGTTTTGCGCTTCCTCTACAAACAATGAACTGACGTGGAATCTCTAGAGGTCAGAGGTGGGAGCAGCAATAAGTGGCTTATGCTTTGTGAAGTGGCTGAACTGACAGTGCAGAGGATTAACAAAGACGTCCTCTGTTCGGAGGCTGGTCATGTGGA
Source organism: Acipenser ruthenus (assembly GCF_902713425.1). NCBI lineage: Eukaryota > Metazoa > Chordata > Actinopteri > Acipenseriformes > Acipenseridae > Acipenser > Acipenser ruthenus. The sequence goes on from NC_081208.1 coordinate 23,204,658, forward strand.
AATGCTCCAGGCTGACCCCTGTCACTTCTCTTTTAGCAAGAACAGACATTTATTCAGGGGAGAGAGAACCAAAACAAAAGGTTGAGGGAGCTGCCCCAGGCTTCATATAACTAAATCAGTTATGCCAGAGCTATAATTAAGAAGGGCTTAGTCCCTCTCCAAAATAGGTTTTGTAGTGGAAGTGACTGTTATTTTTTCCTAAGTGGTGACAACCGTTAACTAAAAAAATATATAAATAAATAAATAAATAAATAAATAAATAAATAATAATAATAATAATAATAATAATAATAATAATAATAATAATAATAACAACAACATATTTAAGGGATATTTTGAGTTTTTTTTTTTTTTTTTTTAATGCCTCATTAATCAATCTTGTAATATAGATATGATGGAAGAGGATTCCCCCACAATAAAAAACACTTTTAGAAATCAGAAAGGAGTTTCAGATAAGGGACTAAGCCCTTATCTGAAACTTAACTGAAACTATATATTATTGGGCTGTAGTTTTACATATGGCTTGGTAATGTGGCTTTAAATACTGTAGGAGAAATTATGCATCTATTTAAAATTCAAAAACGGGAAACAGTGATGTTTTCTCAGGCTGTAACTATGCTTTATTGAGTAGCACATTTTTCCTTTTGGAGGGTGTTTGTGTCCTTACAGTTAAGGCGACCATAGGGGAATATAAAGGTAAAGGTGCCAAGGTCTGCACAGCACCAACCATGGGACAAAAACAGGCATTATAGGCACTGCTGCATATGTTGTATCATAGAAGATAACTCCACACCCTACACAAAAAGTATTTACACATCATTAACCAGATGTCAATGTGTTTCAGAGAACAATGGAGAGAACTGAAGTGTCAATGAAGTGGCACTGCTGAGCAAACATACATAAAATACAACCACAAACACCAATGGCACAAGTTACTCAATGCTCCCAGGAAGCTCCCTTCTTATCTGTCACCTGTCTGCCCCTAAACTGGTTGATCAGGTACAGCAAACTTCTGCAAGGTTTGAATGCTCTGGTTTATCCGTGTCTATCTTTTCAAACCCAGTCTCTAGGCTTTAAAGCGGTAACTCAAACAACATTAAAATGGTGTGCTAAGGAGATAGGAATTTGAAATGTTTTTGTAAGATACAAAATTACTTTTAATGACAGGTGTGTAGGGTAATTATAAAAGGATATAAAAACTAAATTGTAGGTTTCAGAATCCGGAAAAAAGGCGGCCACCATGAATACAGTACACCAAGAGCTCAATGCAAAGCTGACTAGCCTTCAATAACTCAGCAAATAGGAGGACAGTGCTGTGAAAAGTAGGTCACCATGACCTACATGCACAGTTTTTAGAACAACTGTAAATAAAAATGTAAATGTGATATACAATAATTTCTACAACATTGCTGTTGTGTGTCACAGTTTAACGATAAGGGACAAATGGTTCTTATCGGAGTAAGAGAGTAGGTTGGTTTAATGACATCCTGACATCCAGTGTTTCTTCTAAAAGTTTATACTATAGCATTGAGATACCATTACAGAATCTGTGTGGCAGAACCATCAGCAGACCACTGCATTACATCTATAATTTTAAAACACAAATCTCTGATCAATGTATTTTCTAGACAGAGTCATTATCCATTTTCCAGTCTCACTCCTCACACTATACAAAACCAATGGGTTTGCCACAAAATCATTACCAACAAGTCTCTCTCTATAGCTTCACTATTAAGTGCCGCAGCATATCTGCATGAAATAAGCAGTGCTATGCATTTTATAAAACAAATATTCAACTAAACGCGAATCCAGCTTTACCGTGCAGTGGACTGATAATAGTAAGTGACTTAAATGTTGGGAATAGACAAGTTCATGCCCCTCCTCAGAGCTCTATTTATGGCACTCTATTACAATTTGAACTGACAGTTTTAATGAATAAATAGATTGTTCTGGAGCCCCACTGCAGTTCCAGCGTTCTACAATGGAAGCTGCAAATGAGCACTACACAAGCACCAGCTTGCCCCATCCACTCCTGCTAAACATCCCTGAGTTACTCCAGAGTACAGCCTGCTTTATACTGTAATTCAGGCCAAATTGTCTGTTACTGCACTGTATGTGTTTCTATTATTATTCTGCATAATCAACAGTGCTGCCAAATTGTCAACTGCAGTGAAACTACAATGGCAAAGCAAGGGTTCTGTACTAAGGGGCAGAGGCCACACAGGCTACCATGATATGAGCCAGACTTGTATCTTGATAATGGAATCACAACGGCATGAGCTATTGGCGATTCATTACTGAACCATGGCACTTTATCAGTACCTGTGGCTTAATCCCACCAGGATCACTGTGCAATACTTTCTAAATCCATTGGGTTGCCAATGTTGGTAATGCTTCTGCTAAGGATAATACACAGGTATGATTTCCTAACAGTATTCACCTCTTATTCTATTAGTGCCCTCCAAGCCCCGTAAAGAGCTCTGAGAATCAGTACCAAGGGCTATTCTGATAGCACTTCGAGCAGCTACTGTAGCACTTTCTTAGAAATTAAAATAAAATATATGTATTCTGTTTTAACCACATATGTTGTTTAAAACACATGTTTAAAAGTACAAGTTTTTTTGTTTTTTGCATGCGACTCTGATTGATTTTATTGGTGTGATTTTTTTTGGAAATTCCCTTGGTAGAAACTTGTTAATGCTTGCTCTCAGGCAACGGAAAGCTAATGTTAAGCACTGTGCCAGTAGCAGCTGAAAGCTTTTCTTTGTTTTAACTGAAACTTGTTAGCATTGAATGATGAGAAAACAAGCATTAAACTATATGTACAGTAAGGCAGCGCACAGGTCTGAGTTAATATTATAATACAGGTACAATATATTATATTGGGTAATTACAAAGAAACCGTAGCAGAACTAACAGACAGATAGCACACTTTCTGGTACTTACACTGTGTCAAGATTCTACAATCAATTCTACAAAACATTTCCAGTTTGTATTGGTTCATATTGCTGTGATATTGGTTCATAACAATACCAGTGTGCTGCTAATGGTCCTAAAGGAAATACAGTGGGTTTATAATCCTCTTGGGGTATTTCAAAACTACACCAGCCCTACGATTATTCATCACCAGTCCATTGCAACTGCTTGTTAAGATCACTAGAAAGACACAGTAGTTTACAACTGAGTGCACATAGATTCAAATCTAACACCACTCAAACAAAGTGATCTGCAGTTCATATCATTAAAAACACTCCAGGTTAACATCACCAGGTCTGAGCTGAAACTAGTTATAGTTTTGTATAATCTGCTCTTACAGTGCTATGAATCTCTGCAGTAACCGTTTGTCCCAGTTTAATACACTTTAAAAATGGAAGTTGCCTTTCGTACAAATTGCCCCAAGGCCTGTTAAATTCACTGCCAACCCCAATCCCTCTTAAACTTTACATTAGCCTTTTCCACTCCTGAGCAATAAATCAAGGCCTGCATTGTCATGCAGAAACCAAGGAGCGGTCTCTTTGAGCAGCTCACAGAGCACTTCAGAAATCGGAACTGCCACCTATCTTGGTTCCTAAATGAAACAGCAAGACCAGAGAGCTCCAGATTAGTGACAATAGGCCTGCCATCTTAGCAATGGCATACAGAGGGGTTTGCGCCAGCGTTCTGGTGTCTTGATTGGCAGTCAGTACATGTCATTGCTGCTCACAATAGCAACAGCTGTTCAGGGGAGCCCACCACGATGCACAGTGAGTTTGAGAAGTCTCATTCCAGCCTTTTGATGACAGGTGTTTGTTTCCCCATCCAGCGTTACTAGAAATGACAGTCTGAATATCAGGCACAAACAAACAACAGCTGCGTTTTAAATTCATGAAGGCTACAGAAGATTACAGTTTAATAGCACTGTAGCTGAAATTACAGTACATCAGGAAGAAAAACCCAGAACTTTCCAATATTGGAACAGACAGGTAATTTCACAATTTCTTAAAGAAGCATGACACAGCAGTCCTTTTTTCCTAGTTGTAACAGCATTCTAAGACTACTCTCCAACAAGTTTTTGGGAACCCCGTCTCTAACTAGATAAGACAATCAAGCTCTTTCCCAACTCCAAATCTTTGCTACTTGCTTTTTTACAGGTAACAGCTAACGGATTTGGGTCTTATATAATACACCATTGAAAAATGATTATGTCCTACTAGTAGTATGTCACTTTAAATTATAAAAATAGTTCCTTATAAAGTGTTTACAGACACTGTACCCATATACTGTGTAGCAATAGGGACTGAACGCATCACCCAAGGAACGCATCATAAAAGCAACCTAAGGAAGAGAATCCTGTCTCAGATCACAAGTGGATTACTATGGGTGGTCTCACTTGTTCCAGGATAACAAACACTAGACAGTTAGACAAAGCTGCTATTCTTTCTGAAAAGACCCCAGGGGTGTTGAGCAGGAACTGCTCCCCTCCAGCCAGCGAAGGGTGGTCCCTGCAGCTCAAGGGAAGAGAGCAGGGGGAACACAGTGATGACACCGTGTGAGAGATGCCTTGCTTGTTTCATTCTCTAGTCTACTTTATCAACTATCAACATATTAGTAGAGCTATTTTAAAGAGTGGCTTTTCAATGAAACAGAAGAGGTGTGGGTTTGTACTCAATACACATTCTAGTACCAAGAGGAGTAGACCTATGCATTAAACCATGCCCATACACACCCATATACAACAGAGCAGATCCAGACCCCAAAAGTGCCAACTGCTTTAACATATTGGGGTCTTATTTAATGATCTTAATAGCGATGGATCTGAACACTGCCACACCGTAACTCATATACTGTATACCCTGCTGGTGTTTCCCCCTGGGTCCACGTTAAGGCAGGTTAGGAGTTTATGATCACAAATCCTTTAAACATCATAACTGAGGCAATAATAGAGCTTAAAGTAAGTGCCAATAACATAGTCATCTACATTAAATATTACAGACTAAGAGAAGCACTCCCTCTATAAAAGGGATCTGGAATTCACCGTCACATGACTTCAATTGTGTGTTGGTGCTAATAGTATTAGCAGATCACGGATGTGTTTGTGTGTGTGTGTGTGTGTTACTGTTCTCGAAGGAATTTGAAAAGTACATAGAGCTAATAATAACTCCTGTAAATCTTACCCATTATGTATTGCTATCATAGTTTTCTATTATAAAAGACACACATTTTATGGTAAACATGTATTTTATTATTTATTTTATACTGATGAACAAAATGTACCGACTGCTCCTGCGTGGACATTTCCTATGATTTTCAACTATCACTGTGTTCTATTGTGTGACAAACAGCAGCAAAGAAATATCTTTAAGAAATTACAAAATTAGCTAATTGAGAATGCTTGTTTGTTTAATTGTTTTCTTCATAATGGTTTTCAAAATTAGATTTTTTACTTAGCATATACAGCCAGCCAGTGGTCAAAAGTAACAGTGTTTTTTTTCTTTTTCTTTTTTGATGGGATTTTAAGTATCCAGTTCATATTCCCCCTGGGGTCAATAAAACACCCTCTTTTACAATAATGCACCTCCCTGGACTGCCCAATACCAAGCTCAACCTCGTGCTCGGCATTTCCCACATGTCTTCACCACTGAGACCCCCCTACCATCACCCTTGAGCTGGAGAGACCACCAATCTCCACACTCAGTTAATCCTGGTGTCTTTTCAACTAAGAATGGCAGCTTTGTCTAAAGTAGTTTTCTTAGCCTATACGTCAGAACAGTTTGAAGTCGCCGGGTTTATTCTTAAATGTCCAGTCAGATACTGGAAAGAGGGTCCAGGGGTTCCCAAACTTTCCAAACTCACGACCCACCTGAGTAGCCAGATCATTTTCTGGGACCCATGCCCAGTGAGAAAATCATAGTTCTGTAGTGAAGTACCAACCAAAAAATGTAGCTATATAAAGTAAAAATACAGGTTTTAAAATTATTTACACAAAATGATAGATATAAAATAATTATTATAATAGTAACTGCAGTAACTTGCTGTATTTTATCAAGTAAAACAGAAAGGCTACCTACAAAAATACAAAATGTCTCTTTGTTGCTTACAAAACTCACTTTGTATGCATACACCTTGCTTTCCTGCTTTTGCTGCATGGGATGATGGCACAACCTTGTATTTTACAGCTAAAGATGACCGACAGAAATACAACACGTACAATTGCACTTTGGGCAAAATTTCACTTAGTTTCATACAATGTAACAGGCATTTTTCTTTGTCAAAAAAAGAGTTAAAATTAATTTTAAAAACATTATAATAACATATACCTATAATTATTATTACTGTGTTTTTAGTTTCTGAGGCTTTTATACTAGCATACATTTAATTAACAAATCTTCAATAAACTCATCATGCCACACAAAACGTACAAAAACAAACAGCTGTGCACATTCAGCGATGTTGGTGCTTTCATCAATTTAAAGAGCGAGCTTGTAACTTTAAAAGACGTTCAGTGAGCTGCAATCTTATATTTCTTCAATTTGCCTTTGTACAGTAGTATTTACTTTGTACAGTAGTATTTACTTTGTACAGTAGTATTTGACAGTGGCACACATTTGATCTTTTTTTTTTTTTTTTTTTAAAGTTTAGTCATTGCCAATTCTTTTTTTAAATTATTTTCGCCCCAATTTGGAAATGGCCAATTATTTTTAGGCTTAGCTCACCGCTACCACCCCTGCACTGACTCAGGAGGGCGAAGACGAACACACGCTGTCCTCCGAAGCATGTGCCGTCAGCCGACTGCTTTTTTTCACACTGCGGACTCACCATGCAGCCACCCAAGAGCTACAGCATCGGAGGACAACGTAGCTCTCGGGCAGCTTACAGGCAAGCCCGCAGGCGCCCGGCCAGACTACAGGGGTCGCTGGTGCGCGGTGAGCCGAGGACACCCTGGCCAACCTAACCCTCCCTCCCCCCGGGCGACGCTCGGCTAATTGAGCGCCGCCCCCTGGAAGCTCCCGTCCTTGGTCGGCAAAGGAATAGCCTGGACTCGAACTCGCGATGTCCAGACTGTAGAGCGCATCCTGCACTCCATGTGGAGCGCCTTTACTGGATGCGCCACTCGGAAGCAACACACATTTGATCTTTTGACTTAGTGTGGCTTCCTTACCTAGCATTTGCTCAACGATGTCCAACTCCTCCCCGATTGTGTGTGAGGCTTTTTTGATTTTGCATGGGCAGCAGTATGGAGTAGTGGTTAGGGCTCTTGACTCTTGACTGGAGGGTCGTAGGTTCAATCCCAGGTGGGGCACACTGCTGCTATACCCTTGAGCAAGGTACTTTACCTATATTGCTCCAGTAAAAAAAACCAACTGTATAAATGGGTAATTGTATGTAAAAATGATATCTTGTAACAACAGCAAGTCGCCCTGGATAAGGGTGTCTGCTAAGAAATAAATAATACAAGATAAGATGATTTCTGAGCAATTTTCTTTAAACATGCAGCTTGGCGAATATATATTTCTTTTTTTTAAAGAAATCAATCACAGACTTTGTTTGCTCATTTGGGGTAATTAAATGCCTTTTTTAATTTGGAAGCCTTCATGCTTTCCTTTGCAAGCATTTCTAAGCACAACATACACTTTGGAGCTGGAGAGTTTTCAGTCCCACAATAATAAAGCCAAACTCATTGTAACTGTCGTCATTATTTCCTTAAAACAGGTTTGCTTTTCTTTTCAGGTGGAGGCATTGGACTTGTACTTGCATCGCTAGTGCTCCCTCGTTTTAAAAAACGTATCAATTTTAACAAACTGTTTGCCTAAATACACTTCACAAGCCTAACTACTGCCCAACAGACCATTTTACATGCGGGTGGGGGACTACATTGTTGTAATTTATAATGTATGTGTCTAGTAGTGATCTTATCTTTTATCTGTTTTGTTTTTTTAGATTAAAAATATTTAGGGTAATTATTTTCTGATTAATTTCAAACTAAAAATATGTTTATGTTTTACTTTGTTTGGTTCCGCAACCCACCCAGATACCTCTTACGACCCACCAGTGGGTCATGACCCACAGTTTGGGAACCGCTGTTCAATCCTGACCAGTTGTTGTAGGACTATTATTCCTAAATAAAACTCTTTGTTTCTTGAGGTGACCTTGCAAATCTCCAATCTCACATGCATGTATATTTTCATATCTGAACTATAAACTTTGGGCATTTTAATGTGTCCACCACCATACAAAGTGTCTCAATAAGAAATGGGATAGGAGACCCGGGGGAATGACACTAGGCTCTCTCTCTTGTTAAAGAAGACAATATCTGGGCTACTATCATGTGATGCAGTTATGTCTCTTTTGGTAATGCTAATCAGCCATTCCTGGAGCTTGACAACAGAATCAGCGCTAGATGTCTTCTGAACATCACTCCCCAACTGAGCCCATTGCTGGAGTCACATTTTGCAGCCAGACACACCTCTAGCTCAGCCACATGATATAGATCCTGACCAAGGAGGACCTTTGATTTACTGCATCCAGCATGATAGGTTTAGCTCCCCTTCAAACCCTGTAACAAAGCAGGCTATCAGTACCGTTTCCTTCAAGAGACAGGGGGCTGTTTTACTACCCTTTGATGTTTTCACAGTGAAGCAACACTTTCCATTTTTAGTTAATTGGAAACCAAATTCACTTGTGACACATTATACAATTAAAATACCAACAACATTTTCAAACACCAACCAACATAATGAACAATTGACAGAAAAGCCTTCGTTAAGAATTGTATGTGTATGTTAATAGATTTCAATATGTTGGCATTAAAATACAGTTATCCCCTGGTCTATTGTAAGATTATTTATAGATGTGATGCCTTTTCACAGGCATTCTTACTCAGAGGTGCATCATTACTGTAATCCGTAGATTAAGCACACACCATCTGTACTATGAGAATATAATACAGGATAATTAAGAACTGAAGTCGTTGTATTTTATCTTGCTCTTAATTGTATTAATACTTGTACTGTGATTCTTGAAATGAATTTTTTGTTTATGACTGTAAGTTGCCCTGGGTAAGGGCACCTGCTAAGAAATAAATAAAAAAATAAATAAATAAATAAATAATAATAATAATAATAATAATAATAATAATAATAATAATAATAATAATAATAATACCTGGGGCATACTTTCTCATTTATAATGTATTATTTTATATACACAGTGAAGAGTGCAGATCCAATATCGGCTACAATATAATGAGGACCCTAGGGTTACATAACGAAACTTGTCAATCTGAATGTGCAGTATCGTTGCCTGTGCCTGTAATCTCAATTTATATAAATGCTGTCCAGCATATCAGTTTTTCACAAAGCATGAATGAGCTTTTTTTTTTCTTTTAAAGCCATTTTTTATTGAATAAAATGCAGTCTGATATTCATGAAACTATTGGAGGGTTTTTTGTTAAGGAAATCATCTTTGAAATGTTTTTTACTCATAAGAAACATGGAAAAAAAACATTCTCTTAGTAACTCATGAGTTAAAGCTTTGTCCATAGGGTTCCATTAAATTCCTCCAGCACAGTTCTCTCTTTGCACATTAAACCAGTGCACATCCAGTGCCATCATCTTGGACTACATTAATCTCTATCTTAATAAATGTGTATAACATCAACAGGTTATTGGATTATATTGAGGGTGGTAGCTCTAAATTCCATCAGTCTGGGTTGCTGTAAGAATCTGACAGGTAAGGGACAGAATTTACTGCTTACTCATTTGTTAATTCATGTTAATTTACTGCTTGTAAGGGTGGTATCACAGGCTAGTTCACTAGGTTATCATGCATTTCACCTGGGTTTGAATCTGGCTTGAGTCACTGAAATTGGCCCCCCGTGAACACATCACCACACAGTTTGGTACAAAGCATCACATATGTCAGTCTGCTTGTGAGAGGCCCATGTCTAAATGGCAGGGTCTGTCGAGATCAGCACTGAGGTGTGCTCGCTGGGCTATTAGTGAAGGTTTCTCAAGACACCTGCACACACCGTGCCTGACTGTAGGCAGTGTCACTGTGCCACGGAGCACTGTATTCACAACTAAGAGTTATTTAAAGACAGTATAATAACTAGGACAAGAAATAGATTAAATCAAGTAAAACAAAGTAGTGCTTTACAGATTACAGGGCATTAATAATTACATTGTAATAGCAGGGTAATTAGCAATGATTCCTACTTGGAAATGGGAACACCATTATGTTATCTGATGTAATAACAATAACATCAATAACATCATTTTACAGGTAATTTCTATATAATTATACAGTTTTTCTGCCAGCAGTTATCTGTATTACCACTTCATTGCATGGTTATGTATGCCCTATGATTTAAAGAGCTATTAAAACAATTTTAAAGCTGTCAACTGAGTTGGTAACTGTGAATGACAATATTGCAATTCAATGCGCCGCCACATTACACTTAAACCTCCAGACTAAAGAACTGTGTTGAAAATAATGATGCACGTTATCCCCAAAGTATCTCAGATATGACCCAATAACCTTAAATCAAAGGTAGTGCTGTATCTGCATCTTCCCTTAACTGTTATGTATTGCAAGGAGCCTTGAAACTGTCTTTGTAATTGCTGATTTCTAATTTCTAGGATTTGCAGAATGAGCAATAACACATTAATGCTATTTACTTTGTGGATGACTGCTGCTCGTTCCGGATCCCACACATATCCAGTGATGTCTTGGCCAGTGTTATTTATTTATTTTAAATGTGGGTTATTGCAAAAGCCAAGCCCAATACTGACTCGAGAATTACTTTCCAGCGTGATCACATTTAATGTTTAGATTGAATACAATGCTTAAATCAACACTGCATTGGGAAAGGCAGTGAAAGCTAATTGGTAAAGATCCATTCTCAACAGGTAACTTCTCAGTTCTCACACCTAAAGAATTATCCATTAAATATCTAAGAAGCAGAGCAATTACAATGAGCAGAATGAAAGATTTAAAACAACAGGGCCCATTCTCAATGCCTACAAAAGGATTTGGCAGCTTGGCACAGCTTCTGTGAGAATGCCAATTTGAAAGGGTCATGATAGTAGATCCCCCAGTAGTTGGTGCATTTTACCATTCAACAGTTTACATGCAGTCAGAAGCAAATGGTGACTGAAGGAGGAAGAGAGAAGCTACAGAGCACAGCGGTGTCTGAACTAAGCCAATTAACGTACCAATGTCAAGTACAATAATGCAATGTAAATCTGCAGTTACAATGTCTTGGTAGCAATGTTCATGGCTAAGCTACTTTATAGTGTATTTAAACTGTTGGGATCAGTTGCATTTGCTTATCACAATGAACCATCCCATTCTCCACCCTTACATGGCTCTGGAATTCAAAGCTCCTGTCCTCATCAAAACCGTTCAGCTAAATGCAAAAATAGAGCACACTTTACCAGTGCATCTGATCTGAATAGACTTGCAATGCCATATTACTCAAGTGTTGTTGCTGAACCTTGAGGAGGTACAAGACTGCACAGGATTTCTGGATTCCTATGTGAAGCAATTATCAAGGATGCAGAGAAGCACAAAGGAAGCAGACTGAGATTCAAAACAACACATTTAGCATAATTGACCATACCAGTTATTTTACTTTATGAGACTTAAATGCTTTTATTATGGTGTATTGGGTATAGTATCAGTCCTTAAAAAAATTAGCAGTGTGTACAATATTCATGACCTAAGTCATACTGTATACCATACGCAATGCTCTTTTCAAATCCTGACATCCTGACAATTTTATAGTAAAATAGTTAACAACAGGCTTTATGTATGTACAAGAAACAGCTCTTCTCTCTGTGTGACTCTTGGGAATCACATATTGCTCTGACAGAAAGTGACAAGTGGTAAAATCCAGCAAGGAACAAAACTGGCACACCATCTGTAAGGTAGCTTCACACACAGATGTCATGTTGTCACTTCTGTCTTTCACAAACCGCTTGCCACCTTTCTCATTAGGAGGCATCAGCCAGAAACTTTGCAGCTGAGAGTGAAGTGGATGAGAGCCTCGCTGGCTTGAACTTCCAGTGGCGAAATTAGACCCTTAAGGGTTTTGCAGTGTGTAAAGGATACTCAAAAGCAATGCAACAACGGAAGACAAATGGTGCCCATATCAGACAATTAAAAGGGTTACAGCTTTTGAAATAATTGCATAAATCACACCTGTCACGCACTTTTCATTTGCTATCTAGGCATCCCATGTAGGCAAACACATACTAAAGCAAACTTAATTAAAAAGCTTAATTAAGCTCTTAGCTTTCAGGTGGTCTGTTACACTTGCACTTCCTAGGTCTTTGGGGTCAAAGCATGAAAAAGCATAAAATCAGTCATTAAGGGAAAACAGCTGCTTAGGAAAGAAGGATTTGAAGGGGTGGTGAGAATTTCATTCATCAGGTCAAATTACCTAGTCTGCTGGAAAGCAATTCATGCAAACATAACCTAGTATGGTACCCAATATCATTTTTTATACTGGATACTGGATACGATATATCACAAATAAAGGTGTACAAATGATGTATTGAATTATTTCAGTTGTCAAAACCCCTTTAAATGTAATAACACTTCCCATACTAAGGACAGGGATTTAAAAATTATCTTTTCAGTACTATGCTCAGTACCCTCTGTTCCTAATGAAAAGACACTGCAGCTGTGTGTGTGTGTGTGTATGTATATATATATATATATATATATATATATATATATATATATATATATATATATATATACAGTACAGGGAATGGAGCCAGGCAATGGCAAAGCAACTTCCACTTTCTGAAGGATTTGCACATGTTAGTAATCTCTAGTTGGCATACACTCTAATGCAGTTTGAAGGATTATTGAGAATTCTCATAAACTAACAGCATGACCTGTACTTTTTTTTCTATACTGCTTGGCTCAGTGTATTAACAGTACCTTTATTTATTTTTCTGCAGGATGTCATTTGTAACTGACCCTGCTTCTGATATTGACATTATAATTACTATGGACATATAATTCCACGTCCGGAGCACATTTGTGTAGCTTAAACTGTGTAGGAGTAAATGTCACTGTAATTGTTTTTCCCTTAATGTTTTTTTTTTTAGTGCTGGCAATCATTCCGAGTTGTACAAACTGTAGATACTCACAGTAAAATCTGATGTGTATGTAAAGCAATACAAAACAGCTTCATACCCCTAGCTTTTGTATGCCCTTAATTGTTTCCTTTATTGAAACCTGAACTTCTCATTTTCAGTATTAACCTTTCAAAATGACAACCCGAGTCCACTCAACCATGCCTCCTTGTGACAGCAGCTTCAAGAGTAAATGAATCACTGTGAGCTCTAAGAATATTGTTATGCTAATGAGAAGTAATAACATATTTAAAACCTTGGTTAGCACACCAAAATAACACCATACATTGTACCTGTTATACATATTCACACCTTTTAGTAAACATGCATCTCAATTAAAAAAAGATATATATATATATATTCTGGTTCTATAATAATGTAGTTTGGCACATCCTTGGCCAAAAATTGGTTCCCCTGTTGACAGATGTGCTTTGCTGCCTGTAACATGCTTTGACCTTGAAGATCTTGCTGAGGTGAAATGACCTATGAAGTGAAACAGTAACTGACTACCTGAAATGGACTCATGCAAACTGAGAACTTACTTAAACCTAATATACACCTGTTACCATGCTTCCTATAACATGTTTTTTTTTTCACCCATATATCCAATGGAAGTGAATGACAGGTCAGGATTTTTAAATTATTAACAGTATAAATGATCTAAACTTTATTAAGTGATCTACCTCTTTCTGTAAAGAAAAATCCTTTTGGTTCTCACAGCTTCCCAATTACTTTAAAACCTGGAATCTGAAAGCTGCTAGCACTACTGTAATATAGAAATTGTGGGATTTCATAATCTTTTCACAATTTACAGTTTGAGCCCACAACGATATATAGCAGGAAGGCATAGACACTTCAAAGAGAAATCGCTTTTTAGTTGTCTGTGGTGATGGCATAATCAATCACACAGAAAGTGTTTATTGAATCCCATCCCTGCCGGTCATAAATATTTTGCTTATAAAGCCTGTCAGTAAGAACAGTGCATGACGAAGAGACAAACGGATTAGAATTGTCACATTACATAAATTACAAACTTAAGTGTGAACCCAACCCATTTTTTTTGTGTGCACAGGACCTGATGTTAGCTAGCCGTGGTACTCTGGGCACAGACTAAGAGATTTAGGAATAGCTGCTGTTAAAATAGTGAAGACATTGATAAATCTGTATGTATATGTCTTGAATTGAAATAAATTACATTTTTATTATTTAACCTAAATGAGAACCTAGATGAGAACCATAAAGCATAATAATGACAAGGCGAATGTGTTCCTATTATTTGGTTTCCTAACAGGTTCAAGTTCACTCTTTTTTGCCCTGCATTCTGTCACAAAAATCATAAATTTAATCTTCCAGGGTACACTGCTGAAAAACACATTTTAATAAATGAACAGCTTCCTGCCACCACAATGAAAAAAAGAGTTTTGTGTGCCTAGAGATACCAAAGTACTGTACAACCCCTTTAGGGCAACTTGCGCCAGTGATTAATAGATTAAATAAGACCCTGCAGACAAGAGCTTCATTGGCTTTTTAAGTAATTACTACATTTTCATGGTCAACTTTCTTCATTAAATAAGCCAGTGTACAATACAAAGCTTCATATGATAAGTGATGGAAGCTTGAAGTCAGGTGTCACACAGGCTAGACACAACAAACTGTTTTACTGCAATAATATGTGCTTGGCTGTGCTTCAACTTCAGCTGGTTTGAGACAACAACTCATTTCCCTGGGAGCCTTGCCGTAAAAAAAAGAAAACCCTGCCAATCAGGGCTGCTTGTGTACAATAGGGACTAGGCAAAGGCTGCCAATTCCTCTGGGACCAGCACAGCCGTCACATCAGTGATTTTATTCACTTTCGTTTGAACCAGGAAATAGGGCTTTCACAACTAATCGCACTAATTGACTGAGTCGTTTTTATGTTTTTTTTTTTTTTCAGTTACAAATTTCCTGTTACTGCAGCTTCTCTGGAAGGCTGTAAATGAAGAAAAGAAAAAAATACTGAGACAGGCCTAACAACATAATACAAGTGCAGTTTTACCATACAATATAATTAATTTACGTCTGTTTACTGCGTGCTTCAATAGTTTAGCTTTTCAAGCACTCTACTTTAAGAGAAAGTAAACCGTGTTGACTGTTTACATTGTACAAAGTAGTTTCAGCTGTAGGAACCCAAGCAGGTCACTTGCCTCTCCTGGTCCTATTTTGAAGTGCAAACACTCTAAGAGGAATAAAGCAAACCTTAAAACTAGAACAAAACAGCTGTGTATTACTGTATGTCTCTCTACTTCAAAACAGGGCCCTATTCTGCATCACGATTTTGTATAACTGCCATTTATCAACTGATTTGCCGAACTCCAATACATCTCTGATTCTGATAATAATTAATTGACAGCCCTCTGCTTTTAACAGACCTCCATTTAACACCCGTCTCTAGTGTACTGGTAACTTGCCATTGGCAAATTACTATATGGAAGGCTATTATCATTATTTATTTCTTAGCAGACACCCTTATCCAGGGCGACTTACAATTGTTACAACATATCACATTATACATTATTTCACATTATACAGATATCACATTATTTTTACATACAATTACCCATTTATACAGTTGGGTTTTTACTGGAGCAATCTAGGTAAAGTACCTTGCTCAAGGGTACAACAGCAGTGTCCCCCACTGGGGATTGAACCCACAACCCTCCGGTCAAGAGTCCAGAGCCCTAACCACTACTCCACACTGCTGCCGGCTATGGTGAAAGGCAACCCTAACAATCCCAAATAATGTTGTTCCTTTAGGCTTTTCAGAGCTAATGTATAGTAAGCAGCTAAGTTTGCACTCAGTAGCCTCTGCAATCATTAGAGCTGTCAGTGGAACCTCTGTGCAAGCACTTACTTCATCAAACGAAGACTTGGGGGAATAGGATTAATGTTCTGTTAATTGCTTTGTGTAAACCTGAAGACAAGTGCAATGGCCTGAACTCTAGCAGATACTATTTATACACAGCGCACACTGTATATTTTAAGCATTTAAGGATGACACCTGTTGTGATGGTTTTGACATCAAAGTAGCAGCCTATCACAAGGCACTTTGCATTGTTGATTGAAACCACGGTCTAAAAACACTTGAGAAATGCAAAGCTGTCTCCCTTTCTCTCTGTTTCTCTCTCTTAGAAATGCAAATGAAAGACTTGTCTCGCCCCAGCACTCTGTGAGTCAAACACAAGAAGCCCCTGCCGTGTATGCGTGCAAATGACGGAGATCTGTGGTCACGCATCACAGAGCAACCTGTAGCTTCTTAACCAACACAATGAGGCTTTTCAACACGGCGGGCAAGTGCAAAACCACATTTTCTGAGAGCAATACAACAATTGTAATGGTATAAATTGAGCAAGAATCAACTTAGTTCCTTCGTTATTTCTTGCTAGTTGTATACCATATCAATCTAAATTATTTTAGAACTTATTTTAAAAAAATCATATTTATTTTGTATTTTTTATGCTTCCTTTAGTTTGTAAAACATATAGAAAAGACCAGTTGTCAAGAATGAAAGACCAGAGCTAGAAAAAAAAAAAAAAGCAAAACACACAAAAGAAACTATGAAATATCCTCAACTTGTTCTATAAAGTGCATTTGTCCTGACACAGTGCAGTGAAAGAAAACACGGTTTCTTAAAAAAAAAACCAAAAAAAAACCATTAAAACATTAAACCACTATAAAACAAGCATATACCGGTGCTACTGGGTTTGTAATGAAAGGAATATGCTGTACAATATATTGTTGTCATAATCAGCAAGTTAACCATGCACAGTTCAGTCATTTTGCATTTTTCCATGCATATGAAATAGTTAATGCAAACATTAACTATGTTTTTACCATATTTCGCTGCTCTTTACCATGTTTCCAATATGCTTTAATGCTTTTACTATGGTACTACATACCAAGGGGAAAAATATTAAGGGGAAAGCAATCTTTTTAGCTACACATAATTTACAAAGAGGCTGTCTGAGACTGATGTTTCATGTACACTGGAAAACAGTTTGGATGTACTGTACAGTATGACAAACATTAACATTCACTACCTGGTTGAAAACATAAACCTGGACTTATGGTACCGAGACAAGAGCTGAGACCAGGGAAACTGGAATACATTATTACAGCAGGAACATCAATAATGAGTAACGGCAAACGTTATGGATGAATGAGTAAACCTCAAGAATAATCACAGTCTGAATGTTTTTCATCCCTGATTTAATACTTGTTTTTAAAGTATTACTTGGTTGTCAAAGGAGGTGCTGGCAACTACTGCTGTCGATTACCTTGCCAGCGTAACAGGCAGTATTTAATGATGCATTGCCATGAACGATTCTGACCCCTGTCAGTGAGATGAGTTTAGACTAGCCTGGCTCTTGCAAAGTGGTAAAGATGTTTACTTGTGGTGTGCATGGTCTTCGGTGCATATCCATGTTTCAAAGCATAAGTAAAATGAAAAGGTCACTTGACCACAAAAGGTCACACAAGTCAAATTGAAGGGTGCCGTCAGATTAATATATGAAGCTGGCATCTCAAATGGTTTTGAAGGCTTATATGAAAATTCACAAAGCCATTAACTTCAAATTGTCAAAGGAGGAAAACCCATTGAAGTTACAAAACTTCAATGGTGTTAATGAAACTTGGAGTTTTAGTCTCATCTGATATAAAACTTCTAGTATGTGGCAAAGAAACTAAGAAACAGGCATGTGTTTTCAATAATTTAAAAATCCAAACAGACAAGACACAACACTCCTTGGAATAAGGTTGACAAAACCCACAAAACACTAATGACACATTCAAATATAAATAAAACAAAGTTGTAGACCTTAAACTGCAGAGCATTAGTCTTTACTGAAGGGTAGTGAGAACAATGACATAGTATTGTGCAAACTCCCCAGTTTGCTCAGGAGATTTCCATCCCATGGCAACAAGTAGCAGCGATGAGGAGAAGCCATTATTACATTGGCACAAGGTAAGAATCCCCATCGTTCATTATCCTGCATTTCAACAAAAACTCCCAAAAGACAAGACACGCACAGAGCACAGGCAGGGAGGCAGGCAAACAGGCACATCTGTCAAAAGCTATCCAGAGCAGTGAGCTTTAACCAGAGAGAAAGCAAGAGAGAGAATGAGAGGGACAGGGAGAGAAAACAAAACAGCTTCTATCTCACCTTAAATCAAATTGACTGATTCAGTCCTATCCACATGTGGATCCCCCAGTACACAACACATACAACACACACCTCTGGCTGTTAATCAATAGAGGGGGGCAGGAGAGGAGGCTGGAGTCTTAAAAGGGAGTCTCGAGGGGGGGGGGGTTTCCTGCATGTACTTCCACTGTGGGGCTGTCTGAGTCAGAGGCAAATCAGGGGATGCAAGCCAAAGCTGACAACAAAGAACGAGTGAAAACAAAAGAAACATATGGCTTGAGCAGCAAAAGCCTGTAAATTAAACATAAAGAGGAGATTAGATAATGAATGTGTATTCACATGCAGAGTTCTGCCTGAGGTGGGCTGTACCACTGTGAAAAAGAGGGAGGCCACTCTTTCCAGCTCACTCCCACACCCTTGCAGATACCAGTTTGGGGTAAGATAAAAATGATGACGACCCTCGTTCAAGTATTACTTTTCTAAAAACCATGCTTTGGTTTGATATGTTAAGTTGACCAGTGTTTTTAGAAAACAAGGAAACAACAACTAACCCTCTGAAATCTAACGTTCCACTCCAAATTCACCAGCTGCTGTTGGGGCATATGCATAGCTAGATTGCCTATGCTTAATAGGATTATCAACCTGTACTCTGTACTGCAACCAGCTTGTGTGACAACTAATTGTAGGAGTGTTGAGGCTAACTTGGCCCTTTCAAAGTATTTATCTGCTGGATAGACAATTGGACACCTTTTCCGAAAGGGCAGGGCAAAAATGGTCTAATGCATGCAAATAAAATAGAATTTGATATTGATGGTCTTTGATAAAGCATTATTTGTTAAGATCCCATATGGGATAATGAAATGCTATTAAAATATAATACAGCATCTTCAATAGCAAGGTTGTACTGTGCATGGCTGCTTTTGTGACAAGCAGGTTAAGACCCCCACTAATACACCTGAGTAACTCCCCCATGATTCCAGCAACTAGGAAATAAGGCAGATAAAGCATAGGGCAAGCTAAAAACAATTCCTCCACATGATGTGGTTTATTTGAAGTATGGTTCTTTGATCTCAAATGGCATTGCAGAGATACTACTATGACAATGGGGCAATCGTAGCACAAGGGCAGAGGGTAAGCACAATGATATGAATGTACACTGGTCATCCATTTCATTACCATATCTGCACAAGTGTGCTATTGTATTGATATTTCTATAGCCTTATTAAGTGGTCCTGCTAGGATTTCTTCAGGGTAATGGTTTACAAAATTAGTTTTTTTTTTTTTTGTGGTTTTTTTTAGATTTTAGATTTCAAAGTATTGTATAAAGTCCTTGATATTGGTCAATTAACATTGGTTGTGAAAATACTGGTCACTCTTTTGGCACATTTTGTCTAATTTTCCCAGTGTGTTTTCATACACCTGCTTACTCATGTTGAGCTGTTTCCTCAAGCCAAACCAGACTGCCAAAAACCTGCCAATCAAATCATACAGTTATCTTTTCAAAACACCTTTCTCTGTGACACCCGTGTCAGCTGACTGGTGCAGCAGCATAAACAGCATCCAATGAAGATCAAGGACAGTCCTAAAGCAGACTTTAAGATAACAATAATGGACAAGATGGAGCAATCTTTTTGTAACATCGTATAAAGAACTTCCCTCGGCTCAGCACAGATAATCAAACCTGGTGTTCACAGTCAGTCAAAAAGTTCAAAGCGAGAGGGAGAGAGAGCAGCATTTGCATTTCCCTTTAATCACAAAACGACCAGACTGATCTACTTGAAAATCAATCCATTTTTCATTTGAATCATGCAACACTGTCTGAGGCAGGGACAGTGCTCATCTACTACTATACTGCTACCTGATTCGCTAATGATGCTCAGTGCATTACCAAAATTATCTTCAATGTTAATCCAGAAATAGTACTACAGTATCTATATTGCAACGACAGCTACTAAAGTATATGAGCCATTGTGAGAATGGTACCACATTGGAAACATTGGTAGAATGGTAAATCATTTTTATTTTGACAATTAACTATTATTACTTGTTGCAGATGTACAAATGTCTTTCAATGTGCAGAGTACTTTTAGGTATTCTTAATTACATAATAATTAGAGTAAGCATAATATAATTAAGCATTGACACAACAGGGGGTGTGATTAACATGAGATAATCACACCCCTAAAGGCATCATGAGGCACAAAGCAAATTAGCCTCAATGTCATTAACATAGTGTCTACCTTAGTTGCTAGCGCTGTAATTTACCATTTACTTTCAATCTTTTATGAGACTCATCCACAGCATACAAGACTAATAAAAATAAAAGTATCAAATAGTCTAAATAGCTAAATAGCTAAATTTGCTATTGTCTGTACTGTACTTTTTCCTACGCGCCAGGACTTTTACTGGTATGTGTACATCCGTTCGGAATTCATCAATATGCACACAACACTAGTATCTTGATGTTTAGTGTGTTTACAAAGCCTACAAGGTTACTTTGCTTCGGCTTTCTGTCATATCTTCAAAGAATAAATAGCCCTGTATGCAGCTGTAAGTTTCAATTGGGCAGCACAATTGTTCTTTCCTAAAGAATACAAAAATACAAAATTGACAACATTTAGAAAAATCTTCTGCAAGTACTGCCAATTTGATTTGATCTTTCCTCTTCTCTGAAGAAACAGAACCCTATGGACATCACTTAAATGGCAAAAATACTGCTAATGCAAACCAAATCAGTTATTGTATTTCTTGCTCTTATTGTATTACTTGTATTGTAACGCTTGAAATGTTTTTGCTTACGATTGTAAGTCGCCCTGGATAAGGGCGTCTGCTAAGAAATAAATAATAATAATAATAATAATAATACAACAAAGAGAGCTGTGGCTTTGAAAGCCAGACAGTACAATCTCAAGTGACACACGTCTTGTGCTGCAGAAGATACAGTAACTTCTGTTTTCCAAATAATAGTAAAAGCAACAGGATCATAATACCTATTGTACTAAACAAAGGCTTTGGAAGGTAACCTCTTAACTGTCTGATTGGCCAAAGCATATGTAAAACGGACAAGTAATTGCCAATAGTGTTGCATGAGTATGTTGTGGAGATGCAGCAGGTGTACTAGTACAAAAGGGCACTGGTGGTTTAGTACTCTAAGTTGAGAACAAAAATAGAGTTTGCTTTATCGATCGTATAAACAGCATGAAAAGTGCTGAACTAAATAGAAGATGTATTAATAGGAAATAAATTAGGCACATCCTAAGACAATGTTAAGCAAAGAAGGCGAACCAGGAAATTGAACTGTGCAGTAAACAAGGACTATGCAGTAAACTGGATATAACATTGGTGGGAACCAAAGATTTATTGGAGTTTAAAAGGTGGTTGAAGATTGTAACATCTGAAAAGACTAAGGTCATTGACCCTGAATAGCACTAATATTGGACTATAGGTAGTCTAATCCTGATCTGTAAAACCAGCTGATAAGAAACTATGTAAATATTAGGGAAGCGCTTCTGCAAAATGTCTTCATCAAGTTTAATTTTTGGATGGCATTTGAAAGATGCTAATGACATTTGAAAGTCCCATGCAATACCATCTGTCAGTACTATACTTAACTATATCTGTATCCTGTACACATAGAGCCTTATCTTTGAAAAATAAAAAAGTAAACCAGTACAAAACTAGCAAGATACACAGAATAATAAATGACCTGTCCCTTCCTGGTTGCAATGTTTTTCTTGCTAGTTCTTCACCATTATAAGTGCTGTATTCCTACCAGTAAATTGACCTTGCTTCAAAATATGGCCCACTGGGTGAAGATAAATGGTAAAAACATTTCAAAAATAGTGTCTACTGTTAGTATTGAAATCCATGCTCACTTGATAAAGAGATTAGTTAACTACCTCTTCAGAGCATTCCTTTAATAATAAGATGAATGATTGGTGGCCTAGCACACGAAGACATCCTGTTACTATAGCAGGTTGTTGGCAATGTTAGAGCTTTGAAACACAGTAGTTCAGGGTATTAAATTCCCAAACCTCTCACACCTGCTGTGTGCAGTTTGCAGGTGCTTGTAAAATACCCACTCTCGTTAAGGCAAACTAATCTGTCACTGTCTTATTAATATTAACATTGAAGATGTAAATATTACTTTAAACACATCAAGGTGGAGTGGCTCCACATGGTAAACACACCTAAGGTATGCCAGTTGTAACCTAAAAGCTTACATAAGAATACATGCCAAAGTGCCAAATATGGTTAATGTTTTTTTCTTCTCAGTTTCAAAGTTCTTTTATTTATTTTTATTTAGACATATATTTTTTTATTTAGTGTGCCCAATTATTTTACCCCTTTTTTTCTCTCCAATTTAAAATGTCCAATAATGTTCCCTCACCGCAGCAACTCCCCACAACAGCTCAAGAGAACTACTGAAGGTCAGTGGGCATCCCCTGATCCCACTGAAAGCAGGGCCACTGTAATGTGGTGAAATGACTCAATCACAGCCAATGCAATACTCCCTGTGGAATCCGCAGTGTAGAACCGTGGCATTGCAAACCTGACAGTACAGTACAACTCACCCTGTACTAACCGGTGGGCAAACCCCTAAACACATTATTATATATCAACCATACAGGGATCTTCATGAACAAGGCACTATAGGTGAGGTTGTCAGTTCATCCACTTCTCTGCAACTCCAGCAGTATATGCACTTTAAAACATTAATTTTAACTTGCTTTTTAGCTTCAATATCTTTCTAAGCAAAAACATGTTTAAGCTAAGGTTTGTTTTGTTTTACTTGACTTGGGTTTTACTGAGGCCAAGTTTGGTGAAAGGGAACAAGGTAGAATTAACAATTAATAAATTAAAGTTACGAAAATCTTGAAAGGTAAGACATTCCAGATGCATCCTGATGACTGGTTTGCATTTTTGGAGCTGACATGACATCATCAGTTTATGTGTAGATGCTGCTGGAGCAGTTACCGATAGTTTAAAAACTGACGTCTTGCATGCAGACAAACCAAAGACTTGCACCACAGGTACACTGACAAGCCCAAGAACATTGTTAACATAGTACACAAACATTTTGGGTAAAGTCCTAGCTCACTGGAATCAACTGGAATCAGGCCAATTTGAACATGTTCCAGCATTGTTTATGAATCACCCCATATATGCATATTTAGGAAATACGGCCCATGGAGGAAACAAGAAGTGAATCCATATTAGCTTGAATGGTGATAAACTAAAGGTAGACAGAATACAACAAGTTTAGAACAATTTTGCAGTCTCTCCAATACTTGGCAAACACTCCTTTGAAAACAATTAACAACTTTTGCATCTCTGGAGAAGGCAGTGTGTTCGCTAATAAAATTTGGGTGCTGAAGCTCATTATAAAAGTGGACTGTTGCTCGGCACAGCTGGTATCTACCCAATTAAAATAAAGACACCCTTTTAAATAGGATTCAATATAGAAGAGAAGAAAAGCTGCTAATTTATTTCATAGAAGTGAAACATGAAAAACAAATGTGACAAATGGAGTGAAAGAGCATTACATTGGGATCATTTTTAAAGCGTGTAGTAACACTGAAATAACTGGTCATGTTTATAATGCACAAAATAACAGTGTGTTCTCAATTTTCATAGTAATAAGTTTAAATAATGATTAGAGTTATGGCTGGGACAAGGGTTGGAGCTAAAATTACTGTAGGGTTATACATTAAATTTTACTAAATGGCTTGGTAATCCTACAAATCATAAAGCAAGAGGTGTCCAAACTTTTTCTACCAGAGTGGAGTTTATTATGAGCACAATGCCTTTAATAAAGACAATAATTGATTACATGCCACTGAACCAGCCAACCAAATTTCAGTGACCCTGACTGCACTGACGCTGGCCAAAGAAACTACAGCATTGTATGCAAACATGCTCCAAAGGAGCACTAGTGCCAGTGGACAACAGAGGAATGATATGCTACTTTAGGGTCAAACTGGGTATTTTCAAATTATACATCTCAATCTCTTGATTTCTAACTTATTTATCAGAAGGGACCCCTTTGCCAGTGTCTCTTGTCTTTTCCCTGCATACTGCTGAGGTCGCTGTGGCCTTCTCTATGTGATTGATTGGCCTGGACTGGCAGCTCTGCTTACGCTCGGCTTCTTGGCACCTGCACCCTGCCACAGGGCCCTGCCTTCCTGCTCCTTATCATCTCCCAAACAAAGAGGTGAAAATCTGCTCAGACACCCCCAGGGCACGAGCTAACAACCTGCAGCAGCATGAAGACTTCAGAGCTGATTAGGTTCAGAAACACTGCACATCTTGCTTCAGGCAGGCTTGGCCTTGCACATCCATGCCGCACAGTATGCTTGCTTTTTTAAAAATCAAATGAAATCGGTAGAGCTAAGCGAAAACAGAAGAGAACACAGCATGTACAGAATAACATCAGACCCAACGGTCAAAGACTTATGACGGAGGCGACTCAGCTGTATTTCATTCAAACCAATTATATTCATGTGGAGCATGTTTATTGTGGTCATTCAGAATAAGTGAGGTCCTGGGGTAAATGTGACCTGCACTTTCAATAGTCGAAAATTGGAATTCGGAGTGGAGTAAAATAAAGTTTCTATGTTGTGTTTTTCAAATAGATATATTTTCCCTTAGTTTCTTATATTTCAAGTGCTGATTGCATTTATCTGACATTGCCTTATTTTGACAGATCTTTGCATGAATACAAGATTCAATCAGATTCGGTGCTAGTGGCAACTATCTCAGCTAAATTCCTTTTTTACTGCTGGATACAGTACCAAGGTAAAGCACAGCGCTCCCCTCTCCTGCCATTATCTGTCTGCCTGCCCCTTCCCCTCGCTGACGGCTCAATATTCTGCGAAGGACCCCATTCTGGGCTTTATTTTGGCCTTGACCTTCCTTTGTTCAGTACCACAGTTTCTTTTTGTCACACTGGCTACATATCATTAGGGGGAGCAACTGGTTAATGAAAGAAAGGTTTTGAAATGGTGGACAGAATTTGAGGTGAAGTACAAGTATAACAGAAGTAAGGCATTAGAGCTGGTAAACATATATTTAATTATTTTTTAATAATGGTATTTTCTTCTTAGCTACTAATGAACTAAATGTACTTGCTCCTTACAGGTATTTCAAAGCTGCATTTCTGCTGTGTCACCATATTCTATAAAAATGGAGGCTGTTTTGGCCCACAGAGGCTAGCAAACTATCTCATGCATTTATTACTCTTTGTATGAAAAAGGGCACCCTGATGGTAGTACTACTCCCTGTGCTTTAAATAGTAACTTGGTTTACCCAAAGGGTGAATGTTATGCCTACTAATGCATGCAGTGTAAAGAGATCTGCTATAGTTGTTCATTTGTTGATGGGTGATGCTGTATTAGTATGGGGGAACACAGGTGTCAGTTTGATCAAATCAAGACTGATTTAAAAGGCAGGTAACTTTGGGGGATTTGATTCACTTTCATACCAGGGTGCTCAGTCTGATTATCACATTATTAACTGGAAAAGCGATTGGCTGTTTTATACAGTGATTGAACAGATTCTGCTGCTGCTTATCAGTGTGAGAGAAACTGGATTCCAACATTATACTCTATAATTACTGAGTATTGTAATTATACTGCATGGAAGTGGCAAGTACTGTTGAGATATAATCATTTTGTTCACCTGAACTTGGAGGAAAAAAATTAATATCCGTAAACTGAAAATATGCGAAATATGTGAAAATACTGACCAAGCAAATCCATAACTTTACATTTGGCAGTTAGAGTTTGGTCAATAGATTGATGTATTGGGTACATAGGGTAATACAGACTGTTTAAATAAAGCACTGCTTCTGGAGATACTGTACAAACAAGCACTCACCTGTCTGTTTACACACTGTTGAAATGTAATTTCCGTCTGACACCGTTTTTACACGGCCACTCAGACAGTTGCTAGCATATTGAATAGAAACAAGTGAGCTGCTCTGAATGTTCGGTTTAAATGGGTTGAGAGTGTATCATACAATGGTGTAGCAGTATTAATATACTTACCCAGAAAACTTGCATCAATTCTTTTTTTCACAACTTAAAAAAAATGGCTCATATCATTCTACCTGCTTTCCATTGGTGCAAGACACTGCTATAGTTTTACTGTCCTTATATTGCTCTCAAAATAGTGATTCCAGCCACTATTTATGACCTTGCTTTGACACTTCTCATAACTCAGTATTATCAGAGGTGAGTGGCAGGGGCACACACATAGCAGGAGAAATCTGTGGGATAATTTATTTGTTCTGGTGATTGCTTACAGTTCACTTTATCAGGTTTATCAAGTGAAGAGAAGCAGCCTGTGTCCCTAGAGGTATGGCGCACCTGTACAATATGTGAAGGATTCTTGGCTTATTCCACCATTCCTACCCACACACGAAGGAAAGGAGATGTGATTTGTAGGATAATGCACCGGCCGCTACTCAAAATGAAATTTAGTGAGCAAGCTCTTCCAGGATCTTTCAGAGAAATTCAATTTTTCACCTTTAAACTAGGAGACAGTAAACTAGGGTCTATCCATCCTGTCCTTTAATTCACTTGGGTTGTTATGACAACCAGATATTCCCCTTCCTTGCAGTGGCAATTTGCTGGGTGGCAATGGAAAAGTTGCACGTTTCCCCATAGTTGCCCTACTGGTGTCAGTTAAGTGCTGACATGGTTACACATGGGTACTGCAATGGATTACCAGGATGTATTGGTTCAAAATCTTTTCATGAAGTGAAGCACTATACCATGACACTCGCAGAACACATTAACCATTCAAATCTAGAGCACTAGAAAACTCCACTCAAAACTGCATGCAATTGCATTACTTTATATTTCAGCATGAGACACCTTTTAATTAGTTATTTGTTACTTAGTACTGAAAATAAAATATATTTATAGAACCACTGAAGTGAAGCTCTACCTTATTACAACAAAGTCCATGGAAGCCAATTACTCTTCATGTTGTAAACAGCTGTGTTCTGTTCCAAGGGTGAATGCAATGGGTTTCTAGCTGGGACCAAGGTATGGTGACATTATACTGAAGGAAACGCTGGAACAGACGGTTTTATAATGAGGGTGCTGTGTTTACTGAATAGTTTACTTCCCACCCATTCAGGATGTGTCTTGCTTGACTGATTATCTTCCTGCTATGAAAGATATAGAGGCATGCTGCTTCAGGCAGATGAATATTCCCAGCCAAAAAGAAGGTAGAGGTTGAAGAGATATGTAGGCCGCGACAGACATGAAGGTAAAAATAAGCCATTCAAAGGCGAGGTGAGAGCTTTAATTATTTTTCAATGATGATTAAAATTGTTGAAACTCACACAAAACCAAGCTTTGTTTTCATTTGTTTCTCCAGAGAGACAATGATAGGGATCATATCAAATATTTTGGTTCTGTCATAGCCCTAAGCCATAACGCACCAGAGGGGAGCTATACTAAAAGCAGCATTTAAAAAAGGTGGAACTAGGTGTGTGCAACAAATAAATATGGGGCCCCATTCACAAAATATTAAGGACTGTTTCAAGTAATGCTTTTTCAAGGACTGTTCTTATAAAATCTATTTTGAATATTTAAATCTAGTTTGCAGATCATGAAATCTTGATAAGTTTTTTTTCATTCATTTTTCAAAGTACTGTTTAATCTAGGAAATTTATAAACCTTCAAAAAATATCTCTTTACAAAAATCCTTAAAACAGTCCTTGAAGTAATGCGAATATGATCTGTTGCAGCTAAAAGTACCTCCCCTTTAAGAGGATATTCGAGCAGTTGCCATTCCGTTTACTGAGAATTCCTTTTGCTTTGACCAGAAAAGACCAGTTGATCTGCTTTTATTTTTATGTTTTATTTTTTTTTAATTTCCCAGGCCATACACAGGAATCGGGGGCTGTTCACCTTTAATGCCAATTGCATTTACTGAGCCTTTGGGACCACCTGGTGGCCAAATATTGTAATTATTTTAATTGAAGGCACAACTTATTTTTGTCATTAAAGATAATGATGTAACATACCAGGTGAGGCAGCAGGAGATACCAGCCCAAACATTGCCAGACATACGCATACAATCAAAGCAAGCAATACCAGTTAAATTAAATACTTAGTTGTAGCTAGCCAGCTACCAGGGAGATACAAAAAAAACTATATGAAAACAATGCCATTTGGGGAAAAGAGAGGGAGGCTTGGTCCCATAGTAAAAGCAATGCATGAGCCCACTGAGAATGACCTTGCAGCGGTGCAGTCCCTAAGCCACTGGGTGTTACAGGAATATATTAACATAAAAAAATGACAAAATATGATGAACGGCACTTGCAGCTGTAGTTTTCTTTTTAATAATGATGAAAAGGTAGAAGGGGCAACAGTTGCTAGCTTTCCCCAATCTTTTTTTTTTTTTAAAGACAGCAGCAGGGCAGGCTATACGGACTATACTTGTTTTGTATTACTAATATTTGTATTTTATAAAATAAAGTAAATGAAAGTTAATTCCCATTACTTAGCTATTTCCAAGTAATTGCATATTTCAAGTACTTAATAACATTGTAATAACAGTTAACAGGTAAATATATATATATATATATATATATATATATATATATATATATATATATATATATATAATGCATACTGTACAATAAGAATTTAAACAGCCCTGTACCTGTGTCCTCTAAAAAATCTGAAGGCTTCACAATACTGTACATATTTGGTGGTGTATTTGCACTGATGTTACTAAGGAATTTGTTTTCGATTAATAGAGGGTAAATCCAGTCACACACACACACACACACATTATATTGCACTTTTACATTCTAGGTGATGCAAACTGCTATTAATATAATAAAGGGTTAATTGTTAAAACTACCAGAGTACCAGAGTTTAACCAGCAAATCCCTTCAGAGAAGGCGCATAACAACACCACACACAGATGGGCTGAACAGGGCCAGCATTTCAGAAGGCTAATCTCTGGAGACGTATACAGTATTGTTATTAATGGTTGAATGTTTTGCATGTCTGACATCCATTGCTACAGGGTTTTTAATGAGCCTCATGGCATGTAGCTTTGGGCTTCTTTTTTAACTGAACGGTTGGTGTAAAAAAAATGGATTTGAGTTTGAATATCTCTACCTAATGAGAATCATTGCCAGATCTCATGCGCTATGGCTGTAGACATTGTGTGTGTGTGTGTGTGTGTGTGTGTGTGTGTGTGTGTGCGTATTTGTGTTATCTGGCCCACAATGGTGGTATTTCGTGTTAATGAAAACTTTCAATGCATTTGCTTGTTCCCTAATGTTCCTGTATGTTTGTGTGCGTTTCCATAACCCTAATCCCTTCAGGTTAATGTTTGTTTTAGTATGTTACATTCTTGTACCTGCAACTTATGTATCACCAGTTTGTGTGTGTGTGTGTGTATGTCTATGCATGTATGTGTGTGTCTGTGTGTGTGTGTGTGTGTGTGTGTGTGTGTGTGTATTTTAAGGGTTTTTAAATAGCTGATGACAATAGAAGCCTAGCTCACAACAGATGCTGCCTGTTGTGGGGCAGGATAAACATCCAAATGTGTTTTATTCTTGATGTGTCAAAACGGTATGTTAGGTCGGAGGAAAGGTTCTGTTTACCAAAGGGAGGCTGTTTGAGCAGCTGCTCTCTTCACATCTCAGATGGCGCTGGCAGCTTGTTAGGGACCGTCTCCAAAGTTCCAGACAATGTTCAAAACACACAGCAAGCACGCGGACCCAGGCAGTAAGATCATCAGGAGGCAGTGTGGTCCAGTGGTTAAAGTCCAGGGCTTGTAACCAGATGGTCACCAGTTCAAATCTTACCTGTGCCACTGACTGACTCACTGTATGACCCTGAGCAAGTC
Source organism: Acipenser ruthenus (assembly GCF_902713425.1). Classification (NCBI taxonomy): domain Eukaryota; kingdom Metazoa; phylum Chordata; class Actinopteri; order Acipenseriformes; family Acipenseridae; genus Acipenser; species Acipenser ruthenus. The sequence continues at coordinate 23,234,848 of NC_081208.1, forward strand.
ACTTAACCTCCTTGTGCTCCATCCTACGGATGAGATGTTAAATCAATGTCCTATTGTTAGCCACTCTGCATATAATGCACAGTTCACAACCTACCTCTGTAAAGGGCTTTGTGATGGTGGTCCACTATATATATATTATTAATGCCTTCTTTTTCAGGCTATTTTCAGTATACTACAGGACTTTCTGTTGTATTTTGTTACTGTCATGCATTATATCTCAGTAATTAAAAGTAACAGATATTTTCATGATTTATGTGTCAAATACAATTAGTATTGTGTGATGTGATGTAGAAAGGGTCTTTGAGTCTACAAATGGAAGGTGCTTATGCTGTATTATTACTTTGTCTTTTTTTTTCAATTATACTGTATATCAGCTGAAAAGGATGAGATTTACAGATCCTTTAAGCCAAAGGAAGGATTGTATTTGCCTAGGTCACACTTAGATTTGTACACCTAGAGAGAGAACCGGTAATCTAATTTGTGATGAAACATGGTATGGTCATTCATTAGCATACATTCTTGAGAGTATGGTCATAGCAACCTATTTATTGATGAGCTCATATTGAACATACTGTGCATTTTTATATTTATTTGCAGGTTTAATAGCACATAACTTTCATTGCTTGAAGAGAGAAATGTATTTTACACAAAACATCAATTAGTTTTTTGCTTTAGGCACCATGTGAAGGCTGTGCAAAACACCTGATAAACACAGTAATACAAACAATTCACCCAATATAAAACTTAAATACAATAGGCACACAACATAGTGTACTGCACATATGAGTACAAGTATAGATCCATTTAAAATAGTTCAAACAGAGTCAGACAGCAAATTTACTGCATAAAACCAATATTTAATGTGCTAATGAGACATTTAAGGGATCCCAAAAGGCATTCCTCTCTGGATTACATTAAACCCAGCTAAACTCATGCTAGCGGTAGCTTGTTATAAACATTATGATTTTGTTTTAGTGTGTTTTATCTGTTTACGGTCATGGACTGGGGGGTAAGGTACCTTCGCAGAAAGAATCATCCCTGTCAGGCAACCCGTTTCCATGGAAACAAGTCGGTGTCAGGGGCAGCTGGCAGGAATGTGGCTGGGAAAAATGAGCTGTGCCCTTCACATTACCTCAGGGTCAAGGGTCAGCCTTTCAGACAGAAAGAATCTTCAGCAGCAACATCCTCGCTGAAAAAAGACACTAACAAAAGCCAATAACAGCCTCTAATGGTAAACAAAGAAGGGGTGAACACTCCCTTAAAGATACACTGGATCCAGTGAGCGCAGTAAAGACACAAACCAATGACGTCCAACATGCTTATCTTCACTTTGAAGAATGGTTTGTATGCTTGTGCTGCATGCATGTGGAGAAACTGTAGCTCTTTGTTTCATACGTCTTTGAAACGCGCAGTGTTCAGCTTTACCCCAAATTATATTTTGTATGTTTGCTACATTTATCTGTCCAGTGCAGTCTATACTTCTATTTAAGTCTCTATTATGTATTAACTGATAACAACGATCTTACTAACACATGAACACATGTTGTTCATTTTGTATGAATGATGATTGTCAATTTCAAGTCGATCAATTTGGACTCGTTACTGTAGTAATGTTTAGCACATGAGATTAGGTTTAATTGTATTATTCCTTTTTTTATTATTTTATAAAAAAGATGAAATCTGCTTTACAAAAGTAGTTTCAGCTGGGTCATCAACTTCTCTTATTACTTTCAAGCATAGGAGCAAACAATCATCTTTAAAAGTAAAAACTGTTTTTTAAAACCATATGATTCACTACACCTAGAATACAACAGCAACCCTCCATGTGTATTTGAAATGAAATGAGATGAGGAAACAAGTAAAACAAGCCAAATATGAAAAGTCTTTCAATACCAATCAAAAAGTAATATTTAGTGTCAGAGTCGTTACAACATGCTGCTGATTATGTTTGGAAAGGCCTGTATTGGAACCAGTAGTGTTTTCCTGTGTAAAATACAAGGCTAATTTGGAGTACTGATTTTTAATTATCAAACATGGTAAAAGCAACACCTTGTTTTTCTCAGTTGTATTTGTGTCTTTCATCCAGTTACACACACACACAGTCACTCCCCTCTCCCCACCTCCACCCATCACCAGGAATGCACACTTCCGCTCCCTCCTTTGGTGAACCTGCACAGGGAGGTTCAGAAGCATGACCTCCTACACTGCCTCACTGTTTCGGATATTCACAAAGCAGGAATGTGATAATAAGATCAGACAAGGTAAGGCACTCTGTGGTCTGCGATGACTCACCCACAGAGACTGAATTAATGAGCCTCTTGCTTGCTTCCTTAAGGTGGATCTTTACTAGAAAAACATCTTCTGCAGGGCTCAGCTAAGTATCCATTCAGTCAGTTACCTGACTTTGGTCCTCCTGGTTCAACAATGTGCACTGACTTAAATCTGGGGCTGCAGCTCAAGTTGAGTAACTCCCTGGTAGTTAATGCTAAGGAGGGTTGATGCCCTGAAGCCCAGAGTGTTGTGCCATCATCACATTCTCAATAATACAGGACAACTTGAGGTAAATCAGAGATGTATGTATGAATTGATTACGCTGAAACTGTGGCCTCAAACCTGCTAGGGACATTGGACAAGACATTTGTTTAGGACGTTAGGCCAGGGGGTACAGTATCTCATTTTCAAAGGCAGATATATATATATATATGGACGTATGGATATATGGAATAAAGAGTAGGCAATTGTGTGATGCTTATTGGTTCCTGGTTAATTAAAAATGACCTGTGTGTTAAAGGGTTTTTCCTCCTCCCGAGCCTCTCAAAGCTTAATATACAACACTTGTGTGTACTTATGCGTGGGTATGAATGGCTCAGACCTCCTCTTCACACCTACCTATGGCTCCAAGAGGGATTCAGGCAGGTTGGGAAAACTCAGATGAATGCAGCCAACCGCGCTGGCTGAACAACTCATAGCATTCCAATCCACAAGCTGTGTACACGGTGTACACAACTATAAAACGTCTGTTACACAACAGTGAAAGTACTGTTACGTTATGTTCTGAGTTCCCCAGTAACATTTATTATCCCCACGGCTCGCAGTACAAACGTCAGTATGTGAGTCACACTGACATTTTTAGAGACGACATTTGGTATTGATACTTATTAGCATGCATTCATGTCATGGTCACTTTCATTTATGAGTTTTGGTTTGTGATTTGTTCAACTTAAGTACAACAATACAATGAACTTGTTAAGATGAACTGTTATTAAATAGCCTTTATAAACACAAGTAGGCCTGAAACAAGGCGGTCCTGTAGATACAAAAAATAAATGTATGACAAACTGTACAGTGTATGTGGTGTATGAACAGTTAAAGGCTGGATATCAATCATATCAGTATCATTATTTTTTTCTGGCCTAAAATTACAATTGGTAAAATCGACCTTGAATTTAAACAATAGAGAATGCTGCCCAGAGAAGGGAATTAAAAGTCACCATTATGCACAACACTTGCAAATTATTCCTAATTTAATATTACTTGCTGGGCCATCTGTAATAAGACTAACAATCAAAGTAAACTCAGTGAAACTGAGCAGCAATAAAAAACAGTGATGACCTGTACTTGACCCTGATGATCTGAAGGTGGAACCTGGGGTTAGGAGGTGAAAGGTTAATGATTAGAGACGCAGATAAATCCCCTTCGAATGTAGAAAATAAAGAGATGCACTTGAATTGAATTTCTCCACAGTCAAAGCAAAAGCTCAACAAAAGACAAAGATTTATTTTTTTAATGGAAACCGTTGAATGGCCATTAATCATCCCATGGCTTGACGCTTATTAAAATGTAAACTGGATATCACATAAAAAGCACGCAAAAGCTCCTATAGAGGCTCAGCAGGGCCATATTAATGTATTCCTGGGTGCCCATAATTGAGAGTTGTAACAGCACACAAACCAGTTCTTTCTTTTTTATTTGGATCTGCAAAGAAATGGTGGGTGAAAAAAAATAACAGCATTACAAGATACAATGGGCAGTCTAATTATCACAGGAGCTGCAAACGACTGCTTTAAAGCTACTCCACACAGGCCAGCAAAAGGACTCTTATTTCTTTTAAATGCAAGTTAATTAAGCCCCCCTTTATCTTGTTTCTTTACATTGAATAAATGCCTCCTGATTTTCTTCCTCATCTGGACTGTAATCAATGTAAATCATGGTCCCTTGTGTAAGGAGCTGTGAAAAGGCTGGCCCCAACGACAGGTTAATGGAATAACATTACACTGCCAGGGCTGCTGGGAAATACACCAGGTGTCGGGGGATGTTGTAAAGAGTCCCTGTCGGGTTCCTTACAATCCAATTGGAAAGGAGAACGATGGGTGAAACCATGACAATGACGCATTTTAAAGTCTAAGAGCAAAGTAGAAATGAAACCGGAATGCCAAAACCAATATATTGCTAAATCAATCTGCACCTGTGCATGGTTCGTTCCTTTATACATCGTTCACAAGCCTTCACTGAAACAAACTCCCGTACAAGAAAACATAGAAAAACAAGTATGCGTACTACAACCCCTGCGCCCACCCGTTAAGTATGTAAAGCACAGATAAGCATTGTAAATCACAGAGCGGTACGGCAAAAACACAGCAAACAATGTGTTTCGACAGCATGTCTTCAGCATTGTGAACCTGACAAAGACATGCTGTCGAAACGCATTGTTTACTGTGTTTTTTCTTTTGTTTGCTTTTAATGGAATAAACTCATGAGAACTTTTTAAAATATAAAATCACAGTGGTCCTGTCCTATTTTTTTGAGCGTGCGACCTGTCTTGGTGGACTTCACTTGAAAACCGGAAGAAGCAATCATGAGTCCACATAGACTTCTTTCTTTCCTTATGGTCGGCACCTCGCGGAGGCTAAACATTGGAGTGCACAGATGCCTTTCTTTGGAATATATATAGGGTGAACAGGGACAGTTGGGACAGTCCCAGTTTTTTATTAAAGGTCCCAGTGTCCCGACTTGTTTCTCAAAATCTTAAGAAAGTCCCTGTTTTTAGCCACTTCCTTTAGCGCGACTCACTATAAATAGCTTTTGTCAAAATAACATGAACAGCATCTTATATAACTGGCAAGCTGAAAACTAAATAATAATAAAAAAAAAACTACTTGGGTACTCAAGAACATTATTTATATAAAGTTATTAACACAGGCATACACATACATTCTTATTGCCATGCGGTTTCATTAAATTATCCTACAATTACGTGTAATACTGGCGGGATTTAGTTAAGACAGTAAAGACAGTAAGTAGGAATACGTACATAATACAATATTGGTAGTGAAACCTAGCCACAAATATACTCGGGAGTGTACTGAAATTGTGTGGCGTTAGAAAGCTGTTAAAAATAAATAAAATAGAAATAATACATTATTAAAACAAGGATGGCTATTTAAATAACTATTAATAAATTATATTTAACAGTGTGTCCCTGTTTTGAGTTTTAAAAATCTGGTCACCATATAGAGAGAGAGAGAGAGAGAGAGAGAGAGAGAGAGAGAGAGAGAGAGAGAGAGAGAGAGAGAGAGAGAGAGATAAAAACACCAGAAGGTTCAACACTTTAGGAAAATTAAAGTGTTGAACCTGCATTTAAAAAAAAAAGACAAGAACAATCCACTTCAAGTTCGGTTTTTGCTTGCTCTGCAGGCTCTACAGATGTAAAAGCTGTGGTATATATATATATATATATATATATATATATATATATATATATATATATATATCTTTGAAACTTAGTTCTCCATCGAGACCAATTACAAAAAAAAATCACTCCCGTTCTCGAGTCCCCAGTCAGATTTCTACGAGATCAGCGTTTTCACAGGCACGTGTTTTAAGATGCACAATCCCTTTTCTAAAACTTCCCCAGTCCCCAGAGGTCAGAAAAGTGTGCGCTGTAATTCTTTGGTTTTTTTTAAAGACAAACTGTTAGCGGAATTGTTATTATCACTTATAAGTAAATGCTTCATGACCCACTGCAAAGCAGACGGTGTATACTGTGTATTTATTTACACACAGTAATACACATTGGGATGGATTCTCAAAGCTAATTAATGATGACACGTCATCATAAGCGCAATTTCTGAAAGGAAACAAGAACTGAAATAATTTATATTGAGCAGCTTCATAGAAGGAACTGTATTAATGCTTTTGTCATTTAAATAAGTGACTCACAGGACACAGTGATTGCTTGTTGCTTTATGTGTCTCCTATGGACACTGATGACAGAGTTGGGGTCAATTCCATTTTTTCAATTCCAATTCCATTTATAATCCCAATTCCCTTTTAATCAATTCAAATTCCCATTCCAATCATTTTACCACAAAGGCTTTATTGAGCCAACAGATACTGTATACAACTCAATGAACTTGTCAGGTAACCTGATAAAGCCTATGGCATAAACCTCAGGAAAGACTATGGCGTAAAATGGAATAGGATTTGGAATTGTATACAAGAGAACTGGAATTGGATTTGAAAAAACGGAACTGACCCCAACTCTGGAAGTAAACACACATTTCTTCTTCCAGTTGTACCTCCACTGGGTCACTTGATTGCCTCCTGCATATACAGTATCACAGTGCAGAGCTCACATGTACAGCCATGACCAAAAAGTTTAGCATCACCTGGAATTTTAGGATTGAGACATAATTACATAACAGGATGGTCCTGCCTGGGATAGGAGGTTAAAAGCGTGTTGCTGCTCATGCAAACGATGGCTCTATTGTATAGTGGTTAATATTCTCCCTTGAAAGTACAATAAAAATGTAAAGTTCAAGAGTGAATCTACAGTTTAAAATGCACAGAACACTGCACAACTACTGTGTTATTTTTTTTGTTTGTTTTGCTTTTTTAACCAATTATTAATGTTGCTAAATGGAAAAGTAACACTTTAGTGTAAATTTGAAGATTATGGAACACTGCAGCTTTAAAAAAAAAAAAAAAAAAAAGATTGCTTTACCTGCTTTTTTTTTTCTTTTTCTACAATGGAAATTTAGCATCATCAATAAGCACAATGAAAAACCTGCTCCTTTTGGCGAATGACAAGCCAGTGCCTGTGAGGTTGGCTTAGCTTTGATCAATGTGGCCTTTGATCATTAAACACAAACTGCACAATTCTGATAAGGTCATGTAACAATGTATATCTTAGATATGATATCTTCTATCTTTCAATACAGAAAATGCTGTGCTGTGGTGAGGATATGATTTTTTTGGTATTCATCTATCTAGATGACTGTAAATGTTCACAGAATATTTTACACTGCTCGATGGGAATAGGGTTACATAGTGGGCCAAATCATTTTAAAACTGTTACAATATGTGTATGCTACTGGAGATACTGTACCAAACTATTAGCATGGTAACTCTGCGTGGTAATGTTGTATTTTCCAAGCTGTAGTATGACCTTACTGTGTTCATCCATGTTTACCAAACAGCTCTGGTCTTTACCATATACAGTACCATTTACCGCATATGGTTTAAGGAAAAACAAAAACACAACCTTATTTGTAGAAATGAAACACACAGTATTATCCTGAACACTGGAAAGAAGCTAGTGAAGGGACCCAGATATGAACTCGTGGGTTTAGCTGAACTGAATTGTTGGATTTTAGTGTTCGCTGTGAGCGGCTCTACCTAATTCTAGCAGTGCGTTAGCACCACCTGGTGGAGGGAGTAGTACACTTTCATGAGAGCATGCATTTTTTCTCTTTTTCAAATCAATGATGTTGTTTTCCAACTCTGGGGTTGAAATATATGTGCTATGTGCTTGTTTAAAAAAAAAAAAAAAAAAAAAAACATTTATTTTACTGTTTTATGGTGTTTGCATTAATTCTAAGTGGTCCTGGGATTCTTGCTCCAATACTGAGTATATCATTTTCTATATGTGTCTTAACCTGGCTTTGAACTTGCATGGATCTTGTCTGGAGAATCCTAAGTGCTGGGACTGAACATTCTTCCTAACAAATCATGCAAGACTATGACCTTTTAACTGTGCCAGCCCCATCGACTCAATGACTATGTCATTCTAGAGTAGGTGGGGGTTGCCAATGCTATGCTCTGTAATGGTTCTGTGAAGGTTTCATCAGTGTTATGTGTAATTGCCATCAAAGTAAGCCAAATGAATTATAAACCAATATAAGAAAAACAAATATACATTTGGCAACAACAACAAAAAAGAGTTTGAGCAGTCAGAACAGCCTCACAGTTCTCTCACCCAAACTGCATGACATCTCTTAAATAACTTATATTGTGTGCAGGTACTCTTAAAATACCATTTTCAATATATTCATCAGTGGCCTGATTTAAAAAAAACAATTATTTTCTTGCTCGTCAACTGAATGTTAGTGCCACCTTGTGGTAGGGACTTGTAATACATAAACTACTTCTATACCCTTTTGCTACTTTCTTTTCTATATAAATGCAAAAACACAAAATACTGAAAAGTGTGGTTATTAAATTCCATTAGCCGGGTTTAACCATGGTAAACTATGGTAAATGCATACTATAACTATGGGAAACGCAAAGGAAAACTGCAACTGTAAACTTATATAACAGCATTGTTTTACAACTTGAGATGGTTATAAAAAGATAAGCTTGGATCCTTTTAGTAGCTTGCATATTGGGAAGAGTCTTGTTTATTTATGGATCCAAGATGTTTATACTGAATAGGCCGTCTGACATGTATCCTGTAATTTACAAGGATGCCCTTTTGGCAGCAGCATTTAATAGACTAATGGAAAAGACTAACAAGTCCAGTACAAGAAACAAAACATGTAGGTCTAGCTTCATAGTTATGAATAGATAAAACATCATTGGTGCCTGGTTGTAATCTTATATTCTATATACACTGACTGGTAAAAACATTAGAGGGGACCTGCAACCGAAGCCACAATGCTCCTGGCTCATTGTTCCGTGTGGAAACAGGTGAGTCTTGTTTCACATCTGTTGTTTGTCAAAATACGTTGTTCAAGTTTGCAAAAATAGTTGAGTTTTCTGGTGGTCTGCAATTTGTGCTATTCCCGAAACTGTCTTGATGGGACACTTTGGTCATTACAAACACTGTGCTGAGCATGCAAGCAGGCTGCACAGGCACCCACTATCAGGTCAAAGAGATCATTCTGCTTTCCCATTCGTTGCTGAATAATTGCACACATATTATATCGGTTTAGTGGATCTTTTTTTTTATACAATGCACTTTTTTTTTTACATTTTCTTTTTCTTTGGCCAGTCACAGTTGCATGGAGTTTTAAAATGTATTTAAAGTCAAGGGGAGTATTAATATTTATAAAGCTTTTAAAAAAAACATTTTCTTACTTCTTATTATCATATCACCTTTCTTGCAAATTCCAGTATTCTTATGTATGCCGTTTTCTTGTTAAGACTTTATTTTTTACTTTGACTCCATTTAACCTGTCGCCACACTATATATTCACTCCCTGTGCAGCAGGACCCCACCTGAAACACAAAACTTCCTTTGCTGCACATAGGACTTGAAGTGGTGACTGATGAAGAGGGAGCGTCTGTACTTGGCAGGAGAAATGGGTTTCACCCAATTCTAAAGTGGAAAAAAGACTGGAAAAATAAAAAGAAAAGAGGCCAGAGGGGAAAAAGAGGGGAAAAAAAGTTCATATGATAATGAGAAATAAGAAAATGTTTTTAAATCAGTTAATCAGTTATTTTCACCTTCATGGTGTGTCATCCCGTCCCCCCCACAAAAAGATTTTCACATTGTCCAAAGCACCACCTACAAGAGAATGTAATTGTTTCAACAAAAATAAACCTCTAACTTTATTTTAGTGCAGGAATCTACTTAAATAACCACTGAGTCAAGCAATTGTGCTAAAGATATAAATCCCTGAAAGCAATGGCAAACTGTTTGCAAAAGCTGTGCGCAAACAGTCTACAGAGGTTTAACAAACAGCTTTTAAAATCATGAATTGTAATATTGCTTGGCACTGTTTGTAGTAGCTATGGGCTACTAGGGATTATTATGTTTCCCCTGACTTTTAAGGAGCACAAAAAAAAAGTCAAAGTTCACAAAACAATTGCCAAGGGAAAGTCTACCAAACCGCAGCTCCTGGCAGACTCTGACAAGGCATTACAAATCCTGGTGCCGCCACTGAGCCCTGGCCCCTGTCAGGGTGTCACGGCACTGCTAATGAAACCAATGTGTGCCTCGCACTCTGAGCAGCTGTTACAGCAGGGAGTCCCAGTGCTGCTGAAAACACCTAATCAGCAGGCCGCATCTCAGCCAGTGGGGAGTTCAGGAAATTTAAACTGAGGCCAAACAGCTGTGGAGGGGTTCATCCTACAGCAGGACAGTAGCAGGAAGTATCTGTGGATGTCTGATGCTGAACTGCTTATCTACTAGCACCAGAAGCTTTCTTTGTGGTTAGACACTAGAGATAAAACCAGATCCCAACTCTACCCCTGCAACTCTAAGCTGTATGAGCTCCTTTAAAGAGTAAGTGGTGGGGATCTGAAAAATATAGCGTTATACGTCCCCACATGTTGCTACAACTGTTTAAATAACGTACCTGACATGTGTCTTTTCATTGTTAACATCCCGACAACTTTTTACACTTATAACTTCAAAGTTCTTTTCAAAATGCCAACTCTAGTGCACTGGAGCTTAAGATTTGCTGGAAGAGTGATAACATTAAAAAAAAAAAAAAAAAAAAAAAGCCCTGGCTTTTCATTTCCCTACCACATCATGGATCATTATTGCTGTATTACCTGTTTGACAATGTGGGCAGTAATCCTTACACTGTCAGTGCACTAGAGCTGACATTTTGAAAAGAGCTTTGAACAGATTTTAAAGTTTATGTATAAAAAGTTGTCAGGATATTAACAATGAAAAGAAAAATTACAGGTACGTTATTTAAACATTATGCAGCCTTTATGAAGATGTTATGAATCCTTTATAGTTTCCTTTATACCTTACAACAGCAGTTTACCAAGCTTTACCCATGCTGATAACATGCTTTAGTAAAATGATGTTTTCACAATGCTTTACAATACTACACTTTGTTATACACTATAAATCTAAAGGAACCAAAAAGGTAGATGTGAGTTCTAATGATACTCTGTATTTAACATTACTTTATGAAACGTAGGCTGCCAGTTGTTATATCACTAAGTATAATTGCTCTCAAAAGAGAAAGGGCTACTGCCCAGGATAGTTTGGAGGGTTACTGTAGGAAAGCAAACCGTTCCAACCGTCAAATATGAGGAAATGCAGGCCAAAGAGCTCGGGAAAAGTTCTTTTGTGACCCAATCATGACACACACAATTTTATTCCGATAAATCATTTCAGCAACTTTAAACAATTAAAGGAGGGGGCCGCTGGAAATCCGAGACAGCGGAGGGAATGCGAATGCCAGAGCGGCTCCCTCCCTCAGGATTACTGGAATTCCTCTATTTCCCATCACACACCCTGCTGAGTAAGAAAACAGCACCCAGCCACAACAAAGACAGGCGCCCCCTCCAGGCTTGTGTGTGTGTGTGTGCGTGTGTGTGTTTGTGTGTGTGTGTGTGTGTGTGTGTGTGTGTGCATGTGTGCAAGGGGAGACTGTAAGAAAAACCCAAAGGTCCTTTTCACAAGAATGAACCAGTAGCCCCTCAAGAACCATGATCATAAGGTGTTTTGTGTGTGCATTTTTCTATTATACTCGTTAGAATTTCTTTTATCAACTGCCTTGGTGGTGTCTAACAACATGAACTGGTTTTGTGCTTGGCACTTGTGGCTGTATATCTAAGTTTAATCAAATATTTTTAAAGCTTTTTTTCTCTAAATCCCCATTACTTTTCTTTTTTATCAAGTTATCAAACTAGAAATAAACATCTAAGACATGTATCAGGTTTAACTGACTTAAGTGGTTTCTTATTTGTAATTGATGTTTTTTTTTTCCTTTCTGATAAAATGTGCTAATGACACACTGTTTCCTGTTCCTTCTTTCTTTAACATATGTAGAAGAATTGGGGAAAAATGTCATGCTTCTTACGACCAATTGAAATCTCTTAAATTCAGTGAGTCAGGAAATCCACTAATCCAGTCTGCATCTTTTTTTAGACCTGCCTTGTGATTTTTAACTAAAATGATACCTTTTACTTGTCTTTGTTTAAACAGAGGGAGCAGCAGGTCACACATGTATGTATAGATAATTCACAATGTGCCTCCTGGCCTAGCCCAGCCAAGAGGCAGTTTTAGAGAGTAGGGATATCAGTCCTGTTGGATAAATAAACAATTTCATGTGCAAGCTGTTATGTATTTACCAACAGTTAGTATTTTGGCGCTAAAAGAACATGCTGCCCTCTTTATAACCTCCGCCTAGTGCAGTAAAATCTCTGCAACCAATCAGGAAAATTCATTATATTTACAGCTGAATTACATGTATCCCACTGAATTTACAAACAATTGCACCACAGAAACAGGTTTCTAGAAACAGGTTGCAGCAGTGAACCGGGATTAATAATAACACAATTAGCAATTCAAAATTGGGTAAAAAAACTGGGGTAAAGGCCTATAATAACTTTGCTATGAACTGACTCCAGATATCAAACCCGGGAGGCATGAGGGACGTTCCATAAAAATGTTACATTTGTTACGTCAGATAAGTCATTATCAAGCTATTAGCAAGCTCTTAACTTTTTGATCAACAAACCCCTATGTATTAGGATAGTCCCATTATCACATGAACCCTGGAGAAAGTGGAATGGCCCATAACATTTGATATGTAACAAGGGATACCCACACCTTAACAAGAACTAACCCAGCAGAAAAGGACAGTACATCAGATTGAAGGCATAGGGGGTCAAATAGATCAAAGCAGAACTCAAGTCAATGTTACCAGCACCTAAAAAAGTAATCTTTTGCACTGCAGTTTAGCAAAATGTCATAAATCATCATTGGCCTTGTTAGTTTCAGTTGCTGTTTCCATTTAGTCTAATCCTAAAAATCTGTCAAGGTCTCATCAGAGTCAAAAAGACCACACCCAGTCCTCAGTTGTCTTGTGTATTCTTATTTCAAAACAGATTTATTTTATAAAGGGTGACTACTTTCCAGCATCCCCTCTATTTATTTCCTCTGTCCTTTAAGAAGCAGCTGAATTAGTCTTAATGATAAGTTAACTAACTTCCCTGTAACTCCCAGCAGGGCCCTGGCTGCGATGGAAGATCAGCTTGAGGGTTTTTTTTTTTTTTTTTTAAACGTTCACTGCCTGTGGCCGCACTGCCACAGCAAAGTGTACCTCACACACACACAAAAAAAAACTGCAACTTGATCTGAGGCTTTCCCTGGAGTCGCCCCCTGTGTTTCCCAAGCCACGAGACACAATAAATTCAGCCCTGTCCACATTGGAGCCAGAACTCAGAGCTTCACATGTTGGAACTTAGCAGGACACAAGTGAATCTGCTAATTGGCCAATTACGAGGCTAGGTTTAGAGAATATACAGTACAGCGTGAACAGCAACTCGGAATTATAGTACTTGACCCCACAGAGGGGAAAATACAAAACAAAACAAAAAAAAATGTCATTTTTTCTGGAAAGAGAAAAAACACCCATTGAAATAATCAAACTTGAAATAAACATAACAAGAAGTTTATTTATTTTCAGAAAAAAATGCTGCTAATGACACCATTGATTTGAAGCATAGTCTTTTTATGAAGCTAGGGTGGGGCCCCATTACCTGCTGCACAGGAAGTCAACTTGGACAAAAAAAAGTTGTTGTTTTTTTTTTTTTCTCAAACTTAAGGTGTTGTGGGAGAATAAATTTGATACACCTCAGCCAAAGTGAAAATAAAGTCTTTAAACAATCTTAGGGACTTGTGGGAGTTTATGCTAATGAGAGGTAACGTATTATGGTTTTTATAATTTTATGCCCCTGTAAGCTGCATGAGATGTTGATCGTTGGATTGTATAGTATATCATTTTACTGTTTCAGGCACAATTAAATGGAACAGCTGCCATAAATAATAAGCAAGTTTACTGCAACAAACTTGAACACTGTCATGTTGAATTTAGAAGACATGGTAATATAAAAACAGAATTATTGCCAGCAACTATAGCCAGAAATATTTACTGGCAGGCATTGCCTAGTGTAAACTGGCCCTACAGCTGAGTTGGTATTATTTCACTGATAAAGTAGCACATAACACCTTAAAATGGCAGGACATGGCTTCAAATGTAGTTAAAACGACTTGTTTTTGTAAATTGTGAAATTCTGAATTAGCCTGGTGGCACACAAATTGTTATTGTTGCTGAAGAAAAAAATAAAACTTTTTTTAAAGAGTGAAACACAGTGTATCGAATGACCTGTTCTGTTCAAAAAAGACATTAAGTACGATTTCAAAACAAGGCTAAATGAACAAAGGGCAATGCAGATCGCACAGTCACGGGCAAATAAACAGTATTCTCACATCAGGGACCTTCCAGAACTCTACACAAACAACCCTACATAAATAAGATATATTAGCAAGTATGTGTTTGTTTTACTGTCTGGACAACTCTGGAGGGGAGGCTTAATCTAAGTTTATCCTCTGTCATCCTTAAACTGAGGTGTAAACACATCATGATCACAACATGTACTTGTTTCATTCATTAAAGTATTACATTTTGCTTCCAATTCTGCTGGCAGACAAAACCATTCTCCCACTGTACATAAAACATGAAGTGAGAGCTAAACATTTTTAAATAATACAATATGTATTCTGCAGTGCAGCGTGGATTTTCCAGTATACTCCATCTTCAGTTTCATGAAATAGAAGTTTCTTTAAAACTGTAGCTTCAAATGACATGTTCCTAGTTTACGGTCCTCTTACCATTTGTTTCTGTGTACCTATATCATATATTGTCTTTTATTTTTATTCCAAGTCAGTATTAAGGTTCTTTCACCTGGGTTCAGGAACTCTTCAGTTCTAGTTGTCTTCCATAGACATACAGTACAGAGACGAGCTCAGCCAGTGTCTTTATACAATTAACAGCCAGTGCCATATAGTGAACAGCTAATTTGGATACAAGTTTTCTATTGCTGGTAATACATACCTGGACACTCAGAATCACTGTAAATATCACACAAAGGTATAAGAAACAGTAAATACAAACCCAAGGCAATAAATGAATGCTGCATGGCATTTAAAAACCCAAGGAACCTGAATGACTTACCCTGCACTCCGACCAGTAGTGCATTTACTAGGTGAGCCTCATGGGGGGGATCATACAGATCTGCAATATTCCTGTATGTCGATATAATAGCCAGGTGTTCCAAAGGTTGGAGTTTCACATACAAAGGAGACTCTCCCAGGGTAGTGGCCGGGGTCACATTCAATGCTTTTTATTTCCATCTTGTCAAAATGAAGCTCAATTTCCCATGGAGCCAATATTCAACTGACAACAGACTAAATAAACAGAGCTTGCACCACGGTTTGTTTATTTTTCAAATCCTAACTGCTTCTCTGTGCAATTATCCCCTGACGATGGCCAAAATGTAAGAATTGGAACAGAACGCCTTGTGATGTGAGCCCACCACACCTCCTGTTTTGTCCAATATATTTAAACCACTACAGTCGCCATCTATAGGAAAGAGTCAAATACACTGTTTGATTACAGCATCTGCAATCCCTTTACTGTGTAATACCATAGTAAATAAATAAGTGTAGTGAAGCATAGTGAAATGCATAGAAGTTTGGTAAACCATGGTAAAGCACCGTGTTAGCATGGGAAATCGCAGAATTACTGTGTAAATGTACAATGGTTGCCGTTATTGTCTTGAAATGAATAGGACAATACACAGTACAAAGAATAGCTGTACATGCTAACAAAATTGACAAATACGTTTACCAATACAGTTGAATATGGTTTGCTAAATATTGACAGTACTCTATGGTTTTGCAGCATCCATATTGTACAACCGTAATACATCCTAAATGTTGCATTTTATTTTTCAATATATTTGTAGGCTTCAATATATTGGAGACCGCCCCTCAAGTTTATGATTCAGTGCTGGCTCTTATCAAAGCCAGCTGAGGCTTTCTTTTTTTATTATTAATGAACAGATGTCAGAAGAATCTGTAGATTCAAGAAAGAAATGTTAAAGATTTCAAGGTCGGAGTGAAACAACAATAGAGATTGGAGCACAGCTGATCATCAACATCCAGTATCTTATTATCACACCACTGGACATGCTCTGTTGACAACACTGACAAGGCCTTTCTCAATGCATAGCAAGTATGGCACTTCAATTACTGTACACTGCAGAATAATCATGTACTCCTTTATCCTGTTTCTTTCAGCACCTGGGCACCCACGGTATAAAATTATTCAAGGCTCAGTGGTACTAGCTGGTTATAAGTTTACTCACGAGTCACAAAGTAAATACTGCTGGCAAAAATTCAGTAAATTGTATTGGAACGTAAAATATGTGCAAAATGCAAGACATGAACAATAAACCAATCCTGAGCCAAAAACCACAACAATGATAATAATAATCACAACAGCAAATGACAATAGCAGCAGATACATGTAGCATACAGCATATAACAACAATATTATAAGAGAGGTACTGTAGTAGTTAGGTAGAAAGGCTGTATAAGAAAATAACCCCAAGATTGTTACAGCTGTCTTCATGTAAAAACATTGATCACTCCCCTGGGATTAACATTGTTTTGTTAGGTGTCAGGGTGATTTTGAAGATATCGGTCCCTGTCTTTCAACTTTATTCTACTACTCTGTGTGTGGAGAGAGAGAGAGAGAGAGAGAGAGAGAGAGAGAGAGAGAGAGAGAGAGAGAGAGAGAGAGAGAGAGAGAGAGAAAAAAAAACAGTCCAGCATCAAGGTCCCAGTGAGATACCGTGCAGGCACCAGTGAAAAAGACAGCAAGAAAAAAAAAAAAAAAAAACAGAAATTCTCAACAGATGCGTGAAGCCCTCGTCAGCATTCCTGCAAGGTAACGCAAGGTCAGAGCAGGCAGGAAGACAATATAAGGATTATTTGGGCTCCCCCTCCACCAGATGTGTTTTAATAAGACGGCTGCCCTCCAAGCTAATAAGGTCAGGCTCTGGCTCCAGCAAGACGAGCAAACAAGTAGGGTCTTGGCAGGAATTCAGCTGTGACTTGGCACTCGCTACTTCCCAGCTTCCTGAAATCTTCCAGCTTCTCAAACACAACGAGGGAAAGGGGCTCCAGTCCTCCCCCTTTCTCCAGCAGACTTTTATTAGAAGTTTCCCTTTTTTTCAAATAATAATAATAAAAAAAGAAACCTTGGACTAATTTTAGTTTAAAAGTAACACAAAACAAAAAAAAAAAACCACAAAGACGTTTACTAAATGACCAGCATATAACCGCTTTGATGGGGTTTTAAATATATATATATATATATATTTTTCAAATCTGGCATTTAACTGGTAGCTTAAGCCTGAGATTTTTAAAAAAAAGGGCCTCTTCAGATGTTATAAAAACAATGCAATGTGTGCCAATTACAGTAAATGCCAACATAAAAGGTGCTTAAAAACTGTAGGTGCTGACAACATAATATAAACAGTGGCTATTGCTTTAAAACAGGCTTCTTATACTACAAAATATTTAATACATATTGAACTAATGTATGGGAAACTACTGAACACCTTTAAGCTTTCACGTCACCCTGTTATGCAGACCTATTCTTTGACCCTGGGAGGCATCCCTTCATACCTTGGGCACAGGCAATGCCAGTCAGGGCAGGACTTGTGAAATGAGGTTTGTAGCCTAGCGTTCCATCTTAACCTTTTAATCAGAAAGACAACATAACCACTTTTCCAAGTTCAGAACTAATTTGCCCTGAAAACAGCAAGTTCATTCATAAGACTTGCTTAGCCTGTGGGCTATTCCAATGAAAAATGCATTTCATTTTAGTTAATTTAAGCACCATTTAACTGGTTTCCTGAAAGCTGGAGTATGCTTAAATTAATTTAGTAAATAAAGAAAAGAGTCGCGACCACATGGTTACCTGTGATAAACTCTGTTATAACAGTCAGTTTGATAACACCTTGTTAACAATGACAAACAGGGAACTGAGGAGGGGTCATGCAAAAACTTGTTCAATGGAAACTTGAGGAGAAAATTGTGCATAGCAACAGAAGACTGAGCAGATAGGAAAACACTAATTTGACAACTATTTTATTTTTAAAGCCTAGTACATTTGATCCGTTTGCCATACATAGTAGACTATAAATTACAGAATATACTTTCAATTTGTTCATAAATAGAGATACTTGCTTATTGGAAATGTATTTGAAAGTTTGTATTGTTTAAACGTTGTTTAATACAAGTTTTTTGGGAGCATCAAGGCTTTCATAACACTTTGTCGAGCTTATTATACTGAATATGCCAGGCACTCTACGTTGAAAATAAAGCCAAAAATGTGTTTATTTTTTAGGTTCTTAAAGCTGCAGTGATCCTCAATCATGTTCGATGTATGTACAGTACTCAGAAACCAGACCTTATTCTCTTTCTGTTTTGTTTAGAAATAATCAAAGTTTCAACTGCAATTCTTAAGGGTCAACTTTAATGACTTATACCATTTAACTCCTTCGAGTGTTTTCCCCCATGAATTATGTATTAACCTACTTGTTAGCATTAATATATACAATAAAAAAAATCAGCGCCACGGTTTAGATCATTAAAATAGACCCCTTTATCAATGTACTATGGTGTAAATCTCAACAGAGCTAATATTTTCAAAAGTGACCTCTATCATACAGTGACAACATTCTTAAGTTTACACTTCTTTTCAAACCATAACGGGCACAACACCTTTTGAGATATGTTTGAGAAAAGCAGCCTATTTGTGATTACAGGGATGAGACAAATGATCTGAGATTCCTTCAACAATGTATTCTGACCCCTGCTTTTCTATTTTAACTTGCCTTGTAAAATGTCCCGAACATTCCAAATGTACAGTACAATGGTAATTCAAAATCCACAATAATCCGATTTACGCTCTTATCTTACAATTACATTTGGAATGCTTTTAAAACGTCACAAGGTCTCTGTCGGTTATAAATATCCTCCACTCTAATTTGAAAAGGCATGCATTATAAATCACAGATGATCTGCACCGACTATTATGGAGAGGATCTTTTTAAAAGATCCTTTTTTTTTGTATTAGTCTCTGACAAAGGACTCCAAACCATTTATTATCCAATATGGAAACTATTATAAAATAGTCTTACCACAAATTTACAGCTTACTACTCAATGTCACCTACATTTTTGGAATATTTAACAGCTTCCCGGTTTAATATTGCACTATGTGCTATTGTTTTTAATTCCCCTTATAAAAGTTTGCCACTGTAATTTTTGCAGTTTTCCCATGCTTTACCCATTATGTATTTACCATAGTATAACGTGGTTTGCATGTTTTTTTAATATGTTCTACCATACCTTTCTGGGCTTTACAATGCTTACACTACACTTTATTACACTTTGCCATGCTTTTACTATGGGGAAGTTGTATAAGGGTCTTTAAAAAAAAAAAAAATTATATAAGGGTCTTTTTAATCGTTTCTGTCTGCATAATTAAATTACCAGGCTTTTTCAACTCCCGAGGCTTCTTCTGAGGTGATTTTTAGAAATGACCACTAGGTTTTAGAAATTACCATAGAATGGACAGGCATTTCAGCCTGAAAAGGTTTTATACCAGTTGGTTTGGGGGAAAAAACTGTTGCCTAAAGTGCTTATGAAAAAGCTACACAACAACAGATAATCTATTCACATAGACCTTGCAATGGATTCTGCCCGAAAGCTTGATATGTATTGAGTATAGCCAAGAAATAAATAATGCAGGGGCAATTTGATTTATGGACGATTATAGGTTGCATGAATCATTGAACTCCTGTATTATCATAGTCATCCAACGTGTGTCACATGTTTAACTCAACATATTGTTGTCATGGCACCATATTGTCCTGGGTTATGGCTCCACAATGCAAAGCTTCTTAAAGGATTTTGCAGTTTGCAGATTAACAGCTAGTGAACACGCTTTCCTTGTGATCTTCTGTGACTCCTCTGACAGCTTCACTGCAGAGGTTACAGGGTCTCGCCATCTCAAGTTTTCACATATTGCTACAAAGTGCAGACAAAGCACTCTTTATTCAGTGTCTTGTAGATTCAGATTCAGATTCAGTTCATTCTTCAAATTCAACACTGCCACACAGCAGCTATTTTAGGGTTATGCAGTTGTCAAAAAAAAAACAAAAAAACACCTGCCATCCTTAGCATACACTTTTGTAGAAGGTCTGTCCTTCACATGACAAGCCAGTCTCTTATACAGTATTGCTAAAAATAAGAATATTTTTTTATATAGGAATTTTTTAAGAATAGCCTGTTGCTTGTCAGTTTCAACCGGGAAAGACTGCAGAGTAAATACACTTTGATAGACGACAGATAGGAGGCTTTCATATTCATGACTGCAAAAATGATTGATATTTCTTGAGTAAAATACATTATTGCACTTGAGGAGGTACAATGGCATGAGCTATGAGGAAAGAACAGGTTAAAATAATTAAATCTCTTCAGCCTAGAAAACTCCTACACGTTGAAGATAAAGTTAACCCAAGTCACTGCTTCAACTTACTGTATAAAATGTACACAGGAGACAGATATATCAGCCTGAAAGGGTTGTTATACAGTAGTCTTTTTTGCCAAATGGTTGCGGAAACAAGCTTTTGGAAAAGATACACGACAATAGAAAATATATTCACATAGGGCAAACATCCACATTCACATGTGTAATGGATTCTGACTGAAAGCTTGATATATAGAGTATAGCCAAGAAATAAATAATAATACACAGATTAGGAAGAGAGGGCAAACACGTAATCTAAGTAAAACTACATTTAGAATAGAGGGTAGGAAGCACTTTTGTACACAGTTATAAATGCATGAAATCTGGGATTCCAAGAAACGCTTACTATATCATTGACAGTTCAAGAACTTAGTTGTCACAATCAATTGATAACGCTTTGAGAACAAAAAAAGACTCCTTCCCACTTGCCTGAGGATCAAGTCTAAAAAACATATTTGAGATCTGATAGCATTCCAAAATGCTCAAAGCAAAAGCAAGCCAGGTCAAGATTATTCCATGCTAAAGGCGAGCAATCAACACACCTGCTTTATAGTCTTAATCATGACTATAGTCTTAATCAGACTTCTGTAAGAACAGCCTTCACAACAAGTCTTCACAACACGCTCCTGGAAACAAGCTCACTTACTTGTTCTGGCTATTACGAGGAAGGATATACAGTTTGAAAAAATGTTTTTAATTATCTTAGATTAATCAAAACAGGCTTAAAAATAGTCCTTCACAAAACATTCATTAAAATAGTCCTTGTGTACAGAGTCCCTTATTCCTTGTGTCAGATTTTCTAGTGGTTTTACCATCTCACTAGTAAGTGGAATTTGCTTAGGATACTGGAATTGATCCAAAACTGGGCACTTTTAATTCCTTATAAAACCAATGGCAAAAACAGTACTTCTGTGCAAATGCTGCTTAATCCTCATCTACGGTACAGTAACTAATGGTATATCTCCCTCTTCAAGACAAGCTTTAACCAGGAACATTATCTAAGATGAGTGCCAAATTGCAGTGTGGTTTCCTGATTTTGAAAATGGGCCAATTAAGCGACTGAGCCGAGACCACCAAAACATTTTGGTTCCATCCCAAAGCCAGATTTGATCCACAGACTCCAGAGGAGAGACAGAACTTCCGAATACTGTGTTCTGCCTAGACCGCACTCTTTTGAGTGGTTTTCCAACAAACAAAGAGATATAATACTTATTTCTTAGAAAAAGATGATGGGGGGGGGGGGGGGATTCCTTACCTCTTGGTAGCCTCCTTTTTTATGTTGACCCCCATCCATAAACCTACACATTACAACACTCTTGATTTCTTCCAACAAAAAAGATGAATTCTAAGTGAAATGAAATAAGGCCAATTAGTTGTATCAACTTCAGTAGATGCTCTTTGTTACCTTAGATAAACATACGTTTTTTTAAGCAAGTGGTAGCAATTTATCCGAATGCTCCCACAGGCAATATTTGCTTTGAATGGCATCAGAATTATGGACATGAGGTCACTGTATAAAAGAATGCTGCATTACTTTTTTCAGCTCTAATTACTTAAATCCAGGAAACCTGTCAGTTTTTCTAAAGCTTCATCACTGACCAGCTCAACAATGTATTTCAAGCAGCTGCATGGGCCGATCAGAGAGGTCTCTGAGCACCACTAAATGAAGCTTCTGCAGCCAGATGGAACCCTGTTATATTTTTTATATTCTCACACTAAAAAGAGTTTCTTTAAAACCGAGGCTAATTAATTAAAAAAAAACAAAACATAATTTTGTGTAACTGCTTAGAAATTAAACCCCTGAACAAATTAAAACTATAGACTACATACTGTACGCTACTCTAACAAGAGTTGAGAAAGGTGAATTAATGCTTACCAACAAAATAGCATTAAAACACATGTAAATGTTAAAACTTTAACATATTGAGAATGTTTGTTACCAATCAGAAGCCCTCCATCACTTTTTTATGAATGACTGCAGCACGTATTTGTGTAGAAGCCTGTTGTGTGTGTTTAATTAATCTAAATCAGGGGTGTCAAACTCCAGTCCTCGAGGGCCGCAGGGTCTTCTGGTTTTCATTCCAACTTAAGCTCTCAATTAACATAATTGATCTAATTATTTGTTCAATTTATTAGCAGACGCCCTTATCCAGGGCAACTTACAATTGTTACAAGATATCATATTATTTTTTTTACATACAATTACTTTTTTTTTTTTTTACACATTATTTTTACATATAATTACCCATTTATACAGTTGGGTTTTTACTGGAGCAATCTAGGTAAAAGTACCTTGCTCAAGGGTACAGCAGCAGTGTCCCCCACCTGGGATTGAACCCACAAA
Organism: Acipenser ruthenus; assembly: GCF_902713425.1. Classification (NCBI taxonomy): domain Eukaryota; kingdom Metazoa; phylum Chordata; class Actinopteri; order Acipenseriformes; family Acipenseridae; genus Acipenser; species Acipenser ruthenus. The sequence continues at coordinate 23,257,833 of NC_081208.1, forward strand.
CCTCCGGTCAAGAGTCCAGAGCCCTAACCACTACTCCACACTGCTGCCCACTGTTCACTTCAGAAACAGTCGCAAATTAGTCATTTTACAGTTGATAGTTTTAAAAATGTCCTTGATTCAAGGTACACTACCTCTGAAGCATTTTGAGGCCTGAAGAGAAATGTTAAATGTGTCCAGTTAATCAAATAATTAGACCAATTAAGTAATTGAGAGCTCGGGTGGAACGAAAGCCAGAGGACACTGCGGCCCTCCAGGAACTGAGTTTGACCCCCTGATCTAAATAGTGGTGGATATACGGTAATATCATTAAAAGAAAGGTGAAAATCAATATCTATAGCTGTGTGTATGAGTCTTTTTAAACATGTAACACTTGGCTAAGGTTTAATAGTTTAAACTAATACAACTATTAACAGCCCTACCCTGAATAGATATCTTCTCTGCAAAAGGTTTTAGCAATTGTGACAGAGTTGCTTGACATTCAATGTGGGACCAGTCTGTGATATTTAATGAGCAAAGGTTCTGAGTGGGGTACCTTCAGTATGTCTGCATACCCAGTAAATTGATAGCATATGTCCCAATACTTTCTTAATACGTATTAGGGGGTAGAGTACTGCAATATTCCAAGGAAACGGGACACTGGAGAGATTCCAACAATATGGAAGGAGCTGTCATCCCCTGCAGTCAACTCCTTTGATCAGAGATTCCTCCTACAATCAAACACATGGACTTTCGACTAATTGTGGTTCCTCGCAAGAGCGCTTAACTATAGGACAGGGGTTGTGGGTAGATCTGACGAGGTGAAATTCACAACAATCCTTCCGTAATGTTTTTCTAAGAAGGCTGACTCCTACCTCTGGGCAACAGAAGACTGTATCAGAGTCTGCATCAGTGGGCACACTTACCAGTACCCCGGTGGCTCTCAACCCCACGCAGCAGGTGATTGCATTCTTTGATAATAGCGGGGGAAAGAGAATAATAAAAAACGGAGAATGATAATCTAAAATTGACAAGGCTGGATGCATTTATGAAAAAAAATATATACCTGCAATGTAAATGTATGCAATTATCCCTTATAAAAGTTTACCACAGTCATATAGTAAGATTTATAATGTTTACCAATGCTTTACCAGTGTCACCCACCTGGGATTGAACCCATGACCCTCTGTTCAAGAGTCCAAAGCCCTAACCACTACTCCACACTGCTCTCCCTGTTTTACTTTGGTATACTGTATTTTATAAGGGATGTTTCAGATATAGTTTAAATGTATGGGCTCAGCTGTTTATGCAAAATAAACTATTTTAAATCTCTCTATAGATATCACTATATAAGAGAAATTACAGAAAACAGGTTAGCTACATTCATCTCCCACTATACAGTAACTATAAATACAAAATGATATCAGTGGTGGATCACCATGACCTACATCTGCCATATGTGTGGCACGTGTACATGAGAGACAGACAGGCATCTCCTTAGACTGTAACTCTCTCAATGACATGAGCAAAAGATTGCCCTAACCAAAATCCATCACAATTAGATAAAAGGTTCTATAGATATCCGTAAAAATGTAAGTGGACAATTTTGCTCGTTTGTGCCAAAGAATGTCCTTACAACGTTTCATCTTTGTTTGAGAAGCAACTCTCTAGATATGTCACCTACATCGTTAGCACTCTGGTATCTATGTTGCTATTAAATAACTCCTACATCTTGCAAGTCTAAGAGGGTTTAATTAAATCCCTTTTTACTTGACATCAGCACATTTCTGTAAAATGACTTGCACTTTAGAAGCCTGTGTACTTCAATGATTGTGACTGATTAGGCCGTTCAGGGTAGCAATCTCGCCAGCAAGTCTGGGGCTTGAAACAAAACCTCTTTTTTTTTCTAAAGCAACAAAGTAGAAACACATTAGAAAAAGTAGAAAAACTGATAATAAAGACACAAGATTCACACGCACAATATATGTATGCATAGTTTCAGGGTTTTCCACTACTGAGTACAATTATTTACTTTTACTTCAAAAGGCCCTGTTTGCAAATTGGTGGAAGAATGTCTCGTTGACATACATTTAACCTTCGTTTGGCCAAAAAAACAAAGGGGGGGGGGGGGGGAGCTGGCGTCCAGATTTACTGAACATTTTTTTGGCATCCCTGCTCGCAGATTCTGGCCGCAAGCCCGACTCTGAACCAAACTTAAACAAACTCCTGTTGCAGCCATCTGCTCGGCTTTACAATAAATCAAACAATCTGTTGAGCCGTGGGTGATCAAGTTTCCATCTGCGCGGCCGCCCGCTCGCCTGCCTGGAGCCTTCACTTGCCTCCACCAGCCAAAAGGGGCCTGGCAACATGTGGCCTTGCTAATTCCTAAAGGAAAGAAACAGGACCCCTGGCTCCTAACTCAAACCAAGTGCTATTTTTACAGTGGCCAACAAAAAAAAAAAAAACGAAGGCGGCTATTCTTAGTGGTCCCTATTTTGTATGTTTTTCACTTTTAATCATAAAATCAAAATAATATTTCATTCTGTATCACTCAATATTTATTTTATATAGCGCCTTTCATAGTGGACGACCATCACAAAGCACTTTAAAAGATAGTGAGGAACAATGCATAATATATTAAATATAGTGAAATACAGGGCTTAGTACATTAAATACAAACAGTAAAAAACTATGCAAATACACAAATACAGGCAAGCCAGTCAGAGGACTTCAGCTTACGGCAGCAGCGTGGAGTAGTGGTTAGGGCTCTGGACTCTTGACCGGAGGGTCGTGGGTTCAAGGTACTTTACCTAGATTGCTCCAGTAAAAACCCAACTGTATAAATGGGTAATTGTATGTAAAAATAATGTATATAAAATAGTGTAATTGAGGGTAAAAATAATGTGATATCTTGTAACAATTGTAAGTCGCCCTGGATAAGGGCGTCAGCTAAGTAATAAATAATAATAATAATAATATTACATGCAGTGACATCAAACTCAGACCAACGTGAATAAATCACAACCCTATCACCTCTGGAGGCCTGGTTTTGAATCCAGTTTGAATTCTGTGGGTTCAATCTAACCCCCAGTGGACATTTAACCACATCACTTTCAGCACAATTACCTGTTGTGCCATTTTTTTTATTTATTTATTTTTTACACAGGGATGTTAAGGTTAGGTCTGAGGCGTGCTTGCAGAGCTGTGACGGGAAGCCTGTCATCACCGTACCTGACTTTAGCCAGTGCCAATATCCTTCTATTTTCATACTCACTAAAAAAATCAGCAGTTCAAAAAAGAATATGTCTGTCTCAGCAAAGACTAAGGAGAATGTTGATGTGTATAATTCAGTCCTGTCACTGGAAAGCAAACACCATAGAAACCCTTTGCTACGAACCTAGAGAGCCAGAGTGACAAGCAACAAACACCCAAACACAATATACTGTAATAGACATTTCTTTAACTTGGGTTACTGATAGCTGATTCAGCATGCTTTAATGTAATTCGCTTCTTTTAATGTATAAACTTACTGTATAGTCACTTGATACCGGCATATGTATTCCCCCCCGCCCGCCCGCATACATTTTTATAATACATTGAGGATAGTTTACAGAGCGCTTTGTAATATGGGAATGTCATTAACATTGTGTAAGGCCAGGATTAGAAATGCAAGCCTGTATTATGTTGCATTGTAATAAACTGACTTGCTAAAATGATGCGCAGGTGTCAGCTTCCAGGTAATCTGCAGAGGCAACACAGAGCCTGCAAGGTTTTGTGGTTTGAGGAGGAAGAAGTATTGTGTTGTATTGTAAATTGTCTGTGAAACTGCAGGAGTGAACAATTGTAGGTTTGGAAAGGTGCCACTGAAAGTTTTGAAATATTAAACCTTTCGTAAAGTAGCTTTTGTGTTTATTGAAAATGATATTAAGCGAAACTGGCTGTACATTGTATGCAAAAAAAAAAACGATACTTCAGTGTAAACAAAATATCTGGTTTTGGGTTAATAGGGTGTGGTTACAGAAAATGTTTTTTTTTTTGTTTTGTTTTTTTTAATTATTATTAAGGCATTAAACGTGTGGCTTGATTAGGATATCCTCCCTGGTCATGTAGAATTGTGCATGTTACAGCAGTGGCCAAAGGGGATTTTTCAGAGTGTGTCAAGAAAAATAATAGCAACATGTGTATAAGCCAGCAGGGGTGCACAGTACTGTGGCTTTAATCACTCAGACAGGTATTTATCAGTCTGTGCTTCTCTTATGATGTCATTGCATTGCTATGAAACTATTCCTGTGGTTCTAATTCTCCGTCACATGACCTGGATGATACACATTGTCAAAGGCTTATGTCAACCTTGGGGACAGACTGCTATAAAGAAATATTTCCTACTGTGCGTGACTTATAAAAATACTTGAATGCATTGTGGTGGGCTGTAATGGATGGAAAATCTGAATCTTTATCTCAACCCTATATATAATTTTACAGCTCAGTTTTCGATCATGACATTCATTTAATAAACCATACATTCATATTGTATCTGTATGAACAATTACAGTGCTGAAGCTGTAGTGTTCAATCCGTCTGTTAATCCTAAAAAAGGCCCTCCCTACTGTTTGCAATATTTTTCAGACATAAATGCACAAATGAGACTCACATACACAGTTAACTGTTTGTTTGCATATCTGCAGTACGCACATTGATATTCTCACAATAGTGGTTTTGTAGCTGGATCTGCTGCTGTTTAGATCAAGTATCTCAGCTTGTCTCTGTAGATAACAATCACAATCCTCAGTTAAAAGCCCTGAACCTCCTCTGCCTGCTGGATTTGAAGTCCCATGTGTGAAGTTTCAAGCTATACAAACCCCTCCTAAGAACTGAACCTCATAACTCAACTTCAAAGCCAACGCAAGATTTGGAAAGCAAATGCAATCCCCCCGAATGGCTATTCCCTTTAAGATTAAAAAACATTGCATTTTTTTTTTTTCTTAAATCATTCAAAAGGATCCATATATTCTAAGTGGACACAATTTTAACAAAATAACTTCATAGCTTTTTAATATTATTTGACACACTCATAAGAAACATGTCAAAAGAACTGCCTAATACGCAAATTATTATTATTATTATTATTATTATTATTATTATTATTATTATTATTAATAATAATAATAATAATAATAATAATAATAATAATAATATTATGTCAAAGAACAGAGTGAGAAAACGCTATCCAGATAGAACCACAACAACCAATACTGTAAAGTAAAAAAAAAAAAAAAGCCAATATAATTTAATAGATTTACATAATTTTCATTTTTTTATATTTTCAAGGTGTGGAAATAAGTGACTTTTTAAAAACTTTTTAAAGCTTATCTGACAAGTAATATTGAGGCAAACTGGTCATGACCTAATGATTGATATGGCCATCTAGTGAGAACTGAGGGAAGTGCACCCAGCACCTTTATGTACTATAGATATTAACTGTGGTAGGGATTTAAAAGACAAGCTCGTTTGACACACTCTCTCTTGTGAATTCCATCTTGCAGTGCTAACTGGAGTGAAAGTCACAAGGTAGCAGCTCTTCCTTGAATGTGTAAAACGGATTATTATACAACAACAACAAAAAAAACCACACACACAGCTGGGATTCTGAGAACAGAATGTCTAATGTGCGACTTCACAATGAAATGAATGGTGGTTCACTCGCTCTTTCCATGTCTGTGCGTTAAAAGAATTTGTAAAAACCGTACAATTAAAACCTTTTTCATTGTTATCGTTTATAATGTATTTGGAATGCAAGCGTTCAATTATATTGACAACATTCACATTTTCAGAGTAGTTTCAGCAGACTAAAACTAGCAAAAAGCTATTATATAGCTGCTTCTTGTTTTTTTTTTTTAGACTGGTACAACTGTTTCATTGCTCACAGAAAACCTGTTTTTGGCTTTGCACTAGCTTTAAAAACAGGGACCACCAATGACTACATCAGGAACACTTAAAGGGTTAGTTAAGCAACTTCAAAAACACCGCCCAGTTTCAGTTTACTAGCTGAAAGCACTGAGGTCAAGTGGCACCCTTAGGTCACACATTGTTTCAGGGGTCGAAGTGGGATTTTAAACCAGACTTCTTAAGTGTGTGGTCTTAATGCTGAGCTGAGCAGGTGTGAAGTAGCCAGGGTCAGTGTTGTTGGAAAAGGCTCACACTTATTGTAAAAAATACTCAAATATTCATACTTTATGGTGTTTAAGTACTAGTCAGGGCCACATCCTTATAATTTACCACAGTAAAATTATAGAAAAGTGTAGTAAAGCATAGTGAAAATATGAAGCACGGTCAAGCGGGATAAAAACCATGGCAAACCAAGGTAACATCTGGTAAATGCATACTATAAGCACATTTATAACTCTTAAACACTCTATAGTGTTGAATTTAGAAATACTACAAATAGCTTGAATGTCTTCCAACTCTTGAAAAAGACTTCTAGTCAAAATGTTTGAATTTAAGTTTAAGTATTTCTAAATATAAACACATTCTGGAAACTGCTAAATTACTGTGCACATTTGGTATATTTTTAAAAGAGCAAACTTGAGCAAGATGGCGCATTGCACTGCATTATTTATTTTCAAAACCATTATATTTACGTTTTTTAAAATATAATTTTTTTTAAATTTTTTTTATATAAACTGTATTAAAACAGCCATAAGTGTTAATTTCCCTATGTGACCATTTCATTCAGTTTTACTGTAAATGCAAGGACAAGGTATTTAGGAGGACACTTCCTGTCTAACTTCCTGTTAGAGTAATTGTGTTGTTGTGTTGGGTTAATCATTTTAAAGGGCAGAAAAGAAGGATGTAAAACAATCTCCCCCAGCAGAGTTAGGGAACAGCCCTGGGAAAGTTCACGAGCAGAACTTGCAGCTGCCAGAAAAATAGCAAGCTGTGGCCTGTGGGCAAGAAGCTGTGACACAAGCTCTTCACAACTCACACAGGAAAAGCACAAAGCAGCCACTGAAACTCGACCACACATTTAAACCAATTCCAAGTGGAAAATCCAAGTCAGGACGAGCAATCTCTCTGAAATGGGCAATTCTGTCAAACAAAAAAGGACAACTTATTTTGACCCTTCCATGATGTGCCACTGAGGGCTGTGGTCCCTCACAAGTGCCAAGATAACAGGATGCCAGGCTGTCTGGGGAGGCGATGCAAATCGCTCTTTGAAACGGGATGATGGAATGATTTTGTCTTTTTTTTGTTTGTTTTGAGGGGGATAACTTTAGCACATTATTTCAATAAAGTCAGCTGACTTCAAGTACATTTCAAAATATCAAGACATTCCAAGAAATTGCACTGCAATATTGTATCACACTTCAAAACTGAATGAATAAATGGGTAGGACAGATAATGAATTAGTGTTTCCTACAATACATGACAAATAAATACAGTTCAATTCGAAAATCATATATTTGCTGTTACTTTTTACTTTAATAATTTTAAAACTATATCAAGTTTTCTCTGTACTTGCTGTTCTTCTTTGTATTATGCATGTTGCAAATTATTTTTGTTTTGAGTATTTTTTTCATTATGTTTTCCTGAAACACTTTCAGTTGTGGTCAATAAAAATATCAGGACTTTTGCATAAAATATCAAAAGAATCTTCATTGTGTTTAAAAACGAATCTTACAACAGGATTGTCTGTACTGTTAAAGTTGCTGTGTGAAGTATGGCTTTCAATTAGCACTAATCATGGGCTACCTAGTCTAAGGTAATATTAGGTAGTCCAAGACCAGTGCTAATCAGGGTTTGTGAACTAAATACAGCACATGTACATTGTATCAAATGTTTTTGCCCCCATGCCACTCTTGACCTCATCTTCCTGTGAAGATACTGTCACTTCACAGTCTGTGCGGTTTCCATAGCTTCACTGTGGCCCTAGTTCCCAGATGCCTCTCATTTCAATCCACCTGTCCTTTCACATAGTTGAATACCAACATCAAGTTAGAATGAGATTTTCCAAAGCGGTTGCCGTTAAAAAAACAGATTGTGTGCTCCAAAAGGAAACCAGCTCTGTTTTTATACCCTCCCATAAAAACACACTCAGTTATTCTTAGCGGTCTTCATAGCTTTCCAAGTATGGGGGAGCCAAGTAAATCTTTATGAGCAAGATTGTGCTTTTCGTTTTTTTCTTCCTCTTTAAATATAATATAATTTAATATAGTGTTGGAGGGTGTGGATTTATGATATGTGGAATTAAGAACAATTAGAGTGGTTGTTCTCCCTTGCTCAAAGCTGACAGAAAACTTACATTTGGAATTCAAACGAAAGTTGGTAGGGAGAACTTCGAACAGACATTTGAGAGAGAAAAAATAAATGCAATGGAATTTTAGGCTTGCAAACTTTCTTGTTCATTTCACCTGAAGAGTGAAATTGTCCCCACCCATTTAAGGCTATTTTTCCTGTCAGTAACCAGCCATCTGCTTCCCCTATTGACTGACATGCTTTGCAGCCAGCATTTGCTCAGAAGACACCTTTGCGATCAAATGACCTAGGAAGTGAAGCGGTAACAGATTTTCTAGAAGGCAAACGAAACAAACTGAGAACTTTCTTTTACATAGTGTAGTACCCTATGTCAAATGTAATATATAATATATGGTTTTCTTTTAAAACTGCACATTTGAGATCTTTATACTGAATAGAAGTGCACAACAAGTACGATTAATGAAACTATTTTGTTAGCTACTGTACAAACACTTAACATTTGAAGGAAATTACACAAGGTATATAAAAATGGTGATCAATTGTCAGTCTGTATGATACTGTGTATCTTTAGGTTAAATAGTACGAGGTATTGAATTCAATGTATTAGAAGTTTAAACCACAGGCAATCATGTATGAACATACCAGACTAAGGCAGAGTAATGTTTGTATTTCTTGGTGACAAGCCATCTCACATGGTTTTCCTATCCTAAGCTTATATTACTATATGGTTTTCCTGTACAGGGCTTCTGATTTTGGCAAAGTTTTCATGTCATCCTCATATAGCAGCTGTATACAAACATGGTGTCCTCCATGGTGCTTTTTCTAAAAACATGATAGGACTTACAAAGACAGGAGCTTGGGGTCATTCCCTACACCCCTGGAGGTCTTGAAACTGCTGGGAATATTTGGGTCACTTGGTCAAAGAGATATGGGGAACTTGAAACAAACTATGAATCACACTATCCCAATGTAGACTTGAAACATCTGGCAGTGATGTGTCAAAACATTAGTTAGGAGCCAGAGTCAATTCTTTCCAAGACTGATTCATACCCTACTGTTCTAAAGAGTACCACTGCAGCACTGCTTTTGACACCAATTCTAGTTTTATTGTACACATTTTCTACCAGTCAAGCAGTGAACCTCTTTTAACCCTTAACCTGAAGGGTATTTTTTTTTCTAAAATTATTATGAATTAGTCATTTAGCAGGCGCTTTTATCCAAAGCGACTTACAGAGACTTGGGGGAGAACTATGCATCATCAACTGCTGCTACTGCAGAGTCACTTACAATAGGACCTTGGTTTTACATCTCATTCCTTTTTCAGAATGTTACCATTAATACCAAGTTTTTGTTCTCTGAATATCTCAGAAACCCTGTAGTCACTCTATACCGACACTGTTTAATAATAAAATAGGAACAAACATAACTTCACTTCCTTTTAAAGACAAAAATACACTAAAGGGACTCACACACACTGTCAGAGATGTTGATGCTCACAAAGTCCCTTTCTGTTAATCGTTGAAACAATGGAAGTATTTAGATCTGCCAACGCATAGATGTGAAAAGACCCCCCTGTATTTCTCAGAAAGGTGTTGTAACCCTTTCAACTACAACATAACCCAAAATGCAGGTTAACCATTAACAAAAAAACAGATTTTTTTTTTTGACATGTTAGTAAACAGTTAATAAACTAAAAAAGCTCCAAGCAAAATAAAGTGCAATCATGTATGGTACTTAAATGTTATGGTCATAAAAATAAACAAACTTGAGTTTACAAGGCAAATGGCAATGCCAATATGAAGCACACAATGTGGCAACTCTGCTTACCAGATTTCAGTGCTCTGTGACCAATATCTTCCACCATTGCTGTTTAGTCCTCCAGTAACTGTATAACCCCTGGGCACCAAACAATTTGCAGCTATGTGGGTGTAAAAAAAGGTTACTGGTGTGTTGGACACATGGAAGATATGTAGTATCAGCAGGTACATGAGACAATGGAGTCAGCTGTTCTACAGTCCATTCCATATGCCTGATCATCACATGTAAATCAAGGTATACAATGTGCTTTGTTCATCCAAATTCCAGTCTCACTGTAACGTAACCTTTACTGTTCTTACTGGAGTCACATTTCATACACTTTGTTAGTCAGCTGATTAGTCAGTAGTTATGGAGAAGAGCGTTGAAAAAAATGAAACAATTTCTCAAGGCAAATTTTGTATGATTCCAGGAACCAAATGGAATCGAACCAAAAAATGTGAGACTTAGATGAAACAGAGTAATTACATCCAGCTTATTTGTCAGTATGCAATGTAAGGCCAAATAAAAAAGAACAATTTTGTGTCTTAGTGGGTTTTGGATTAACTTCTTACCCCCTACATATAAAATAAAATGGATTTAGCGTTTATGAAAAGTCAAGGTGACATGTCATTGACAAACTGGGTTTCCCCTCTGCGAGCGCACCTTGGTGTCTGTTTTTCATATTCTTTGATCATTTAGCCTTCTGTGCACTTGCGTTTGTTGACATTCAGTTTTGTTTACATTCCCTAAAGGTAGTTTTCACTGTTGGGAAGCACGCCTGAAAGCGGTATGCCACAGATAACGTTTAACCTAACCACGTTTTTCAACATGGCCTCATTAAACACATACATAAATGAATACATGAACACAATAAAACTGTATCGGATCATTCACATTTCAGACAGTCTCTCTCTACCATGCTTCTATTTAATGACAAATTCAGAAGATACTCTAAAGAGAGAAAAAAAGGGAGCAGGGGACCAGTAGTCCTGTAAACATAGGTCCCCTGGTGGGAAATTATGAAAAAAGTTTGCTCTGTTCTCCCTGTGAAAAGTGTGAGAGAGGAAAAATAAACATTGTTTTATTGCCACTACCCTGTCCAGTCATTAAAAGCCTTTTGCTCCTTGGTGCCAGAACACTCCACAAGCCAAAACAGGAATAAACACCTCACGCTGTGAAACTCATTTCAGGGCTTGCATTTCTGATGTGCTCTCTGTCTGTAAACAATATGTGTTCCATTTGCACAGAGTACATTCATTCAGCTTTGCTCTGAATTAACAGTTCATCTATAATAAAGCAGAGGGAAACGGGCTTGGCCCTCGACCAACACTGCGAAAGAAATGCTGTATTCAGAGACTGGGAACCTACATGTAGCTGCCTGTGGCTGCCAAGTCTCCAGCACTGCATGGGAGACTCATGCATTACATTCACTGGCCCATTGTCTGCTTTCATCTAATTTGTAGCAAAAGCCTTCCTGCTCCTTCTTACTTCAATAGGTAATTGTGGAATTCACAGTAAGATTCACATTCACACATAATCAGGAATCCTTAGAGCTACAGAGCCAGCAGGCTGTGGTTTGAGTTCAAAAGGTTAGTGGTGATATAAAGGTGCAAAGTGGATCTTCATAGGCTTCCCTGTAACCACATGTTGCATGCTTTGGGAACAAATAGAAAGATGTACTGGGTATTGCTGTCTGTTTCTGTTTAGATGCGTAATTATGGTGTCTGATTATAATGCGTCTCTAGTTAGACATTCAGCCTCCATATATAAAAAAAATAAAAACACTGACTACTGTCGGCTGGGGAGTCCTTGGCTCACCGCACACCAGCGACCCCTGTCAACATTCAGATTAGACAGGGGAATCACGTATTCATATCAGTTCTTAATCACATTTATTAATTATCCAAGAACCATTTGGTGGACTGTTATCTGATTGTGTGTTCTTTACTCGTGACTTTGTATATGTTTTTCATTGAATGGCATGCTGTTTATATTTAAATTATTCTTTTATTGGACAAACATATAGACATTGAAAAAATACTAGCTTTCAAGATCAAGTACTAGGGTGGCTACACTGAAACATGTATTCATTATCCAAAGGTTAGACATTTTGAATTATGTCTAAGCGTTTAAATGTTCTCAGAAATATGATTGTAAAATGTAGATATTGTCCTTAGTGTTTATACAGTAGTAACTATACATTGTAATGTTATGTATTTAATATTCATTATTTAGTCATAATCTATTCATTAGCGTTGTACATATGCAGTCTTATACACTATTGGAGTGCTTATTGTTAAGTGGTTACCAACATTCCCCAATATGTTAAAACATTTAAACTTGTTTCAAACGTTTAGGTTAAATTAAACGTAATCCAACACCCTTACCACATACTGTAGGTCCATTCATCAGGTAAACATGGATTTGAGAAGAACTAGGTATGCAGAAAGCATAGTAAAAAGATTTACGTTTGCAATTATGTGTGGGTTTATGTGAAGGGGAAGCTGGATAACTTATGTCAAGTACATTTCTGTTATACATTATGCAGGAAATTATATTTTGAGCGTACGTAAACAATAGAACTTTATTTAAAAACATAAGTATAAAATTGTCAATATAAAACTTTTAAAAATACCTCTGTAAGGCTTGAGGAGATTGCCCTCTCTGTACAAGACCTTACTGCCTCAGTGGGCTTTATCATTCAATTATGACAGGACATTAACCCCAGATCAGTACCTTTCTTCAGATTTCATGGCATGCTTTAGCTGTAGCCTTCAATGAAGACGCTGACTAGACACCTGTACACAGCTAGACTGCACAGACGGCAATGTAGATGACAAGACTTTGATAAGGCCTGTGTAGGAATGTGTGAACCAGATGGTTCAAAGGAGAGTTATGTCTCACCTACACGTGAACTGCAGGCCTTGTTCAGCCTTGAGCACCCAATAGGACTGTCAGTTCTTTTTCTAACTCTCTATCTCTAATACAAGTGACCTTCCTGTCAAACACCTTCACAGCTGGCGCTGAAATACCAAACATTACAAAAGGAAATGCATAACAGAATTTAGGGTTATTGGTCGTTTTCTACAGTCATCCCTAACATAAGAGTAAAAAAATACTATTGGGATGCTAAACCATTACTGTGTTAGCCAGCAAATTAACCATAGTAGGACCATTAACTGACCCTTACTAAATCACTTATATAATAATAATAATAATAATAATAATAATAATAATAATAATAATAATAATAATAATAATAATAATTATTATCATTTGCCTAAAAGATATACATTTTTAATCATTATATCAATACTTCAACTGGATATATGTTTTCTGCTGGTTTTTAAAAAAAAAAAATGAATGATGTCCTTAATTCTCCAAAAAGCTTTTTGTATCTATTTGTAATAATAATAATAATAATAATAATAATAATAATAATAATAATAATAATAATAATAGGCATGAGGAAAGAAAGCATATATACGTAGAGATAGAGATAGAGAGACAGGAGAGAGATAGGTTCCCAGTAGACCAGAAAGCTCCACACAGCTCGAGTCAACCTCATACAATACTACATGATGTAAAACAAAATCACGTCAGGGGGGCTAGTGGTTTCGAATTGATTTTTCTCTGCACTATTCTCTTTGACATGTACAGTATAGCAACATTCCTCTGGGCTTAACACTACTCCTTTCAGTTATTAGTGGCCTTTGACAGTCATCTCCATTACCCCATGATGATGAGATATGTTAACCTCCAAATCAGTCAGCAGCAACTTTTGTCAGCTCTACAGCGTTGTCAGACAGCAGTGTTGAACATCTCAGGGCACCTTATACCCACACTAACAGTTACCCTACAGTTATTTTTATTCTGAAAGAAGTCCTACAATTCTGTTTTCAATGCGACAGTCAGTAAAACTCAGTCGAGTACCCCCACTCCCACCCCCTTGCAATTCTGGGTAGCTCAGGGCTACCAGATACACATTTAAATGAATCTACAGCCCCAGGCTCCATTCATTAAACACAATTTATTTGATAAAGCACTGTAAATAGAACACCAAATCCTTCACTCCTGCGTGAAACCCTGATTAATGTGGCTAGCACACTTGGACATCAGCCAACATCAACCCAGAGAAGGAAACCCAGTTCCTTTAGAGAAGGCAGCCACTGTACTTTACTGGCAGACATGATGGGGTCACTCTCTTCTGGGGGCCCTGCTGTTGCTATGCATAGACAATGACCGATGACTGGTTAAGGAAGAATTCCTCTTGCCTGATGTCCTGGGGACTTGTGGTAAATTATATTTGAGCAAAGAATATATTTACCTATTTTTTTCATTGTGTTTAGTTGTCCATGACAATGTATTGTGGCATTTAAAGAGTAAGTAGTTAAAAACTACATTTTCTTACTTTCTTTCTTCTTTGCAATAGAAATTTGGACTGCCTTTGTCAAATATCAACAGCATGCCTATATAAAACATTTATCGTTGTATTAGGCAGTTTTGGCCTGGTTGGTTTCCTTTGCACAGTTTTCTACAACAGCTGGATTGAGTCACCTGCCAATTGAGTCATCATCCCAACATGACCACTCTTCACACTTTCCCTTGAGGCACATCTGCTGCAGAGTGTACCTGTGCTAAAGTACAGGAAATGTATATCATTGCACACATACAACATGGCATTCAACTGGGTCACCTGGATTGCATGAAACAATCCTACTTAGCAATTCAACATATTTCTTATTCTCCCTTAGGCAGATCTTTACTGAAGCTACTATCCACAGACAGATGGGTTTTTTGTACCATTACCATAAATATGCATAATTCACCATACTTGACTGTGCTTTTACCAAAAAGGGTTACCACAGGAAATGTTTTATAAGGGTAGATACATTATGCCAGCTGCATGTGTGCTGGGTTTCTTTATAAGGCAACATGTCACATCTCTCCAAAATGAATATCTAAGCAGCACTCATGTGTCGCCATATCACATTTCATTTTGAGACTGTAGATGTTATGTGAAACAAATAAAAAAGCCACTCTAATCATATCAGAAAAAAAATATGAACAAGTCTGTTTCATACCAAAGGCAAGCACTACACTACCACGTTGTCGCTTCAGGCACCATGTCTTTCTCATTACAACACTATATACCAGTCCATGGTGCATTCAATTAAAAAGTTCCAGAATTCCACAGGTAATGTTCTGTAACAAGAGAAATGCAGGAAAGGTAAAAAAAAAAAAAAAGGGGGGGGGGGCATGCGACAACTCCTTCAGAATATATTAAAATAATTGTATGTATATTAAAACTACTGGTAAATATCACACTTAATTAGTTATCAAAATGCAGAAGTGGTCGTCAACTTATTTAATGCTCTCTCTCTCTCTCTGAATAGATCTCTTTCAGTGGAAATGAATGTCAAGGGAAAGAACTTTAAACAAGTGGGTCTGTTTTTAATTGGTGAAATGTAGCACTGTCTCCTGCACGAAATGCTCGATCTCTTCAAAAGGCAGGCCGTTGTCAGCAATACTTAAATCCTTCTTCATTTTTTCTTCTCCCGATAACAAATGTTCCAGGAAACAGAGGAAGCAGATGTGTGCCTTATAGTGACACAAAGGCGATGACAGAGCAGCTCTGCAACAGATCACGTGTCATTCCACGATGGAGCACCTGTTTCCCAGTCCCAGTTACATTTCCAAAACGATGAAGTCATGCAGTTTGCAGTAAGGCCACAGTGACTTCATCTTCAGTGCTTGTTTTACCCAGCCTGTGAGACACTGCTGCCCCTTAACTAAGCCGACACATCCTCCGACAGGTAAAATAAAGTTTATTCAGAATGGTTCACCTAAAAGACATTTGGTAGTGCTTCCCCTCGTGCCTAAAGGGGTGAGCCATGACTTTAAAAGTTTTCTTCCAAGGCTTTACAATGTTTTTTTGCTAAAATATTTTTATTCATAACTTTTTTTTTTTGCTAGTACAACTCTATATTCCGTAGTTCCAGACAAATCACAACACAGAAATTTGAATAATATTTTTTTTTATGCAAACATACAGTGTGAAAGATTTTCCTCAAACACACTTATTTAAAGGGTCCACCACCTGGCAAACTGGATGAAGCTGGACGCACTCCATAACAAATAGTATCAAGGGGCAGTTACAAAGGTGAAGCGGGGGAAGGCAGAGGGATGCAAATGCATTAGATTCAAGGTAGGGGATACTAATCCGTTTATTTTTCTCTGACGCAAAGATTGGATGACATAATGTGAGCAGGGACAGTCTGTCTTCCGAAAAGTTTTAAGAATTCATAAAAATACCTGCAGTTAGTCAAAGGGAGTGAAATTCACCTACAGCACAGGAAGGGAGGAGTTGTATTTGAAATATATACATAGCCTTAATTAACGCATAATAAACAAGCAAGGAATTAAAAGATCCTCAGTACATAAACTTTGATGCATTTCTGTTAAATTATCAATTACAACCTAAAGACATTTGAAACCGTGAATTATTTCATTTAGTATGCCCTACTGTGCATTCCATTACCCATTTACCATGATTATCCATAGCTGAACTGTTACTAAAATGTGATTTACCAAGGCTTTCTTTTACTGCAGTATACCACACCTTGAGAAGCTTTTACCAGATTATACTGCAGCTAGCAACAAAGACACAAAAAAAACAGGCTTGACTGCAGACCAATCCGCCCACAGTAATTCCTTCGATGGCTCAACCAATAAGACAGAAGAGATGGCTTTTGACAGCTCTTATATTGAAATGTAACAAGGCATAGCTCTTTCCAATGCACAGGGCTACATACATTTTAAGCAAGAACGGTTTAAAATGTGTGTCAAAGTACATTGATTTACAGACAAATACATAGAGGAAACAGGATAGAAAACACATAAGTTAAAACTAGGACAAGTGACAAATTAGGGAATATCAGTTATATATATATATATATATATATATATATATATATATATATATATATATATATATATATATATATTGCATCAGCAGTCCTATTTTGTTGCAAACTGTACATACAGGCACCTGTTAGTTACAGTATTAGACACAATCATCAGTCTAAGACACTCAACTATATTGGAATAAAAAGTAAAGCTGCTCCAATCAGAGAAACGAGGCTACGCTGGATACTGTACAAAAAGGTACTTTCTTTCAGCTTGAGGAAAATGTTATGTTAAACATAAATATTTTGGAACTGGTGAAGAGATCGGAAATTGAGCTGAACATAAACATATATAGCATGTTAAACTGTGGATTATTTCCCAATTTAACTGTCAGGAAAACACAGCAAAGAATCTACGAGACCATAGTTTATAAAGCCAACCTTGCTGGAGCTAAATAGCAAGGTTATAGAAGACATCTGCTACTGTGTAAACAATGTGTCTTTATTGTATTTTTTTGAATGATGTAAACAAAGGTGGTATTTAGAAATGACACAATTTAAATCAATTACTCTAAATAGTCCATGCAACTCAGTACCAGTATCAGATTACATCGTTTAGCCAAATCAAGTCAGTTATAACTCTTAATGAAAAAAAAAGCATAACTAGTGTAGCAAAACCTTCTCATCTGCCGCAAGCTGAATTACCCCTTGGGACCCTCCATGCTGATTAGCTCTACCTCCATCACAGCACTGGCAGGAAAAGAAGTTTCAAACAACTGTAATTCTATCCTGTTTCTATATCTTTCTATCATGCAAGTAAAAAATTATTTCTCAGATAGTCCACTTATCGGTAGTTAATTCTCTTCATTACAGATATCTGACAACTTTCTTACTAACACTTTAAAACCCATCACAATGTTTGTTTCAATTCAATTTTATAGCAGACTTACCTTCTGTCTCCCATGAGGAGAGACGCTGTCCAATAAGCAGTTTTGCTTCATGTTTTGGCCAGCCAATACCACAGCTTTACAATCCACACAAGATCCAATGGTCAATGTTTTCCCATCATCCACCACCAGAGTGTTGCTCACCCGAGGGGCGTACAGAAAGACAGGCAGCCGAGCCACTTGCACCGTTTTTAAACCCAGGCATCTTTTCTTCTCCTGTCTGCAGAAGAAGCACACAAAAGTGTCCACGCTGTACTGCCTGGACCATGGGCTGCTGGTTGGCTGGCTGCCTCGGCCTTCATGTTGAACCCATTGGCCTAACAGGTCATGGTAACACAGCACACAGGTGGACACCAGGCCAGTGGAGTCAGCAGGCTTGGACATGGGTGCGGGAAGATGGACAGTCAAAAAGGGAAAGAAAGGCTCCCTCTCTCCACACCGGCCTGGTGGGTTCACACTGAGCTGAAACTCCCTTCCTGCTGGTAGCTCTACCCCGCACAGGTAACAAACCGAGGTGTGGCCCATTCTGGAAGACTGGTGGCTCAGGCTGCTTGAGTGGGTTGCTGCCCCTGTGACAGCCTGGTGGTACCGACTCAAAAAGCCATTAACCGAGGTGATAAGCTCCTCACTTAGACATGCTTTGTAGGCTACCCATATATCCTCTAAAATGCTAAAGCATGTCTGACAGCAGTGTACCTTCCCGTTCTTAACAGCTCTGGCATTGGGAGGGCGTGGCAGTAGATTTATGAAGGGAAAGTGCATGGTACTCCTTGGGTTGCCATTGAAAACCTTGGAACAGGTCACTATAAGATCTCTGCAGTAGTCTTCGCCACACAGGTAACAAGCTTCACGAGCCGCGGCTTTCTCCAGCTTGTGGTTCTCGCTGTCTCTGGGTGCCAAAACTGAAGTGCCAGCGTTCAAGGGGACCACATATAGGCGCTGCAGAACTGGCACATTTGCCAACTCAAAGCCCTGCCACTGCTGCATGAGGGAGGAATGGCAGCAAGAACATACCAGGGTGCGCCCACCTGGGCTGAGAGGCAAGGCCCCTGGAGGCGGGCTGTGGAGCCACAGAAAGGGGAAAAAGGGCTGGTTTGAGAGTCTCTCCTGTTTCTGCACATACACTTTATGCTGGTTATTTTGGGATAGTTTACTTCCACAGATATAGCAGGCACACTCCTCTGCAGTGCTGTTACTCAGGGACTTTGCTATTACACTGCCAGTCTCCCTTATCTGTCTGTTGAGCGCTATGACATGCTCCCTGCTGCTTGTAATATCAAACACTTTTTCTTGGTCGTCATCGCTGGTTATGTTTATTTCATTGTCTGAGTCAGAATAGCCGCCGCCATGATTACTGTGGCTGCTGTCACTGAACTTTAACAGGTTGTCAACAGCGCCGCGGTCTGAAATGTTCAAGGCGCTTACAGGTGATAACGATGGGGCTGCATCTGCAACATCTGCTGCTTTATGACTTTGCAACAGAACGAGGGGATCCCGAGTACTACAGCTGCTATCGACAGCATGCTGGCGAGAGTCTGGATGCTTGGCATTCTCCTCTGGTAGCCGCTGCTTGTTGCGTATAATGATTCCGTTGTCTTGCACAGGTTTCTCGGCATAGGACCGCTGTGGAAGGAACTCCTGAAACTGAGCCAGCGATACAGACGATTGAGCTGCGTGATTCATACTTTGCACAGAGCGGCCCGGCTGAAGAGCACTATCCGATTTCTGTGCGTCCTGGGCGGCGTAACCACCAACAAGGTACCGGGTTCCCATCGGAGAATCATGGCAGCTTTTTATGTCGTTATATTTTGCAAGTCTTTCTTTAGAAGTTTTGTTGCTAGTGGGGATTTTGGTGGACTTTTCTTTATGCGCCACTGGTCTGTCAACAAAATCAAGCTCTTGCTCGGACATATTCTCGTTATCAGAAAGGGATGAAAAGTCAGAATCATGTGCGTCACAATTTTGGCTACTCACGCTCATCCTTCTTTCCAGGTCGTAAGAGATGTTCCATTCTTGGGGAATCCTTCTTGAGTCACACTGATAGGGTCTTTTCAGCCAGTACATTCTCTTTTCTATAGGGGTCCTGGTCCTTTCAAAGGAGTTCCACTGCTCCCCGAGAAAACTCTGACAAACGGCGCATACTGTGACACATCCATCTGGGGTCACTTCTTCAGCCCCCGGCGCTGGCTCCTGGTGCTGCAAAAACGGGAAAAAAGGAACGTTTTCTCTCTGGTAATTAATTTGAAGTTTCAGTTCTTTTCCAGGCGTAACACCCCCACCACAAATGAAGCAATAAACTATCCCAATGCCATTACGGTCGGATCTGGAACTGTTACCGGGCAAAACGCTCTCTTCCCCAGGCAGAACTGCAGCCATGAGTCGGTGTTTTCTGGATATCGGTGTAAATTCTTTATCAACTCGGGGGTCGTTCATTCTTTCATTCAAATCAAAGGTGTTTTCCCAGTCGGTATTTCATTTTAAATATAGTTAATGCCGTTTTACAAATAAAAGCTGCACAAATGTCCCACAGCAGTCCTAAGTGATTCCCAATAGAACCCATGTAGCAGCAACCACTGATAGGATTTATCAAGACAACTGCGTTTTCCAGAAGAATACAATTCGCAAGTTATGACAGGGAATGTTGTAATCTATTTCTGTTCTTGTCCTCCGGATAGTAGTGTCCAAATTTCATTTAAGTTGGAAATATGTGCAATGCGAATCGCAGATCGCCTCTCCTCCAGCTAACTTTCCTGTGCTCTCCAAACTTTGCCTGCTAACTCACTCACACTGTACACAGCGCCATCTCCAATTTACTGGATCAATTTCAGGGACCCACAATGCAACTCCCAGCAGCCAGAAACCATGCTGATCATAAAATAAGCAGGATTGCTCTATCTAGTATTACACAGCCTTTTCTAATACTACAAAATCATGGCCAGCTGTTCTGTAGCGGAGGTGTGATACAGACACCTTTTCCCTCACTTGAGCAACAGGCTTTTTTTTCAAACGTTTTATTTAAACATTTTAAAAAACATAACATAAATACATTTTTAAGCTAAACAAGTTTAATTACGTTTTAATAATTTAGACCTGTTTAGTATTGTTGTTGTTTTGTTAGTTGCCCTGTGTTAGTCGTCATATGAAAGTTTAAAATAATAATAATAATAATAATAATAATAATAATAATAATAATAATAATAATAATAAATACTTAAAAAAGCACAACTCATGCTCAGTTTGTAGGCGATATCAATTGATATAATAATTTGTAGCTATAAAAATACTACTACTACTACTACTACTACTACTTTATTATTATTATTATTATTATTATTATTATTATTATTATTATTATTATTATTATTATTATAATTATTATTATTATTATTATTATTATAAAATGTCAGTAACATACTGCCAGTATCAGTAATATCTCCCATCAGGGCGGTGACAGACACCACCCCCTATATCACCAGAATCTGGTATTCTCATTGAATTACACTAAATAATATTAATACCAAATTTCATGACAATTGGAATAGAGGCTCTCCAGATTATGAAAGCATGTAATATGTACGTGTGAAGTACCGATAGACGGCTGTACGGATATACAGACATCGCCATATATCCCCAGACTCGACTAGTCTTAATAACGCATTCTAAATTGTGTTAATACCAAATTTTATGAGAGTTGGCTAAGCGGTTGTCCAGATATATGGAAAATGTAAGGTGTGGGTAATAATAGGCTTTCAGGCTGGACTTTGTCGTTTGGATAAAATCCTAGTGCACAGTATATATTTACACATTTAACAGATTTGTTGAGGGTGTTTTGTCAACATCATTTTCATTCCAGCAATGGTATTATTAATTAGAAAATATCCTGTGCTGAAACTAATTGGAAACAACCTGATAACAGCAACTATGTCAGTACAGTACTTCCCATTATTAAGTTAGTCATGACTATGAATAGGTGTGCTACTTATTTCAAATTAATTTAATTTGTAGTAATTTGTTCACAGGGATCTCCAGCATTTTTGACAGTTTAATCTGTGTAAATCATTTATTAAGCAAAACATGTTTTATAACCAAATGCATTTGTAAGTTTTCTTTTACTTCCCTTGCGTGGGTCGGTTTTAAATTTGATAAACTTGGATTTAGTAGAAAGGGAGGATAAACATGTAAGTTGGCTAGTTCCTCAACTAGGTATTTGATGTCAAAAATAGGTATTTCAGGAGCAGCCTTTCAGGTACACAGTAGACACTCTGCCTTGTGTAAACCATTTTGCATTCATAATTATGTTTGAAGGCCTTGAGCACAGACTTGAAGCCAGATTTTATTACTTGGTTTTGTTTTATACCGGTACTTGAAAGGGGGGGCTCTGTGGAGAATCAGGTGTTGCATAAAGTGACCATATTCATGGTTTGGTTCTGAAGGGCACTGAGACAATCCCATCTCATAATCTTTCTGTTACCCATATCTAATTTGCTCTCCAGAAATACTCACTCCACCCTCAGCTACCTACTGTATCTTTCATTTTGTTTTCAGGATTCTCTGCCTCCATCACCACCACCAAACACGTTGCTCTCTGTCCCCCACTGCCTAGAATGATATCCGGTTGGCAATCCCCTGCATTTTCTTTGAAAATAAATCATTCATCTTAGCTCACAAAGAACTTTCATACTTGCAGTGATTTGTAATACACATATGGGGGGGGGGTTCAACATGATTAAACCCTCACATTTTTTTTCCATTTCCATGAATCATATCCTTGCCTTTGATGACCATGTCATAGCACTGACTACAGCTTTATCATGAAGAGTTTAATGTGAGAAAATACCAGAGGAAATTAACCAAGGCCACTATGGGACTTCTGAGAAATAGCTGGCTAACATAAATACATCTGAAACCATATAGTAAATTCAGAGAACAATAACACACACACACACATGGACAGTTAGAATTATAAACTACACACAATATGAATCTTTTATTTAACATCATGTAATCAAATAAACTACTAAATGATATTGCAAAAGTCTACTGGAAGCCATAATAGTAGTACAGTATTTCATGTTAGATTTCAAAATGTCACATTTTTCCATTTTTGTCAGCTTTTCGTTAAGTATATGGAAAACTACAAAGCGGTATGCAATTCGCTATGTTAACATTATTCAACAGGTTAATGCTTAATATGACAACCATTCACTCAAAGAAGGCTTCCTTCCATCAGTGCTCCCACCAAAGTTCGGTGTCTGATGTACACATAAAAAAGAATAGTGAAATATTAAGCGGAGTGAATTAGGGTTCTATCCAGCTTCTCTTCATGATATTAGTCACAGCTTTGTGTTCTAGGAGATTAATTAAGTAGTGGCTTAAAGCACCTAGGTACAGAGCAAAATTAAACAGACAATTCAACTTTTTATATTACAACGCCCATCACTCACTCACAAACAATAGCACAAAGACAAACTATAGGCTGTAAAAGTTGGTAAACGTAATTTTCTGGCTTAATGTCTTTGTTCTAGTCTTGAGCCACTGGCTTCACAGATGAATCTGATTTATTTCTAAACTAAGGCAATCTACAGCAGAGAAGGCACCGGGAACCTTCGGAATACTTGTTCTGAGAGAGCCCTACAATCATTGAGTCTTGTCTGAGTTTGGATCTGTTTGACTGGGATGGATTTAATGGTGAGGCACACAGGGAACACATGCTGTACAATGATCTGCTTGTTAGAACAGCTGGGCCGCATTAAAAAGATGCCTTGTTCAATGATTTCTTCTTCTCCTTGAAATGGTGAAAGAAATTTCTCCTTACTGCTCCTAAACATCAGTTTTCCCAAAACCGCTGAATAATTAGTTACTGAAATTCCACATGAAACATGGTGAATAATTAATAATCAAATCTTTTTTCTGAGCTCGCTAAGTTTCTTAAAGGCAACATTGGTGTTCACCACACTTTTGCTTTTATGAATTTTGCTTTATGCTGTGAAAAACAGCAGACTACAGTAGTGATCACTGATGTGAAGATAATTCATATTTGACTTGAATATTGAGGGAAGCATTGACATGCACTTTACATATTCAGCCACAAGATGGCTATACTCATGAATTAGTTAAATTTTTACCGCATTTACAGAAGGGGAGGAATAAAGCATAAATATCTTCTAAATCCTTTCCTTAACTTTTTTATGTTTATCTGTGGGTCCTAATACACAGTTGCATTCATGTTTCCCTCCAGCTGTTTCAGACACATTCAGTGCTGAAGGGGTTGCTAACTAGTATCTGATTAGCTTGTGTGTTAAAGAAAGTCAGGTTGCCCCTGAGTTTTTAGAATCGTGTCTCATATGGCAGAGTGTTGTATTATTATGGCGTATGCACATTTTTTTTTGTTTTTTTTTTTTGCAGTACAAAGTACCATGAACTGTCATTATTAATAAAATGAACAATCCATAAAGATGTGCTGTACTCAAAAATAATTATTGGAAAATTTGAGCACATGCGTAGGGTTAGGGCCAAAGCTTGGAGTCTTAATTATTTGGCATTTTGTTTTAAAGGCCTATTTCTCGGGTCTTGTTGCTTAATTATGACCCTTGTCTCAGCAATTGTGCTGTTTCATAACACCTTCTTACTGTTTGTTGGGCAAAGGCATATGGTGACTGTAATTATTAAGTACATAGCCTTTCAAACATTCTTGTATGGCTTTTGAATAGTCCCCTTAGGGCGACTGAAGTCAGCTTTAGAAATTCAAGCCACAAGTTTTTTCCACAAAATACATATCATTACAATAGTTACATTTCATCTGTGAGAAATTAAATACCACTCTTTTTTGTCATGTGATCAAGAATGTGCTTGCTATCCTCTAGACAACAAACTACAATCATGTACCACAACAGCCTACGCGTGTATATATTGTACAATATCTATATACTGTACTCAAAAGCGTTTGAATTCATTGGTGTCATACAGAAATGCAGACAAGACACATATAATACAAATCAATGTGACAGCTTGATCTATTTTTACTTATTTACGAAAATACTCTTAGGATACCAGTGTATTGCCCCAAAGAAATCTTAGCAGAACTATTGGCTGATCACAGCATTACCACACTACAAAAAAAATTCTGAAACCAATACAATTATTGTGCTCCATTGGCAGACAATATTGCTTGATTTGAGTTGAGTTTTCTTTATTTTCTTTGTTGTTTCTTCAAAACCACAATAATAAAGAAAACAATACCAGTACATTTTAACTAGTTTTCATTCATATTTAATTGCTTCCTGGGCACAGAGTTACAGTTGCTGAAGAAATTAACTTGCCAGGAGGTATGAAAAAGTGCAAGAGCAGCTGATTGATGTCATTTGCTGATTAAGGTACTCCATTAGAACGAGATGACAAACCAGTAGTGAAGATATATGGCTTACACTAAAGCACCCTGTCCAATTACTGTTAGTTTACAAAGCAACTGACGACTGCTTATTCTTTGCAGCTGTTGATTGGAGCCATAAAGCATTTCAAGGGCAATTTTTAGAAACCAGCGCATCAAGTTCAGTGCAAATGTTTAATTTAAAACATTCTTTCTCCCATTCTGTTATGAAAAAAATGCAATCTAATTAAACAGTGAGGCAAGGAAACATTGTTCTGCTTTATAATGGAAAGAACTTTCATCAGCTTTGTCAACACAACTTTCTCTTCCTGCCTTCCAGTTTTTTACAGTGAAGGTGGATTTAATCTTAATGCAAAGGAATAAATACAAGGGCATTTGAAGGGATAGAAAACAAAGGATAGATTGCATGTTTGTTTATACAAAGATGGGATGATTATCTATTCATTGATGCCAAGATATTTAGTACATGGGGTAAATATGTGCATTTTTGTAACGCACTTCAACATAAAACAGAAAGCTTTGGCAGTGAATTCTGTCATAAAGTTTATTTTTCTATTAAGGAATGCTGCTTCCTCAAAAAGCTAAGAGTTGATGAAAGGAATGTCTTAGCTTTGACAACACAAGCAAAGTCTTGTAAACTCGGTTGCTTTTCTGCAGGAGAATCCACTTCTAACCAAACACGTCATCAGCAAGCACATAAAAGCTCTGTGTGTTATTCTGTCATGTCGCTTCTTTTGTTTCGGCCGCTCAGTCAAGTGCTGGGCGGCCGAAATGGGAGTCGACCACTTAGAGCCTGGAGGAAGGGCTACACTCAGCCACGGATTCCCTGAGGTTTCCCCCTAAAAATTAAAAATATGTGAGTAGGGGGTTTTTCCTTACCTGAGTGCTGAGCGGTTCGTATGTAGTTCTGCGGGGTGCGTGGTGGTGCTGGAGAGGCTGGGTTCTTTCCATGTGTCAGCTTTCATTTGCATTAATTTTTCAATATTTGGGGGGGTAGGTGGCATGCGCCACTGTGGGGTGCGTTAATAGTTATTATTTTTCATTCATGGTTTGGTGGTCTTGTCTTTTGGGGGGTGGGGAGGGTGGGGAGTGGCTCATAGCCACTTTCTAGCTGCGGCACTGGGATGCATATAACCTTTCGCATTGGCTATACAGCACAACAGAGCTTTGGCTCACTCATTAGCTCAGGCACATGGCCTTTCTGTCCCGGGTTTGAATTTAAAAGCTGGTATAAGGACAGTGGCTGGGATTGAATTTGAATTGCTTAAAGGTAGTGTAGTATCAACATTAAGCAGCGCCAATTAAAATTCAAACCCAGCCACTCTTCTTATAGTGGCTTTTAAAAAGTTTTTATTTTGTTTTATGAAGTGTTTTCATTATATAATTGCATACAGTTATTATATTTAATATTATGTTATTTAAGTTTCTCTAAGGAAAATAATCATAAAGTAATCACTGTAGGACTATCAATAAGACTTTCATTATACACAGATTCTTATGATATGTATGTTAGGAATTTCAAAAACAAAACTAAAGCGTTATTGAATTATTGAATTACGCTTCAAAAAGGTCAGATCTCTCAGGGTTAATGCTTCTCAGTATAACCCAATATGCGTTCTTAGATGGCAGCTCAATCAAATCTAGATGTTTGAAAGCACCTTGTCATTGTACCGAAGAAGAAAACAAAGCACTGCACTTCCTAGGATGTATTAATTGAATCCAGCTACCTGACATCTGTAGACAGCTTGAGGATATTTTAAATATGCTGTGCAGGGTCTGTAAAACTTCTCGCTATGTGTTAAATATCACAGACTGAATTGAAAGTGACAAGCAAACCAGCAATGTGCCTTCAAGGAGCATGAATGAAAAGAAAATGCTAGAATGAAGAAACACAGAGACAGACCTTTTTTGCTGACTGCTTGAAGATGTGTATGGATTCACAGTATTCCAGTCAGCCAACATCGCTCCACCTTCCTCTTCACAGCCTCTACAGCAGCCCCTAGGTTTATATATGAGGGGTCTCCAATCGCCCTAAAATCTATAAAGTGATTGTCTCACTTAGCCCAGCAGGCAAGAGGTCAGATATTGTATCAAAACACAATTGACATTTCTATGTTTTCAATTGCCCATTGTATTTACAGATCTGTTCAGTAAAAACATGTTATACTTAATATTGAGACGTTTGCTCCTGAACCTCTATTCAAGATCACTAAACACTCTACACACTGGCAACAGAGCAATGTATTAAATAGATGCAGAAGACTATGGAAACCGCTGACAATGGATAAGTTGCGAGCAAAGGTAAAGCCATATTTTCTGAAATAAAACCATTTTAACTACATTTTTTAATTAACTGCTTGAGTACCTAATAATCAAGTAACAACAAAAATACTTGAATCAATTTTCTTTCCTCTAAACTTTAATAACGTTATCACTGGCACCAGCTGGTTTCAACCTTTTTTTAGGCCCCTTTAATAGTAGTGGAGAACACAACACTTCAAAAATAGTTCATTTTTATATCCGTAATACATCTGTAAAAAAAATTTACTTTTAAATTATTACCCCCAACTTGCTGGTTTAAAAGTCTATGAAATGTGTTTTCTTTCACTTTCAACAGACAGATTCAGGCCAGCCTCTAACAAGCTTTCATGTTGGCATTCATAACAAATCCAACCTCTAATGGTGTGACATGACACGATTGAAATAACCCCCTGAATCAAAGTTAAAACATTGTTTTCTTCTCTTAGCATATAAGATTTATTATTTATTTCTTAGCAGACGCCCTTATCCAGGGCAACTTACAATTGTTACAAGATATCACATTATACATTATTTCACATTATACAGATATCACATTATTTTTACATACAATTACCCATTTATACAGTTGGGTTTTTACTGGAGCAATCTAGGTAAAGTACCTTGCTCAAGGGTACAACAGCAGTGTCCCCCACTGGGGATTGAACACACAACCCTCTGGTCAAGAGTCCAGAGCCCTAACCACTACTCCACACTGAGTGCAATGTGTTTCCTAAGGTATGTTTTTTCAGGACAGGAAGAGGAGGTAGTTTTGGAAAGCATTCCTCAATATTCAGTTTATACGGATTTTGGGAACAGGTTCTCCATTGTAATCCAAGTTTACCATTGTAAATGTTCAGTACGTGTTTCCCCTTACTCTACAAGTAGAATATATGTCAAGCCAACCTTCCCTTCAACCATTCAGTCAATCAGAGGTTTACAATAGGTTCCAGATGCATGTATTAGACCAACAGTAAAGTCACCTGTATTAATACTAATAGAAGTTTAGTAAACTTTTTTGACTAACATTTCGACTACATATCATTCTCTACACATTAAAACCTGTTGCTTAGTGTTAGATGGGTGAAAAGCGATTAGTTTGACAGTGAGAACTCACCTGTTGATCTTCAGTCTATCTGAACGGTAAGTGGCAACATTCTAATTGGGCATTTCAAATGAGGGTATAAAAATTGTGCTCTTAGTAACCCTTCATTAGTAGGGCACTGTGTGCTTGGGGTGCTGTCCATTTTTTATGACCTTGTCTCTTCATTGTGAACCAAGGTCACTAAATCACGCTCCTCCTCTGGGGCTTCCTCTATGAGCTTGTACAGTCTTGGAAAGGAGAATCACATCACACTAGGAATCTGTCATATAGGTTTACACACAACAGTTTAGCATGCATAAAAAAATAAACCAGAATCAAGCTCCTCATAAAGGACTTAAGAAATAAGGTGAAGGGAATGTGCCTTCTTGAAGCTGTATGGCTCTCCTGAGGCCTCCTCAAATAAAGGCATTCTGGCTCTGGAGCAGGAGACTTGCAAATCAGTTTCCAGCCTCTCTTCCTGTGCCGACCTGCTGGAGTCTGCTGTTATTGTTTGGCAGGGTGCCCTTAAAAGAAATTTCCCTCCCAGAGAAGTGCTAGGAAAATACTGATGACATGACACCTTCTGAAAGGTCCTAGGAACAGCCATGAAACAGTCATCCTCAGCGGGTTAGTTGTGGTCTGTTCAACATAAATTATAGTCCATTCATACATACTGGTGTAGGGGGACTGGGCCATTCCCAAGAATAGCTTACTTTTTATTTGGTATTGAAATATATATTTAGTAATATTACCAGTTACCATACATTATCATTTAATCTGTTGAATATCTTTTTAAATAGTGTTTTTACCATATGAATAAAGACCAACAGTGTATCATCTGACCAACGGCAGAATAAAATATCAATGGTAATCATAAAGATGAAATTTCATGTCTCATTTCAGGTGTCAAACCCAAGCAACACTGTTAACAATCACAGAAACTTCAAGTGATGGCTTCAATTATTAATTCTTATTCACTATGAAAGTATAACAGTCAACCATTGAGTGTGAAATGAACTGTTTCCACTCTGTACCCCCTCATTGCCAGAGTTCACTAGGCTCAGCACTTTGTTCCTGTCTGTGTACAGTGTGTGAAATGTCACACTGCGAACAGTCATGAAAGCAATGCGTGCAACCACAGTATGGCATGAATAGACAAAGGTTATCTTGCCCCTACACAGCATGGTCTACAGGGAGAACCGGGAGGATATTTTCAGGAAAGTCACAGTGTAACAAAATAAAGAGAAAGTACACAAGCTGTTTAAAAGGGCATAGTTCAATGAATTTGATTCCATATAAACACATCATTGGAGCCAGCTTTTAAACCCCAGAGCATTACTGAAGTAGGAAAATATTACATTTCGGAATGTGCCTCTCTCTCTTCTTGTTAACCATTGTTAGCATGTACAGCTGGATATGTCTCCTCTTTAAATGATCCCATCCAGTGTCACATCCAGGAAAGGTATTACTGTGCAGGAGTGTACGGTGAGTCATGCAATCAGGAGCTCACTGGTTTGAATCCTGGTAGTGCTGAGTTGCCTGTGGGTTTGTGAAGTAAAATTGTCTGGGTATAATTCACCCCATCATGCTTCAGTGACTGGTCAGGCACTTCTTGAATCCAGGTAGAGATTTCCCAGGCTGGGCCCTTGTCTCTAGGGTTCAGAGTAGCTTGGTTCAGAGGCGATTAGCTTGACAGGGGTTGCCCATTAATCCTCAGTCCTTCTGCTCAGTATTGGAAGACATTCTAATTAGACATTTGAAATTGGGTAAGAAAAACATGGGCAAAAATACAATTAAAAAATGATATATATATAAAAAAAAGAAAGGGCTGTGGAGCCAGGAGTAGTGTCTAGATATATGTAAAAAAAAAAAAAAGTAGTTGTGACATATTTTCAGTGGAGGATAATTAGTGTCCATGACGAAGGGAAACTGGAGAGTCATCCCTTTAAACTTGAAAGACTTTATTTAACTTCATCAGCGTCTGCTTTTTCACAAACCCACAAACAGAGTGCACAGGTGCAGATGATAGGTTGAGAAATGAGCTAGCCTAGCAAGTCCAAGCATCTGCTACAAACTGTATCTGAGTCCCATCTAGGCTTGGATGATACCTTGTCAACACTTCTGCCAACTACTAAAGGCAATCTTTAAAAGCTGTTAGTGAAAATGGCTGACAACTTGTCAGTAGCAAATACGGGACAAAACCTATTAATCTGTGATGAAAGCAACTGAAAGAGGGCATTATGTAGAGCAAACACAGATATACGTTACTATGCTGTAGATTCATTATCCATACAATGTGAAAAACACTGAATCACAGTAAACACAGATTAATGCCACTCAAAGAGAATTATCAGAGAATACACACCTGGACCATGCCACCTGAACCAAGGCTGATTGGTGAAGGAGCTCACAGCAGCAATGACAGCTTTGCCTCCATGCTGCAGGAACTACAATAGCACAGACTTATTGCAGATTTTATGGGGAATCTTCATGAGCTACCAAACGTGTGCATTGTCAATATTGTTGAATTATATTTGTTTCAGTTCTGTTTTTATTATGTGTCTGTATTTTCAACATTTCTCCTTTCTACCTTGCCACACAGAGAGAGGAATTGAGGAAGTAATGGCTTTGTTCACATAGCCAGCCAGTGCATCAGCTATGCAGTGCAAGGCAGAGTTTCAAGACTTAACTTTTATGGACTGTAAATGGAATTGGCAGTGTTAGTAAGTATCTTTACAGTAAATTACATTTTCATATTGTTTTAAATGTATTATTTTTAGGACATATGTAACATGGGCTAGATCAGTCAATGTTTCTTTGCAATAGTAAGCACCAGCGCCATCTAGTGAACACTCTGTATTCCCACCAAAACAAAAGGACCCACAGTTGACAGTAACTAGATGGCACTTGTGCTTACGAACATACTGTAAAGACACTCTGGCTGTCTATAGCTGGTAACAGCAACTGAAGAGCACCTTCTGAACTATATACCTTACCATATGAAAAACATTAAAATACAGTAGTTTAGTGTCTGTATTTAGAACCAAAATGTAAATATTATAACAAGGTAAGGGGGTAGCCAAAAAAAAAAAAAAAACTATGAAAATTAAAACAATTTGCTTAATTGGTACATAAAGCATCTTGAATTGAAATTGGTTTGTAACAGGATTATTCCTTGAAGGGCAAAACTCTCTCTCAAAAAAAAATGTAAAAACTGCTTACCCAACATGAAGTTGCACAGGTATTAAACTGCATGAATAAGAAACAGGGCTGAATAAATCGCCAACTAGGCAGGACTGTGCTTCTTATTACAGCAAGCTACTTCCAAACTTCAGACTGATTTAAAACTGTTTTTAACAAGTTTTGGTTAACTTTGACACATAAAATAACCCTATGAATCCCAGGATATGTCTTGCATTTTGAATATCAAGCTGTGCACCTCCATTCATAATGTAGGTCTCACATGTACTGTTTTGAAAGACATTTCTAAACAAAATTAATATCTTGTATCGTAGCAAGTTAAAGAAAATTCTCGGTTGCTATGTTTTACAATGGTGAAATAAGTGGAAGATTACCTGAAAGTAAGGCTTACCAATAAATATTTATTTAACCTAGTATAGTACCAATTCATTTTTAAATGAAAATACATAAGTGTACGTGTAACAAATGCAAGTACAGGATAAGTGAGATTTATTGAATTGGTGCCTTGTAAAGTATCGAAATTCCATGTATTCTCCAGTTTACATTGTTTTGAAACTCTCTTTACAGAGATATACCAGGATAAGCACACTTGTAACTGAACCACTGGAGACGTGATAAGCCATTTCCATAGCATGTTCTCAACATCTCCTCACTCAAAAATCTGGGATAGCAGCCAGATTTGTAAATTTATTTCAGTACCCTTGCTGTGTTAACTTCAGATGAAATGATATGAACCTTTTAAACAAATATCCACTAAGAAACAGCCAATGCTCTGTGTTTAAATATCGCTGTTATTAAAGAAAATATTTCTACACTGAGATTTTTTACACATAGTTAAAAGGCACAATAAAAAAGGTTGCTTTTCTGCCAGGCTGGTAAAACCACTATCCTCAGCCCTGAAACAAACACAGTGATCGGACAGTTTAATTTCACTGTAATCGTCATAAAAGATTTGAGCTTTGATTTGCCAGAGAGGAGTAGTAAGTTGCCATAGATGCTTCTTAAAGATATTAATTGAGCAGCAGAATTTAATCATTAAAATAATCCTGCAAAAGCAGGAAGCGAACAAAGGCAGATTACGTTTTGTGAGATTAAAAGATTTAATTCATTTTACAGCTTCCTAGTATTTTAGCTTCATATGTTTTCAATTGTAGACTCATATGATTTACATTTGTGAACAGTACCCTTAAACTTCCAAGTCCAGAAATCCTTATTCCAATATTGTATGTTCCTGTATAACTAAGGCCTTTTGTTTAGTTTATCTTAGAGAAATTTACTGAAAAATGTATTATCAAAGCTATGTTTCAGTTTGTATCTGTTTTCACTCACAATTCAGTACACTCAGACATAAATGACTTCAAATGGACTAAACAACAATGGTGACAATAAGCTGACTTTATCAGGAGTTCACCAGTAACCTATCAATATAAAACACAGACGTGTTGTTACAACAAATATGCATATTTTATTGTGGAACTCCTAATGCTTTCAGTTTTCAAAGTGATATTAAGTGGGGTAGAAATTGGTTACATGCAACAGGTTTCTCAGTTGTTTATTTCAAATGTAATAACTGTAGTGGGTGTTTTTCTCCTTTCAGATAAAATGATGTAAATTAAACATTGGAGTAAATAAAACCTGAAGTGAAAATTTGGTTAAGAGTCTTCCTAAAATGACCCTTCCCTTGCAACTGCAGCTCGCATGCCGTTATTTCCTGTCTTCCACAGAGTTTACTGCAAACAAACCCCACAGCTCTGCTTTTTAAATCTTGAGTGTCTCCAGCTCAACTGAGACATGTGCCATGGTATGAGGGCTGCTCCCAGAGGGAGAGAGGGAGCCTGTGCTTCTGCTGAACAACAAGCTCTAAATTACTTCAGTAAATCATCTTTACTTGGTCATTCCTTTGATGTGAGGGATTTTGGCAGACATACAAGATTCTACTGTCCAAGCATTGTCAGGGGTTCCCTCTCTCTCTCTCACTCTCTCTCTCACTCCCTGACAGGGCCCTTTATCAATTGGCAGCAGCTCAAAAGATGCTTCGTTGATAAACAGCTTGCTGACCATAAAGCTTCTCTGTGGCTCAGTTGGCCACTATCTTGCTTGTCACAGCTTGTCTTGCTCCTGTGACTTTTCTATAATACAGCTTAACCAACTAAAGAAACCCAAGTCTATATATTTATATATGGTTTAATAGTAGTAATACAAATACATTTAGTAATAGCATTCGTTTTCTCAAAGATATCCATGAACTGGATATCTTAGTGATGTTTTAAAAGAATGACCATTGTTAACTAGACGCATTTTCGAAAAAGAAAATATTAGTCATGAATTGTTTTATATGTAACTGATATTTTGTCATCCTTGAAAACCTGTTTATAGACAAGTTTGCTGTTTTCTCAGCTACTGTCTGGATGGCTGTATTAGTGGTTCACTACTGCCTATCTTCTGATCAAAAGCAGTGTTTTAAGTCTAAGTAATAAAAAAAATAATAAAAAAGAAGGAAAAAAAAAACATGGCACTGAGGATTAAAACAATAGGGCACTTCCTTCTCTTGTTTACATTTCAAAATTATTTGACTGGCATGTTTGTTTTTGAAAACATATGGCCGTTTTTTCATCAAAAAACATCCAGCCATTGAAATTGGCAGCCAATCCAACGCTGATGTGAGGTCGTCAAATACAGAGTAACGGAAGTGCGAGACTATACATTTAGTTCAAAACAAACATGCTGCCTTCCTTGCTGAGCTGTGTACCACATTCACTCTGGGTCACTGGAAACAGCTTGCCTAGGATCAGGATTTATAACTCGCTAGACAATGGGGCTCATGACGCTGTTTCATCCGAGACCCTCTCTACCCAAAGTGCTTTTAAAACATATGCTTTTAAGCTTTTAATGCCATCATTTATTACCCAGTATTAACATGCCAACTGGAAGCCATCTGGGTCTAGAAAACATCCTTACTCAACAGCTGTATATGGTTGATCATGTACGCAGCACCAACTGTATGCAATTAACAGTTTCTGAATGTGCTTACCTGTGTTTGTGAATTATGTGTAAAAGAGTATATGAAAGTGCCATTCGTATGGTTGAATTGACTTTTCTTTTTTTTTTTAGACATACTGTATTCTTAATTTTTTTTTTTGTGACTTGTATAACTTATAAACATCTTGCTGGATTCATTAAACAAATTGTTATCTTCATAAAGGTGGGGGAATGAAACACAAAAAATGACAGATTGTTATAACACCATAGAACAGTGTTTACCCAAAACGCACACCCCATTGGCATTTAATAGATTTATGGGGGAATTGTTTGCAAGCACATTGACAGGATTTGCTGTGAAAACCGTTCATCCAGACTACTGTGCATCACATACACCTATCAAACCTCCCCAGTTCTTATTTTACAGACTTTCAGTAAAGTACTGCTCATTATTAAAAACCTGCTGATGATTTTGGCCCTGCCCAAAGAATTGAGGTACTTATCCCCAATGTACTGGCCCCTAGAATGCAATTAAACTCAATGATGTCAGAGCTCTCCGCTCCATCTTCAATTCCAAGTTCCTCTGTATCCCTTTTAACAAAACTGAAAAGTAACAGAGCCTTGTGTTCAGTTGTTAACAGCAGCTGTATACAATGCATTCTGGGGTAGTTGAACTTGTTGCTAAACTTGATGCAACCCCCATACTGATGACCTCAGTAAAAACTCATTCAAAACAAAACCAAAAAAGGCTTGAATATGGAGTTTTCTACCCTGCTGCTCACCATAAAATATACCTGGGGGCCTGGGAGGTGGGTGGGCTACAATTAAGGAAAAGCCCTGTTCACAAATTCTTGACGTGGATTTATGAATGGAAACATGTTCCGGCACTACTTTTGAGGGGCGTCTTAGTGATGAAGTCAATGAAACCTTAGAATTACGAGGCTCCAAGGCCAATTAAGGTTGTTTATTTTCTACATACTGATGTAAAGGCCAAGAAAGTTTCCTAGATTTTAATGTGGAAACTACTACCGTGAAGAAGCCTGCTTTTCAAAATAGTTCTAATTAATTAGTTTCACTTTTTTTTTTTTGCTTGTATTAGTAATAGTCTTGGGTATGCACTGTTTTGGCCATGACAGCCACATTGACATTCATGCTTTACTGTGGCTCAAAACTACAGACACAGCACCAATTACCACTGTTTTCTTTAACAGTTCTTGCTCTGTATAATAAAGTGTCCATATGTAGGTTCATCTGCTCTTTTGTAATGCAGCCATCTTGGTCTATGTGCTCTAATATATCTTGCACTGTACATATGTCCACAAACCACACAAATGCAGTAATATATCAATACACTCTCCTAGAATACATTTTGTTTTAAAGTTCTGGAGGTCAGGGTGGCTATCTCTTTGGTTGTGTTGCTCTGCTATATTCCTTATCCAAACTGTTTATTTACTTCATCTGAGATCTGGGTTGCCTCAGTGCAAAACAAGCAATAACAAACATTTATGAAAGCTGTTTATTCCAGTTAGCTGCATTTATTTTTTGTGTGAAAAAAAACATATTTGTCATCCAAAACCATATTTATAGGGATAACTTGCATATTATGAAGAAAATCATACAAAAGCATTTTGTTTTAGGCTTTTTGCAATACATTTTTTTAAAGTGTCAGTAAGTTGTTGGTGGGCTCATTTGAAGAGCTGGCACAGGTCATTATTTCACTATTTGATTTATAGGTTGTCAAACTTGTCATTGCAGAGAGCTTCCTGGCAATGTCTCCAATCTCAAACAAGGGACAAATGTTTCAAATGAACACTGGGCCTTCTTGGATTAACTAGAATACTTTGGAAGGGATGCAGGGTCTTTGTGAAAAGCCCTCTTTCAGAAACTCTTTGGAGTTGTTACTATTGGCAAAGCTATAACAACCACAGACTCTGCCCCAAGCCAGACCTTCAGTAAGCAGAAGGCTCGGATTGTGATGGCTGAATTCTGTCTCATAGTCAGAGGGGTTATAGACGGTCTAAAGACCTTAGGAACAGCTGGAACTTTTCTTTCAAAGTTAAAGATTATTTTTCCACTGAAATGTTACAAATAGGAGGATTATACTAATGGTTAGAGCCAAAGTAATTCTGCACTGTCATTTGAAAGTTTGCTTTCCATGCTTACTCTATACATTTACCATGCTTTTTAACATTGTTATATTTAATACACACACACACACACACACACACACACACACACACACACACACACACCTTTGTTAGGTAAATTTAAATACTTTGTATCATTAACATTGTCATATTATGTATTTCTTACCTATTTATTTTCCCATTGCATTTGTTCTCTACAATTATCAATTGTTGTTTTTTCTTATGGTTCCCATACTTACTAGGTATTCCAGCAAAATGTTTTTTTTTTTTTAAACTCTGTATTCTAAAAGCTAAGTGGCATGGCAAACATAAGCAAATGATAATGGTATAGTTGAAAAGGCAGAAATTACAGTTGCACACGCCTAATGGTCATTTTTAAAACTCACTTCAGAAATTCAGCTGTGGGAGAACAGGATATGAAACAGATAAGAAAAGACATTTTCTGAGCATGTATAATTTGAGATATTCCCAAGTCAACACCCTACAACATTAAATAATGTAGAAATACAGCAATACAGCAATTTTGATGTTACCTATTGACATTTGAATCGAATAGTGGGATCCCTCCTCCCCCCTTTCTTGGAAGACCCTATAAAACAGAGTAGCTAACTAGATTCAGCTATCTTCACCTAATCTGCTCTGAAGCTTGACATCTAAGATTCAGCTAATCTGTAGCATCAAGGTACTGTCAGCTCCAGCGACAAGCTCCCAGTCGGGGGTTATCTCCACACAGGGGGCAGATGAGAAAAACAGACGCTGCTGGCATGTGCTAAAGTGTTTAACCTTCCTGGGATGAAGAAAGGCTGAGAGAGACAGAGAGAGAGACAGAGAGAGAGAGAGAGAGAGAGAGAGAGAGAGAGAGAGAGAGAGAGAGAGAGAGAGAGAGAGAGAGAGAGAAGAGAGACCCTCCATTGAATAATTCATGCTGCTTCATTACAACACCCATGAAAAAGGGCCTTTTTGGAACCTTTTCTCTGGTTTATTCCAGCCTGCAATTTCCTCCTGTTTAGCGAAAGGAATAAAACTGAAGAGAGAAAAACAAGAACCACACAGTATTTTTCCCCCAGGAGTAAATGATCAGAGTAAAGATATTTGGGAATAAGTCATTTTAGGCACAATTCTATTACAATTTTTAAACAAACAAGAAACACTGCTACTCGCGCAAGTCCATTAATTGTCTTTGATAAAGCAAGGAGTTGAATACAGTGTATTGTTTCCATTTCCCCCAGTCTATATAAAGGGAGAAGGGAAGAGCCCTGCATGATGGCAAGGATTCTGAGGCTGCTTGTCTGAAGCGTTTATCGTGGCAGATTATAGCTGCTGTCCATAGGGGAGAATTGGCAGGCACATCAAAGCATAATTCCCCCTCCACGCCTAACTGATGGTAACACTCACACATCCAGATACAATCAAGGAAGGGAAGGTTGCACATGTATTATATGAAATTATTTTAGATTAGGAAAATAAACCAACAGAAGAATTGTGTTTTTTAAAGAACATTTATAATATATTCACATTTAATATGCATCATCTATAATTAAGTATGAAACAATGCATTAAAAGCTAAATGCTTAGTGAGTCAGGTTTTGAATGTTGCACTGCTGAAGAAGAAGAATTAAATATATATAAGATTTCATCTTTTTCTGCTCTATTGTATGTTGGCCTAATTTTTTGTGTGTGTGTGTGTGTTTTTTTTATTAAATCTCACCTTGCAAGTAATTCTAAAGACATGGACGTGCTTCCCTCTTGTGGCGAACTGAAAATGTATTCTTGAAACGATATGCTAAGAGGCTTGAGCATTTTGTTTACATTCCCATGGCAACACGTTTGCAGCGTTACCTGTTGCAGGTGTTGGGCTAGTTGCATTTCATTTCAGGCAAAAGTATATTTATCGCTCAAGCACCATGAACACCCTCCTATCCAGGTAAGCATTCTTTATGCAATATTGTCTTTAAATATACTTAATGCTAAGTATCAAACATTCTGGTTTGTAAGGTTGTTTTTTTTTTCTGTTAAACGCATATGTCGAACTATTTTTAGATGTGTTTTGCAAAGTACTGACATCTCAATAGACACCTATAAATTTGAGTTTACAAGTGGATTTATTTGTAGGCCTACACAATACTGCTTTAATGTGGCAGTATGATTCATGTAAGAAGAATGTCATATATTTCTAACCGTCACTGGTGGCTGCTAAAACATCTACAAGTGAATTGCAGCTGGCTGTCAACCCTGCGTCGTTAAAAATGTCACTGTGGTATTCACGCTAAAGGGAAAGCTAAATTTAATAGTATTATTGGTAATTATAAAATAAAATGGTAACCATGGTAAACGAACAGTAAATTCATAAAGCATATAAAAACCACGGTAGACTTTATTTAAGGGTCGTGTTGCCCTTCAGGTATAATTTCAAACACGTTTCCATAGAGCTGAAGACATTACGTTCCTGTGTCACCTGGCCTCGTTTGACGCATTTTGGCAGAATCAATGGAAAGTATGGAGGCTGAGCGCCAGGATAAAACTGCAGTGTCCTGACTAAATGGTTGCTATGAAGTTTTCCAAACAATTTTCCCTCAAACAGAAATGTGAGGACTGCTTGGACAGATTAAGCCAAACATTCCCACAAAGGTTGCCTGAAATGCCACTCTGCTTGTGCCAATAATGATTGGTACTTCTCTGCTCCCTTTTTGGAGACCCTGTTGAAGTTTTACCAGTAGAGACACTATTAACAACCATGCAAAAGTTTGATTTCCAAGTTTGTTGTTGTATTTCAGGGCATTCACTTAAGCAAAAAAAATCGGTATTTGTTATTTTGTTAGCTAATGTATTTTGTTGTAACTTTTTACTCAAAATAAATACAAATTGTAATTCTCCCAAAGTGGAAACTGCACACTCTGTCTCTACTATATTGTGAGTAGGGATCTCAAACTTAAATAATCTTTCGCTTTTCCTTTTCTTTAAATTTTCCTGCTAGCCAGTAAAATAAAAACATACAGTACAGCTAGCTAATGATGTTTCAGGTCACTTTTCTTTCCAAAAAATGTTATGATTTTAACTGACTTGATAAAGGAGATACAATCAGCAGATAGACAGACCACTATATTTGTGTGTTTTCTATCTTGCATCTCTATCATATAAATTAAAATATGAATATGCCTTTCCTCACTGATCCCCTCAATACCCCCCTGGAGCCCAAGCCAGGCATTTGTATTGATAATGCAACAGCATATCTCACACTCGCAAACCACTGCTACTCACTAAACGAAATCTGTGCCTCCTAACAACAGCTTGGTTGCTATTTATCAATCAGGAAGATTAATAATTTGTTTTTAATTGCTAATATGTGACCACAATGGGCAGCCTGCTAGAATGTCATATCAGTCACTGAATCTGGGCAGATTACATTGAAGGATCCTACACTGATGTAAATTTTTTTTTTTTTTTTTTTTCAAGGGATTCCCAAGTGAAGATCATGGAAACCACAGTGGGCCATGCTGAAAAGTATCTGGGCCAGTTCTGCACATTGATGGCTTCCTACACTCGGAAAACAGCCAAACTCAGAGACAAGGCAGACCTGGTGGTTAAACAGCTTAGCGATTTTGCCAATACTGAGAATCCTGAGCTGAGAACATGTCTGAAGAGTCTAGCTGATGATTTAGCCATGGTGCAGGACTACAGGCAGGCAGAGGTAAGACTGTTCATTAATTAGCTGTTAATGAGAACTCAGTCAGCCAGGAGATTGTGTCCTGAGGTCTGTACAATTGATTTAAACAGTGGCAGATCTAAATACTGCTAATGTTGGCATACATAGTTTTACAGACAAAAAGACAATGACGAGATTAACATGCACTGTTAGAGAAGTTTGGTTTCAAAACCATGGGAAAATGCTTTTTTTTTATTTTTACTAACTGGATTATTGTGAATATATTTCGGTAATATTTTCAAAGGCGATGCAGACACTATCATGGCCCGTTTCTAATTATGATTAGTCTTTGCTTCTACCAATTTTATAGCCAGCAGACAAACAGCTAACTGCCTTAGGCCTTATTGCATTACATTTTAACTCAGCAGGACTTTGTTTTCATAGGTGGAGAGGCTGGAAACTAGGGTTGTCATGCCACTGAAAGCTTATGGAGACATTATCAAACAAAAACGGGTAAGTGGTGCTGTGGTTACATGACTGATTATCATTAGCAACATCAAGGGACATAGAGGAGCATTAAATGAGTAGTTATTCAGGAGAATCCGGTTTCCCTTGTGCATTTATACACTGTGAAACAATAGTAGGATCAGTGTACACAGTAGCACATGTCTCCTGGGTATACAGCCTGATAATTAGCAATTGTTGCCCTTCACTGTATTTTTGTATTGAGGAAAAGGACACAGTATTCCAGTTTAAGCTATTTAATGTTACTGTAGCTCAATGGTATTTTTTTATTTTTTATTTATTATTTCATAGTCTATTTGCCATTTTCCCCAGGCAGACATGAAGAAGTTCAACAGTACTCGGAACCATGAGATGAAAGAACTGGGAAAACTGGAGAAGATTAGGCTGAAAAACCCCTCAGACAGACATGGGATTGTATCCTTTTGAAAACGCACAACATTTCTAGTGTATTGTATTTATTTATTTATTTTATTTTTGTATTTATTAAAAAAAAACAAATGTGCATTTCATGGCCATTGTCAAGTTGAGTTCAGTTGATTTAAAAACAGAACTTTCTGCTGGTAACCAACTTGCATAAATTGATGTCCACCCTCCCCAAGAAAAGTAAAAAGCATGGCAAAGTGTAATAAAGCATAGTGAAAGCATGGTACAGCATAGGTAAGCATTGTAAAGGATAGCAAGGTATGGTAAAGCATATTAATAAACATGGCAAACTTGGGTAAACTATGGTAAATGCATAGTATACCATGGGAAAACTGCAAAAAATACTGTGGTAAACTTTTATAAGGGCTGCAGCAGTTATTTGCAAGCTAAGTAGAGCAGGGATATATTTCAAAGTGATCTGCTTCAGCTACTTGTCTTGTTCCAGATGTGGTTGTATTACTTGGTTGTTTATTTGTGTCATGTTCCAGATGGCTGTTTTCTCAGTTGTCTGACTTTAAAACATGGTGAACACCAGAAAAAACAAACAAACGAACAAAAAAAACCAAGTGTGTTAAAAAGGTTTGGCAGACGTCAGAGTAGGTGTTTTTGAAAGCAAAAGACAAACATGATTCAGACCACAATTACAGATGCAAATACAGCTCAAATAGGCAATTTGTAAACAACATGAAACCAGTGAAATCAGTGCCAACTGTCCACATTTCACAACCGGGGGCCGTATATGTGGAACGTGTGGATGCCAGTAGTTTGGTTGTGCAACGTTTTGTGCAAAAACGTCGTTAAGTGTGAATAGGATAAATTATGTGTCAAATAGAGATTGCTACATTATTGTTCATTACCTTCACATTAACTAGTTGGTGCCTATTATGTGAAATACTTTACTCAGAAATGTACAAATCCAAGTCAAACATCACTTGCATACACCCGTTTAACGCCTACGCTCAAAGACTAGTTATAAATTAATTTGTGTCAAGAAGGTCTGTATAGCATATACACTGTTTTAATACAGTAGCATTATTTTTTACAACATAATACATTTAAAAAGTTACATCTCTTTTTTTACAAAACAAAAACAATCCAAATTCTGTATTATCAGCTGTGGTTTATTACCATTTCACGGGGTGTCCGTTGGGACTGTAAGGATAGAGCAGAGGAAGCAGAAACGAGCTGTTAGTAAGACAGTATCGAGTGGAGGATGCTCGGCCAAGGGCTTAGAGAGGCCCGAGCTTGAAATTAGGATAGCAAAGAGATCCCGACCAATGAGCTCTCCTATTGCCGAGGACAGAGCTTAGTCGAAGGTCACGTTCCTGAGGATCTGAAAACATATAAAAGGGCTCTGCTCGGAAGAAACGCCTCTTGGGCTATAGGAATAGTCCAACAGCTTAGGACTGAAAGGAAAGATAGTAAAGGATCCCCTAACTGGTCTGGTGCTGCCCTCACATGAACTTTAGAGGTTGTACTGTTTATTATCTTAATACTCCGTTACAGGTGTTCAGTTGATCAGTTCACTTGTGGTTCATTAGATGATGGGCTTAAAGATGACTACAATGTGTTTTAATGAATTTTTAGTGATGATTGGCGCTAGTTGGATTTCTGTTTTATATTAATTGTGATTAGAATGTTATTGTAATGAAGTTGCATCTTTCATGGTACTCATTTTACCTTCCAGAAGTGCAGCGCACTTCTCTATGCATCTGTTTTTAAATATATTACTTAATATGTATTAATAAAATAACAGCTTTTTGTGTTTAACAACATTTTTCTTTTTTTAAGAAGGATTGCTTTTCCTTAACCATTTTCTTTTCAGTCCCAGGTATGCATCTTGATCAATGATGAATACATGCCAAGGCTGCAATGAAAAGTTTCCAGTCTTTTTCCTGCATATAGGTTCAGTCCTCTTTAGCAAAGAGACTATAGGACTTCTTAAAGCAATTGACAAATGTAAAAGATTATATTTATTTTACATTGATTTTACAAGGAAGACACCTTTTGAAAGTGAGACCTGGCCAGTAATGTGGCAAATAAACAGCAACATTTCATTTTATACACACATCATCCAGTGTTGCATGCATCATCAAAGCTAGTTTCCAAAAAGCATTCTAACACTGTGGAACATTGTGCTGTTACATTTTCAATGATGTGCTTGAAGTCAAGCATGACGTTGGTTCTAGGACCAGGAAGCAATGTAACTAAAAGCTTTTTTTGACCACTTGCTAACCTGACTTTAGAAGCACCAGTTTGTTAACAAATCATTAATTCGATGGTAGTTTACCCTAAGTG
Source organism: Acipenser ruthenus (assembly GCF_902713425.1). Lineage (NCBI taxonomy): Eukaryota > Metazoa > Chordata > Actinopteri > Acipenseriformes > Acipenseridae > Acipenser > Acipenser ruthenus. The sequence continues at coordinate 23,301,699 of NC_081208.1, forward strand.
GCTTTGTAGACAAAGCTTTTACTTCTACAGTCAGTGTAATTTGCACCTTTCAGTCTGAAAGGAGAAAAATACCAATTTAATGTTACAGGAAGTAAATGAGGAGAAAAATGTCATGTCTTTCTGTTTATCTGTTATCTGTCCTTACCTTGAATAAAAACTATTTTGCCTGCCAGATTCTTTGATAACCATGTCAATTAAACTAGTTTATAGGCAATGATGTCAGTTATAAGAATCCCTTACATTTTCTTCTACTTCTTTCCGGTCAGTGATAAAGTGTAGCACATTAAACACGATATCCTCCTTTGTATTGAAATGTCTTGTTTTATAATCCTTTCCTGTTTTATCCAGGCTGAAGCCAATGCCCAGAAAGCCTCAGCTGAAGCTTCCCGCACCACACGTCAGCTTGAAGAAACCATAAATGACTTCCAGAAACAAAAAATGGAAGACATCAAGGTACTGTGTTACATAAAAGAATAAATAACACAATAACAATACACAGTAACATGCATTTAGCTTACAAATTTATATAACTGGTAGGAAGAAAGTTTAAACATATTTTTTACTAAGAAAAACACCATGGAGAGAAATGCTGGATTATGAAAGTAAAACAAACAAAAATAGAACTGTTTTTCTACTTGAATTGCTTTATTCTTTATGATAATTGAAGCTTGTGGTTGTATAGACACATCATTGTTCAGCCCTTTTTTAAATTCATTTAGCCAAATCCTCCATATCCCAACACTTACTGTGCATACAGATATACGTACTGTTCATATATATGGTTGGGTCATTCTGTAGCACAGGTTAATTAGAGTATCATTATCTGGGAATATAAATAGATGTCTGCCCTCAGATCTCACATCTTTAGATTTACTAAATGTGTACTTTAACTGGTAGAGAACCACATGTCCATGTATTGCTATTGAGTAAGAATGTAGGGATATTTGGATGAATCTGTTCCATCCATCTGTATGTCACACCTTCATTTATAGACAGAGTGCATGTAGGTCATGATATACTTTTCCATGATAATTTGGTATGTACAGCAGTGGCAGGGATGGATGCATGTTACTAACACTTGTTATTATTATTAGTATCAGCAGTAGCAGCATATCAAGTTTTTATTATTAAATGAACCAGTTGCATCAAATTATTAATTACTGTATCTTCGTACGTATATCGTTTTGTGTTTTCAGTGAGCTGGTCTTGTTTCTTTGTCTTTCAGAAAATTTTCTCAGACTTTCTAACCATTGAGATGCTTTTCCATGCAAAAGCCCTAGAAGTTTACTCCAGTACTTTTCAAAACCTGGAAAACTTCGATATGGAGAAAGATCTGGAGGTAAGGAAAGAATTAAAGCAATACAAAATTGTTTTTAAATAGGTTTTTATAGCATCACTTTTTTTGACATTTGTTAATTTGTTTACACTTCCCAGCAATACTATGTGACAGTTAAATACAGAATTTGATATAGTCTGACATAAATAGAGTTAATAAATTAATATCATGGTAAACACATTATTATTAATGTGTATACAAGTATATTATTATATTATTAATTATACAAGTACTGTACTTGTATACTACTTGTAACTACCGCACTATCAATGAGATAATTTTAATTAGCTTGTAACTGATTTTATAGATATACAGATCAAGGGTCCATATTTATGACGGTACCATTGATTCCATGGCTTTACCAACCAGTAGATCCACTTCTTCAATGCAACGCGGTTCACGTCCAACCTGGAGGGTGAGTAATAATACTGTATCCATGCTCATTCCTCACATTAGCATGTGCTTTTTATCTCTGTTCAGATATGTAACACCAAGGCTAAGGTTTTATAAAATGAAAAGTAAGATGAACAAAAATACTGTGTATGATCACATGTACCTCAGAGCCCCAAGCTGCTTCACAAATAGAAATATGTGAACTGAGAAAGATATGTACAACGTATCGAAACGTTGGGCAGCTGGCTCCTTGAGTTAAAATATACACAAACACACACACACACACCATGGGGTTGTGTCTATAGAACCATACAGAGAATATTTTCAGTGTTTATGCAAGTCTTACTTATATATAAGGTATAGGAGTCTGGTATATATTTTTTTGTTATATTATCCTATTTATTCCATTGGAGCAAAAAAGTACCTATATATAGTTGGATGTATGTTTCAAGCTTTTATGACACATTTTGGCTACCAACTGTATTACCAGCTGGCACTTATCTTGTACCATGTGTCTGACATTTCTGACCTGGTAATTCTGTGTTAATGTTTGTGTGATATGAGCTCAGTGTTTTTCTTGCACAGACCCCCCAGAGTACATTGCGTAGACAGCAGGAAATTGAGGATGTGTATGAATCGGAAGAGGAAGATGATTTAGAGGACCTGGGTGAAGAATACGCACAAATCAGAAGATAATAATCTGATAATATATTGTTGTGGGAAAAGAACAGTTGCATTTAAATCTTTAGTTTCATATATAGTTTATAGTATTATTTGTAGTATTAATAAACAGAAAATAATGTGTATCATGCTTTTTTTTTATCTGTCTTTGCAATTATTCTTTTGGTTGTATATATACAGTATATATATATTTTATAATGAGACAGATACATTTTTACTCAGCTACCCAATTAATTGTATGCTACTGAATGGTGCAACCTTGGTCCTATAGAGGGCGGTATTGTAATTCAAATATTATTATTATTATTATTATTATTTATTTCTTAGCAGACGCCCTTATCCAGGGCGACTTACAATTGTTACAAGATATCACATTATTTCACATTATACAGATATCACATTATTTTTACATACAATTACCCATTTATACAGTTGGGTTTTTACTGGAGCAATTTAGGTAAAGTACCTTGCTCAAGGGTACAACAGCAGTGTCCCCCACTGGGGATTGAACCCACAACCCTCCGGTCAAGAGTCCAGAGCCCTAACCACTACTCCACACTGCTGCCCAAGTTTCCACACTAAATATGTAGTGTGGAGGTTTCATCAAAGCATCAGGAACATTGTTTTGTGTGTTTTTTACCAATGCAGAAAGTCAATAAATCTGTTTAATTTTTTATGAAGATGAATGTGTTGTGTATATGTCTAAGCAGGATTACTGCATATAGGAAGACCTACCTTTAATATTTAATCTTGTAAAAAACATATTCAGTGTGGAAACTTGGGCTCCCACAGCTGAATCCCACGTTTGATCCTGGATCGACTTAACTTTTAGTAAATCACTGTTCTTGCTAGACAAGAACACACATATTGATGTGATTGTCATTCACATGCTTTACTTTAAGAGATGAGTGCTGAGCCATGTAGCTGTAGCAATTGTGTAGTTCAATGCTCCCCCAAAACTTGAGCATATGTTTTATATGTCGTGTGAATTGTTTTAAATATAATGTATTTTGACTGAATGCTGGCAGGACAAACAAGCTAGCTGTAGTTCAGTGCTCCCATGATATTTGACCATTCAATAAGTCACTACTGTAGTTTGGTGGATTGATACTAAATGGTTAAAGTCCTACTGCACTAAATCACTATTTCAGTTTTTTTATATGCAAGTCATATAGAGAAATAAAGAGGGAGCATTGAACAGTGATTATGCCATCATTTTAATGTTGACCCAGCACCAACAGCACACACAGCAAAATAAGGTCATGCCAGAGTATACAGAGGGCTAAACTATAGAAGAGCTTTAGTAATTATATTTGATTTTAAAAAATGAATATGACTGGGGACACTGCAGAACAATTTTTTATGCAGTTTTTTGAATGGTGCAGGTAATTATGTATCCCAGTAAGTAATTAACTCAACATTAACAATCATTGTATTGTTTATTAGAAAGATGCAACCAAATGAAAGATACAAAAAGATATATTTCAATATAAATACACATATTTATAGGTAAATATTGGTTTAAGCTTTTTTTTATTATGATAACATTCTTCTTTAGATCAGAAAGCATTGGTCCACCAATGTCTTTTTGGTGAGGTTATTTCTTGCAATATAATACCGAAGCATCTCCAGCAACTGCAACAAGGAATTAGAAACATCAAGACAAGTTATAATTACTGAATTGCAAAGGTACATACAGTACATACAGCATGCAACACTACTCTTTAAAAACAAACTAGACAGATTTATACTGGTTTCAGTTTGAATAATGATACAAATGAAATTACTTGAATCAGTACTTTGCCTACCTGCTGTACAAGATATGTAAGGATTGTAGCCAGCACAATGTTCTGAGTCCCAAGGTCGATAATACAGAAGAGCAGTGTGTCAAACAGCAGGAGAACCAGCTCATTCCCATAATAAAGAACATTGCTGAAGACAATGCCATCTGGATCTGAAGCAAAGAGAAAAATACAATCACTCAGCATGTTTTGGGTAGTCTTTACCATGCCAACTGTAAGAAACTGATGGAATTTGGCATATTTCTTGTGTAGTACATGAATTTCCGGACTTTATATTGCAACACCATGTTTGTAGAGCTAAATCAAAGTGATGCATTTTCTTTCTTTGAGATGTGCCATTCATCTTTGCACTCTCGTAGTGTGGGGCCATCTCGATTACAGATTACATACAAGGCATCATTCTCAAATAACCAGTACATTTCAGTTTAAGAGTTGGGTTCTTAATTGCCCCATTAAATGGCCAGGCAATAGCCCCCTCCCCCCACAGATCTGAGGCAGTTTCTTACTCCCTTGAGGTGTGGTGACCCTGAAGTATACTGCACTGCTGGGCCCATAAGAATATGTGGTACTAGCTGTGAGGGTAGCTGTGTGTCACTGCTCATATTAAATGTTTTATATAACAACTCAGTTGAGCTACGCTAGTGTTGTGACCTGTGGCAATGAAGTTTAGCCAAGTGCGGGACATTGATAACTGATCCAATTAGGCATGCCTTGTCCTCACTAGTCCAGAGTGGGGCCATGCTCCTTGCTGAAAGAATAATGTACAGATGCTTGGCTTGCTTAGAAAAGTTTACCATGACAAAGCTCTGCAGTTTCTTGTTATTTATCGATTTATTTTTTTGGTCAGAATAAAGGCATCACAATTTAAATGGAATCCCTGTTATGACGTGTACAATGTACTGCTGCAGTATCTCAATGAACTAAGTGTACCTGCATTTCTGAAAGCAACCAGTAAACAATTAATACAATGGGGCCACTTTTCAAAAATATTCAAAACATGCGCTAAAAGGTGTATTTTGTATCGGCAAAGATGGTTTGTACTGGTCAGGTTTAGATATACAGTACTTACCATTGTAGAACATGCTCCTTTCAAATGGCTGCTGGAATTCATAGTTCATAATCTTCTCTAAGAAGAGTTTGTCCTTCACCATGTAGTCCATGTCTTCGTGAACCTATATGAGAAAGTTTTTTTTTTTTTTTTAATGCAACTTTTTTTGATTTGTTTTTAGTTTATTAAACATCATGACAGGCATTCTATCTGACTTTTTGTGAAAAAAAAGTTTTATTGTCTCTATCAACATATTACAATATTTAGCATTTGGATCTTTCCTGTTAAAAAGGTTTCAAGCAAGAGGTTACTCACATGTTCGAGGAATGAAGACAGGAACCGGTTCATGGTGTAATAGGTTTTTGTCTTTTGATCCAGCAAGCCTTGGGATCCACCTCTGCCATTCATTGTTGTCTTCATATGGAAATAAACATTAATAATTCAGACTTTCAATGGCAATGACTTGGCAAGATCTAAACGCATGCTTTTTTCTAAAGAAAACAAATCAATTCCTGGGGCATAGGTCAAGGAACTTGAACCTCTTGTAAATGTGAATATAGATTTGTGAAAAAATACAAATTCTAGTCGAAAAAGTCATTGAATTTATTAGATTTCTATCAATATATATATATTTTTTTAAATGTTGACAAAAAGTTTAATTATTACTGGATGATACCAATATTTAAAAAAGGACAGAGAATTATAGAATATTGATACACTCAACAGCATGTGCTAAAGAATGTCCTTACCATGTTTCATTACAATTGCATAAGAGGTACCATAAATATAATTAAAACTAAAGTGTGACATATGAAGATACGGGACTCTTTACTATGTCTCCATCACCAGGATTATGCATCCTTAGTGGGATATAATAAATCCTGCATCCTATCAAATTAAATAACAAAAGGCTGTTTTCATACAGCAGGATGTGTCTTATTTGTTTTGGACATCAGTTAATTCACTACATATAAAACCTGGTGGCAGTAAGGCGTACCCAGCAAGGGTTAAAGAAACTACACTGGACTGAACATATTTCAAATGATGTGTTTTTTTTTAATACTTACATATTTGTCTTACATTATACAGATTTTGTTTGGTTGTAGACAGACAACTACTGCTATGTCAAATCTATAAGATGTGAGCACCAAAGTACCTTAGAGAGAGGCCGCACAATCTTGTCCAGCTGGTCCCTGAGTTTCTGTGTGAGAAGGAAGTCGAAGGTTTGGATTTCAGAGCTTGGTTCCAAGCCCCGCAAAGCACACAGGTTATCCTGTAAAGGGACAAAAGAACAGGTTGAAATTAGCACCAGGGACCTTAAAACATAATTCAACCATTAACAAGAAAGCAGGTTTATGGGCAGGTAAGCTAAAACTACAAGGTCTGCTTAACATGATTGTTGGCCAATGTGGTTTTAAAAAGGGTAATGCTAGATTGGACTGTGTTGCAATTTCATGGCCAAAAGACTGGATAATATTATTCCACGTGGTTTGTACACGTTTAATAATGAGCAACAGCACATTTGCCATCCTGTGCCATTTACTGCAGCTGTTGGATGTAATGAAGCGATCATTTTACATCACTCCATTACACTATCGCTGCCAGTGTAATAAATGTCCAACCTTAAGTCTGCCACCACCCCCATAGCTCTATGTGCAAAGGAAGTGTATGAAAAGAATAACATAACTGTAATGATATAAAAAGAGCAAGAAACAATTTAGTTGCAAGAAGGAGCAGTTCTGTAATTGGTTGATTTTGTGAAACACAGATCAGTGCTTTTTATTTTTAAAACCTTTTCTCACACATGTCTCACAGAGAAATCAATGGAGAACAACCTTTTCTTTCTGCAGGTTAGTTTGCATGGTTTCCATACTGACGTCTGCATGTCCATGGACCGAGCGGCCATGGATGTAGAAACCATAGCACTGGTGCAGCAGAATGAACACAGACACCTAGTGGAAGAGTTAGTATGTGAAAGGAATGTACTTATTATTTTTTGTACAAAAAGCATTTTATTTAAAAAAAGATATATTTTCAAACACAATAAAAACAAATGAAGTTACAGGTAATATATCAGTCCTTTTTTATTTTACAGTTGATAATAGCTTCATTATTTGGACTTTAGTTTCACAAACACCTCTGTTATCTACACGCAGCTCTGCCCTGTTGTCATAGAAACGGTGCTTGCCAGTTCTCCATCTGTACTGATGCATATTTCAAGGGAAAGTATACAGTAGATTGGATAGACAACAAATGGCAACTCAGCGTAAACTATTCTTTACAGGGTGTGGTAACTTTATTTTGATTGGTTAAGAAATAAATTAAGAACCACTATGCAGCTCCTGTTGGAGGCAATTGGTGATATGGGAAGAAGGTGGATACAGAGGAGGGAGAAGCCCTGTTGGTCTGTCTATATCGTGCTTACATTTTAGTGTTTTTTCTTTTTTGTAGAAGGGGAACTATTAAAACAGACAACCTGATCTCCAGTAGTTATTTTGTATGACCAGTTAACCATGTTTTTATCCCATCCAACTAACCAACAGGGCTCATCAAATAATTCCCAGTAAAGGAAATCACTTTCCACTTTACCATAATATTCCCATCAGTTATATAAATACTTACGTTGCTCATTGAGCACAAGTCCACAAACTGACGGATTTTATCCTCCACTAACCGTTCATAGATGACGACAAAAAACAGGATCTGCAGAAAACCAATGAAATCAATCATTGTAATCCAAATAAAACAAGAGCTGCAAAACTGAATCAATAGCTTAACCTAACTCTCAAGGTCAACCAACCAACATTACTGTGACAAACTGTATTGCATGCAACAAAAACTGATGGATAGATGAATGGACAGACACCGCCATGTATCCCCAAAATCGGATACCCTCCAAAATTACGTTAAATAATGTTCTCTATGGAGATATAGAAAGTGTGAAGTGTGACATGCTGCACGTGCATATGGATGTACAATTGTCTCCACTATATCTCACAGTGAGGCATAATATCAATTCAAATAGTGCTATCGACAACTCCAGGAAACCTCCACAAAAGGCTTTTACAGGTCAATGACTTCCATCACAGAGTCATCTCTACAGAAAACACACACACAAGATATAACTAGAGGAATGGGAGAAATAAAATTACTTGAGCAATACCGACTGCCAGCCAGACAGAAGCAGTTATTCCATATCGGAGGATAGTGCTCCAGGGAGCCTGGTAATTGTCAGCTCCCGGCTGCACGGCCAGGTTCAGATCTCTCGCCGCAATGTTTATGACCCCAATGACCTGCAGAGAAATGAGGGAGCGAGATAGAGTAAGTCAGTGTGCTATTGTTTTTTATTTAATGTAAAAACTAGCACTGACCTCTAGATCCTCAATACATAGGTACATTGTAGTGGAAAGGTTAGCTGTAGGTGCATTTTGAAGCCCCTCTTAATCCTTAGTAACATCAAAGATTTCACATCTATTATTTTTAAATGGCTTTAGGAAATTTAGCTTTCAATGATTTTCAATTAATTTTTAACACATTATAAGCGCATAGTTTAATCCCTATTTATGTATGAACTAATTAACCTTCAAATTATTATTAGTAATAATATTATTATTATTTATATTATTATAGTAGATAAACAACTAAACTCAGTTTCATAGCAAAACAAAACTACATAATATAAACCTTTTATTAACATAGTGGTCTGTGCCACCCAATGGGAAAACCTTGTAAATGTGTTTTTTAATTGAACAAAGCCCCTGTTGACAAAGCATTGTAATTGAGTTTACTGGCTGCAAAGCATAAGCCTTGCTGGTTCACATATAATATATACAACAAAGGGCTTGGAGGTTACTCCTGCATTGGACGTTATTACTGCATTGTTTCCAGGTACACTGATAGCCCCAGAGCTGACCCTACCCCTCCTTCACCTCCAGTATTAGGAGCACTGCAAAGAGCTGCAGTAGGGGGTTCAGTTTCCTTGTCGTCTGGATCTCATTCCACTCATTGGCCACAAAGAAGGTTCTCCAGGCACTGACTGAGGGGGCGCTGCTACTGCTTCCTAAAGAGACAGGAAGAAGGAACAGGTCATACATCGAATAGACAGGCAGCTTAAAATTGGTTCTGTTTTCCCGAACTTATATGTTCCAGACCACCCCCTATCTCACTAGGAGTAGAGAGCTGCAGGGGGACATGATAATAGTTACACACATACCTATACCAGGTTGCTCTTTAATCTGTTGTCATTATAACATTATTGCTATAGGTGATTCCCCTATTTAATTTATTATTATTATTATTATTATTATTATTATTATTATTATTATTATTATTATTATTATTATTATTATTATTATTATTTTAAAATCAATGAATACATACATTTTAATGGACACAACACAATGCATTAGGAAAGTTCAATCCTGATTGTTTTATATTGGATACTTCCTCCACTGCTGCAATGCATTTGTTATTAGAACTTCCCTCTAATATAGTTGCTATACCTGCATGATGTTTAGTGTTCTTTGGTCTCTCCCAGTCTATCAGAAAGATGGAGATGGTCATCTGAACAACCAGCATGTGGATCAGCTGCAACGCCTGGAAAATAAAAACAAGTCAGCTTGTACCAACTACACAAAGTATTTCCTAAAATACCCCCAACAGCTGAGATTCAACAGCTTGTCATCTCATCATTTCCTGTATCACTTTGGTATTTTGTTTTAGGCTGATCATTTTCTATATTTCTACACACAATCTGTACTATTTGCTGCGTTCAAATACATCTAGAAGCATTCCTCCTACCTTGAATGCAAATGCCAAAGACAGATAAATGAGAAAATCTGTTTCAAGACTCCCACCAGGAGAGGGTAGTGCCACATCAACCGCAGTGTGCTGGCCCTATAGAATCAACAGAAAAAAGAATATTAGATTTCACACATTCACTCTAAATCTGTAGACAGACCTACTTTACCTTACTGTAAACGTATCACTTTGCAAGGTTGGACTCTTTGTATAATTTAAAACTAATACATACACATATACAGCACTCACGGAGTAACAAGACTAATGTGGGCTTTTAGCAGTCCCATCATTTTCCCACACTCTAGAGCTAATAAGGATTGAAAATATTTGCAAGCGCCAAGCTTTGCCTGATTTCAAAGCAGAACTATGATGGTTATGCTTCCTGTAGCCTGCAAAACTGTCATGTATGCCTGTCATATATTTGTATTGGGACCTCTAGAAACACAATGCTAACAACAAGAACTACAAACCTTGAAAGCAACAAGCCAGTAGATACCAGTGCCGATTGTGATTAAGAACAAGGTGTTGGCAACATTACCAGTCAGAAATGCTAAGTATTTGATTATGGTCTGTGAAAAGAAGACGAAAATAGGATTTAAATCAAATATATATATATATATATTCTAATTACAATCCATCAAGGTTCTTCTTTCCTATTCTTAAGCAATATTTGAGTGCATTGACTGCGCACTTTAAGAATTCTAGGAGAAAAACTCTGTATGAAAAAGGCAAAAAACATGTGAGCAGCATCACCTAATGGCTAAGTAGTAGGATTACCATAGTTAACTATCCAGTCTGAACCAAGGAAATGTAATCCAAATGGATTCCCTGCAAACTATTAAAGTTCATGTAGACAGGTTCAGTGGGAGAGATTCTGTTCGGGCATTTGGGTGTGATGTTTGCCCTTTAATGACAATTATGAAGATTTTTTCTATTTAAACTAGTAATATAATCGAAACATATATTTTTACTTGTTCTCTATTTTCAACTGTGTGTTACAGAGGTGGCAAGAGACACTGAGAAAATATGACTCAGTCCTTACTGTGCAGTTGATAAACTGTTGCCCAGCCCTGTGGCTCCAGCTGCTGGTCTCCAGCATAGCAAGGAAGATGGAGAGACCGCCCAGTACTGCCAGAGCAATCTGAAACACACACACACACACAGACACACGCATATTACATACTCCTTTTTATGATTCATTGTATTGCTATTTTTCAATAGGTATGTATGAACAATAATACGATTCTAAACAGGATTTTACAACAGCAGTGTATATTAATATAAATTGTTCATTACATTTTCCTACATACCTAAAATCATTTCTCACCCATGTTGGGCTTTTATTTATACTGCTGCATTGATTTAGTCATCCTCTTTATTGTCACCACTTAATACAATACAACTGCAATGGAAAGAGGGGTCTGTGAGAGAGATGTGATAAAGATCTGCCGAGGTTTATCATTAAATTGGCAGTGATAACTAATAACCTTTTTCTTACAGCATATTCTACACTGGTAAGACAGGTATTGGAGAAACAATATAATAATATGTTTTGCAACTCATTTCCAACCTTATCCCAGTCACGATATATCAGCATGGATACTGTACTATACTGCTAACTTCCACATAAATCATTAAAAGTGGTCTTACTTACAAAAGTATTCGTTCTCTTTGAGTCCTGGTTCATACTGTAGGTGACAGCGAATGCTACCTGAGTTAAGAAATCGACATCAGAACAGCAGCTTCAGAGATATGTAGATTGTTATCATGTACTAGTAAACTGATACATATGTGAGATAACATCAGTAATTAAAGCAGGAGCATCTTCTATTTATAGCAATTCCCTCTTGAACTCATCGAATCATTTGTTGTCTCATGAGAGCAAACTACAGATTGCATGCAACACATTCTTAGCTGAACAGTAAACTTGTATTCTGTACCTTCCAGCCAGTACTGGGATAGATGCAGAATGACTGTGGTAAGGCATTTGCTGCCTGTTTTGCCTGACTCAGAACCCAAACCTTGGTACAGTAATATATCATGTACTCTTCTCCTTAAGGATTTTATTGAGAAATGAGCGTGCTTGCTCAATACGTTGAAATAAATACACAGCAGTTGGGGTAAAAAGTTTCATTTGTCAAAACCAATAGGATGTACAGATGCTACCCGCATTACAAAAACAAAAATCAGTCATGTGTCTACTTATGCAAAGCATGTGCTGCTTATTTCATTTGTTTGATATTACAAACATCTGCAAACCTGACCTAATGAACACATTGCAGAAACATTTGAGACTAAGGGGCCTATTCTTGGTGTTTCAGATTGAAATGTACTCTTATTTAAAAATACGTTTTCTTAATATTTAATTTCTCTGCCATGCTTTATTGTTGTTGTCTTAGATCTTTATTTATATGGCTTGGAAACAAATGTTCTAACAATGGGCCTGTTCCTGAAAAAAGTCCTACAAAAACTACAAAGTGTTTAATTTTTTAATACAGGTATATATTTCTGTGAATAAAGGTACAATTAATTAGATGCATTCTCCTTTTGAAAAGGAATGCGTACATGACAGAGTGAAGTAAAAGCATCATATTTATTTTAGCTTTACCTCAAAGTTTAGGATTGATTGTTTAATGTTATTCCTAGTCAGATTTACCTGGGCTTGGCTGTTGGGCTGTCCGTTGATGTCCACTGTGGTGTACTGCACTGTCAGCTTGAAGGGTGGCTCATTACCAGGGCTGCTAATTGGCTGATACACACTATTTATCAGCAAACACAAAGGAAAAGTAGAAGAACTTCTTAGAAACTACGTAAAAAAGTGAAGTACACAGTAATGGGGCCTAGACTTACCAGCAACTATTTAGAACTGAGAATTGGAAGCGGCAAAGAGAATATGTGCCTTTAATTGTGTGTTTTTGGACTATTATTATTATTTTTTTATTACATTAGTACATGTACATTATAATGACATATTGTGAAGAGTTCTGTGATGCCTACTGAACAGGAAGTGCACTATAAAAATGTAAGTTTGCATCATATTAGAATTAGTCAACTTCCATTCTAACATTTTTATCACAGCTTTGTCATTACAGGAGGAGGTCAAAATGGAAACGGGCAGGGTTGAAATGGTCCTGTATAAATGGGCTGTAGATACAATGCTATGAGTCATCAATAGAATGGTGCCACAGAAGTAAATCCATTGCAGGGATGCAATACCATATAAAAAACAGTATTATACAATGGATCCTATTCACAAAGCTGGAGTTGTTTTAAGATTAGTATTTATGAAACTGTTCCAGACTGAGACCAACTGCAAAATAGAAAACTAATTCATCAAAATACACTTTTAAAAAATCGTTAACGTTTTGAGAACAGGACCTTGTATGTGGAATATTTATTCCAAATCCATTATGTTGCCATTGCCATTGGTATTATAACAGTGTCCACATGGTATTTTTCTGACTTTTCTTTTAGGGGAGACACATTTGCTGGCCAGCATGGCAAATTTTGCACTGCCATTGTTCAAACAGTGGGTGCAGTGGGGATGAATAGAAGCTATATATCAATCCAATTACCTCAGGACTAGCTTGCTGGCGTAGGTGACATATTGAGGTTGACTGTTCAGGTTATCCTGTCTTCCTGTCAATCCATCTACCAAGAAGAATCTCTGCTGAACTTGAGAGCTGCCTGCGTTTAAAGCATTTTGATCATTTGTTAAGTTTTAGACTATTGAGTGTTTAATAGCTATGGATGAAGATACAGAAAGGACTGTCGCACACATATGGTTTGTGTACCATTCTGTTAGTTCATTTTTTTCTTTTTGTCCCAAGTGCCAAACATTTAACTTTAAAAAGTTGAAAAAGCTTCACAATAAATAAAGTGAAATAACTCACCTGGGCTGCTCATGACTGGAACCGGCCACAAAGACTCGTTGCCTTGACTATCACTATACTGAAGGAACAGCTCATAAAACACAGGCTCGGGAAACTGTTTGAGGAGCTCCAAAATTTGTACTGAACACTTAAAAAACAAAAAACATGGATAATTAAGTGTTCCCACTATTTAAATGTATGATTTTAGTATAATATTTCATTATTCGACACATTAAAACTTTGAGCTAAAATAGTATAGCTACAGTTACTTTAAATAAAACCGTTAACAACTGGACTAACCACTAGCCATTTCCTCTATAACTACACATTTAGCAGTATAGTTACACAGTTGTATGTATTGTATATACTGTATACTCTAATACTGTACTATGTTTTGTGTAAGCCCTGTATTCTGCTTTTAAAGTGTAGGTAGAACACTTTTTTAGTTACTTTTTGCATTCACTTTTACAAATGCCAAACACCGTTGACAACTAACGGGGAGATGTATACATACAGACTGGCTGTAGGACGTCCCAAAGAGATATGCTGCATCAAGTTTCTTCTGTGTGTCTGAGCACAGCTGAAAGACAAGCATATGAAAGATGCTTCTAAAATGACTACAAATAACAATATGTGTTTTACAACATCTTTTGGATTTGAGATCTATCAGCACTTAATGATAAACACCATGCCTGAGGCCCAATGAGAATTATGTTTTCAAGTCAATCTGTTTACAGAGTATAGTACGTTGCTTAGAGTTGTATTGATCTACAGTGAAAACGACCACACTTCCTTTTATTTTACGTGTGTTATTTAGAACTCAAGAGGTGACAAATCATATGGGAATCAATCATTCAGCTGGCAAAACGTTGAGGTTTAGAGCCAGTATGAATGGCGAACATAGAAGGTAGCAGCATAATAGTCTAAACATAATGTACAGGACTGAATGTATTTATTTTATCTGGAATGATTTTTTACCTTTAGCTCTTATTCAGTAGTCTGTATTACATGTATTATTAATACAATGATGAATCCAACTGTATAAATCTATGTGCTACATGTCTTTGCAATCTACAGTCTGTGCTATACATCTTTTTTTGCTGTAGATTAAAATATTCCACAAGGTGTTATAAAAATGACAGTACTGCATTTGAAATATCACCACTATTCACAAAATGTTATGTTATTTGAAGAATGTTTAACTCAAAGTCTTTTCATGCATTAAATAAAGTTAAGTATTAATTTAATCTTATGAAACAGTTTTATGAATCAAACTATAAAAAAAAACTAAATCATGACTTTAAGCTTTGTGAAAATGATTGATGGTATTATGTTATTATTACAACACACATTTTAAAATCCCATAGGTTTGTAACAAGCATGGGCAATATTTACCTGCAATGTCCCTCCTGTTACATCTTGCCAGCCTGAAAAATGTCCACTGGCGTCATATTTTGCAATTTTAAAATTAATCTGTTGGAAGTAAGAACATACAGGTGAAAATTTGTAACAGCAAATTAGATCAAATAAAATTAAAAAAAAATAAGAAATCATAAAAAAACATAGCTATGTCAAAACAGTGCAGTATCAATATCTCCAAACTGAATAAACATGTGTATTTATTTAATTAATTAGTTATTGTCTGCCCATTGAAATAAAAGGTTAACTGGGGTTCAGCTAATAGCTTCTTCAGTGTTCTAAACCCCACACAGAAAGCATTAGCCAAAGTGTGTTTTATTAATTTCTTATAAGATTCTACCTCAGTTTATAATTGAGGGCTTGCAGTTATGGATGAAATGAGACCCAACAAACCTTGGCGTTCCTTTGTAATGATAGACCCCTGGGGGCTGTCTGTCCCAGTGGCACTAATGGATTATTATAAACCAGCCGAGGAAGGTAACTAATGAAAAGGAAGGCAGATTTCATGAACATAAAAAGGTCAGGTTAAAAATAAACTGTGGCTAAGTCACATTCCCTTTAAGGGCTGTACCTTCGTTTTGTAGGGTGTTTGTATTTAATGTTAGACGCCTATTTTATTAGTTATCCTAAAGTAGTCTTTATATAAAGTAACTTGGTGCTAAAATAGTTGGTAAAGTGGTTTATAAATAAGTAAATGCAGTTCTGAGTAAATGTACACTTTTACATTTCAAAACTAGGCTGAACAATCATGTTTATTTTCACACACTTCTGTCTGATAACCACATTCTTTCATTGTGAGTCATTCTGTGAATTCTACTTCACCCAAAGTCCAACCCTGTTGTCTGTAGTTTTAGCTGAAACATGCTTACCATTACATCATGTCTGCTGCTACAAGCAGCAGTAGGAGGTTAAACAATGAAATAAAAGCCGTTATACCTCAAGAAACTGTTTACAGAAAACATCATTGTGTTACAGAATATATTTGAAAACAGAAACTTGTATTAAATTACTATTCCTTGAAAATCAAACATTTAGTGCCACCAGGTTAGTGAACATAGTGACTAAGCAGAAATAGTTAAAAAAAAATATCACAATTGTCAGATCATATCATGTAACAGTTTGTTATAAATGAATCAGACAGTATTTAAAAAAAAACCGCTAAAACTTACACTGATGTAGCTAAAGCTTTCTTGTAAAGGTTGTATGCTCTGCTGTCCAGCGCATTGAAGCTGAGTATGACCATGTTGGTAAGAAGCTGGCATGCAGTCAGGTTGTTGTAGGCCTATTGTAGATGCAGGGGGATAATAGAAAATAACCTTTTTATTTTCCAGCAAACCCTTTCAAACAGGAGAAAAACTGAAGATCTATAAGGAGACCATTTTATTAAGCCAATAAGATGGGGGTAATAGGGGGAATCAAATTAAGTTGTATCTTTGAGTAGAAATTTGTATTGGTAAAATCAATTTGTAGCAGTAGGTAATGTGCAGGGTACAATGCCACTAAACTATCTTCAATCACACAATGGTCTACCTTAATCCCAATCTAAAGGGCCCCTGCTAAAGTCTTAGCCTCTGTAGTAAATGTGCATAGTTAGTAAAGCACTTTGGTTAGATCAATGTAGTTACTAGGACTGTGAAATATATTAGCAACAGATAAGGAATTCCATGCATGATACTTACTGTACACGCCAGGTAGCTTGCATCAAGGTACGTTTGAAACCAAAAGGAGTGTGGTACAGTGCCCTGTAAATAAATATGGTAGAACAGTTACTGGGTTATGTCATGTAAAATGTAAAAATATAGGAATATAGTTCACAATATAGAATCTAAAATAATGTATAGCTGAATGCAACATACAAAAGGAAATCCAAACAGGAATGATAAATACAATGAACAAAACAGAAAAGCAGGAGGATTAATCTGAAGTCGCCCTGCCCAAAAACTCACCAGTACTTCAGTGATACTGGGCTCTTTGAAGCACAACCCTCCCATCTGAAAAGAAAGAAGCAATCATTTTAAAATTGCATGGCATGACTGTATTATATACTTATTGATCTCCATGAGAAAGTGTGTTATTCTCTGAACTCATGTTCTGTACCTTCCTCGCAGTTCCCTATATCACTAATATAAGTAATTAAAAACCTGGCTGATAGACACAAAATTGAATTTAGATGTTTACATATAGTACAAGCACTAAGCAATATGTTAAAATAAGAATAAGAACTCACTTAGAAGCTCTTTGTGAATCCCTAAAAAGGACATGCTTTAAGCTCTTACCAGCTGTGCCGTTGGACAATGACATGTTCCTATTGCAGTGTAGAAGGTCTCCTGACACTGCACACACCTAAAAATAAATGACAGCTCATAAGTAATCTTTAGGAAATGAATACACAATAGCTTATGGTCATGGTTACCTAAACTACACCTGGTTAGGTGGCCACTCGCCTACAAACCGGAGACAGAGAGACAGAGAGTAGTGGTTAGGGCTCTGGACTCTTGACTGGAGAGTCGTTGGTTCAATCCCAGGTGGGGGACACTGCTGCTGTACCCTTGAGCAAGGAACTTTACCTAGATTGCTCCCATAAAAACACAACTGTATAAATGGGTAATTGTATATAAAAAATAATGTGATATCTTGTAACAATTGTAAGTCGCCCTGGATAAGGGCGTCTGCTAAGAAATAATAATAACATACTCAGTTTACCATTGCCCATAAATTAGCTTGCAAATAAGTGGAGAGGCTGGCTGTAGGAAAGCCATGGTAGGTAGGGGGGCAGGATAGCTGCCTTCCCCATAAGGCAAAGCCAAAAAAGCAGGTGGAGGCTGGGGAGGAGAACCTGGCGCACAGTGGGGATGTAGTGGATTGTGGCTTTCAGCAAAACTAGAGGAAGTCATTGGTTGACTTGGCAATTAAAGCTAGTAAAACTAAGCCAATGCATTTTATCATTCATTACTGATGTTTTGATACCTCAATAACTTAATAAACATGTATTCAGGCAAATTAATTTAGCGATGTATGAATGTTAGGATACCAAAGACCCTTCTAATTAGTAATATTATAATTACTATTAATTTTCATTACCCTATATATTATACCAACAATATATATATATATATATATATATATATATATATATATATATATATATATATATATATATATATATATACTGGAGTGAAAAATGTACAGCTTTTCACATTCTAATCCTCTCAATCAATGATGTTCTGTTGCC
Organism: Acipenser ruthenus; assembly: GCF_902713425.1. NCBI lineage: Eukaryota > Metazoa > Chordata > Actinopteri > Acipenseriformes > Acipenseridae > Acipenser > Acipenser ruthenus. The sequence continues at coordinate 23,320,282 of NC_081208.1, forward strand.
TTCAATAAATGGTTCTTTGGAACCAATACGTCATAAGTAGGTTACTCACGTTGCACCGTCAAGGTTTACTACACTGTTACTAGGACAAGTAACACAGGAAACTGTACCCAGACTGTCAACTACAAAGAAATACAAATTGGGAATTTGTTTTATTCAAAGATATCATATCATATTAAAGAAACATAGTTTGTATCAAACAACAATGTTTTGTTGTTTGTGGTTTCATCTTTTATAAAAACAATGTTGATCAAATGTATAAGAGTAAATCATAAATGCTTATGGAAAAAAAATATATATCTTGGATACAAAATTATATGTAAAATGATATTTTCTAAACATTATCATCTGAATTATCATCTAAATATATCAAGGATATGTTTGTGTCACACGGCTGCCCCTCACATGCCAGATTCATTAGTTATGGTAATGCTTAGGATTTATTCATTTATTTAAACATGATTTCTGGAACTACACTTGGTTAAAGAAATCTCTGTTTGCAAGACATGCTTTCAGACAGTGTTGCACTAGCTTGGTTATTTCCCCACCCCTTCAATATATATATATATATATATATATATATATATATATATATATATATATATATATATATATATATATATATGTATATATATATATATATTTCTACGCTTATTAACCAATCAGTTACTTCTCCTACTGACTGACATGCTTTCAGCCAGTAACATGCTTTGACCAAGAAGACACTGCTGAGTGATATGATCTAGGAGGTTTGAATCTAACAAATTTCCCTGAGAATAAGGCATAGAAAATGAGAACTTGCTTTAACCTCAAGTATTACCAGATACCATGTTTTCAAATGAATGAGACCTATGCAGCTAATAGAAATGCGAAACAGGAAAGATCTAGGGCATTGTTTTTGTTAGTTACACTTTGAGGGGAAAATTAAGGAGTTCAAAACAGAACCCTACCTTGAGTCTGACCTGCTGTGCAAGTACAAACATTTCCACTGGTGCACTTCAAGCATCTTCTTTTGTCTTGGGAAACTGTGCCAGTCTGCATAAAATCGTGACACAGTTTAATTTAATGGCATTGTGAAGTGTAGTGTAGTGGTCATGTGGTATGCAAGCCATGTTGAAAATATCTAAATATTACTGTTCTCTGTGAAATGCTAGCAATATAACAAAACTAAACAAATGCTCCATTCTTGTTGGTCCACCATACAGAATATATTTAAAATTCAAACTATTTAAAATACAATACAAAATATGGAAAGCTATTCTTCCTGGGACCTAACCACTCCACGTGCTGTAATTCAAAATAATCCTTTAATAAATAAAAAGTAATTAAAAGCACTATAGAGTATCTATTGACTTTATTAACATGTGCCTAAACTTCAATAAATAGGTGACTGCATATCAATTACATACTTGAAATGCAAAATAAAGCATTACCATATTTTTCTATTCTCTAAAGAATTATTATGCAACGTTTATTCTCTATTCCCTTTGCCCTTTCTCTCTTGCCAATGAGCACTGACCTCAAAATGTTCACTTAACTTTTGTAACAGGACAAAATTGCACAACTTTTTTACTGGCAGAAAGGGAAAAAAAAAGTGTTACAAAACTAATGAAAATACAACGTAGTACTGTGTATTTTTATTGAGAAAGAATCTGATAACATTTTACATGTTACTGAAAGTTTTTTTTTTTAAATTTATAACATGAAGATGCATTCCTACTTACACAAGCAGCGCACTCCACTATGGGCGAGCCCACATCTGTCACAGTATATCCGTCCTTGCACACACACTGAAGACCTGCGACAGAAAATAAATAGCAATAGGTGCTGTTCTATTGTTGAGGATATGAGACCAGGAGGTAAACAGAGGTTGCCTTAGAAACATGATTCACAAGATGGCAAAATTTAAAATAATAATTTACTATTATCACCCAGAGCAATGTGGCAGCTTCTTATTTTAGATCACCTAATTAGTCGTCCTTTATCTGAATGCAATTCACTGTGCATCTAATTATGTGCCTGTCTTCATTGGGAATGAGAGTGGTGGGTGGCACTGTCTTGTTTAACTCACAAGGGACTTTCAAATTAAGATAGCTCATGTTAGCTCAACTAATTAGCTGGCTTAGCTACACACAAAAAAAAGGCTTACTGTAAATATTCCTTTCCACACATCTGTCGCCTTTCCTCCGTGGGGATTAAACCCAAGCACAGGCATATCTTGAGTACACATCTTCTGCATCTATATCCCATTTACAGTGATTAAGGAGATGTAAATGAGTAGATAAGTTGAAGCTACCTTATCCATCAGATGCAGCCTAGTTTATCTACGCATTCAGTATAACATCAAGAACCAACCCACGGAACTTGATGTCACACATAAACTCCTATGCAATCCCATTCAAAGCCCCAGGGGAAGGTTCAAAACCCCAAAGCTTGGTTTTGTTGGAGAATCACCTCTAACCAGCCCAATTTAGTTGGTGCTGATCCCTTTAAACCCAAGTAACTGCAGTATACAAGACATGCAAACATTACATTGTCCATGCTTTCATTAGCACTCACTCCCTTTAAAGGGTTGCCAGTGTAACTGGGCAAACACTGTCAGAAATGCACAGTATTCAAAGTTCTATTTGAATATTTCTATAGCCATGTTTATATAAGCCTTAATCCAACAGATAAGGGCATTTTCCCATTATTTTCAACCTCTTTGTTTGTTGATACGGTTCAATTAAGCAATTGAGGAACTGGAGTAAAAACAGCTGGATTAAAAACAGTGACTTGTAAATTAAAGTTGCCTAAATTCTCGTTCAATTTTGCACTAAAGTATGATTTCTTACTAGTTTGAGCACATTTCCTAAATTCATTTTAGTTGCAGGCAGAAAAGCTGTATCCCTCTTTGAATTAAACACCCATCCTCCAGCTACTACCTACTACAATACAACTCACACGTAAGTTGGATTCTTGCAAAATATAAATGTAAACAAACAAGAAAAGAGATGTTGTTTCTTTTTTGTTTACATTGCTGTTTTTGTATACTCTTAACATTTAAGAAAAAACACAATTTTCACATTGTGTGAGGTAACAAATACAACCTACCTTTAAGACTAAGTAGTAATACTGAAAGAGACATTCTCTGGCAAACATTAATGGCTGGTTTCACAGACCAAGATCAGCACTAATCTTGGACTACCTAATGTTATTTTAGGTAAAGTAACCCAAGATTAGTACTAACCAGGGTCTATGAAACAAGCCGTTGGACTGGAAGTGTTTCTCAGTGTCTTCATGATGTTTGTAATGGCACTTTTTAAGTTTCTTTTAAAATTACTAAATATATCACTTGAGCGTTTTATAGATATGGATGTGTTTAGCCTATGTAGCCTCTAAAATACAATTCAGCTTGATTTTTTGAATGTAAGATATAAGACCATAGGGTCTGTGTTAATTATTTAAACAGTGGTGGGTCTAAATACAGCATATTTAAAAACAACAGGAAGATTTCTTTTTCCCCCAGAGCAAGATAAATATTATTTAAACCCCACAAGAAACACTTGAATACTGGTTTGTATAGACATTCACTAGATGTGGCTAGGCTTATGGTAAAAATAACATAATGTGCCAATTTGTAGATTTGTGTAATATATTATATACTATGATTACATTTATCATATCGTAATATTTTACATGGCAGTATCATTTGCAGGAGTCACAACTCATTTGGTACAATCTTCATAACTTTAAGACTATATATTTTAATTAAAAACTTACCATCAGAACTGCGGATTTGGTTGGCACCACAAGCACTACACTGAAGAGATGCTGAGTTAAAAAACTCAGTCATGCCACAGCTCTGGGGTTGCATGAACAAAATAGAGGTGCCAGCACTTTGTACAAATCTACAAACAGAGAATAGCAAGAATAAAACCAAAACTACACTGTTTGAAGCCATTACAGTATACTATGTTCTACAGTTTACTGACTACTGTATGTGTTTGTTTGGTATCAGTCAGCAGCCAACGTCTAACTGTTAAGTGGTGTGTATCAAACAGTATCCATGGTTTCTGATGTGGGAGTGTCAGATTGCGCTTCTCACAACGGCCCTGTTAACAGCAGTTACAGTAAGCCTATCATGAAAGAAAATCAGGCTTTTCACTCTCACATATGAAACTGTTTTTTAAGCAAAGCAAAAACAAACTATCCTTTTTAGACCAGTTACTCCAGATTTGGGGCAGATTTACTTAAATTAATAGCTCTTTTTTTTAAAAAAAAAATTGACATTCTTCATGCTGATTTTAAACAACCATCACTGTGTCATTTCCATATTAAAAAAAAGTTTACCAAGGTACATTTGCACTGTAATTTTACAGTTTTACCATTCTTTCCTCAAAGTAATACTATGCATTTTCCATAGTTTCCCATGGATTGTTATGGCCAGGCTCCTCATTAAAAATGTGTACCCTTAAGCACAATGTTGTGTGTTGATCGGTTTAAATTTTCTTCAGATTTGTTGCATTTTTAGTTAGTACAGTGGAGAGCTACATCAAATTTGTACAATTGGGAGGACTGTTAAGAAATATTATTTTGTATTAATTACAGGGGAATTCCTCTTTGACATAGTAGAATGGCTTTAAGAGAGAGCTGGTCCTAGTGAAAGCACAGCTGCTTGGAGTGCAGGCAATCATGTGATGCATGATTCGATTCACGACGAGATGCGGATCTTGGCTGGTGGCCCATAGGAAACTGCAATCTGTTTCGTCCAGATTTCAGCAAATAGAAAACTCTAGTGCATCAAGGCAAGTAGGAAGCGCTGCCTTAGCCTTTGCGTTACAGAAGAAAAACTAAAATTATATATATATATATATATATATATATATATATATATATATATATATATATATATATATATATATATATACAGTATATATAAACTTTCTATTGTTATAACATTACTAGTTTGTTGTTCTTTAACATACATGGTGAACATTGCTAAATACCTTGCTAAATCAAACCATTGTGTAAAATCTTTGATAGTATAAGATTTGGAGCCTGAGAACAATTCAGGAAAAAACAATAGCATTTATTTATTTTTTTAAATAAGGTCTTCATTTCAGAATACAAATGGCTTCTTGGCATTTGTCCTTCGGTCTGAAGATCAAGCAATGCAAAATCTCACATGGGAGAATCCTGACCGAACCGATCAATTTCAAGTCTATTTTTATCTCCAATTATTTACACTCACTGACCGGTTCTACTTTAGGTGGCTTTGAAGATCAAATTCAATAACCTAGCTAAGTCTTCATGCCCAAAGCAATACAGTCTGGATTTATTGGAAGAATATTTCAGCAGACTGCATGGCAATTACAGGAGATCGTAGTCAATAGGATAAGAATGTTATCGTATACCCTTTAAGAATGACAATTTCTAAGGAAAACGTCACTTGAGAATAAAAAGGAAAGGTCACACTGTTTAACTGTTTACTGTACCTGTACATGTGCACGTATGCATAACTAAAAAATCTACCTAAATGATATAAACTTACATGATATACATATTAACGTGTCCCCACCACCTTAACAGACCTTCTGTCCCCACTTGCCTGTCAGCTACTGATCTATATAGGCTGATTGAAAAAATTTATATGTGGAGCAGAAGGGACAGTTTAGATTTTACAAATGTAAAAAAACTAGCATGTATATAATCAGTGAAGACAAAATAAATGAAGAATGTAGTAAATAGTGACCAAATATCCATATTCCAGTATAAAACTGAGAACGATTGTTGGGACACTACAGCTTTATGCCTCTGCTTTATCATTTCCTTCTTTTGCACTCAAATAAACCTGTAACAGTCACACGTCTCTTGCCTGCTATTGTTTTTCAAATGAGCCAGTAAATCTATTTATTCTTATTGACAGAAATGTCAGGATCGTCAGCCAATCATCATTATTCTTTTCTCTTTAAATCGTGCCCTCCCCATGGATACAGTAAACAGCTTTGGATCTTGTTGAATCCTCTTGGTATCAAGTGGTACCGAGTCACCCATTGCTTGATTGTTCCCCAGGGTTAATTGCTACATTTATTCAGTATGCACAAACTCCAAAACTAATTTGTCAATGAATACAAGAAAAATATTCTCTCTTTTAAAATAAGTAATGAATCTCAATACAATTCTTTATTGCTCTCATCACAAAGACATTTAATATACTTGTTATTAAAATTAAGTATACATTATAAATTCACCATAAAAATACAATGATTTTTCACATATTACAGGTTACTGTGCATGCACACAGACACATATTGCTTTACATTCATACACACACAATTGACAATGAGCTTGCTTATACAAAAACAACAGACTGCCTATATTCAAATATAGACCCAACAATTTATTTTGCTTTACTGCAAGAAAGTTTATCTTTATAGTTTTGCATAGTTAAAAAATACAGCTTTACAATAATACGCAACAATAAATACACAAAAATATACTTTCTGTTACAATGACATATTTAAAACATTATACAGAAATATAACAATACCAAGAAAAATATTCATCCTAGTTAACTGTATAAGTGGTGTTAGAAAAAAAAAAAAAAGTATGTAATTTTAAAAATCAGATTTTGGTTGTTAGCCCTTCCTTAGGAATTATCTAGTGCAGGGAAGGTGTGATGTAAAAAAAATACTATTTTGTTTCATATTCCCCACACCCGAGTCACATACTTGCACTATATCCTTCTTTTTACCTTTTACCTTTTTATAGACTACATCTCAATAAAAAAATATATTTTAAAAGGACAGAAGTTTCAGAGTTGCATGTTGATAGTTAAGTACAGAGAAATACCATTACCAATGACTGACTTCCTTTATGCAACAAACACGTTATCTTTTGTTGACTGGTGTTCCACCCTGAAACAAGTTTCTTGTTCAGAAATCTCACATGACCTTGCATGACATAACCTGGCATGGAAGACGTTATACATTAAAATGTCATTTTGTTCTATAAATTCACTAAGTAATAGTTTTTTGCAAGCAAAACAGGAAATAGAAAAATGTAAAGGAAATTGCTGAAGAGTACTGATGTAAGTAAGATCTGCTGATATACAAATTTTGTGATTACGTGTGCTATGTGCTGCTACAATTCTGCTATAGATAAGACCATAGAAGTGTCATCCTTTGTTGATTGACCAAGATGCATTTAAAGGAATCAATCAATACATTGCAATTTCTTTAGATTAACAACATTATCCCCTTAGCACTCGTAATTAAGATTTTTGGTCTTTGATTGTTTTGATTTTTCTCTGTGGTTTACACGAGAGGGAGGCTGACCTGTAGCAAAGGAGCAATTTGGTAATTGAATAATCTTCCTATACCCAATTACATCAAAGAGCTAAATTATTATTATTATTTATTTCTTAGCAGACGCCCTTATCCAGGGTGACTTACAATTGTTACAAAATATCACATTATTTTTACATACAATTACCCATTTATACAGATAGCTTTTTACTGGAGCGATCTAGGTAAAGTACCTTGCTCAAGGGTACAGCAACAGTGCCCCCATGTGGGATTGAACCCACAACCCTCCTGTCAAGAGTCCAGAGCCCTAACCACTACTCCACACTGCTGCCCAAATAATCCTTCTAAATAATCCCCTGCTCACACCATTATCAACCAAATAGAACAGTAACATCACAGTCATGTCCTGTCTGTAATAGCTTCCAAGTTCTATTTTACTTGTTCCTAGTATTCTTCTTACATTACAAACCATATATTTAACCAAGATTATTATCTAAACAGGAACTCATGCAATGTACTCATAAAAAAATAAACTAATACAAAGGTTATTCCCTATAGTCATCAGTACTTTGAAAGTGAAGCAATCAAGTGTATCAATCTTACGTTGGTTAAACTGTAACATTTTAATTTTAAATGTCAGAACAACACCACTTCATTTAGGTCTAAGCATGTATCCACCACACTACAGCAGACAGATCATTGCACTGATATATGACAATGATTCACAAAATGTCCCAGATCATTTTTTAAACAGTATGCAGAATAATAGAACAGGATTCACAAACAAAGTAAATATAATAATCCAAAACTATACATATAAAATAATAAATATTTAAAACATAAAGCTCTAGAGAACATATTTTTGCTTTATATAAAAAAGGAGGATTTTATCATATCTCTTGATATCAGGGCCCAATTAGCATTAATCTTTGACTATTTGTAACCACACAGATGTTAAATACAAATATGATCTTAATTTAAATGTCAGAATTATCAAAGACAACAGTTGATGGTCTGAATATTAACTTTGTAACCATCAGTAAATGTTTATATTTACAAATGTTCAGATTTCTGCGACATAATTATGTTTTTCATAGAACTTTTCAGCTTTTTTTTGTATTTAGCCAAAAAATAAATCATGCCCAGTTGTATTTCTTAAACCGAGTCACTAGGTTAGGTCAGATTTTAAAATTGGTCTGCACCAGTGCTGTACTACTGTAAATCCAGAAAATTTCGCGAGCAAGAAATGTTTGCTAATTTCGCGTTTATTAAAAACCTGCAAAATTAATGTACCGTGAAATATATTAGTCATACATGTGCCGTACATTAAAAGAAAAAGAAGCGCAGACATTTATTGCAGCAAAAATTAACCTTGTAGGCCATTAGCGAAATTAAGTTGCCGCAAAAAAAATCCTGTTTTACAGTATGCCTAATGCCTTCAGTACACTTCTTTTAAATGGTACAAACAAACACTGTAGAATGAAACTTCAATACCAGGTGTTGTTTAAATTATATACAAATGTGTATAACTTATTGCACTAGTTTTGCACAGGTTTATTTAATTTTGTCATATACTTGACACATTCATTCTGATATATTACGCTATGTCCCCTCCCAAAAATATACTTTTCAAATTAAAAAAAATAAATAAAATAAAATCATTACTGTTAAGAGATATATAAAAGTAATCAAAAGAACAGCATTATAAACCAAAGATTAGGCATTACTCAAAACGACATGTTGAGTCCAGTTCCCAACCAACACTTCAGCAGTTTAGGCCTACTTCTTATGACCAAGACACTTTGCATGCCTGCCAGGGATATGAACTCAACTGGTATCATAAGAAAAACGGTATTGTATTGGTGGCAAAATACAGTATAGTAGTTTCCCAAACACAAAAGTATAGGCTATATTTAATTTACATTTATAAAACATACACTGCAGATTGTATGCATTCCAGGTCCCAACACCCAAATAAAAAATACCATGTTATGGTTCATAATGAAAATCTCAATATCCATTTGAATAATTACATGGACTCATTTTGACAAACGGGGTAACGCAGAATTGTTAAAAACAACACAATCATTGTGGTAAAACCCAAAATAAAATGTTTTTTTGCTATATACACACACAACCCGTTTATGTAATTGTTTTTACGCAACACAAACAAACATAACTGTGCTGGGCTTTAACCTATTTTGTTGTTATTATTATTATTATTATTATTATTATTATTATTATTATTATTATTATTATTATTGGGTGGTTTTGTGGGTTTCTTTAATTTGAGATACATGGCTACTGTAGTGATCCAGCAATGGGTTTACTAAATAAAGTCAACATTTCGGATCCAAACATAGCCCTCGACCTACCCCTGGATGAAAGAGAAGGCCATGCAAAGTGTGGTTGCACTGACTCCTGCGGGGTCCAAATGCATAAAGGAGCAGACAGAGAGACACACTTTCTTCTTTAATATATTAAGATATCGGTAGAGGGAAAAAAAAAAAAAAAAAAAAAACATACACACATTTTTATATTTTCCCCTTTCCCCCCCAAAAAAACATAATTTGTTTTAGGCACCAATACATCTATTATGCATAAATAAATTCTATAAATAACTCAAACATTCACTTACTTGGTAATGAATACAAAGACAATATGTTGAACAAAGTGTTATCTTCAACGCATGGATTATATGAAGTGAATCCAAGCATTTTCCCATTCTTTTGGTGGAGAGACTTTCATCCTGTGGCTTTTTATCTTGTAGTTATTTCCCTTATTATTGTCCCAATACTCTTCTACGCCTACACAGTACTTAATGGCAAACTGCAATGTACCTCCGGATTCCTGAAAGGTCGGTGTAATTAACTTGAAAGAGAATCTATCAGTTGTCCCGTTGCTGGAATTATATATATAAGAAGCTGGCACGTCCATAAAAGTCAACCAATTGTCCAAAGTATACCTCACGAAGACCTTTTTCTCAAAAGAGATATTTAGAACTCTGATTACCCCGTTGATGCTGAAGTCATCTGTGCCCACGGTTTCCAAAGATACTTTCAATTGCTGTACTCTTTCTAAGAATCCGGGGGCTTGCAAAGGGTTAACAAACTGGGTCTCCAAAAAGTTGGACTGCGTAGGTGTTCTGCGCACGTCCACGTTCCAAAGGTGGTTGGGTGGTTTTTGCTGCTCCAACCTGGCCATGACATGAATTGGTACCTCTGGCACATCGGCATTGCAGAAATGCTTCACTGAAATAAGCTCCAAGCCTAAAGAATCAGCAAACCTGACCTTCTTCTGTCTAGCGGGGCTTGGTGTCACTTTTATTTCAGGTTTGGTGTGTTCTAATGGTGCCGGCAGGGACTTGGCTCTCTTGCGCAAGGTAGGCTTATAGACGGTCTCTCTTCCCCTTGGTCTCTCTTGAACTACGTGGTTTTCCGTGCATTCCACGGAGCCGTCTTTCACCGAGTCTTCTTTGCTTTGATCAGCGATTGATACACTCCCAAACAGTGCTGCTATGCAGCTGTAATTCCTCGGTATGCAGTTCCTCGGATGCGGCATTGATGACTGCGCCGCAGCCTTCTCCATGGAAAGAACGACACTGCAGACTTCCTCAGTCAGATCCTGTAAGTTATATATATATATATATATATATATATATATATATATATATATATATATATATATATATATATATATATATATATATTATTTTAGTGGATGGCAAGGCTGCAGCTGACCCTGACACTGCGGAATTCTGAGCCAATAGATGTCCGTCACTGTTCCGGCAACTGACGCATCATGATGCGGAGCTTGAGGGATGTATTTTTCTTTTCTTGTTGGTCATGTATTCAATATGATTTAATTTCAATAGGTGGGATTCCTTTCTCACGTGTAGTAATCTAAATAAAGTTGATAATGGTAATTTAAGATGATTATGCAACCTATATATATATATATATATATATATATATATATATATATATATATATATATATATGTGTGTGTGTGTGTGTGTGTGTGTGTGTGTGTGTATCTCTCTCTCTATATATACTTGCTAACCTTTTCTTCCTTTAATTCTTTAAAAAAAGAAAACAAATACATGTTGAAGAATGCCTTTTTTCGATTCCATTTAACACATGCTGTATATTTATATAAACAAAAATGATTTGCTCAATTTTTTTATGTAATAATTCATAAAACTACATGGAATCTATTATAATATTGGACAAATTGAGCCATAACATAAAACGTTAGAAACGTTGTTGTGTCATGTTCTGTACATCTAAGGTCAATGAGGGTATTTCCTTGCTTGCAGAATCGTGTGATACGTGCACTTTGGCACACAGTAATGTAAACACAATTGCTCTACCGCGTATCCAGAAAACTCATTTAGTATTGTATTAATGTTGAAATTAATACAATACTGTCTTTGTCTCATTAATCCCGTAGTTTTTTTTTTTTTTTTTTTCGATTTCCCAGTAATAACTGTTAATTATGATTAAGTTATGGTTAGGGAAATTAAATACAATAATATTTGGATGAGTGTAAACATATGTAGTGTAAATATGTAAATATCCTAATATACACTGCGTGTAGTTCCTGCTATAAATAGACACTTTCCTAATTGTAAATTTATACAGCTGACTCTAACTTGGCTCTTTTTGTAAATGTGAATTTTTTTGCTCAGTTCTTCATTTTCAAAGACATATTCAACTTCCTGTATTCTTAGTCACATTTGTTATTCTAATTCCTACATAAACTATATAAGACAATGATACGCAATTAAAAGTCAATGCAATTAACAGTAATAAACATGTATATGTTGTCTGTATATTTTGTCTTATTGTCTGATAAATAATAAGTCAAAGCATACTGTACCTTGTCGGTATCCAGGAAGTTTTGAAGCTCACATTCTGTGGTAAGTCGTGGAACTGCAGCAATAATTGCGTATGCGTCACTCCGGGTGCCAAAGATGCAACAAAGACTTTTATTTATTTATTTATTTATTTGTTTGTTTGTTTGTTTGTTTGTTATCTATAAATATATCAATTAAGTATTGTGCGAAAAATGGACAAACTAGAATCCCAATAAAAGTTTTATGTGGCAGTGGAACTTGAGTCTTGAGTGCTCCAAAATGTATCACTTACAAGGTCAGCTTAGTTTCAGTCACTAGTTACAAACAGCAGATTATAAATAGGCACGTATATTGTTATCACATGCTAAATAATTTGAACTAACATGTATTGTATACCACTTGAGTATCTGGAGGGTAGGGGACTAATGCTTCTCCTCATGAATGAATAAAATAACACACAGTAGTCTGAGCTGAAGTGCAGTACCTGTAGTCATTTCAAGTTATAACGAGGGGAAATTATATACCTGGCACCGCAACAATAAACAAACAACAGCATAACGATCTATACTGTAACACACCTGATGACAACAACATCTTCGTGGGAAGCAATTTTTTTTTTTCAGAACAGTGCTGTGTTTGTGTGTGTGTTTCAACGTCACTTCCTAAATGCTTGCCTCCCGCTGTGTTGGTTGCTGTGGCAACAGAGCTACAACAGTCTGCTAGACACCTAAGCTGTTTTTGTAAGCCTGTGTTACGCTAATATAACATTGTTAGGATCTTTTTTCCTACACCGTTTTAAAACTAGTCAGATTAATAATTCAAAAACACGTACGTAACGATTAAATCACTTGCAGATGTGGTAGACCGGCCTGCCTTGTAGTGCGAGTACCTGAGATTCAGTGAGAAGGATGAATGATCTTCGGATTGAGGTAAATTTTTTGTCGTGTTCAATTGTAAAAACTGTAAAGTTGAGTTTTGAGTGTTGAAGAATATATCCTACAGTTGTCAGTGAAATTGGTTTATAATATGTGTTTTTTGGTTCCTCACATTCAAAAAGAAAACTGATGGTCACAATAACAATTAATAAAGGGCCTAAGATAGGGTTGCGGGCATATCTTTACACAATAATACATTGTCCGTTCTGTAATTTAAAACTTGTCTTATTTTGTTTCCATGAAATGTACCATTGACATATATTAGATAAAAAAAATATATATGTTAAAATCAATAACTATTCATGTGTATTTATGCAGAATTGAAAGAAGCAATGCATATACTGTACCTGTAAACTGCATTTTTTATGTAGAAATCTGTAGGGATGTCTATTATTCTAGGAAGACTTGACATCCAAATTAGAGAAATAATTAAAGGCTAGTTTACCTTTGGTAAAGACATCAGTAATACTTTTAGGAGCTGTGAATTTATCACACAGTAATTGCAGTGTAGAATATATCCTGATTTGGATTTCTACAAATGCCTTTGCTATTTTTAAAATGCCAGATAAACTGTAGTTTTTTTATGTTTAGTTTATGAGAGCGTTCAAAATTTATTTAGTAAACGTGATCAAGCATGTCATTTTTATTCTGCTTTTTCACTAGTGAGTTTTATTAAGTCCCAGTTTCAAAACATGATGGATTCCCAGAACAAGAGACGTGAACCTTGAAGTCGATGCAAAAACTGAGAAAGATGAAGAGATGGAATTGAATGAGTCCGATAGGAAATGTGTTGATGCCCTTTTAGATTTCAGCGAAGAACTGAGTAGGAGGGATGAAGATCCTTTTGAGTGTTACATTCACTCAGGCTGGGGAGATGTAGTAAGTAGTGTTGTGTTTTCTTTTTTTTTAAGGCTACATTAGATTTTGAACCACAATGTAACTTAATATCCGTCCAAATTAGACTGATTCACACCATTCCCCTTTTTAAAAATCCTGTACAACAGAAAATTAGTATTAGATGAGAATGGTGGATTTACAATATTTGTAAACCACATTTGCTGTCCAAACATGTTTATATATGTATAATTTACAAAATATATAGTGGGCTGTTTAATTCCTTTATATATTTCAGTGTCTTATGTTATTTTACTTATTTCCTTCCCTACAGACTCAAGGCTGGGGGATGTCCTCTCCATTTGCCTGTTTCCAAATTCAGAAAAAAAACAGAAAATCCAAGCAGGCAGATACAGGGTACCACTGCTTGCTTTGCTTAGCTGCTGTACAACAACTGTCAGAACAAAATTCTCCTAAAGGAGCCAGTGCAGCTTTAGAATCTTCCAAACCGGCCTGCCGTTCAGCTGACAATGCTCTAACTGAAAGCCCCCTTGCGCCTGTAATTTATCGAAGCAGATCATGTACCGCTTCTACTCCAATTAGAGGTAACTCCAGTTTAAAAGCAAATTCTATGAACCAGTTACTGTCTATACAAGCAAAAGAACAATCTCAATTGTGCAAAGGAAAATCAGAAGACGCTGAAGCGAGTGCACCTGAAGAAACTGCAAACAATTTAAATGACAAGCTTGTACGGTGCCAGTCAACTAAAGAGACCGGCCGCTCGGAAGCTCTAGTTATCAACAGTTTTGCTGTCTTACCACCTGTGAAACCAGCTAGTCCCAGTTATCAAAGGCGACCTTCTTCAGCAAAAAAAAGTGAGATTATAGTCTCTCCTAGCACTGCAAACAATAGGACAACTAGTAGCAGATCAGATAGAACACCCAAGGCAGAGGAGAGAAAAGATGACACACCTGGTACACAAAAGGACCTGAATCAGCCCCAGGACGGGGAGATTTCAGTTGCCTCTCTTATGCCGAGGGCCCCTGCTCAGTCTGAACCTGGACTTTGGCACTGGCAATCGCCCTACATTCCAAGCAAACAACTTCTGACTGCTTACAGGATTCATACCGCCAAGAAAACGGAGGCCTCATTCAGTACGACTGTGATTCTGCATGGGCGGGGTACACGGAGCAGTGGAAGGAATCTTAAGCAAGAAGATTTGAGTACAGTGACTTTTAATAAGAATGGCCAGAACCACAAACTTTTATTTGGGCTGAAGCCCATAAATATAATCAGAGGAACCGATCCACCATCACAACAGACGTTGCCAGTACTATCAGGAACTAGAGTTCCGATACCAGTGTCATCTCATCGACTGCTGTGATCTTTGTTATTGTGACACGGAACTAGGCATTAACACAGTATTTTGTGATGAAGGGTTAACATAGTTTTAAGATAACAATGCACTTGAAATAACTGGTAATGTAGATAATTTGCATAAGAAACTATAATATTGCTTTGTTAAGACTACTTCCAAACTCCAAATTTAATATCAAACCTTTAACTAATTTAATTAAATGAAACCTGCTTTAAAAAGTCTTCAAATAAAGTGCTAGATAAAATGTTATAAATAGTGCTGTATGGGTCAAAACATAATTGAACTTAACGGCCGCAGATGTAAATACAGCCAGTCTTTAGATGATTAAAACATGCCCTTTTTTACCAAGGTTGTACAAATCAAATCAAACACTAAATATAATGTCTCTAAAACTAATCCTATTTGAATGATTTAGGAGACAGCGGTATTTAGATCCGCTACGGTTTAAAATCAATTGAATAGACCCAAATGTGTTGAAGTAAGAATAACATTATACTGATAAACAACGAAAACTGTTGCATCGGTATATTTCAAGAGTTGTGGTTGATTTCCAGATATCTGAACATGTATTAAAGTGATATTTATATTTGACACTATATATATATATATATATATATATATATATATATATATATATATATATATATAATGCTGCTTTACAAACTCATCTTGCAATACCACTATCATTGTTACATAAGCTTTGAGTTGTAGGATGCAGCTTCTTTAAGGCCGGAAATACTATAGCAACATGAACATTTGATGAACAGCTTAAGTACCCATTTGTAATGTCAGAATAGTACTGTACATGTCAGTTTAACACTTATGTATTTATTTAAAGAGGCATTATTCTTTTCTCCACAATTACTCATTATCCTGCACTGTAAACCATGCTTTTACATTGATAAGGTAAGGAACTACTGCCCATGTCTAAATTGTGTTAATTTCCTCTTTTAAAGGGTTTGGCTCTAAATATGCATTTGTAACCCCAAATACATTTTATTAAAATAATCTAGTTTTTTAGTGTATGCTACAAGTATCAATAACATTTAATGTATCAAAGATAATACTAGTAAAGGCATTTTCTAGTGCTGAATTCTTGTTGAATACCATTGCTATAATGTTCTTTTTTCCCCCAAACTGTGCAGGTGTTTTATGAATAAGGTTTCTCAAGTGGTATGTCAAAATCAGGTGCTGCTATTTGTTAGGCAACAGTTACAAGACACAAACACATTATAACGTATTGCTACTGCCATGCAAATCCATCCAAGTAACACTACCTCATTTCATAAAAAAAAACAAAAAACTGTACAACACTTCTACTACATAGGACAAGTTAGGCTACTGCTATAAATGCACTACCTCAAGAATTCAGACAAAATCACATTTGCACTCCAAACATTTTTAATTTGAAGTTTTACTATATACAGTTGCATGTCTGTAGATAATACCGTACTAGCTAGAACTCAGCTTAGTACAGAACTAACAACTACATTTTCAAGCACTGATAAACTGATACATATCTTTACATTAATGGCTAGTTTTACTGATTGTGATTTATCCAAGATTAGTACTAATCAGGGTTTGTGAAACCACACACAAAACCTTAAATGCCTGCATCACAAAACTAGATTTCTTTTGTTTCTTACAGGGTTGTTGCTCTTTGCCAGCAATATGTACTTTAAGAAAAGAACAACTGAATTGTTAGATGAAGCGTATAAAAAGTTGGCAGCAAAATATATCCTGGCTACTTATACCAAAGTATCAGTCAACACGTCATCATTCTAGGATCTAGATTTGTGCATTTAATTCTATGATCTTGGATTTGTTTTTTTTATGGCTTGCTATGTATGCATTGATTGTATGTATATGAATAATTTTGACAGTTATTTGCACAACTTGTGTGCAAGAAGTGGATTCAAATCTTACTTTATTGTTTTCTTCCATTTATCCCACATTTTGTCATCTAAAATTACAAATGTAGTGCCCTATATGCTTTTAAAAAATCTAAGTGGCTGAAAGGAATGCTTTTTGTTACTGTATATTCAGGACTGTTTAACTAAGCTTGTTCATTAATAACATGGCCTAATATAGATTCTCATCACTTTTACAATGCTTGAGAATCACTCATACCGCAATAACAAAGATCTAGATTAGATGCACCAATACATCTTCGTTTTTTATTGAATGGACGGCTTCATTCAGCTGATGTGAAGCTACTGTGTACCTGCAACTGTCTCAAAGTCAAATGACACTTCAGTTTGATAAACCATTTTATTTGTAAAGATCGTATTGGTTCAAAGAAAAACACCATGCATTTTTATTTTGTGCAACTGAACTGCATAGCTTAAGACTGGATCTTGAATTTTTCAAAAGTAAAAACAAACAAATAAATTACTTAAATTCTGTCGAATCTAATTTTGGCAACTGAAATGTAACTAAAAAAAATGTTTGACACAAACATTTGCATGCATTTTTTTTTTACATAGAGGACAAAGCACTTACAATATACACAGTAGTTTTACACTTTTAAAGCACTTTTTTTAGTATTATAGATTTATGGTTATATACAAGAAACAATACCATTTGAACTTTAGAAGTGTCAATGGTAGCTGTGTACAGCCATTAAAGGAAAGTTTCCCTGCTTTTTTCCACATGCACAGCAATTAAACAATCATGTAGCAAACTCTACAAAAATCATGCTGTGGTACTGCATAGCATTAGTCACATTCGGACAAAGTCAACATCTGGAAAGTACTTAAAGTTAATATAAAAGTAAAGGGTTTTTTTTAATGATTAAATGCAAGTGTCCTGGTTTTCGATAGACAGATGAATGAATCATTGGGACCATGTTATTTGAATGGCAACATTCTATGCGGTTGCAACCAGAAACTCGTATTAGAATAAGTACAGTGCAGCATCTAGGAACAAGACTAATGGGGGACTGGAACAGTCAGATTGACTTGGATAGCAGATTTTCTACATTGCAAGAGCAAAAACTACTGCAATGTAGAAAATCAAAGTTTATATTTGATAATAGACATTTGCATATGTACTCCAGTAGTTGAAAATTATAATCCATATGTGCTTGTAATATTATGGTATAGTATCATTAAAAAGCTTTTCAAATAGTAATGCTAAGATGCCGAATCCCTTTATACAAAAAAAGCATATTGTAAACATTAAAGTATAGACAAATGATCTGTGTATTTAAAAAAAAAAAAAAAAAACAAGACTTAGCATATTTCTATTTTACAGGAGAAAAGTGTGTACATGATACAGAATGCAAACACTTACAACTCTGTAAGTGTATAAATATAGCTGTAGATTGCTAAGGTTTTGACTAGTTTCGACTTCTCTCTGGTCTCAAGAAGCTTTTGTTTACCGCTGTCTCGATAAAATAAAGATAAAATTGTGCATTTTAGATGTAGTGAGTTCTGCACTTATACCTGCATTTGAACCCACTTCTTACAAAATAAACAACCAAGAGTATTATGAAATAGCATTACCTGCTTTCCTGCAAAGCCATTCACATTAGTGAATACTGTGAGCAATGGTCACATATTATAACAACCTTATAGCATCTTTGAAATGCTTTGAACACATAAAAGGTATAGTGGTAAAAAAAAAAAAAAAAAAAAAGTATGCACACTATTCTTTTCTAATGAATACATAGTTTCAACTAAGGCTTTAATAATAACATGTATGGTTGTGGTTCAGAATTAGTGCTTACAGAAAGGTCACACTATTTAACGGTTTGTAATACAATATGTGAAAAATGAACAAATAGAAATCTATCAGCAGGTCAGTTTGTGTTCACAGTGGTAGGAGTACTGCTGAAAACAAGTTATTTATGTTTATGTACTTTCTACTGTGTGTTTTTTCTAGTGCTGAAATCAATTATTTATTACCATGTCTTAAATGAGAGACACAATCCCTCAATATAATATTTGTAAATACAGCACTGGCAAAAAGAAATGTGAACATTTTCAGGATCATTTTGCAGTGGAAATACCTTCTCACCAAAGCAGATACAAGTTATTGATATTAGAAGAAGTTAGTATTTCGTATACAGCAAGATAATTGAGAACCTACAGCACATGAAGTGATTAGGCAACATGAAGCAACAATGTTTAATAATGTATGGGGTTTTAGTAACTGAACATACGGTGCTAAGCAATATAATTGCATATGAGCTGAACTTAAGTCTTGCTTAGCTGGGTAGGGGAAACAAGGAGTGGCTGGAACACATTTGTTAGCTCGTGGGTGGCTGGTAATTTGCCTCTCAAGGAATAAAACAAATTAGACCTCAAGATACATTTTGGCACCAGATACAACCAAAGATGCTGGTGATTCAATAGCAGGCACAGACAGGATGAAGGTGTGGGGGATGTGTAGCTGCTTCAGTCCTACTTAACTCCAGTAGGTTTAGTTGCCAATTGTAGAATGAGATCTATAGGAAAACTTTAACCATAAACATTTTTGGGTCAGTGCAGTACTGAGCTGGACTACTAGTTCGATCATAAATATAGTACATTAATGAAAATGTGGCAAAATGTCCATAACTATGTTAGTTATGAAATTGTTTACTATCTCTTTGCCAGAACTGCATAGCCTTTTACACTATGAATAGACACTGATCTGGTTTTGTACAAATAGTACTAATAATCACAGTTCTACAATTCATGGTAACTCATCCTTACAGGGTCACCAAGAACTTCTCAGTTGATCACAGCTGCTAAATTAAATTGTTAATTTTGTCAGAGTGATGAAAGAGTGAAGACAGTTCCTCACATGTCTGAGTTTCTACAGAACTAAAATGGGATTCCAGGGTGTTCCAAGCCACATCAGTCACCAGAAAGTCATCCATGACAGTTTGGGTCTCATTGCTGGTTAAGAACAAGTTTCCCAAGCTTCCAAAACAGCTAGTGATAGTCTGGGTCTCAGTGCTGTTTGACTTCACTTGGCTTTCATGACTGGGGTTACACCGAAGAGCTGGATGAACCACAGTCTGCGTTTCTGTATCAGAGGATTCCATGCTCATGGAAAAACTTGATTGTTTCAGAAAATTGCCCAGTGGTATGTGACTGCTGGTGTCCAAAAGAAAATTTAGGTCAGTTTGTGTCTGGGTGTCAAGCCCCAGATAGTTTGACTGAACTCTGTTACTGTAATTGGGAGCATGATCATCATAGAACAAAAAGTCTGTCTGAGTTTCAATGTCAAGAGATTCCAAGACTGGCTCAGAGTTTAAAGTGCCTAATTCACTTTCCTCGGTTTGAGTCTGTGTGTGAGCTGCATTCAAGAACTCCTCAAAGTCAAAGTCAATTCCCGTATTTTGTTCCTGGACAGACGTCAGGCCCACTTCACAGCGTGTGCTGGCATCCGACAATGGGCCATGGTTGTCCAAGGAGTGACCAGTCATGCTATCTGATAGGATGTTTTCAAGATCGCTGAATAAATTCATTGTTTGAGTTTGATTGTCTGCCACAGGGTGCTGTGGGAGCAAAGATGTCTGTGCACTGAAGCACATAACTTCAACTGATTTCTCATCAAAAAGACTGGGGTTGCTACTGGAGGTCAAATGTCGGTCCACATTCTCTGTTAAGCAGTTGCTTTTTAAACTGGTTTGTGTCGAGACACTGTAAGAGGAGTCATTCTCAAAAATGTCTGCGCACATTATAGCTTGGTCCATTTGCTGCTCTCTGCACTTCGTAGTGCTTAGATTAGTGCTGGTTTGGGTTTCTCTGGTAACAGCAAAGGAGGGATAATAGGTCTGGCCAAAAGCGTCAGTCTGGGCGCCTGTGGAAGAAGTCATTTTGTAGGAAGAGGGAAATGTCTGGGTCTGTACATTGATGGGCAGCAGCACCTGAGCACTAACACTAATATCTGTTTGGGCACAAGATGACACAGATGAATCATTGACGGGGCAAGAAATTGCTGGTGTGGAGCCCTTTGAAAGATATGATATATCGGTCTGAATGTTTGTGGAAATGCTCTTATTTCTATGGCCCATTTCTGCCAAAATGTTATGGTTGGAAGCCATGGCTTCCAGATTCACTTGCACTCCAGTACTGACAGGTTCCAAGGCCAATCTTGACATAGGCATGGTATCTCTGAAGGTCAAAGCTTTTGTGTCCAGAGTTCCCACTGATTGGGGAAGGAGATGCACAGTGCTTATTACAGATCCTTGATTGTCAACTGCCACTACAACTGGCTTGATTGAGTGGTCTGCTGAGGATACAATGATTGGCACATGGGCAAACTTCATCACAGGGACTTTTACCAGGGCTACCCTGGGCTTTGGCAAGAGAAGCTTCTGAATAGTTTTAGTTGGTGTAGGGTTTTGGTTCCCAACATTGGACTGGCAGGGACCACTTGGCGCCACATAAACCTCTGACAGCTCTTGTTCTATGCTGACAATTTGAAACATCTGTTCGTTGGGTTTTTGTTTTGGTGCTCCACCTAACGACCCTTCCATCTTCCTCTTTTTAACTGGTGGATATCTACAAAAAAAAAAATACAGAAATACAGGGTTTAACCTACAACAGTACATATATGTTTTCTTTAACCATGTAAAGCCAGTTCCAAATATGTGGCCAGTGAAAGTCATGATTTACTATACTTGTTCCGGTTAAAAAAAAAAAATCCAAAATCCAAGTTGGACTATAAATTACTTTACTTTTCCAAGCAGGGGTTTATCACTGGCTTGACATAGCAAGAATTTCAACAAGATTAAGTGGGGTTACTACAGTCGACCTCAGCTTAAAGCAAAGATGAAAAATGGAAATGGAAAAAAGATCTGCATGTCTAGAGGTTGAACCAATGTGGTCCTGAAATGTTTAATACTGCAAGTACTGGACACCACCTGCAATGAAACTTGCGAGAATAACAGCATACAGCCGTGTACCAACAATCAAGGCACTATGTCAAAGCATGTAACTTATATAATTCATAAGGCTAGAGGTGGCATGAAAGGGGTAAGGAACTTCAGTAAGAAAATCCAAGAAAACAGCTGTGTATCAAACATTAAATGCAAGTGTCTTTATGCAAAAGAACTTTACAAAAAACGCATGACCTCAATATGGCAGCCATATTGGGTTACATGTCAATGTCATGGAAACCAACACTGAGCATTCAGGGTTTATGTAACTGTAAATATAAAGTCACTACCTCAAATGGTTCCTGAGAAGTCTTTGACACTGTGCACAAAAGGGTTAATTTGTTTCTTGTACGACACCTACAATCAAACTTGGCCAGGAGAATCACTGAACACAGCCATTTACTGAGTATGAAAGCAATATCTCAAAGCGTTAGGTCCTTAGTGTCAGGAAACCAAACAGGTCAGAGGAACCCAACATGGCAGTAATCTTAAGTCACAGGACAAAGTCAAGTTAGCCGTTAGTATGTATGTGAAAAAACTGTCAATGCTACAGAAGTACTGTACGTAATAGAGACTGTTCTCTCCAATGTGTGAAGTAAGAAAAACCATGGGACACAGCAAAGGTAACACTGCATTTATTGTAAACACTTGAAATCTTCTACAACCTTTTGGTGCTCAAAGAAACAAGGGGTTAATATGTATTCATTAGACTGACCCAGACACATGACTTTCAGACCAAAGACAACAGGAGGAAAAGCCTTGTTACACTGACCTGTGTTCTACAGGGATCTCATGCCCTGTCCTGTAGATATGTGACAACAATGCTGCCCTGCAGGCATAGGGGCATCCACATGTGCACTGGTACGTCTTCCCACAGTCCTCCGAATGCCGCTTCAAGTCCCACTCAGTGCTATAAGAGTTACTGCATTTGGCACATTTGTATTTCTTTTCAGCGTGCATCTTCATAAAGTGCTGCCAAAAGGAGATTACATGTGAATGCAAGGATACAGAAATCATAACATAACTTATGGTTGGTGTTATACAAGAAGTAAAATGTTTTTCAGCTACAGTGTAATAAAAAAGGAAAACAAATATTTACAAGAATAAGTATATTCATAAATAGTATAGGTATACCTAGCTAGTAAGAATTATACTGAAAGCAATACATTTTGATCACTTAACCAAACTGAAAAATCTTGCAATACGGTGCTTGAAAAACCCAATATGCAATTCATTAAGCCAAACTAGATAATTGGCTAAGAAATTTAGATTTGCGTAGCAAAAATTTTATTAAAAACAAATTGCTGGTGCTGAGAACTTGAATTGAAAAATTATCCTGAAAAATATATATATATATATATATATATATATATATATTCTTGGTGAACAGTCTTACTCTGATTATATTTTAAAGACTTTACACAGACTACAAGCTCTGGTTATAGCATTTGTTTGGCATAACCATAATCTAACCCAAGTGTTTATCCTGAAAACAATACCAGTTGCACAGCAGTGTTACAGCTTCTTTTGTAGAACTATACAGTACAGTTTTTAAATACCTGTTTAACCAGAGAAAACTGTGAGAAAGGTCTGTTTGGTCCTCTTGGGCATCCTTCCATTGGACAGCAGTAAAGTTTCTGTGATGCAATTATATCTTTCTTCTTTCGCACAGTTGGATTGACCATGCCGTCCTGGAACACAATTATTGGGGAAGCAAGTTATCAGAAATGTGCATGGATAAAACAATACATATTATTGTTAACAATTAATTATATATATATGTTGCGCTGTTGCGCTGCACAGCACAACATCACAAAATGATTTAATATTCTGTTCTGAATTAATAAAAATAAATCATTCGCGCTCTTGGGGAAGGGAGTGTTTTTGAATCACGTCGCTGTAAACTTGGAAAGGATTGTGGGATCTTGTGATCTGCTTTCATTTACCAGCACAAAGAGGTTGGAATTGTACCCGTCACAGTCTATTGGACAAATGAATCTATGTTTTTTTAGATTCTCAACGGCACAAAGATCATTATAGACAGTAAAACAACACAAAGTCACACTAACATGATTTGAATGGAATGAGCAAAGTTGTTTCCTCAGCACCAGGTGAAGACAGATTTAGTGAAACAAGGCAATGAGTGTACTGGAACAACTGAACCCAGAACCATTTCAAAAGGATTGCAGACTGCACACATAGGAAGGGAGATATATATATTACACACAGTGCCTTGCAAAAGTATTCAGACCCCTGACCAATTTTCTCATATTACGTATTCAACCCCTGTGCTGTGGAAGCTCCCAGTTTACACCGATGAAAGAAATTGTCCTAATTAGGTCACAATTACCTTACCATTGGCCTCCACCTGTGAACCATTAAAGTTGCTGTCACATTTTCTGGATAAAAACCCCACTGTTGAAGGATCATTGGTCAGGCTGTGAATCTGAAGGAAAATGAAGACCAAAGAGCATTCTACAGAAGTTAGAGATAAAGTAATACAAATGCATAGATTAGGGAAAGGGTACAAAATAATATCCAAGTGTTTGGATATCCCAGTGAGCACAGTTGGATCAATAATCAGGAAGTGGAAGCTGCATCACACCACCCAGGCACTGCCAAGAAAAGGCCGTCCCTCAAAACTCAGCGCTCAAACAAGAAGGAGACTTGTGAGAGAAGCCACAGAGAGGCCAACAATCACTTTGAGGGAGCTACAGAGTTCAGTGGCTGGGAGTGGAGTAATGGTGCACCAGTCAACCATATCAAGAGCTCTGCATAACACTGGCCTGTATGGGAGGGTGGCAAGACAGAAGCCGTTACTCAAAAAGTACCATCTGAAAGCACGTCTGGAGTTTGCCAGAAAGCATGAGAGTGACCCAGCTGCGATGTGGGAAAAGGTTTTGTGGTCAGATGAGACCAAGATAGAGCTTTTTGGCCAAAACTCAAAGCGCTATGTGTGGCGCAAACCTAACACTGCCCATGCCTCAAGACACACCATCCCTACAGTGAAGTATGGTGGTGGCAGCATCATGCTGTGGGGATGCTTCTCATCAGCAGGGACTGGGCATCTTGTTAAAATTGAAGGAAGAATGGATGGAGCAAAATACAGGGAAATACCGCAAGAGAACCTGCTTCAGTCCGCTAAAAAACTGAAGCTTGGGAGGAAATTCACCTTTCAGCAGGACAATGATCCCAAGCACAAGGCCAAAGCAACATTGGAGTGGCTCAAGAACAAAAAGTGAATGTCCTACAGTGGCCCAGTCAAAGCCCTGATCTCAATCCCATTCAGAATCTGTGGCACTATTTGAAAATTGCAGTCCACAAGCGTCGTCCAACCAACCTGAACAACCTGGAGCAAATCTGCCAAGAAGAATGGGCCAAAATCATTCCGACACTGTGTGCAAAGCTGGTACATACTTACCCCAAAAGACTTAAAGCTGTTATTGCAGCGAAAGGTGGCTCTACCAAATATTAATGTGTGGGGGGTGAATACTTATGCAAGCAAGATATTTCAGTTTTTTATTTTTCTTAAAAATATTTCCCAACATAAAACCAATGTCACCTTACAATAATTGATTTTGAGTTTCAGTGTTTTAAAATAAAATATCAAACAGAAAGAAATTTCAATGTACCATTTGTAATTCAGTAATATGAGAGAATTGGTCAGGGGTCTGAATACTTTTGCAAGGCACTGTGTGTATATATATATATATATATATATATATATATATATATATATATATATATAGAGATATATATATATATATATATATATATATATAGATATATATATATAGAGAGAGAGATATATATATATAGATATATATATATATATATATATATAGAGATAGATATATATATATATAGATATAGATATATATATATATATATATATATATATATATAGAGATAGATATATATATATAGATATATATATATATAGATATATATATATATAGAGATAGATATATATAGATATAGAGATATATATATATAGATATAGATATATATATATATATATATATATATATATATATATATATATATATATAGAGAGAGAGAGAGAGAGAGAGAGAGAGAGAGAGAGAGAGAGAGAGAGAGAGAGAGAGAGAGAGAGAGAGAGAGAGAGAGAGAGAGAGAGAGAGAGAGATATATAGCAATTAAATGGCATGTGAAGCTACTTATTTTTGATATAGTACTTCAGCTGTTTTCATTGACTTTATAGAATTTATTAAACTAATTAATTAGGGTATAGTAAAAGTCATGTTTTATATAGTGTTTTGGATATTTACTTTATTGTGTTAATTTATAGTTTTTGGAATCTTATTAAAAAAAAAAAAAAATTACGAGCGATTAGAACACTCGCAATATTTATTTATAGAATTGCGTTACAATTAAAATCAAAATGCAGTGGGAGTCTTAAATTGTTAAAAGACTACTTCTTAGAAGAGTTATGACTTTTTAATGCACATACCCCATCTAGTGATTTTCTACAGATTTAGGTATATACACTGTATTTGAATCCAATGTTTTTCATTAGTGAAGCACCTACTGTAGTCAGAATGAGTTTTAAACATGTTGTCAACAAAACATACATCTTGAGATGCAATTAAAAAACAGAGTAACAACAAAATAGAATTTTCAAGTACAGAACTACAGGTTGGTGGACATATTTCCATAAATAAATTAGCGATTACCAAGTGAATGCAATTTGCAGAACAAAAATGTTGGGAAAAACAAACGACTGCGTTACTAAGCAACCCA
This sequence comes from Acipenser ruthenus, assembly GCF_902713425.1. NCBI lineage: Eukaryota > Metazoa > Chordata > Actinopteri > Acipenseriformes > Acipenseridae > Acipenser > Acipenser ruthenus. Next base: position 23,347,214 of record NC_081208.1, read on the forward strand.
ATCTATTGGCATATTTATGATAACGTGCTTTTTTTTTTTAGAGGGCAAATATCACATACCCCTCGGGTAGGGACATAAACTTGATTTAGTTTAAAATATAAATTTACCTGAATCCGGTGAGACTTGACGAGATGCATGTTGAGGGCAGGGGTATTTGGCAGGATTTTTCCACATCCTTCCACGGTGCAGAGGATATTTGTCCGCACCTCTTTGGTTAGCTCCGTGATTGAGGGTTTTATCATTTCCCATGGCTGTGAAGGCTCCTGGCTGTTACTTTGAGAGTTGTTGGGCTTAATATTAGTCGTATTATTGCGTTGTGGATGTGCTCCTCTGCAGCTTGGTGCAGTGTCAGCCATGTTTAATGTGAGCCAGCCAAACACTCACTTACTTCCGGGGGACCATTCTTAACAACCGGCTCTTAACACGTGCTATCAGCAAGGGCTTGCTATGACTCTTCAGCCAAAAACCGTGGTATTGTGGCAGCCAGTAAACTGCATTTGATGGTTCTGCCCACATATCTACTTGGCTGTATTTTAATAAATGAAGTCGGGGAAAATGCAATTTTGTAGTTGAATGTACATAGGAATATAAATATATTGAAGGAAAAAAAAATAAACATGAATGTATTATGTTATATAAACCATATAAAAACAAACCATATACATTGGGCCATATACAATAACCACCAAACATACAGTATATACAGTACACACCAGCACTGTATTAAAAAATGCTTTGGGTTGAAATTTCAATTAAAGTGTTTATGACTATTTTGTTTTATCAATATATTGTGTAATTAATGCATGTTTCATGTTCCACATGCTGAACACTTGCATTGCAAAATGCTTCCCTTTTTTCAACATACAGCAGGTGCTCATCAGGGTCAAAAGGTCACAGTAGCCATATGAAATGAAGAACTCAAAAGACTTTTCTGGACACTTCAATTCAACAGTATATTGAGCTTTTTAGAGCTTTTAAAACGTGCACTTCCCCAAACAGAATATTAATTTTAACAATAACAGACTGTTCTCTACATGCTTTCATAAATGTAATCTTCTGAGCACATTACAAGTTCAATTTTCTTTATACTTCTCCTATGTGGAGGAGGCTGTGGTCCAGTGGTTAAAAAAAAGGGCTTGTAACTAGGAGGTCCCTGGTTCAAATCCCACCTCAGCCACTGACTTATTGTGTGACCCTGAGCAAGTCACTTAATTAACCTCCTTGTGCTCCGTCTTTCGTTGGGTGAGATGTAGTTGTAAGTGACTCTGCAGCTGATGCATAGTTCACACACCCTAGTCTCTGTAAGTCACCTTGGATAAAGGCATCTGCTAAATAAACAAATCATAATGTTTAAGCTCCAGATGCATACTTCCCTGTGAAAACATATTGCCACAATTTGTTTTTTTAAAATTATACTTTAAACAATTAACAGGAACACACATTTTATTTTTCAAACTACTAGCCAAGTGACCATCGAAGTTTTCATTTATGTACAACAAACACAAAAGGAGAGAATCTTTCTTTTAATTTTTATAACAAAAACAATGTGTTTAATATTATGGCAAATAAAACAGTTTATTCGACACGATTTCAAGGTCCTGTTAAAAAGCTCCAAACCCCACCCTCCAGTATGGGAGCTTGCCTGTGGGCGCAATTGCTGAGCTGTACACAGTGAGTGGGCTGGGATTGATGTTTCAAACTACCTGCAGCGCGGTCAGCTTAGGCAAGTGATGAAGTGAATTGGACAATGTGAATAACATAAAGTGAAATGTCCTATACTTTGAACAAACCCCATATCCCTGAGTAACAATAAATGTCAACAGGAAGGTTTTTTAAATAATTATTCATACAGGAGTTTAATTTTGTGATTAAAATTATGTGTGTAATAATAATTTTAAAAAAACCCCAAAACAAACATCACAATTAAACACTTAAAGTAGTCATACTGTAGCTAATTAAATACTTCTTTAAATGTTACCTGTCAAGCACATCCACTCGCTATGCAAGTCTTGCATTTGCAGTTCTTTTCACATATGAAAATCAGCAGTGAAAGCGCTTGACAGGTAAGATAAATTGATGTATTTCATTAGTTACATCCTCCATAAGGAACCATTCCATCTTGGGGGGGTGGTGCAGCTTATCCATAATTAGGCTCATAAATGTCCAGCATTTGTCTTCAAAAGGTTATGGGCCAGGTGTAGGGGGTACTCCAGGTCCTCTCTCTGAGATTACAAAATGATTTCTTGCTTTTTGTGGTATGGATGAAAGCAGCGGGGACACAGGAGTGCTTGCAACACCTGAAAAGGTCAGAAGAAAAACACATTATAGTACACACCAATTACTATAATAAAATGTACAGAGTACCAAAATAGAGTTACTGACACTGTATTTCCTTCAATACTAGATTACAATAATTGACTGCATATGTCTTTGAATGAACATTTTTTAATATTTACAAGAATATCGTATGACAAGAAACATTTTTATAGAAATGAACACGCAAGAATTATATTGAACACTATCTACACAAGGTTAAAATCAAAATCAGCTATGTATGTATCTCAATATATAGTACAAAATATTGAATGTTTGTGGAATCATTTTTGTGTGAAGATAGTAAATCCTCCTTTAATAAATATACCGTAGTATCAGAATGCAAACACAAATACAATCCATTTAAAAGAGCTCATACCCAGTGTCACTAAAGATTTTAAGGATTCCAGGAAGCTTGGGCTTGAAAACTTGACAGCGCATCTAAAAGGCTCTGGTCTGTTTGTTAATATTCTGTTTTCTGGATCCTTAAACTTGGTTTCAAGCTGTGTAGGGGTGGGGGAAGAAGAGAGAGAGACACACACACACACACACACACACACACACACACACACACACACACAGTAAATCACATTTTGCCAAAGTCAAGCTTTGATCAGTAATACTTTTCCAGATAACTTTCCTGCCCAGCAGAAAGTTCCATGTATCTTAAAATATCATTCTTATAAACAAACATTCATACATCTAATAAAAAGCTGTTTTTAGAATCTGTATTACAAAAAAAAGTAAAACCACCAACTTCAAATCATACATTTGGAAATAAAAGAAAAAACAAACAAACATATTCATGCCTGTACAATACTCTTCCAATCCAATTTCCAGGTAATGAAAGAGTGCAACACTGCATCTAACAGTGATTGTGGCTACTGTATATTCTTAGACACAATATTAAACAGACAAATTCAGGCAAAACATTGAAAAAGCAAACTTGACTCATTTTACTGAAAAAAACAAACCTTAAAAACCGCAGTCTCTAATTTCGGCAAAGGTCCATCTCCAAATGTTTGTGTGGCTACTTCCTTCAAGTCAGCCAGACGTTTTGCATGTTCATGTACAATACCTTGATCTCAAACACAGAACACATATTTATCAGGATAAGTATATTACCAGATATAACTTTCATTAAAATAATAATTAAAATAAATCCTTTCGATTTCAAGGGGACAAGCAAATAAGCTGTAAAATCCACATCACATAACTATACTGTACTAGGAAAAATGTTAAGTGTTACAGAACACCCTGCAAATTTGACAAGAATGCGCATTTTACATACCCCTTTCTGGAGAATTTCTTTCCTGTAGGGGTTTTAGCTGATGAGTCTGAAAAGACTTAAATAAATAAATAAATAAATAAATAAATAAATATCACAAACACAGAGAAACATTTTATTATTTAAATATATAATCTTACACAGCAATCATTTTCTACCTCCCACCACCAGATTTTTAAGCTTCTTTGACCATTAAAATCCAGGACGTAAGATATTTCCCTGACATAGTTTGTCAAATCAAGTAACATTTAAAAACTGCCTGAACATCTTTTCTAGACCTAAAAGAGGTTTTCAAGAACCTGTATGAACCATGCCTATAATGAGGTCTTGCTCGTGTTCTTGGATTTATAAAATATACCTGTTTATATCGTCGCAACACTAAATCCTTCAGTGACTTCAAACAGCGTCCTCTCAGCTGAATCTCTTTGATCTCATCATGTTTAGTTGCAATAACCAGTGCCTGTTCATTAGAAAAGTGTGTATATTTAATGACTTATGAAATCAGCCAAGAAGATCATCATTTTATACACTGGTCATGACTTCAAAAGCAGTAGACACTTTTGCGGTCATCACCAAATCAGTCACATGCAAACATAAATCCATGCAAACTTTACAGACAGTTACCTGAGAAAGCAGTGGTCTGTGTTTAACATTCAAATTGGATATGAACACATAAGGAGTCTGTAACTGGTACACTACATATGTGGGTTTAAATTGGTTGGGCTTTGTAAAATTGTCACCCCAGGCAACACGGATCCATACTGCATCATCTTCACATTTCTTCATACCAATGGATACCTGCAAGGAAACAAGAAGACAACACATAGCACAACTGAAACGGTTTTTCTATCAGCACCATACATGGGTCCTATTCACAAACATTATTAGACATTTTATAGTGTTTGCATCTAGTGGTTAGGGGTTCTGTTTCTCCAGTATTGAGAAACAGTCGAATCAAGTAAATTTGCCTTTACCAGGCAGGGTTATATTGAAAGCATAATTGGATTTCATAACTGGATTTCAGCATAATTGAATAAGGGTTCTCTAGATATATGTAAGTCATGCAGACATGCCTACATCTACCACCACTATATCCATGTGGCCAGGATGCATTAAATAAATAAATTTAAATACTTACATGTCTTAAAAGGTCTTTCAGATTTACTTTGAACTTCTGACTAAATTCTGTCATGTTTAATACAAGGGCATCATCTGTGGAAGGAGTATGAAAACAAACCAAAAAATATAGAACAGTTGCCAACACAATGATTATTATTTTATTTATTTCTTAGCCGACGCCCTTATCCAGGGCGACTTAAAATTGTTACAAGACATCACATTATTTTTATATACAGTTACCCTTTATACAGTTGGGTTTTTTTCACTGGAGCAATCTAGGTAAAGTACTTTGCTCAAGGGTACAGCAGCAGTGTCCCCCACCTGGGATTGAACCCACAACCCTCTGGTCAAGAGTCCGGAGCCCTAACCACTACTCCACACTGCTTCCCAATGATTTCATTAAAAGTACATTAGTTTATATTACAGAACAACTGGACACTGATCCCCCATTGTCTTCTATGAAGGTCAGCTGTTTTGTTAACAAGTTGGGGAACTGCAAATAAAGCACAACTGAGATTAAACTAATTAATAACACCTGTTACCATGGATGCTCAAGCCCTGCTCTCAAATTTAACTCTTTCAGTGGACTAAATTATTATTTCAGTCAAACAAAGATAAATAAATAACTTGTAGTAGAATAGCGACAATAGCATTGCTGTGGAGTGTTCCTTGGTAATAATGGTCACAGGCTTTATTGACTCGGGAATTCCATTATTACACTCACAACACCACAGTAATGCCATTATTCCTTAGAAAAAAAGTAATAGTAACCTATATGCTAACTTTTGTTAAACTTCCATAATGTATATTACTCATACCTACCCTTGTGCTCCCTGCGATATATTATTTTTGTTGTCACTTCACTTCAGGAAATGACATGGTGCAGTTTAAGTCTAGTTTACTTCTAGTTTACATTAGTGTTGCAGAACTGAGCTCATAGACAGAACTGCCTATTACAGTATATTTACCTTCCTGTCCGGAGAACTGATAAACACTCCAGTTTCTCTTATTAGGGTATTCATGGTTGTCTGTAAAAGAAAATATATACATAACTATTTCCTACAATGTTATTGCTGAAAAAGAAATGTCCCCTGATGAAACATATCTGTATGGGGTTTGCTATAAAATGTTATCTGCAAGTTAAAAAATGCCATTTGTAAAAAAGAAAAAAAAAAACACCCCCCCCCCCCCCCCCCCCAGGAAAACCCACTTTTTACATTTGTTTTGCCTCCTGACCTTGAATACAACTGAATCATCTTTCTGCAAGTAAAACACAATAATGGGGTATATAAAGCTTTAAAAACTATTCATCCAAAAGGATCTGATTCTTTGGTAGCCTGTGGACTGTGAGGTTTATTTTTGCCATACAAAAAACACCCATGTCAAGCCATACTCACATATCATGTCCAGTTGTATTACATGTCGAATTCTCATGCCATTTTCCTGTTATTTTTAAGAGGAAAAAATAAATGTTTATTATTTCTAACTTTTACAGACAACAATCTTAAAATAAAGAAACCCCAAAGAGTTATAGGTATTGATATAAATACAGTATTGCAAATTGTAGCCATCACCTTTCATAGAAAGAAGCTGAAAAATAAATGTTGCTGTATCCCTAAGTTCACAAGTAAAGCACAGACGCGCGCACACACATACACAATACAGTTACTCGGAGAAACAGCAATTACCTCACAGAAAGCGAGCACTTTATTGTGTAGGATGTGCTTGGACTGCTGAAAATGTAGATCTTGGAGCTGCTGTGCTGACAAGAATCCCCATTCATTCAGTATACTCTTAAGACTTGAAGATGGGATTCTCTGCAGAGTCTTTTCTAAAAACGGTATGACTGAATCTTCCATGTTTACTTTAGGCTGCAATTGGAAAGAGGTGTCACAAACTCATGTAAACAAACTCAAACACAAATCCCCCCCTTCTATATCGGTAACACATATTATGTTTGGACGTCTTAGCACCTAGCCAGTACCAATGGGATTATGTATCTATATCGAATACGCTGCCATTTGTATTTATTTGTATTTTAACTGACTAACTTTAAATCCCTGCGACTAAACTGCTGGATAATTACACACAATTTCAAATAGGGTAATTGCTTTCGATCTCTAGGATTATAACTTAAACAGTAATAGCAAATGACCATTATCGCGTATAGGCTTTCTTTTTTGTATAAAGAAATAAAGTACATAAATAAACGCAGAGGAAAAACAAACGACACTTACCTTCTCTCCCCGCCAACCCGCAGTTGCTTGAATAAGCCAATCAGAAAAGACAGAGTACCACGAGGGCGTCCCTTTGGTTTCTGGGAAATGTAGGCCAGGGAGCCTTGTTTCTAGGATGGCTCCTGAAAGTTGGAGTTGAAGCATTTATCACCACCTTGTGGTCATTCACGAGCGCTGCGTTTACACAGCGGTAACTAGGGTGACGTCTGTTGGAGCGGGTGTTTATTTTATATACTTGTAGTAGGTTTATGTAACTAAAATACTATCTACAGTAATCCAGCCACAAATATTTATATATAAAAATACATATAGCACATTTAGTTATAGGAAGTGTTTTTCTTAACTTAAAGTCTGTTTTACAAAGTCATCACTAAACAAATACTACCCCTTTAATTATTTATTTATGTGTGGTACATTTCCCATTTAATTCTGCAGCAAGTATGTTAAAATTACACTGCCATCTCTGCCCTTTCTCAAATACGAATTATTTTAGAAGGAAAAATCAGCCTTTTAAGTGTTCAGCCGAATGTCACTCAATTGTAAAACTTCCGTAAGTGTGGCGTTGTTGCACAACGTGGAAAGTAAGTATCACTGTGTAACTTGTCATTTTAAATTGTGATCACCTGACGGGACGTTGCGATTGTGTTAATGTCATTTTACCGCCATGTCAGCGACACAATGCCACAGGATAGCTGCCAAGGTCAGAATGCTAACAGAACTGCTTTTATTGGGAAATAAAAAAGGGAAAGGGTTACTATTTCAACCAAGACCTAGAGATGAACTGTGCCATCAAACAATCCCTTCGACTTTCCACATGGCTAGTTGCCAAGAAGGTTGCTGCTTGCATAGGTACTATGCAGGGCACTAGTGAGGTAGCAGCATGTTATTTTTGGTTTAAAAAGTTAAGGATGAATGATAGAATTCATGATGAGAATTAATTTAGACTGTTAATTTATTTATTGTATTATTATTATCATCTCAACAGTTAAAAGTAAAACTAGCAGCTGTTACTAACATTTATGGCTGATGACAATGTCATAAAAGCAGCAGATTTGAAGCTTTGATTAGGAAATTATTATGTAACGCTTTTGACAGAGGACACAGAACATTAAATTACATACCTGGTGCCTCTCTGGAAAACAGCTGGGAGTTCTTTCCTATAAGCACAGGAGAAGTATGGAATATATATTAGTGAGAGCTACAGTATTGATGCATGATTTCCCAACAGTAATGTAAAAAGCACTTTTGCAAAAGAAATAGAGAGCATCACAATAGGTTCAAACCTAATTTAATTTAGCAAGAGATAGCTTTATAGTGTTCCTTTAAATAATGCAGGCTGTGACTGTAAGTATATTCTGAGTACTAATTGTATATTCCCAAGTTGTTACTGATGGCTCTAGATGTTTCCAGTAATAACAGAACACGTTTGGTACTAGACTGATTTGGTGCATTTCACATTGATGATTGATTAATGTGATTCTAAAGTTAGTTCAGGAACTTCTGTTCTTGAATATTGCTAACAACATGTTTGGATTTGCACAACAGTAGTTTTATGTTGTGCTAATGTTACTGTTTACTGACTCCAAGTAGTTAATTTGAGCTGCTTTGTATTGTTAACTTGCCAAATTAATTTATTTGGACACTCTTTGGGCAAAATCTATGTGTGCCCTGTGACCTGCAACCTAAGATGGCTGCCATATTGTGGTCATGTAATCATTTTAAAAGCAGTGTTAAAATGGAATTAGAACTTATCAATTATACAATTGCATTATTCATTGTAAATAAAACAATCTTCTAAAGCTGTATATGTCTAAAGCTGTATACTGTTATTCATCATGTTGGATGAATCTAGATATTTTAAAAACCTTGAAATCAATATGTAAATCACTGGCATTCTGGATTTGGAGGCTGGTGATTTTCATACTTTGTAAATATGGTTCCAACTAATTATGAACATATCTTAGAGTATTTATTGTACGTATGCAATTTCTTAAAATTTAAAAGCCATAATTAAACGATTGCTAGCCGTAACTATGAAAACTGGCAGTAATTCATACGTCATTGAATCAGCAATTAAAACCAAGGCAAGTTTGAAGCCCGGGCTACATTAATGGTGTTATTTAAGATTCAGAAGCTGAGCCAAAACCAAACACGAGCAAATTGTCTTGGTACTTGATGAACACAGCTCTGTTAATGGCAGTGTTACAGTACCTCATTATTGTGTTCGAACTGTCCCAATTGAAAACGTAGCCGGAGAGAGTTTGTTATTGTAATTGAATACATCCTTCCTTCCTTTGTGTAATTACATTACGTATTTTAACCTACAGCAAAACATTCCGAGATTTTTTGGAACATGTGATGACATTGATCGAGCAATGTGGCAGTATTTGAAGAAGGAGGCAAGGCAAAAATTAGCTTACATAACTTTTTATTTTATTTTACAATAGTGTTCTAATACAAAGGCCTTCCTCTCAAAACTTGAATTCATTGCTCAGGAATGATTTAAAAAATGGTTTATTAAGTAAAATATAGTATAGTGTCAGACAGCACCCAATGCCTTTATCAGTGTTGTGTTTTAATTAAAGCACAATACAGTACTGTATATACAGGAGGGGGGTTTAGTTTGGGATTTAAGCAATACAACTGAAAATGGTTTGTATTTGTTACATGATCATTTGTAGAAGTGTGTTCATTTATTTAAAGTGATTGTAGCTAGAACTCTAGATTTTAGAAAACATGTTTGTTTTAAAACAGTATATCTGTTTCAACACAAGGTTAAAAAAAATCTCAGTTTGCAGGCCTTGTTTTTAAATAGCTTTGCACTTCCATGGTCATTGCACCTGGAGAGTAAAGAAATTATTCCCACCCCTTCAGGGCCTTCTTTCCTGTCAGTAACCAACCAGCTGCTTCCCCTATTGACTGACACGCCTTGCACCAAGCAACATGCTTGTCCTCAGAGACACTGCAAGTGTAAGCAAGTGTAACATTTTGTGGATGGCGATGCAAGCAAACTGACAGCTTTCTTTTACCTAGTTTTGTACCCGATGCCATTTAAAAAAAAAAAAAAAAAGTGAGGTATGTTTCTTTTGAAACTGCTCATTTGAGACCTATATTGAGAGTGATGGTGCACACCAGGTAATATATATGAAATTGTTTTGGAGGGGGTTAATATGAAAGAGGATTGAATAAAAAAAAAACACACACACAATTTCTTAGTCAATCCAATTTAAAAAGATCAACAAACAGACATGTAATTTCAGAAAATAGTACAAGGAAAAACATGCAAAATTAGATTAAAATGAAACACGGTAAGTATTGCCCTGTGGCAGAGCAGGGCTCTGCCTTTGGAAATACTGGCAGGGATGGAGTTAAATTCTCCTCCCTGCCCAGGTTGATTGCGTCAGGTGGGAGCAAACAACCAATTAATTATTTAATTAAGCACTCAGCCACTTGGCATAAAAGGAGGCCTCAGCCTCCCATTTGGGGGAGAGAGTTCTAGAAGGAGAGGAAGAAAGAGTGTTTTTGTGTGTGCTGTTTTTCTGTTTGTTTTTGACCAGTGAAGGCAATGCCCAGCCTGGAAGCCGTATTTTTTTTGTGTGTGTGTTTTTTGAGTTCTGTGAATTTTTTTTGAAAAAAATGGGCAGACGAAGCAGGCAGCGGCAGCAGTGACAGCAGCATCAAAAGCTCTTGGTGCGGGAAGGAGGACCATCGTTTGAGATCCTGCCCAGAGGTGTCACCAGCGGACTGGTGTGGGCGCTGTGAGGTCTACGGCCACAACTGGTCAGGATGCTCCTACGCCCTGGCCCAGGAGGAGGCAGATGACGACTGGGAGTTGTTTTTAAAAAGTCTTGGGGCAGAGTTGTGCACTGGCTGTGGGGCATATGGGCACACAGTGGCCATCTGCCCCACCCAAACAGAGGGGAGCAGAAGGAGTCAGAGAGGAAGGAAGACATGGGAGGAAGAGGAGTGGTTCACCCAGTGCATGCAGTACGGGCATAAGGAGCACCACTGCCCGGAGGTGTTATAGGACACAGACCTGGAGTGGGAGGAGCCCGAATGTCCTGCGCCTGAGTGGGAGGAGCCCGAATGTCCTGTGCCTGAGTGGGAGGAGCCCGAATGTCCTGCGCCTGAGTGGGAGGAGCCCGAATGTCCAGAACCCAAGAGGGGGGAGTCGGTGCGTCCAGAACCCAAGAGGGGGGAGTCGGTGCGTCCAGAACCCAAGAGGGGGGAGTCGGTGCGTCCAGAGCCCAAGAAGGGGGAGTCGGTGCATCCAGAGCCCAAGAGGGGGGAGTCGGTGCGTCCAGAGCCCAAGAGGGGGGAGTCGGTGCGTCCAGAGCCCAAGAGGGGGAAGGCCGAATGTCCACAGTCCAGGTGTCCACCAGCAGAGGGAGAGTTCCTGCTGGTTTTGCCTCCATCACCGTCACCAGCAGAGGGAGCATGCCTGCTGGTTCCTCTGCTGCTGCCGTCCCGAGAGCCAGAAGAGGTGGAGCTGCCGTCCCGAGAGCCAGAGGGCGTGGAGCTGCCGTCCCGAGAGCCAGAGGGCGTGGAGCTGCCATCCCGAGAGCCAGAGGGCGTGGAGCTGCCGTCCCGAGAGCCAGAAGGGGAGGAGCCACAGACCCGAGAGCCAGAAGGGGAGAAGGCTGAAGCCCCTCAGCAGCATGTGCAAAGCTCAGGGGAGGCGCACCCGAGTGCGACGGCAGGAGGTGCCAGCCCGACTTCAGAGGCCACTAGAATGGCCACAGCCACCACCGCCAATGCAGTGTCTGGAACCGTTGACATTGGAGGAGCTAGAACTGCCGTTGCCAGAGTGGCCGCTGTCTCCGCCTGCTGTTCCAGAGGGTCCTCCTGCTGTTCCTGAGGGTCCACCGTCTCCACCTGTTGTTCCAGAGGGTCCGCTTGCTGTTCGTGAGGGGTCGCCGTTCCCGCCTCCGCCAGCAGAGGCAGACGAGCCACCGTTCCCGCCTCCGCCAGCAGAGGGAGATGGGCTGTTGTTCCCGCCTCCGCCACCAGAGGGAGACGGGCCGCCGTTCCCGCCTCCGCCACCAGAGGGAGACGGGCCGCCGTTCCTGCCTCCGCCACTAGAGGTGCCACCATCACTGCTCCTGCTGGAGGGTCCAGGTTCCCTACCAGCGTTCATGTGCTTGGAAGGTCCGGGGTCCCTGCTATTGAAGGAAGCTTGGGGGATCCGACATCAACCCCGCCTACCACCGCCCGCTGAAATAGCCCACCCAAAGGACATAAGGGGACTCTTGGGGGGAGGGCTTTGGAAATACTGGCAGGGATGGAGTTAAATTCTCCTCCCTGCCCAGGTTGATTGCATCAGGTGGGAGCAACCAACCAATTAATTATTCAATTAAGCACTCAGCCTCCCATTTGGGGGAGAGAGTTATAGAAGAAAAAGAAAGAGAAAGAAAGAAAGAAAGAAAGAAAGAAAGAAAGAAAGAAAGAAAGAAAGAAAGGAGTGTTTTTGTGTGTGCTGTTTTTCTGTTTGTTTTTGACCAGTGAAGGCACTGCCCAGCCTGGAAGCCGTATTTTTTGTAAGTTTTGTTTTGTGCTTATTGTCTATTATTTCTGTTTAAAATATTTTTGTTTGGCCCTTGTGCCGGTTTATTTTGTGTTTTTGTTTATTAAAAAACCTTTATTTTGAACTTTCAAACTGTCTCTGAGTCTCAACCTCGGTCATCCTTGTCACATGCCCCTTTTGATTTTGTTGCTGAATATATATGTAGCAAGCTTTTATATAAAAACAATACTGGTTCATTAACATTGATCACTGGAAATCCAAGCCCAACTGCAGTAGAACTTAAATCAGTTTAAAGTTGTAGAATGATGTGAAATTCAACTCCTGTTGAAAATCCAGAAAGAACATTTTGTATTTAGAACAAGGAATGTTATACTTCTGCCCTTTTTGTCATTCAGTATACACATTACCTACTTTGTTTATCTTCTAGTACCAAATGAAGAGAGCCAAGTGCTAAGCACACGCTGAAGAAGAGCAACATAAACTGACCCATCCTCCAAAACAAGATGACAACTAAGTTGTGGTTTTGTATGATTGCCAGGCTCGCTGCTGGCAGGACTATTATCGTACTTCATCAGGACACTTGGCTCAAGATCCAAGATGCTGGGGACTGGGATGTAAATGTAGTTTTTTAAACTTCAAGCCATCTGGATACAGAAAGCTTTTCTTGACAGATAGATGTGTTGTTTTTAAAATAAGGAACAATAACAAGTCAAATAAAGTGCTAGTTTTATTGACAGCGCTGTTGTCAATAAAACTGTTTTAAAATATATCTCAGCCAGAAGCTTGTTAATAATAGGCTGCTAAAGAAGATTACACTGGAGCTTTATCAAATCAATACTTTTGTTTCACCATGTATCTCACAAATCAATAGATTGGCTGTCATAAGGTGTGTACTTTTAATTCAAAGCTTATTATTTTGTTCTCTAACTATAAGTTATTAGATATTGTAATCTGTGTCTACTTGCACTGGAATTCAATAATAGTATTTTTCAAGGCTACTTGTATTTTCAGTTAAATACAGAAAAACAATATTAAAAAAATGACCATTTAATTTAAATAAATAATTACTTGGTGATATTTATGTTTTATAATATGGAATTTTATACAGGCAATGAAAACACTGAAGGCTGGGTGGATGTCATCACAGTGCATAGATCGGTAACCAGTTGTGTTTGTCTTTTCTATTGATCACACTTTATCACAGGTGCCATCAAATGGATTAAAGTTAGACAATTATAATAAGGCTTTAGCTTATGTGGTTAATATGTTGAGTAAAGTAATACTATGTATGAACAGTAGTAATACTTTTTTTTTTTTTTTTAATTAAGAAGGTGGACAGTTGCACTGTATTATACTCTATCCATTACATTTTCATCTGGGGTACAATCCCATCAATCCTAAATTAGTTTTAAAACTACTGTGCTGTCCTCACAGGGGATAGCTATTGATCATCTCAAGACCATGTCGGAACACGAAGTTCATTGTAATGTTACACTCATTTAATCCACTATCTGATACCAAACTGAGGTTTGGTTTAACCCCAGTTAGACCATTATAATTTTCTACATTTCTGTAAGTCTTCAACATTCTAAACACTTGAGCAATTTAATTTGTTTTAAGAGACCCACATTCTGGTTTATTTTATAAATGTTTTAAACCAGTCATATGATATATTGCCCTGTGTGTGTGTGTGTGTGTGTTTTAATAAAATGTATAGGCTACTCAGTCTTTTATTACAGCAGCAAAGTCTCAAACGAACAACTACTCTATAACCTCTTAATGCTTTTATCAATGAAATTGTGAACGTACTGAAGACTATTTAGGAGCAGACCAGTAGACAGCAGCCACGTACAAACTCCCACACTTGTTCCAGTTGCATCATACTAATTGATTTTTATAATGTATCAATTTTCATAAACATACATTCAGATGTGATAAAACACACACACATACACACACACAACAGAATATAAAAATTGTACAATTAAAAAAAAAAACTCTGCTCCTCCAATCAAAAAAAATATCTGAAATATTAACATTCGGGGTGAAGCAAGCAGGCCTTATACAAGAAAAAAACACAGTAAAACCTCTAGAGGCATGGGCTTATTAAAAAGTAGTTTTTTTTGACAACTCATGGTTATAATTAGTAGGTTGAAATTGAGCCCACGAGTCTTTCATAAGCATTTTTTTAAAATTTTATTTTACAAAATGAAAAAAAAGCTTTGCAGATTCACTAACTTTCAGCCAACAAATACACCAAATAAGGAGGTTAAAGAATCCCCTCAAAGGGGTCCCCGAGTGGCTCACCTGGTAAAAGTACGCTGCAGTGTTTCTATTCCAAATCCATTATATTCTGAACAGGTATTACAATGAGAAGCTGTTTTCCAAAGGCAAATATTGAACACACAACCTGGAATACTCTGATTCACTTCAGAGCAGAAAAGAAATGCATTTTAATCCCCCCCCCCCCCCCCCCCCCGTTCACAATCAATATGTATTTCCTTGGTGATTGTTGTTGATTGGTTAAATAAATACAGGGAAGTATATCTTCAATCTAGTGTTCAGAATATTCACAGATTCAGAATTCCACCGTCATATAAATGCACTAAGGTTACACATATTACAGCGGAGTTAAATACACCATTTTAAATATTCATTCATTAGACATAACTCAGAACATGGGACTAGAAGGTAAAATATAACTATGCATCAGCTGCACTTACAACAACGTTCACCCGAAAGACTGAGCACAAGGAGGCTGAGTGACTTGCTCAGGGTCACACAGTGAGTCAGTGAGTGAGATGGGATTTGACTACATTTGACCCATAGCATTTCTTTAGGCTACTACCCACATTGATTATTTTTATTTAACAAAACATTGCTGTCACATTATATCAGTTTCTATTTCTATATGAAAATGCTGTACAGGGGAGCATAAACTTTTGCGCATCAGTCAAATTTAAAGATTTGTATGACGAAACTCCATGTTATTTATGAAGTAGCTACCCTACCTCATACATGCTACTGGAAGCAGTTTATCAGAAAGCATTTTATTTTTTCAGAATTATTTCACATTCAGTATAAAGGTATGGTGTGATGAACCCCAACACTTAAATAAGACAGATTCTTGTTTGTGTCCCACAGGATAAAAGGTGACTCATTAGCAACAACAGTTAAAGCCAGTTCCTTAGTGCCCATCTTGTTACCAAGAGAAATCTTCACTTTTACACACCTGTTCTCTTCGGCTCTCCTTACACTGCTTCTCTAAGCACCAACTAATATGACTTCAGGGTTCCTCATAAGAGTGGTAAAGCTGTGTGGCTGTTCTCTGGCTGCTGACTGTTTCAGAGACATTGGTAATAAAAACCACTGCTTGGAGCCATTCAGTGATTCTCCAGTTATCTAGAAAACACATTGTGATGGAAAAAGACAGACATTCACAAAGACCCCTGTGGTTAATATGAATACTATTCCCACAGGTTAGTAAATGTTCCAGCAGAAAATAAGCAAAATCTTTCTGTTGGCCACCAACTGTAATAATAAAAAAACAAAACACATTATGGTTCATAAATACCAGAAAGTAAATTAGTAGCAGATTAATTGTTTTCAAAGTGAATATAGAAGCAAAGATAAGAGTTGTCTCTAGTATCTCAAAGGATAATTTAATATAATAGACTAAGGCATGCAGACTTTGAGCTTTCTAGATATATTTTTAAAAGTGAAAATACATGTTTGCTAGTTTTTTATGTGCTGGTGTGGACTGACTACCCCATTAGGGCACTCTATATTTATTAAAATGTGCATTATCAGTGTGGATTTGCACGTGTTATGATAAAAAGTACCTTGTGTTTTTTAGAAATAAAACCATAACGTTCATGCTAAGAAGCACAATGTCTTCCGTGGGCACGGGCTCCATATTTGCCAGGTTGTAAACATTAAATACAGTGCATGGTGGGATAATGTTATATTAAGTCCCACAGTCCATCGCGCTGCTAGGAACTGTAACCAAATTATTTTAATAGTGTTTGTACGCATTAAGCCCGACTAAACATGAAACGGTACTTTAGTGTGGATGCTTTGAGCTGGATTAATTAAAATGTTTTTGAGTACAGTTCTCGAAATCGGTTATTGAGTGTGGACTGGGCCTTTGAAACTGAGTGCAATTTATAACATCCTTAATAGGTTTGTAGTCAAAACTTCAGAACAGCAGTATCAAAAATGTGTTTATGAGTACCTTCATAAATGCACAAAGATGAAAACGTGCCAATTGTTTAAAATCCTGCTTAACCTCAGTCATTAAATTAACAACCCCTACCTGTGCTGGCAGATGTGATAATTGCTTCAATTTAGCTTGCTAATAACAAAAGTATTTAAAATTGGCTCTCTGGGCACTTTCTATTTAGTTCTAATTACAGAAGCTTGACCTTTTACTGAGAGAGCGCCCCAGAAGCCCTCAATTGTAGAGTTCAGTTACAGTATTCTGCTAAAAGAAGATTAGTCAACGTCTACCTAAACGATTCTATGCCAGGAAATGTTAATGGTTTGTTACTTGAAGAACAAAATAAATTGATTTGAATTAAAACTAAAATAAATGTAGAAAATATATATTGATCCAGTTTCTACACTGCCTGTCAAAAGTCAAAGCAAACATTAGCAGAACGATAGGTTACGAATGTAACCCCGGTTCCCTGAAAGAGAAGATGACCGGGGTTACAATCGTTCCCTTTCAATTCGAAGATGACCGCCAATGACACTTTTGGGAAAGCATACCAGAGCCGTCGTGAGGGAGAATGAGCGGACAGCATCTGAAGGACATCTCACTAACGCCATCTAGTGTTGGTGGTGTGAGCGTGCAACCTCAAGGACCCTGGTGCCTATTAAAGGCATAGAGGGATCTACGACATTAAGTCGGTAGAACCTGGTAAATGTATGCGGGGTAGTCCAGCTAGCCGCAGTACATATATCAGTTAACGAGGCACCTCTGAAGAGGGCCCATGACGTAGCCACACCTCTGGTTGAGTGTGTGGCCACCCTCCCAGGTGGGGGTAGGACGGCATTAGTATACGCAGTCAAAACTGTGTCCACAATCCAATGGGATAGTCGCTGCTTAGAGAGGGCTTGACCTCGGGTCTGTTCGCAATGGCAAACAAACAGCTAGTCGGACTAATGCAGAGCTCTCGTTCTACCCACATAGCATCTCAAAGCCCGAACTGGAAAGCCTCTAGTTCCACTGATTGATTCAAGTGAAACGCTGTAATCACCTTAGGGAGGAAAGCAGGGTTCATGCGCAATGATACCCTGTTTCCATGGTCCCAAACGCACAAACAGGAATTTTGCACGGTGGAGATGATAGCTAACAGAAAGGCTGTCTTCATAGATATTTCAGCTCTATGGTATCTATGGGCTCAAACGGGACCTTAGTGAGAGCCTCCAGTACCTCCAGCATAGGAGGACGTAACCACAGAGCACCGTTTAGAAAATGGGTCCCCAGTATATGAGCGCCCGGGGATACTGAGTCAATGGGAACATGGCAAGCAGATCTGGCTGCTAGGTACACTTACAACGTAGAGGGGGATTTACCCGCCTCTAGTATTACTGAGCTCTTTATATCAGAGCTGTCGATAGGCCCCTTCCTGGGGTGACGCACTCAGTTCTGCCCACTGAGGGACTAAAACTGTCATCCTGAGGAAGCCATTTCTTTTTCTGCTTCTCAAGATGGTACAGTAAGACCTCTGTGTTTAGCTGAGCGTGTTGATAGAAAAGAGCTTCTTCAGTCAACTGCAGTTCACCTGCATTTGTGCTGAAAGCCAGCTTGCTGCTTTCCTGTAAACAGCAACTCCAAAAAATCAAGTTCCTTTTCTGTCCTTCAACAGCCTGCTTGTGTTGCAGGCTGCCTTCTTTGTTGCTGTCTGTAGTGTGTGAGCGACTGCCTGCACAGTACTATTCGCATGTGTGTGTGTTTTTCGCTTTCTAAAAACTACACTCTTGGGAGAATACAGTTCCTCCACAGAGCTAGGCCTTGCCACATCCCCGCTGTCAAGTGATTCCACCAGCCACCATCTGGCAGCTGGATTGGGCCTTGTTTGTTTGGCTGCCGCTGCGCATCCCCCGTCTGTGTATTAGACTGCACAACCCTGCTTGTCTGTGGATTAGCTGCAGCGCTGTTATTAACAACAGCCAACCAGCCGTGTGTTCCTCCACCGGGCTCTGTTTCCATACATCCAGCTGTAGAGTAGACCTCGCCGGCTGCGTAGGCCCACCCAACTTGGTGAGTTGGGACTCCACAACAAACAAACAAACAAACAAACAAACAAACAACAGTGTGTTCTCCCCCAACTGTTTTCTACCGTGTTTTTTGCCGTTTGCTTTTCAGTTCGCCCGCCGCGGCTTCAGCCCTTGTGTCTCCCTGGTGTATGCTACGCGATGACCAGGTGTGTGACCAGCTCTTACAAGGCCAGCCCTGGGAGATCCCCCTTCGCCTGGATCTCCTCAGGTCAGACGAGAGGCAATCTTTGGCACCCGGAACCGGGCAGGTTCCAGCTATGGGTCTGGCCCCTGAAAGGAACTGCTGGTTAACCCTAGGACTATCAGACGTGATTGTGGGTACTTTGCAGAATGCAGATTCCACTAGGTCGTTGTACACCTACAAGTGGAAGTATTTCCAGAATTGGTGTCTGATGAAGGGTCATGACCCAATCTCTTGCCCCATGCCAGTTATCTTACAGTTTCTGCAAGAACTGCTTGATGCTGACAGGTCGCCTTCCACTTTGAAGGTGTATTTAGCATCTATTTCTGCGTGCCATGCCCCCATAGATTCGGTATCTCCGGGTGTGCATTTTTTGGCTACCCGGCGCACAGTGATTATGTCCTCCCTGAATGAAGCCTTGATATTGTACTGGAGGCTCTCACGAAGGCCCCGTTTGAGTCTGTATACTCCATAGAGTTGAAGTATCTGTCTATGAAGAAGCCTTCCTCGTGGCGATCACCTCCACAAAGTGGGTCAGTGAGTTGCAGGTGCTGTCGGTGCACAGCACCTGCGTGCGTATTTGGGACGATGGCAGCAGGGTGTCACTGCGTACAAACCCTGCTTTCCTCCCCAAGATGATCACAGCCTTCCACGTTAAATCAGTCTGTGGAACTGGAGTCCTTCCATCCATCCCCGTTTTCTTCAGAGGAAGATAAGAGATTGAATTTCCTCTGCCCAGTGAGGGCATCGAGATGCTACATGGATAGGACAAGAGCTCTGCGTTGACTCTGTCAAAGCAGCGACTGTCGCATTGGATTGCTGAAACGGTCGCTAAGGCTTATTACACTGCGGGCTTACTCCCAACTGGGAGAGTAGCCGCACATTCTACTAGAGGGTTGGCTACATCTTGGGCCCTCTTCAGAGGGGCCTTACTGTCTGATATATGTACGGCGGCTAGCTGCCTCAATGTGGTAGATCCTTCCTTGCCTTCAATAGGCACAAGGGTCATAGAGGCTGCACGCTCAACCGCTAACCTTCGGTTATTACCCTTTGTGTCTTTGGAGAAAATATGATCGATCGCGATTTAGCTTCAGAATCGCACATTAAACGAAAGGCTACTACAGAGGCTGCTGAACGTAAAATAAATAAACAGCTTTCAGAAAACAAACTGGAAAGTCAGCGCAGACAAAAAGTATTCCTGTTGTTTGTAGCCAAGTTAAATCAGTACTACAGGTACGATCCAGCACAGCCACCTCGCTTCAAACAACCTGCCGCTTACTTTTGAAGCAGTTAGAATTTTAGACCCGAATTAGGCACGTTTTCTTTGTTTTGACTTATGTACTGGGGAATGTTGTTGCATGCTTGCCTTTAACAAATGACAGCACTCTGTTTTAGTAAGAAAGTAAGAACCACTATTTTTAGGCTTTTATAGTGCGATTAAATATTGTCTACTTAGGTTTATTTAATGTTTAAACAGGTCCACGAAATCCTAATTTTATTCCACAACCTACCCGCGAAAAATATGTAAATTTACCGCGATTTAAGTAGACCCTTAATTATAAAGCACAGTATTACAAACTCACTCATTCATTGACTTCTCGTCAACCTACGTCTAATACTATCAATACTAATACTACATGCATTGAGATAATAACACTAAACATCCCTTTATTTATAGTGGAAACATGGGGCACATAGGAATGTAAAGCAATGCAAGGCTTCAGGCAGTCAACTCTTTAAAATACACCTGTGGATCTCTTGATAGGCAGGAAACTCCTGGCAACCATGAACAAAAGTAAAAGCAGAGATTGTACTAGGGAGGTAACTCCCACATTCATGTCAAATGGCTATTAGGTAAGTAGTAACGTTTGCCAGAGTTGTCCTGACTAAATGATCACTGTAAAGACAGGACTCGTTTTAAAAAAAGTTAAATATTTTTAGCAGTTTGTCTTTCATTTAAAATGGTGCAATTGCATTTTGGCATTAAGACCTTGATAAATCTCTCCCATAGTGCCTTTGAGGAAATGTAATTAACTCACTAGCTAATCCAATTCAGAGAATAGGGATGTTTGATGACTTTCGGGGGAGTCTATTGGCAGAGCTGGTTAAGAGAACAAACAAGAAAGAAGGAGAGAATATTGGCATGTTTTCACATACCAGCCATATTGCAATTTTCATAAAGATTCTATCTAATACAGTTTCAACTTCTCTGGTCCTGTGGTCAATACCACAGTGTTCTTCCATTTCCATTTTAATAAAATGCAGTGCCGTTGCAACTGTGACAGATACTTTTTTTTTTTTTTTTTTTTTCAAGTTCATGTTACAACCACATAAACACATTTTTGGTCAGAACTATCACGAATGTGTATGATATGAATTATGGCATTCCAAAACCAGTCCCATAGTAGCATTACATATAACATTGTCATTAGCTTTTAAAGTGCAGCTAATGTAACAGTCACTTCTTTCAGTTTCAGCTAAAAGGCTTGTCACATTTGATATATGGTAACTCATACAGAATCGTGTATAATTAAACGCATGGTTGTGATTCAATCTATCTTCATATTACAGAACTAAAAGCAAGAGGTCAGAAGGACAACATATGGTTTTTAAAAGCCACTGAATATCGAAGCAATTCTAATTAATTCCATATAGTTTTATTCAAAGCAGATTTCTTCACAATGTATAAATACTGCATATTCTTAACACACATGAAAAATACAACTTCTAAGGCACCCAGAAATGTGTTCATAGACTAGTTACAAGAGCATCAACTAACATACTGTACACACTTGAATTGACAGTGTTCATCACAGAGGAGTAACAGGGTTGGTTTAAATATCACAAAAATATATACAAACACTGTGATACAGGGGTGCCTCTACCCTTAGAATATTAAAGAAAACCCTCTACACAGGTACCGTATGTTAGAAGTGACTTTTTTGTTTTTGTGTGCAACTGCAATCCTAGATTTCACACATATTGATCCTTTACTTTTGTTGACAGAGCAATTTAAACACAAAACTGTACACACGTGTATGGTGTTTTATTGAATGTTTATGTTATTGGTATTGAAACTGTGTTTGTTTTTTTGGTACTCTGCTTTATTACTTTTACCCTTTTTTGTAATAAGCCTTTGTAAAATTCCTGAAGAAAAAAAAAAAAAAAAAACAATTGTACATACTCCAAACTGCAGCATAACAAAAATGAACTGCAAAAATGGGTTTTCAAAATGGAAATGATTTTGTGTTTTTTTTTTTTTTTTTTTAAGCGACTAAAGTGCTATGGTGATTTAAAATTGGTGCAAATAATGTATTTTCAATTTTTTTTTTTTTTTTGGAAAATACCAGGGAATAAAGGTCAGTACATTTGAAAATGTATAGAAGCTGGTGTATTTCAATACATTTTTTAAGTTAATAATGGCACCAGTGCATACAGATACTGACCAGCACTTATTATTATTTAGGCTTGCAACTACATTCTGTCCTGATGTTATTCTTTAAAAGTTCTGTTACTATATTATGCACATATGTATTTGCATATGTTTGACTGAGACAAACTGTGATAAGATTATAACTTGATTGTAACTGGGGCTGTGCAAGTACTCTGCAGGTATTAAATGAAACCAAACAAACTTTCTACATGTATGTGTTTATTTTACAACAAGAAAAGCTGCCTTTCTCTCACCGTTACAACTGAATACCAATCAATGGCAATTCACTTCTGCCCTATGTGATTTAAAAGCCAATTGGAATCAAATTTCTCTTTTTCCCAGGGCACATAAATTTGTACTGCTGTACTGAAGCCATAAACTGACAATGAAAATACATCATGAAACTAGCAAATGCAACAGATTAGTCATGTACATGTGACCTTTCATAGCCCAACCTTAGGATCTGCCACGATGAACACTAGGATAAGAATTCCTCTGTCAAATCTAATCAGAGGTTAAATTATGCCCAGGACTACAATCCACAAAAATGACACATATTTAAAGAAACTAGCAAAGTGAAATCAAAATGATTTAATGTCAGAATGACAAAAGAAAGGTAAGTCAAATAAGTACAGATAGAATACGAGTGGTTTTAGTTTGAACACGACAGGTTCTATATTAAATCCCACTGTCAGATTGTTATTGACTGGTACTCAATAATTGTGCAAGCAAGGGCAACTGAGGGAGTGATTTGTTTTGTGTTGAGTAATTAACATGTTTTATTCCATTTAATTAAAAACATCTTGAAGGGAATTACCCTGAGAGAGTATCTGCACAGCCCTAACTATAATTTATTAAAACACAGGAATTATTCACAAAAACAACAGTACCTACACCATTTACTATGTACTATTTTTTATTGGTTGAATGCTCACAAAATCTAAAGAATGCAGCGATTTTGAATCTGTTTGGCTTGTCTCTGCTCTTGAATGTTTCTGCATGGCGCATTGTATTTGCAAAAGCAAAAATGAAAATCATTAGTCAGGCTTATTACAAAAAGGATGAGCTTTTCAAATGTCACAGCTCAACAGTAAAAATATCCTTCATTTTAAAAAACAATAAAATATAAACATTGTCTATGGATGTGAAAATGTATTGGCACAACAATACCTGCCTACCATGTAATAATCCATTTTAATAAAATAAAATAAAAATAATAATTGTGCAAGGGTCCTAACATTACCTACTACGGCAATACAAAAGGTCATATATTGAAAATATACTGTAATAACAGGCAACAGAAATATTTACATGCATACCTGCACAAAGAAAGCCTACCTTTTGATATCTACAACTGCAGAATAGCATTATTTTTTTAAAGATATACAAATCAATTTACACAAAATAATAATAAAAAAAAGCTTAACAACCAACCTACAATATTATTATTAAATGCTGTGTAAATTAATTAATGATACCCAGACTAATATATACATATATATTCTGCATCCATCAACACATGCAATTCGACATTATTTCCTCAAAAGCCTGCAATATGAATTAAGCAAGACAAATAGCCTTATGTCTGATAAATAAAAGTGCAGAGTGAAAAAAAATAAATCACTTTGGAGCAAAACACGTACAAAAATACACCTCAATGTCCAATAACTTCTATAATAAAAGTGCTACTAAAATAAACTTTTAACTTTTCATATATTTAGAAACTTCATTTAATAATAATTTATGCACCTATGTATTTAACGTAATCAACATTGAAGAATAGCACATGCAGGCATCAGAATGCAATGTTTATTATCAGCCTCTTGTTATATCTACATAGGTATTGTGTGTGACTTAAAGCTTGTGTACCAACACAAGCTTTACAACAAATACATCTAATCTAAATGCCATTCTAAAGCTGAACTCCCTATAAGGTTCACATAAAAAAAACAGCTTTTAGTTCCTTTAGAAATTTCAAGTAGATTTAAAAATCTTTCATTTAATCTTAATGTAATAATGTCAGCATTGACCGACAATAATACCGTTTCACAACCCCTTTGCTGTGGAGGACTTACTTTTTACTATATATCCCATAAACAAGAGGGAACAGGCAAGTACCGTCAAATGTCCACGTGGCATTATCTGTGCCTGTAGAATCCTAGTTCCAGCTCATTTTGGGGGACTTTCTGATTCCAAATCGAATCAAATCATATGGCCTGTTGAAATTGGCTGACCCCACATTCTTCATTACTTTGGGGGCCGGCAGAGTTGAAAAGTCACCCCACCAAGTTATTTATTTGGAATCAGAAAGTCCTTAAATCAAAATAATAATAACTTAAAATAAATATTTTGGGTTCATATCATACAACATCATTTCACAAAACTCTACACCAAGTTCAGGTGACATGACCGACATTTGTTTAACTTTCTTTTAAAAGTAAACCTAGGCAAGTCGTAACTATCTGTTTTTTTTTCTACCAGCATGGTCACCTTGTTCTGGCTTTTTTACTGCATATCTAAAGATATTCCTGATCAAATAAATAAGTCATTGCTTTTCTAATGCAAAGCAGTTGCTGTACTTTGATCCCCAGTTCATGAAATTCAAATGTGTAAGATAATAATATGTTCTTTAACCCCTGTCCTTTGCAATTTACATTTACTGCTAAGCAAAAACATATAATGCCAATTGGCAGGTCCCCAAAGAGTATCCTTCAAAATATATCAAAAAATAATAACAGTTTAACTACTGCAGCTTGACTGTACTTCTCAAATGTCCTGTTCCCCTCTAGTTACAGTTTCCACCATGACATGGAAAATAAAAAAAATATATTTTGTGGTACAAATATTGTACCGGACCCTTACAAACGTTTGTTGTAATACACCACGGCAAAAGCATAGTAAATAGAATAAAGCTCTGTTAAGCATATTGATAGCAAGGATATGTACGTATGGTAAATCAAGTTAAATGCATAGTGAAAGCGTGGTAGATCAGAATAATGACAATGCTAATTTACTCAATCTTATAAGGGGAGGAGACTGAGTGGATTGCATCCATGCTTCCCTGAAGCCAAAATAAATTCTGTAGGGCGATTGTTGCCTTGGTATTTAAAAACTATGGTTCTCAATAGTAAAACCAAGAAAGCTACAGTTTCCACAATTTGCACATTTTAGCATTGTTGCCAATAATATCATGGTCTACGATGGTGTTTAAAAAAGACAAAAAAACAACAAAAAACAGAGGTTCACAGGAATTGACTGCAATAAGAAGACTATGCCTGTGTGTGTTTAACTTTGGAGGAAGACTGAATTACTGTGCTAACTCA
Source organism: Acipenser ruthenus (assembly GCF_902713425.1). Lineage (NCBI taxonomy): Eukaryota > Metazoa > Chordata > Actinopteri > Acipenseriformes > Acipenseridae > Acipenser > Acipenser ruthenus. The sequence goes on from NC_081208.1 coordinate 23,372,917, forward strand.
ACATTACTGACCGACTGACAGAATTTAACCTAATGATTCTGCAGTCACAATTCTTACCAGTTTTGCAACAAGGTGCAAATCACCACTGACAATACTGAATCAAGCTGAAGCCTGTTTTATCTGGCAAGCAAACCACATTTTGGTCCATCAGACTTTAACCATAGCCACTGAGTGTCCAGTCTTCCTGCAAATAGTTTGGTCATGAAATCCTCAAATGCAAATCCATCAGTGTCCACATGAAGAAGCTTCTAAATTGATATTTCAAATTCCACTGTCCTCGCAGGATCAATCCATTTCTAGAGATGGACAACACTTTCCACATCTGTCTCACAAAGGTAGTCAGTTGCCAGTTTAAACCCCTCTACTTTTGGTATCTGTTGAGAATGTATTTTCCTTTTTGCCCATCACAGACTGCTCCTTAGTTATTCACTAATTCAACTGCAAATGTGGTTGTTTAAAGCATGTGATATTTTTCTCACACAAGGTCAGTGCTTCGTCCTGGATGTGGTTTCACTTTTCAGAAATGTCTTTATGGCCCAGGAGTTTGGTCAGTGTATGCATTGTGAAAAGACTCTGCTTCTTTGTCAGAACTGGACTAAGTTGCAACTCTGTTCAACAATAAAACAAAATGTAAAGATTTATAGTGTTCTTGGGAGTTTGTTGGTTGTTACTGTTGGTTGTTTGTTGGTTGTTGCACAAAGGGCAGGGGTGGCCAAAGTTGGCCCTTCCACTCCTGTTCTTTGTTCCAAACCTGTTCTAAATTGTTTAGTTGAACCAATCAAACCTCAATCCAGACCCTGAAGTAGTTAGTTTAATTGATCTGTTAAACCTGGAGTGGTATAGCCCTCCAGGACTGCGATTGGACATCCCTGACATGGGTGTTCAAATCCCCCAGAATCAGGCAGTGAGCCGTGCAATGGACTTCCAGCAGTTATCAGGGGAAAAAAAAGTAAAGCAAATGTTGTAAAGCCCTTCTACCTTTTATTTAAGGTATTAGCAGCATAGATGGGTTCGTTGACAGGAAAAAAAAAAAAAAAAAAAAAGTCAGGTAGAAAAATGTATGAACCTTGAAGAAGAATACAGTTCAAAACCCAAAGCAAAATTTTTTTAGGAGGTTATATGTCGTCGTTCTTCTTCTTTTTCAGCATGTCTGGATCATTTCTTTAAAGTTGCTAAGGTAGTTTGATTGGGAGCAAAAAACAGATGACCTTCCAATTTACACACAAGAATATAAGCTGTAGGTTCCTTCAGTTATGTTAAATATTCAATGGCTCATTCTGTTTTGCACAATTAAATAATATTAAGGAATGTCTCGACAAGATGCGTTAAGCGCAGGAGTTCATGAAGATTGTGAATCGATCCATATTTTGGTTTCCATAGACTTATGTGGTAGAAAAAAAAATATTTTTACAAAGAACCCAAAAAGACATTATGAAAATATGTTTTTTCCTTTTGCTGTCTGGGACCACTTCACAGCAAAGATTGTATAAATAAATAAAAAATACGTTATCTTCAAAAGGATTGCATTGTTGTCTTTCAAGTTTGCAGAGCTGGAATGTAATGGGAAAACTTTGCAGTCTACTTACAAATACAAATTGTTCCAGCATGATCGTCAGTTATCCATTCCACAACCTCCCTTGAAGTCTTATCCTGTATAGACCTGCAGCCACTCATAGTGGAAGATCTCATGAGGTCTGTCAATTAGATAATGTTGCTGGAATACCAGCAAGGGTGGCAGGGTTTTCTTTATGAACGGGAAGTGCTAGCTGTCAATAAATAATCCTCCCCTTTCCTCGTCTGTTTGCTTTCATTAGACTTCGTAGATTTTACCCTGCAAGTAACTGAATAGGGAATCGAGTCCTTTTGAGGAGCTCCACAGTTGCTTTAGCATCTGGCACTCTTTCTCATTGACCCCCTCCAGTGCAGATTTCAGGAAACTTCGCACCAGGTATTTGGATTCTTCCAGCACCTAAAAAACAAAAACAAAAAAAAAACTGCATAAACAAATAAAGTTGCTGAGATTTCCTATTGAAATCCAACTGCAATTGGTTAGATGGAGATGTTGCTCCAATTATTGCTATAACTGACACTACATTTTAGTTCCTTTTCAGGTACCCGATTCAACACAGCCAGTAATAGCAGGCTACTAACCTATTCCCCTTTCTTTGAAAAGCGGAACAGTCTGACAATAGTGATGGTTACTACAGAGTTTCAAAAAAATCAGTAACTACTTTGCATAAAGCTCACTTTAAACATCAGGTCATATCAAATAACAATAGATAAGTATAGATGTACCAGTACAGGTAAACAAGATTCTGTGTTTTGCTACAGCATGTTCTTATAACAACCAGGATGTACAACAAAGTTTTTGTGTGTGTGTGTGTGTGTGTGTGTGTGTGTGTGTGTGTGTTTGTGTTGCCATCACCGATACCTTTAGGATTCATTGAAACAGCTTTATATATTGTAATACACTAGTTACGGAAAAAATACTTTGGATGAGAAGTGGAAAGCAAATTGGAAGTCTTTCCATCTGATACTCCAGTATAGATATACAGCTGATCATTATTAAACAATGTTTCATGTCCACTGGGAGATTTCACTTATGACCCAAGCAGGATTTGAACCTAGCCTCCAGAGGAGAAAGGTCATAGAGGACACTGACATTGCCTGCTGCACGATCTTGCCCCCCCATAGCACAGTTTTATGCCATGAGGATTTTTTCAATGCCTAAATAGATGCTCAAGCAACCCTTCATAATGTACTGTACACTGCCTACTTCATTACACAGGCACCTGGGGTCACATTGGGATATCTGAAGAGTACTGAAGATCATACCACAGCACTGCAGGTAGCCATTTCCTTCACTCTGAGCATCACTTCCTGACTGAAGGTTGTTGGCCAGAAGACTTGGGATACTAGTCCTCTACTGCATGCCTCCTGAGCGGTTAGCTTCCTCCCACAGAACAACATCTCGTTTGCCTAAAAACAGAAAAGAAGATGGGGGGGAAAAATAAAACAGTTTCAGCAACCAGCCCTTTTGCACTTCCTAGTCCATACCTTCAATATTGCATGAACCCTTTCATCTTTGAGCAGATTGCTCTTGCGTCATACCAGACAGCGTCAGGTTCCATTAAAGATGCATAAGATAATCATGCAACGCCAACTAAGCATGGAAATGGAGGTCACCTTGGAGCTTGTTACATCAAAATCTTAAAATGTGAGACTTGAGTAACTTGTTGCATATAAGACACAGCCACATGTAACCATTATTTATTTTTATTTTTTTCAGGGATCCTTAAAGACTTTGGGCCAGCACTTACCAGGTATTTTCTATATAAAAAAACAAAACAAGCAAAAAAACACAACATGTGTACCATGTTTTAATGAAAGGAAATAAACATTTAAAACATGCTTTGCTTGTTATTACCGTGCACTGGTGATGCATATCCCTGTGCCTGGGATACAGAGGGGACCCCTGTATGTACACATTTCACACTTTAGAGTGCAGGCCCTATGTTTCAACATCTTTTCTTTCACATTACGCTTCTTGTTTTAATGTTTCTGGATTACTTTTGTTTTTGACCTAGGCGCTGACCAACGGCTAAATGAAAGTGACAGATTAATGGGAGGTGGATAAATGTGTGCTGACTGTACAAGGGAAAGTCATGTTTTAAAATAGACTATTTTAAACTAAATACAACAATAATAATAATAATAATAATAATAATAATAATAATAATAATAATAATAATCTTATAACGCCCTCTTGCTGATGGCTTAAAATGTTTCACTTTTGGCTTGGGAGTCATAAAAAAGCAATAACACTTACCAGTGCAACCCCCAGAATCTGAGGGAAGGTATAAGATGAGCAGCCTGCTGGGGTCAGCCTGATGGTAGCGCATGGTGTCTGAAACCAGGCCTTCTCGCTGGCCCACACAATATCACAGAGAGGCAGGATGGAAGCTCCTAACCCAAGAGCTGGTCCATTGATAGCTACCACAATAGGCTTCTTAAACTGAATAAAAGCTTTTACAAAGTCCCTGAAATAAAATTCAAGAATCTCTTTTAGTAATCCCCAAAAAGAGAAAAAAAAAAAAAAAAAAAATGTTCTTGTTTTGGAAGGCTTAACCAATTTGGTCCAGTATAATATAGAATAATTATATTTAATACTGTTTGGAATTAAAAACTTTTATTTTTTATTTTTTATTAATGTTCTAAAATGTTATTTACACTTCCTTCCATCTGAAACCATCTGATTCACAATTACTTCACAAATCACATTGAGGTCTACTGTCACTTGACTTGGTGTCTATTCACTGCTATCCCTACTAGAAACATGAATATTTTTTTAGATCTTTATATACAGTAGCTGAACACTTGATTCCATTTTTTTTGTACATGGAAGTGTTTTTATTCAGCTGTCACTTCTTTTATTTTACCAATGCTTTGTGGCAATTTTTTTACTTGTGTGAAAAGAAAATAAATCCTGTGATTTTAACATGACTAATATCTAGACACAATGCTTTAGTCATACTACTCCATAACCCTCTAAACGTTCAATTAAAAAGCACGGACAAAAAAAAAAAAACAACACTATAAAAATCAGAATTCAAATTGCATTCCCCAGTTAATCTCAATCTCTGCTACCATGCAGAGTTTCATGAAGAGCTATATTCATTTTATTGTGTTTTGCTTCTTCAACAAGGACAACAGGAAGAACAAGACAAGCAGATTTGTTTCTCTAAATATAGAAACAGGAAATAACATTTGGTTTTGCATGTGGGTTTTTTTGTGTTCCAGTAGAATGGAATTTCAATAAGTGGTGCAGTTGTGCTGATACCTTTGTTTTCCCATTGAGCTTGGTCCTGTAGGGTTATACCACTGTAGTTCTCCACCCATTATTTGGCAGAAATAACTACTGTCTCTTAAACATTTATATCAAATTGTACGCTGGGTCAGTGCCATGACTCTTAGATGTAAGTTAATCCCAGTTTCTTTACAGCATCACACTTTGACCTCAATCAATACAACCATATGACCTTTGTACTTATCTCACGCCTCAACACAGGTTAGAAGCAGATGTTCCATTTTATAAGGGATATTAAGAGTAAAAAAATAAATCTAAAATCATTCAATTTCAAATTCAAATCAACTTGAATGGTGTTTAGAATAGAGAAAACATCATCACTATCTATTTCATATTTGATACATTTTGGCTATAGGGCTCCTTTCCCAAAGGGCTATAGTTAACAATACCCTATTCATCTGTATTTCCTGAGGCTTCAACTGCATTGACAGCAGAGAGCAGCTTCTTTCCCACAATTGAGGTGGTCCCTGAACTTTTTAAAGAACAGGGATACAAAGCTGGAGCAAACATTCAATGAAGCCATTATCATGCAAAAGGAATAACTTTCTCCAATAGTAAATCCATCCTATTGTAATTCTCAATAAGCAAGAACTGTTTTTGATTAGTAAGCATTTGCATGGGCTGCATTTATACATATTCAAAACCATGATGTACCTAGGCCGTGTAGAAATACATACATGCTCAGAATTTGCATTATTCTAACATGTCTTTCAGAGAAAGGTCTATTGGTTTCCTCATGCCATTCACACGCTGTAACATTAGAAAGCCAAAAACAAATGGAGACATTGCCAGGCCTACAAGTGCTTTGTGAAAAATTTTTGTACTGCATTGTATTATACTTAAACTAAACTGCTGTTACTGTGAGAGTGTGAAGATTTGAAATCTATGAAGTCATCTACTATAAGATCATCACAGCTCTACTTGGAAATGTCAGTTAGCGGGTGAAATGAGGCGATTGGTTTGACAGCGGAAGAGGCTGATCTTCTCCTGATCGGTAAGTTGGTTGCAGTGATGAGGCAGCATTTTATTTGGGCATTTAAAATTGGGTGGAAAATGAGGAAAAAGACAAGAAGAATGGCATTCTCAATACTTACTTTAGCCAAGGCCCAACAGGAAAAAAGTCTAGCCCTGAAGATGCGAATGTGCATCTGTAATGGATGACCAACAATTTGAATTACCTTATGGATTCGGCGATCCTTGTGCTCTCCTTCCTCCTGTCGCTCGATAACCTGCCAATGAGGTATGAGTAATCCAAGCCACTGCAGAACACACTACCCACTGCGCTCAGAAGCAGCAGCTTGCTGTCATCTACTGAGGCGTTACCCAAAGCTCTCCTCACTTCTGTCATTATCTGCAACAAAAATAATAAAAGTGCATAAAAACTAGGTCAGAAAGCAAAGGGCTTGTGTAATTGCATGTTACTTTTACAGCCAAGGAAGTCCACTGTCTGCAATTGTGAACCATTCCCTAATAGAATGTACCATGACAAAGTTACATGTTTAAAATATCACATCTACTACTTGCTAATGTTAATTAACTCCACATCAACTTTTGGTTTGTGTAATCTTAATTTATAATTCACTGTGTGTGAGCAAGTACTTCTAAAGGATTAGAATTGTTTTTAGTGGCATATTTTAAAGATTGTGTAGTTTTTAGCAGAAGAATAATTCTGAAAAATATAAAAACGTTTGAACTTTTGATGAACTGAATAATACATATTAATACAGTTAAGTTAGAAAGCTTTTAGCAGTAATACTTAAATAATTAGCAGTAATACTTTACATTTTAGGTTCCTCCAAGTTTTAGACTGTTAAAATGAGTTTATTCCTCTCTTTGGTTTAAAAACACTGGGGCAATTTTTTGTTCGTATGGACCTGGTTGGGTGGTATAATGTATGTGCCACGCTGTTTTTTTAGTTCATATCAAAAGTTATCATTTTTAAATGTATTTTGATTAACAAATTAGGCTTCACTCATCTTTGTGGAAGCCATAATTGCAGTCTAAAAGTGCTGGTTTGCACTCAGGGGATCATTAACCTATGCATCAATAATGTATAGTCTAAACTCCCTGAGAATCCCTTAGCACCCTATTTACACTCATGGGTGCAAAATAAGTACAGGGCAAAACAGAGGCAGGGCAAAAGCCCTTTGCATCACCTTAATGCTAAGGATTAAAATCAGGCCCATATTGGTTTTCAGGGTGCATCATCTAGACAAAACACAGAACCCCAGGCTAAAGGATCCATTAATCTAAATTAAATAAGGCAGACAAAAAAAAATTCGAAATGAAAAACATCTGATTTTTATACTTTTGTTTGTTAAAAGGGTAAAGTCAACAATGCAATAACGTATCACTAAATGAGCAGAAGGTTCATTTCCAGTTCAGAGAATTAGTAAGAAACACATAAAACTGCAGAACAAATTGGTGCTAATAAAGCATGAAAGGCTCCATCTCTGGATATACAAGTAAAATAAAAGTTAGATATCTGACAGAATGTCCTTGACCAATTGTGTCAGCACATCAACATGTGCTAACACAATGGCACTGAATAGCCTGCAAAACTTGACTTCTGACAACTGTACACAAACACTGTCCAGCTATCACAATTTTATACTGCTAAAACATTGTTCCATAAATTTACCCTTTTACGCACCAAGCTTCATAACAAAGTAGACACGGAGCCCAATCCAATTCACTTTTAGCTATTTTAGTCAAATATATCATATCTATTAACCAAACAAAGTGAATTGGGTCTATAAATAAGCTGTCCAGTTTATATCTATTTTTCTAAAAGTATTTTCAGATGTAGTCATACGCGTATCCTTTTTACTCAAACCTTCATGTCATTCTGTCTCTTGTATTTTAAACAGTCATGCTCCAGCTATTACCTGTAGCAGCTGGAGGTTACTCATATCTGTAATCTGTGTAGTACGAGAAGTGGGCAAATCAATGTTCTTAATATCCCCCTACATTGTATTAATGACTGAATAACCTTCAGCTATTGCCTGTCATTTTTATGAAAACCATAATTCTGGTATAATAAAAGCATGATGAGTTTGAGACATATGACAGCAAGATGCCATGGAGGTTGTAAATGCTCCTTGTTTTAATGCTATGAGGATGACACACCACAATGAGCAATGCGAAGTCTGCATGCATTTCAAATACAGTGGCTCAGCAATGAGAGAAGACCACCTATTGTACGTGTGACTCACGGATTGTGCAAAACACTGTCAGCTGAATTGATATTAAAAAAAATAAAAAAGATTTGCATTAATACATAAGCACTACAACGTTAAGAAAAGAGTTTGTTGTTATATAATGATGTTCAGTATAGCTTTAATATCCTCATTAACATATATACCTTCCAGACATAAAACAGACCTTAAAGCTTGGTTCTGCAGAGACCCAAGACAGACATTAATCAGAATCTGAAGAGACACTGAACAGAAGCATAGCAGATGCTAAACAGACAAGACTTACTCTTACAATAAATATTTTAAAATGTTAAATAGAAGAAACACGTATTTCAAGAAATATGCAAACTGATTTGCCCGAGGCTTATATGCATAGCTTACATGCAGTTCCTGTCATTATCTTTTTGAAGGTTAAAAGCATTTATCATGCCAAATCCTGTTATTACTGTTTGCTTTTTAAAACACAATTGAAAGCATGCCCTGTAAGTTCCCACCACAGACAAACTTAAACCCCCGACAGCATTGCATGGCATTGTATTGTTTTATGGTAGGTGGGCAGACATTTCAATTATCATCTCCCTGTAATATACTAACCCCACATCATGTGAAAACTTGGAAATAACCTTTGGAAATGCCAAGATAATGAAATGAATATCAAAAAGTCCCAATTAAATAATGTCTCTCAGATCTTTCCACTGATGTAATCCAACACTTAAATGTATCATATTTGTAACATTTATTTATTTTTAACTGCAGTAGCATGTCATTACAAGACTGTTCTAAAGTACAGTGAAACCTCAATATTAAAGCGTCAGGAGATGATTAAAATTAGGCCTTCATAGAGCGGTGTTTTTACTACTGTGGGCACATATTCATTCTCCTGATGAATTTCTACTGTAGTATAGTTCTCTTGTGGATTAATGTCATATATATTTTTTCACTCATATTTGTGAACAATTACTGTAACGACCTAAAGTGTACGGCTGATCAACTACATTGTAATAAATAACAAATAAACACAGATACCGTACTACGTCTGGAATATGGCTGTTTTTCTTCAACATGTTTATGTTTTCATAACTTTATTATTCAAGTTGCTTTGCACAGCTTCCGTTTGGGCAGCAAATGTTCAGATCTAACAATGAATGAAAAGCCAAAACCTAACACACAATACACCGTGCCTGGGGTTCCAAAGTTTGTAAACCAAACATTACTGTTATTTACTACTGTACTATTTAAACCAAACTGAAAATGACAAAATGCAAATACAGTACTGTACAAAAAACAAACAAAGAAAATAAAACCCTTCTCCTGCAGGCTTCTCACCTTGCTGTCTCGTGGTTTACTTCCTTCTGTATAGAGAGATGTCTGCTGGACGATCTGATCTGCTAGGTACAACTTACTAAGTAACCTCAATAACGTAAACGTTGCTTCTGGAAACAACCCTAAAGACTCCAAATTACTTGATATGGCAGATAAAAGTATGCCTAGTGTGCATTCAGAGTAGGTGAAGACAGGGTTTCCCAGTCCTGGTCCTCGGGGACTCCTGTGTCTGCTGGTTTTCATTCCAACTGAGTTCTCAATTACTTAATTTAACCCTTAATTGAACTATTCAGCAGCTTAATTGTTTTCAGCTTTTAAACAGTTGGATATTTCAAGTTAACTCTTTCATAAGTAACTTGAAAATCGGCAAGCTGAGAACAATTAAAAAGGTCTAATTAAGCACATTATTAGTTCAATTAAGTGTCTGATTAAGTAATTGAGAACTCCGTTGAAATGAAAACCAGCAGACATAGGGGCCCCCAGGAGCAGGATTGGGAAACCCTGACCTAAAAGACATTCCCAGACCCGTAAAAGATTTCTAATTGTGAATTCAGAATCTGTTTAGATTAACCAGTCTGACTGTGACTGTCATCAAGGCTATACGTCCTCTTCTACCTCTTCAGTGCTTCAGGTAGTCACTTCCCATACAGATAAGCCACCTTTTCACTTGGGAATTAGGCAATTACCTTAGCGATACTACAGCATCGCACAGGTCGAACACTAATTAAGCTTTAACTGTAAGCAAATACAGTTGTCTATGTAACTAGCAATTAGAAAAAAAATGTAACATTGCAATAATCACAATTTTCTTAGACATGTTTGGAGAAAATTTTCCAATATGGTAAAAAGTTAACTTACAAAACATAATCATCAAATATTTAATAATTCTAAAAACTTTATTTGTTGGTTACTTTGAGTAAGTCATTTTTCTAACGTTCTACATTCTTTACTTAACTTTGTCTAAACCAATTTCACTACCTGTGCAGAAGGTATAATACAACCTAGTACTATTAGTATATTCACTAAAGTGTCTGAGTATGCTGTGAAAGGGAATAGCTTGTATTTGCAGTTAATGCCATTGAACATATTCTCTTTTCTTTTTAGACCAATTTTGCCCAAAACAGAGATGGAGAATTGACTTCAGATTAGGCAAGTTCCTTTGTAAGCACAGAATGCAACTGACAGCAACAAGAATGACAATTATAAAAGAGGGTTCGAATTGAAATTGTTTCGCGATTTAATTTATATTTAGTTGACTTTATGAAACAGCACTTACTTATACAACCTACATGTTTAAAGACTCACACTGCTTAATACGAACTTAGCAAATGTATACTTTATCCTAGTACACTATATATGTCTTTTGTGCTTCCTCTGTGAGATATGCATGTTTTTTTTAAGAGGCAATAGATGTAAGTGTTAAGCTATTACATTTATAGTACATTCTGCTTAAATCTCAGGAGCCTATAATGAATGAGATGTGGCATGAAAGAAAATATGGCATGTGTGCAAGCATTTACAGTACATATAGGAATGGAGAATTTGAATGCATTATGCCATGCCAATTTAATGTAAAGCTTACATTATGCTATAAAGTCCACACTTATTTCCTTAATTTTATAGATTTATAAAATTATAGAAATTACAGATTTTTTAAATATTAAAAGGTTAGTTAAACCAAACCAATACTTTAAGCGCAGTACAGAAACCCTGACAAGACGACACAGTTGGAAATGAAGTAGATAAACTTAGGACAGAGGAAAGGAGACACTTCTTCATAGACAGTGGTGATGGTATGGAACGGGCTGCATAGTCATGCTGCTGAGGCAAAATCACGTGGATCCTTTAAGACCGAACTTGACAAATTCTGAGGTCAATCTCATCTCGGAACCGGATGAGCTTAGATGGGCCGAATGGCCTCCTCTCGTTTGTAAAATTTCTTATGTTAAAAAATGACATAATATTTCAAACATAGGCAACAACAACATCTTTCTACCAAGTTTCATCCCAATTGGATGACTGAGTCTCAAGATATGGCTGAAAGTTTATGCCTCATTGTTAACTCATATCAGTGAAGTCAGTAACTATGCTAGAAGCCAACCCTACTGTAAAATTAATGTTGCAGTGTCTTGTATGCAAAAAAAAAAAAAAGACAAAATCAGGGCTGATTAACTGGTCTACTGTATTGAGGGGAGTACACTAGCAGTCTGATAATTAGTTATTTTTTCTAGACTACACTAGCAGTCTGACAATTAGAGTTATTTTTTCTACAGTTGTAGTCGTTAGCCTATTTTTCATAGACCTCGTCAGTGGTCGGCAGTGTTGAAAGCGTTAATATGGTAGTCTATCAAGAAAATACTGTGGATTGAATGCTTTGCTGTTTTTATGCAATAAAGTCCTTGCTTATTTACCTAAATGCTGTACCAGCATTTCTGTAATGTTTTGTTATGGTCAATTCTCTTCATAAAGAATGTGGACTTGTGTAAAACATATTTAAGGCAAACAGGAAAAAAAAAAAAAAAAAACAGTAACAAAACAGACCAACTGCCTGGACCCACCACAGAATCTTACCTCTGGGGTTAATGCATTATTGTCAGATGTTTGGCTTGATAGCAGTATATGTGTGAAACCTTCTTCTTTTCTAACCACTATGTCCCTGAACCGGCAGTTACTTTCATTTTGTCGAACATTGTATCTGAGTCGTTTGTCAAACACATAGTCTTTGTCTTCTACCAGTTTCCGTTTTACTGCACTGTGCAAACTAATTCCTCCGTTGGAAAGTGTGGACCCTGTTTGAAAGAGAAAAAAAAGACGACAAGTTGAGTACAATGTAGCTTTCATTGTGGAAACAAAACATTAGAGAACAGTAACTGTCACAAAAAGAAAACAATAACAGAGTCCCTTTCATGTGGATGCCATGGTGTAAGTGGGCTGTTGAAATGTTTTTAATAACCAACCAAGCGGCTTGTAATATATTAACAAAGCCATCAAGATTATCTATTAAGAACATATTCCAAGAGCAAGGAAAACACACAGTCACATTATCAAAAGGAAATTGTCCATAGAAACACAAGGTATTTAGAGTCGAGTCATTACCATGGGGAAGAACAATGTGATAATTAATAAATAATTGATTTATAATTAGACCAAGTCAATCTATTTGTATGGCATTGTGGCACCCCATACTATAGGTCAATGCCAACCTAGTAGGCCAACACTCACACTATTGTAGTCTTGAAATAACTTATTTTCTGATTTTTATTTTTTACCTTTGCTTTTATTTAAGCGGTTGTGATCCAATATTGAGTATTTTTTTCTCTACATCTGTCTGTGAGCTGCCTGCCAAGGACTGACTAGACCTCCTCGTTCCATTCAAATCATGTGACAAAATGGCCTTTCACCATAACAAAATAAAATACTTCTAAAACAAACCTACATTTTCATTTTAAACATGTAGTTTTTACAGTTGGCAGCAGAATTTTTTAATTCATGAGAGAAGTCAACTGTAATTCTTCCTTTCTTTTTATGTCATTTCACACAACATTTCAGAATATATTTGTGACACTCAGTCTGTTATAGGTGGTAGTTGTGTCTGAATGCTGAAAAAAAAAAAAGATTTATTCCATGTTAGAGCTGTACTAGAAGGTTTGAAAGTTCGTTCGCTAGCCAGGAATTCGAAGATTTAGTTTTTTAGCTATTGTTTTGTACCCATTGGAGAAAGCAATGGGTACAAAACAATAGTTAAAAAACTAAATATACCACTTGCCACTATTAGGGCAATAATTAAGAAGTTCAAAACCACTGGAACAGTGGTAAACTTGCCTGGTAGAGGACGCAAGAGTATCTTGCCCCCACGCACAGTGAGGCTGATGGTTCGGGAGGCAAAGGGAAATCCAAGGGCCACAGTTGGCGAATTACAGAACTTGGTTGCATCTTGGGGTCACCAAGTCTCCAAATCTACAATTAGACGCCACCTCCATGCCAATAGGCTATTTGGAAGGGTTGCCAGAAACAAGCCTTTATCGAGAGCAACCAACAAACGTAAGAGCCTGGAGTTTGCTAAACGGCATTGGCACTTTGATTGGAACCGGGTGCTATGGTCAGATGAGACGAAAATACAGCTCTTTGGCCACGCACACCAGCGGTGGGTTTGGCGTCGAAAGAAGGATGCGTGTGCAGAAAAGAACCTCATACATACTGTAAAATATGGTGGTGGATCTTTGATGTTATGGGGCTGTTTTGCTTCCACTGGTCCTGGGGCCCTTGTTAAGGTCAACGGCATCATGAACTCTACCCAGTACCAGGACATTTTAGCCAAAAACCTGGTTGCCTCTGCCAGGAGGCTGAAATTTGGCCGCAAGTGGATCTTCCAGCAAAACAATGACCCCAAGCACACATCAAAATCCACAAAGAAATGGTTAATTGACCACAAAATCAGCATTTTGCAATGACCATCTCAGTCTCCGGACTTGAACCCCATTGAAAACCTGTGATTTCAATTGAAGAGGGCAGTCCATAAGCGCAGACCGAAGGATATCAAGGATCTGGAAAGATTCTGTATGGAGGAATGGTCTAAGATCCCTCCCAATGTGTTCTCCAATCTCATTAAACATTATAGAAAAAGACTCTGTGCCATTATCCTTGCAAGGGGAGGGTGCACAAAGTACTGAAAACAAAGGTGTCAATAATTGTGACACTTCATTTCTTTTGGAAATAAATTTATAATTTGAGAAATGTGTAATTTTGGTTGATTCCCTTGAACCATTAATAAAGTCAAATGTATTCCACATGTTGGAAAATTACAATATAGCTCAGTACTGGTATTTTTTATTTTATATATTTTCTTTTTTGCTCATCTTTATCAAGGGTGCCAATAATTTTGGAGGTGACATATATATAGAGGTGCCACAATTTATAATGCACTCCCTTTTAAATGGAATTGGAGTGCTAAAATAAATGAAGAATTAATTTAAAACACTGTTGAGGCTTGGTTTATGAAATCCATTATTGGCAGTTGCAGGCATCATACCTTTGAAAAAACGCTTTGCAGAAATCTTGTGAGCTTTCATTACCATAAGCCACCCACATTAACTATAGAAAGGTGGTTCAACAAATATTTATGCAAGGTTGAGAAAAGGTTGCCAAAATGAGCTATGCGTTTCCTCTACTAGCAAGTAATTTTAAAAGCAAGATTAAGCACCTGATCAGGGGTGTAATGATACACTGAGACTGGTTCTTAAATTGGGAGCCAGGACTCCCTCAGGAAACGTTTCAAGGAGGTCACGAAATGCCACATCATTAGCAGACATACTATACATAATGGTTTACTGTATGTAGACTGGAAATGTCATATCAAATAAAATGTGAATGTGGAAATGTGAAACCATTTTGCTTTAGGTGACTTTGGCATAAGTAGAGTAGCTTAGGTACAGTACCTGAGGTTTAAAATGATTGGAGATAAGGCATGTGCAGAAATGTATGGAATGAATTATGGGAAACAATTAACCATGGTAACTTTGTAAAAGAGGGTGGTTAGGGGTTGGTTGCACTTGAATGGATTAACATCTGAAATTTCTATTGATAATTACGAAGATAACTAAAACAGACTATAGTCATGTATGTCCTGAGCCTACTATTATATAAATAGTGGGCATGGAGGCATACACAGATAGCGAAGCTCAGTCAATGCATTTTTTTGCACTAAAAAGTGACACAAACACAGCATATACCTTTTATGTTATGCATAATCATTTCAAAAGAATGCCAATATTAAATCTACCGATTACCTTATTTTGTTTCAAAGCATGTTGTGTTTGGATTATATGGCAATATTATATAAAAAGAAGCTAAGTGAAGTACGATAGTTAAATTAGTCAAGATTTGTGAGATTAATTAAAATGTTTTGCTTTTTGTTAACAGTAATGAATAACCATAGTTCAGATAGAAATGACTTCTGTTAAAATATAGTATTTTTTTATCATTATTACAATGTTAAAGGGACATCCGATGCAGACGCACGCATATTATTTTCAGTTGTTAAAAACTCAAGTCCTTTGTATTTCTTTTTTTTATAATCGAAGTGTTCTAATTTGAATGTAAGTTGTCCCTTTTTGTTTAACTATTATGCACAACAGTGTTTTTAGTTATTGGATCTTCTGTTAAAAAAAAACAAAAAAAAAAAAACGAATGTTTGTTCTTTATTTTAAAAAATAAAACGTCAATGCATCGATTACCATTGATAAATGCCTATACGATAATCGAATAAAAAATTAGGTTGCCGATTGCACCACTAATGCTAGTATTTAAAATGTCTTTCTCGCAAACATTTCGTGTTTTACAGTATGCGTCTTGTGGCTCTCGGCCATATGAAAATGTGCCCATGGGTAAGAATAAGAAAGATTTCGACCATCACACAGGAAATATTGACCTATTTTTCCACTGTGCAAATTGCAGACAAATTGCCTGCTCCGTAGCAAATGTAAGATGTGGGCAGTTTGCCCAAAAAAGTATAACATATGTGATTTTTATCCTAGAACAAAGAAGAATTAGAAGGACATTGTAAAAGTAGCTGATAAAGTTAACCCTTAACAATACTTTAAGCATAGCACTGAAACCAGGACCAAAGGACATAGGAATTAAGTGGAGACATACACAGGACAAGCGTAAGATACACAGAGTGGTGAGGTTATGGAAAGGGAAACCTAGACATGTTGTTGATGTTAAATCATTGGGATCCTTTAAGACCCAACTTGACAAAGTTTTGAGATCAATGAACCAAATGGCCTCCTCTTATTCATAAATTCCTTATGCATGGCCATGGCCCCAAGGTATTATTTTTCTGTTCCAGAACAAAAAAGTATTCCGTGGGGTCTTGATAAAATTGAACTCACGATTGACAACTCGAATCATCCTGCCTTGTATATTCATCGCTTTTGATTGGTTGATTGTGCATTATTTATGCTCTTTTGACATATGGGTTTCGATTAATATAAATCTACATGATGGAGCTAGATTGTAAAGCTCATTATTTAATTAATTAAAACCATTTAGGAAGACAGGCCTACAGAGATGAAATCATCTAATTTCTAGCGGTATCCTGGTGGCGACATCTTCAGATACAACTCCCACATGCAAACACACATTTTGTACAATTATCCTATATCAAGTACATCACTTCAACTGAATAATCATTTGACAGTGTGCAACACACGTGACAGTCAGCCACTTCATTGGTGGAGAGCTACTGCATATCACTCAGCTGGGTTGTTGTTTGGTTGAATCTTCAAGGCTGTTTGTTTGAAATTTCTGACTGCATTACATAACAAGTAACCAGCATGCATTTAAAGTCAGTGTTGAAGAATATGCTATTCACTTTCCTTTGGTTATGAACATAACACATGGGAACTGTGTGTATATACAGCGGAAAAGATCAAGAGTTAATCTGATTATAGTCAATTATTATCCTATACATTGCCCGTTCTATCAAACCCATTGTGAAAAAGCCTGTTAGTAAAAGAGTTGAGCTGGAACTAATGAAACAAAATCTTCAGATTATCTACAAATGGAAATGAGAGAGCATCTTAATTGTGAGCTGGTCTTTATGAAGCTGGTCACTAGCAGAGACTTTACAGTAAAATGTGTTGATTTGTAATTCACTACGTATATCCTTTGGGATTATAAAAGCAATACACTATTATATTTACATTAGATTCTTGACAGCAGTTTTGACTCTGCGATTAATAAAATGTTTAATCTGCTCATTATAAATCATGAAAGAATGGCTTTTCATATCCTTTGAACACTGAAATTAAAAGAATATAAGCAAAACTCATTATAAAAAGCTGATGTATGGCATGCTCTTTTGCAATATAATAGCATATTTTTTCACAGTTGAGAGATATATAAAGAACCCGTGACATTATTGTGTTTTGGCTATTTAATGTAATTAAATTAAACACACATTTTACCAAACTACTGTGTGTTTAATCAAATAAAATTTAGATCCACAGTGTTTCTAACAGCAATTCAAATTTCACTGCTTCTTAGATAAGCATCCTTAATGAACATCACATACTTTAAATGGTTTTAGAATGCTACAGGTACTGTTCTGGTCTTAATTATGCGCCAAACACCAAATTGAAGTCCAGAATAAAATATTCAGAGTTCTTCATTTTTGTATTTTTATTACTGGAAACTAAGGTACTGACAAGGAATGCAATTGACTGTAGGCCTGAAATTGCCCAATCAAGTAGTGTACTTGCAAACTACTGTATTTTTGAGCTCTTCCGAGTTACTTCTGAGTTAATTGTTCATCACTTTGTAACTGCTAAATCTAATCCCTTTTTGTTTTTCTTTGGATCAGACATTTGTTGGAAATATGGTAGAAATTGGGGCTACAATCATTTGCCTGTCAATTACCAGTAAACTTTGAAAAAAAGGCGTAAGCAACCCCTAAAAACAAAAGAAGAACTATGAATTGACCAGAGAAATAAGTGCTCAGATAACAGCTCTTACAAAGAAGTAGATGTAGTCAAAGCAATATATATATATATATATATATATATATATATAAAATACCGGATTAAAAATACTGTATTACAGTGAAATATGCCCTACCTTACCATCCATACTGTGGCTGCCTGGTAATGTAATTTTGTCCTTGCTCAATAAATATCTTGGTATCTATGAATAGATAATTGTCTCCTTTTCAAATATATGCAGAACGTTTTAATTTGCAAGCTATCTCACAAGTGCATAGAAGCATTCTGGCAGTGCAAGTCAAAGTGAATTAAATGAGCTGTCCTTTCCAAGCTACAGAGACCAATAATGGAGTGAAAAAACACAACATCTTGAACACTGGTATCTACAGCTTGGAAAAATTAATGGAGAATTCTGTATACTGTTCAGTACTCTAAACTCAATTAAATATAGCAACTGCACAGCTTTTGCCATCAGATTAGATCCAAAAGACATAAGTGACCTACAGTATACACATCAAAGCTGGACTAAGAAGCAGCAGGTGCAGTATATCCTTCATCTTCCATCAGATTTTTGAATGAAACCGACAGCTTTACATTGTCTTCAGCAAGACTGTACATTAACTAGAGTATATTAAACTGCTCTGTTAAATTACTAAGTGTGCCAAATTGACAAAAAAGCATGATCTATGGACAAAGCATTTTTTGGAAGCTACTGCAGAAAGAGAAGATTTCACTGCCCTGTGGAAAGAATGCAGCTCACATAGCAAAAGACAAATAAACATAAAACAATAAAATAATGACGTACCAATTCCATTCATAAGCGGGGAGTCATTAACTTCCAAGTCGTCCACCAGTTCATGTTCTCCATCGTTTGCTAATTTTTGTTCCCGGGCTGTATCTCTATAGTGTAAGGAGTCTTTGTCCAGACTAGTGTCTCCATTTTGTATTCCATTGTGTGGCTTCCTCATGGGCATGATCTGCAGTCCACTGGGGGTGGTCCTATATGTCACAGTCTTCGTAGCTCTGTCAAGTGCGTGTTTACCACCATAACACCGTTTTTGCTTTTGGGAGCCCATCGTGTTAGTCCTTTTCTTTTTGTGGGTTGCCACTTTGCCTCTGACAGCCTCAGAAGAGACCGCTCGCCCTTCCCTGAGAAACCGGGGACCCCCAACCTGCTTGCCTGGCTTGGCGCGCTTGTCCTTGGGAATGGGAAGTCCATTAAAATCATCAATGAACTCTTCACAGTGTTGGAGGTGATGCTCAGGTTCCCACGTGTCCTCATTGCTCCCGTAGCCTTTCCACCGGATAAGATACTCCCATTTTCCCTTTTTGTTCTTTCTCTTATCTACAATTTTTTCAACCTAGATAGCAAAAGGAAAACAAAAAAGGATAAGAATATTGGTTTATTGGCCATGAAAATATCTCAACAGGGTTCCAAGATTAACCCTAACTGCCTATCTGGATGGATTAAAAGGTTCAGATCTACTCAACACATCATTTTTCTGAAGAACATATTTCACATTCTGAAACCTTGTACCTTGTTTTTTTATTCCAATAATAAAGTAGGACATGAAGGCTGCGTAGACTCCAATTACTGCCACGACAGTGGCGTCACAATCTTCCTGACACTACATTTGAGTTGCCTTTCAGTTACCTGGTTCAAAACATCCAGTAATAGTAGGCTACTAACCATTTTCTCTTCTTTGTGTACACAGTATGATGATAGTGATGGTTGCTACAGGGTTTGAACAAATCAGTAACTGCGTTGCAAAAAGCATACTATAAACATCCAATTATATCAAATAACAATAAATGAAATAAACAGGTAACAGTACAATTAAATAAGGTTCTGTGTTTTTTTTTTGTAGCATTTATCATATAGCAAATAAGATGTTTTTGGTGTGTGTGCTCGCTATCACCTATACCTTTAGGATTATTTGAAGCATATATATCTATCATATTGTAAAATATATGGAATTTAAACATTGACCTTGCATTGTAACCCTGTAATGTCCTGTAGCACCTGATGTTAAAAGTTAAAAAAACTAAAAATATTTATAGTGTATGCACATCATGGGTGTGATCCCATGTGTCAAGTCTGCAAGGTGATTCAACTGTTTTGGAGGGACACATAGCCATTATTTGATGATTACCACCTATATGTCATGTTGGGAAGTTGGATTGGAAATCTGCAACTGTTCCACAGAATGGTCCAGAGAAATCTGTGCTTTGGTGTACATGGGTATGCTTTTCTCCTGATGAACTTCATCAGCTCTTGCAGTGATGCACTAGTTTTTAAAAGAACATTGTGCGTGCACTGAAGTAGATCAATGGATGACAACCTAACATCTAACTGGAACGACAAGGGATCTGTTTGAGGGTACATTCAGTACAACAGCTCAAAGAAGCTACTCTCCAAACTATGAAAATGTATAACGTCTTTCAACATTGTTCTTGCAACCTAAAGTGAAAGTGATCATGCAAGAGAAAACCTAGAACAAGTAATCACACAGCATTGTATAAAGATAAAGTTACAATGCCTGCTTTGTATAATGAGGTGTCTACAAAATGGACAAAGGATGCAGAAATTCTTGGGAAACTTCTGAAGAACAAGCCTTTGGCAGAGTTATAGCAAGATTTGCAAGAACTGCTTAGAGGCAACTGACAACCCGTGTTACAGTAATATACAGCGGGGCTATCGTACAATAATGAAAAATGGCATGACAGTAGATAATGGGGTAGACACTCCTTAGTTGTCAGATTTTGGAACCTGTATAAAGAACCACTGAATGAAGCAGGATAATTGCTGATTGACTATGTTGGCCAGGTCTAATGGTTAATGATTATACACAGGGGTTCACATAACTGCTACGCAGATACGCATGCACACCAATAAAACAAAATTCATACTACCATATTGATTTTAAGACGCAAATGCTTAACGTCAGTACATTTTTAACAGGAAAGCATTTTTCATATAGACAGCGAGGGTGCTCACGCTTGCAAGGTCAAGCATATTATCTGGCTGTGGCCCATACCTGCCTACCTCCCGATTTTCTATTGAGTCTCAAGGTCTCTGGGATCTATCAACGATCTCAGTGTAACTGAGCTTATTATCGCAGACCATAATTAAATACAAGTCTCCATATTTCACTTAAGGCCAGAGGGTTCCAATTCACTAAAAAGTCCATCTTTGCTAGCGCCATCATTGGCTGCTTCAAGGTTTTATAAAAAAAAAAAAAAATTGAGAGCAATAGATGTAAGCACTCCAGTTCATAACATCGATCATTTTCTTTTAATGGACACTTGAAACAGCAGGGAGGGATCTCGATTTAGCTGTCCATTCAGGGAAGAGGGATGTAGTTACAGGGAGTGGCGTTGTGGAAGCTCACTGAGGTTTCACTTCCTAAACTGGGCGCAGATGAGAGGAGGTGTCGAGCCATTACATTTAAGCAGGAGTTTAAAAAAAACATTTACTTAAGCATTTTACATAAAATAATATTTTGTTTCCCTCAGTAATATCCTTCTATAAATACTGTTGTGCCATCAAGATACCCAGTGTTTTGTTTTTTGCTTTTGAATCCCCCCGGCTGAAATTTGGTGGTAGGCTATTGAAATTAACAGAAAATGTGTGGTGATCTGTTAAAAATTGTAATAACCAACAATCTGGACTCCTACTTAAGCATTCAGAAACTGTTGTTGGCAGTGCTGCTTGAGCGTGGGTTTCCACAGGTCAGCATTTAAAAAAACAAACATCGATCCCATCTAGTATCAGCCTCATGCCTTTCTGCCCTGATGCATATTCATATGTGTAAGACGACCACTGAAACCTTTGATCCTGAACAGGGGTGCAAATCATTTTTTGAAAATTGGTGATAAACTGTTTTCAATGTTTAGCACCAGACAGCCTACTGGTGCTAAATTATTAAATATCACCGTCATCAAGCCCCCCTTACAACGACACAAACCTTCTCTCCTGTGTATGTGGATGGGGGGGGGGGGGGTGGTCATTTGAGTAGTTCAGACCCAATGAGAAACTATCATCATCATCATCTATGGTTGCTAACAAATAAAAAAAAAAAATCTAATAAATTAAACATGTCTACTAGCGTCAGAATTTAATATGATGTACCCTGATGCTAGAATCTAGCTCCAAATTTGCACCCCTGATCCTTGACATCACAATTGTTTGAACTGTCAGAGGAGGAGGTGGAGCTAGACAGCGACTTGGATAATGGACCCTAATTTTGGTGAGTACTCACGGGAGAACCTAATGATAAAAGTTATGTGAACCCCTGATCATACACATATACTGTATATACTAGTGTACTACTCATAAAAATGGAACTAACTGTTAAAGCTTTTCATGTGAACCATGATGTTTTTATTTTCAGCAGCAAATTTCATTCCTTCAGTTCTTTTCTATCATATTCCCTGCATTTCCCAAAGATTGTAACAGATACAGCAGGTACTCTGTTGGTGCCGAAAACAACAGAAACAGTGCCATTAATCATAGCCTGTTTTGTAACTGATCACCACCTTCTGTTAACCCACCATAAAAAGCATTAAAAAAAGAACCCCGCAGTCATATGATTTAAGAAACACATGGTGGGATCTCCAATAGCCAACTGAAAACCAAACTTTGTGTTTCAATCAACTGTGGGGACATCTGCTCCAGAGGTCTTTCCCAGTTACAAGTGCAGGCAATTTAAATTGTGAGCTGAGTTTGACAAGCAATTGAAACTTGATATTAAATCCCTGCTGTATCCCGTTACAAGCTGGAATTCCTCATACAATACAGGGGTTTCAGTTGGATTGTTGCAAATGTCTAAACTTGAGGATCAAGACCAATACAGCTCGACAGGCTGTGTAAAACAAGCAGGGAGCTTCAAAGAAATGCAAGTATGATTATCCAGACTTTGAGTTTATCTAAACAGCTACCTGATGTTCACCTGTCATGTTATGTGTACTTTTCTTCTTCCCTGTTGTCATAACAGAAAATGAGTCAGTCCTCTCCCTCTCTCCCTGATATTTTCAGTAGTACAGTGCTGTCGTAGTATGTTTTTTTTATAAGAAACATTATAATAACAATTTAAATAGTAATAATGTGATTAATCAAACACTTTGTTAACAGCAACACCCATTGATCCCAATCTGTTTGTGTAAGATTGTACTGCACAATATCATGTTGTTACTGTTATATCAGTTAAAGGAAATCAGGAAATGTTGCCAAATATAATAACAACATATTTAACTGATAACATTTAGAAACACTCTTAAAGCTGATAAAATACCAACCTCATACTGTATGTAAAAAATATGGGGCACTATACCTAGAATAAAATCAAAATTTTCAGAGGTTGTCATTTTCACTTTGAATAAAACATGCATCAGACATTTTTGCACAGATTAATATTACATTATTTGTGGCTCAGAAGGCAACAACACCTGGCGTGTAGATTCAGAAGCTTCCTGAATGACAATTATACGGGATGATCGCCTTCTCTCAAAGAAGG
Organism: Acipenser ruthenus; assembly: GCF_902713425.1. NCBI lineage: Eukaryota > Metazoa > Chordata > Actinopteri > Acipenseriformes > Acipenseridae > Acipenser > Acipenser ruthenus. The sequence continues at coordinate 23,396,300 of NC_081208.1, forward strand.
CCATTTACTATTGCTCAACAACTTGCACACCACTGGTGGTCAGCAAAGACATCCCTGATGATCGTACAAATGTTTACTCCAATGGAGACTGATTTCATATCCGCCACTTCTTAGTAACCCTCACCCCCAGCTCGTGGCTTTGAAATTGCAGTGGGATATTAATAGGTGATATTAGCAACACAACTGGCGTTTGTTGGTGTTCAATTACGAATCCCCATGTTGTCTGGGTCAAAACGATGAAGAGATGTGTGCAGAGCTTTCCCAAAGAGACAATCCAGCCTGGCAACAGCACAGTCATGGTGTGTGGTGCCATCGGCTTCAAATCCAGATCACCCCTTTTTGTTTAAGGCAACATGACAAACTAGCACGTTTTGTCAATGTGGCCCACCTCCTTTGGGGTGGGGCAATTTCAGTATTGTACATTTTTTAATTATATGGTCATCAATTGGATCATTTCAAACAATTCACCTTTTCTACTGTCAAAGTGTAGTCCAAACATAAGTACACATACAGGGCGCGAAATAACCGACGGCACCAGCGGCAATTGCCGCAATGCCTCTCAAATTAAAAATAAACTTAAGGCAAAAGTTGCCTGTAAGCCCACCCATCATTGCCACCAGTGTCCGTCAGCACCAGCACATCTGATCTACAACCCATTCACAAACTTGCTCAGCGTTAGCTGGGCCATTCTGACACAATTCAATACAATTCTGTCTAATCTCGTCCTGCGACAAAATGACTCATCATCATACTGCATTATTGTTCCCATTCTTTTTACTGTGCACCTCCCATCACTTAGCCATGAGAAAGACATATTGTATCATTGGTTAATGACGGGATTTTTCCATCTGTGAACTTCCAACTCAAAAACGTTTAAAAAGAAGAAGAGCTGTCTAAAGCGGCAGCGAAGTGTTCTAGGATTGACCTAATGTTCAGGTTAGAAATGGGTGCACAACAATTCGTCCCCAACAATAATAATAATAATAATAATAATAATAATAATGTGAATTTACTTTTAATTTTGAAAGCAATAATTACAGTACAATTAAGAGCAAGATACAAAATACAATGACTTCAGTCCTAATAAGTGCAAATACAAAACACAGTACGATTTGATATCGGGACAATTGAAGAGCAGATAACAGTGTTGATAGTTACATCAGGGTTAGATACGAGTGCAAGTGAAATACAAAATACTACAGATTGGACTAAGTGCAGGATTATATACAGCAAAATAGGGAGCAGATAAGTGCAAGTTAAAGTGCATTAGATTTGTGACAGAACGGGCTTAAAATTGCAATACTTTACAATGCAACAGTGCAATACACATTCTCACTCCTTTCATGTCTTCAGTGTATATAACTGCAAATGTATATACATTTCAATGACAGCTGCTGTTTTGTAATTCAGTGTTATCCCCCCCCCCCCCCCCCCAAACACGGACGCTGAAAATGAACACACAATAGGTAGATAATTATGAGTTTTGCTCAAATTCTTAAACCAAAAAAAACAAACTGAGCAAGCAGCTATGACATGGTTCAAGTAGCAGCTTCCAGCGTTACGGAAGAGATAACATAATAATGAAACACAACCTTGAGAAGTTTTCATTTATTTTTGTGCAATACATTCTCACTAACTTACGTAGTTCTGCATTTTAACTAGTAAAACGTGTGCTTTCAAGAAAGGGGTTTGAATGTGAATGCTTAAATACAGCATACCTTTTTTTCCCTGAATGTCCAGCAATGCACCATAACAAAAGTGTAAATCCTCTGCAACTGTTAATTTCAAGAACTGTGAAACTATATATAAGGCCTCTCAAATGTAAACATCCAACACTATGTACATCCAGCTGTTCATCATTGTGATGCAGAGCACTCTCTATTGCCTGACGTAGTTTCTATTTCGAGTTTTCATTTTCAAAGCCAAATTGTTTGTACAGGTTGTACAGGTTTTGTAACAGCGGTTAACAGACTGCAGTAACGCAAACACTACAGCCTGAATATCTCATTTGACCACTATCATTGTTAAACTAAAGCCATGGGTAAATCTTAAAACATACATTTAGAGATATCTCAAAATGATTTCCAGATATATTTAAATGGAGTTTTAAATTAGAGATCTAAAATGCATTTTGAGATATCTTTAAATCATTTTAAGATATCTCAAAACACTTTTCAGATATCTCTAAATAACTTCCTGTTCATTTAGAGATATATAAATCATTTAGAGATATCTCTAAATAACTTCCTGTTCATTTAGAGATATCTCTAAATCATTATTAAGATACCGGTATCTTGAAATAATTTCCTGTTCATTTAGAGATATCTTGAAATGACAGTTTGGCGTACCATCCTTGCAAATATCTGTATCTGTAAATCAATTTGAGATATCTTTGTTTCATTTTTAGATATCTCAAAATGAAATTAAGATGTCTTCAAAAGGGTTTATTTACAGATATTGTCTACTCATTTAAAGATATCTGCAAATTATTTACAGATATCAATCTTATAACTATTTCAATATATCTTAAAATGCAATATATCTTAGAATTTTAGGACTGAGACCATTTAAAAAACAAAAACAAAAAAAAAAACACCTATACACATAATTTTTATATTTTATTTATCATGTAATAATAGCATATATTCTACTCAGTTCAACATAAACTAAACTCAGAAATCTCGTTCCCATGTGTAACATACAAAATGCTGAGGTGCTGTTGCATTTATGGATAAAGTTACCACCTTTCAGAAGACTAAATATGGGACATGTCATAATTTGCAAATACAGGTTACCCAGTGTTCTTTCAATGAAAACTCAGTAGAAGTGCAACAAAGAAAGAATAAGAGTCTAAGCTGTAAATCTCCCTCCCGACCAGAAAGGGCGCTGTGTAAGGTGGATGGTATGCTTCCCCGTAGACTGGTCGACTTGATGGTGAGCGGAAACCGGAAGTTGTCCATCTTGGCGGAAGCGCGTATCCCTTGTGATCAGCTACGGGGCAGGCAGCGATTGGAGAAAGGCTGGCGCCGGGCTGATTGCAGGGAGGAGTTGGGTAGTACAAAGGGGGCGTGAGTACTTTCCCTTACGCTAAAACTAATCATCCAGCTGGAGCCTGTATTTTGTTGTTTTTGTTTCTGCAGACGAGTAGCATGGAGATCAGGAGCTGCAGCCAGGGTGCCAGCTCACCATTACGAGTCACCGTTTCACTGCACAGCACAGCAACTGTCACAGGCACTCGGATCACTTCGGTGTATTTACACAAAACACAGGATAGGATTTGTATTTCAATCCCACTGGGGTTTCTCAGTATTTAAACACTAAGCAAAGCAGATTCATTTATTCAAATCCATTCAATACCAAAACAGCATTGGCTCCAGGACAAAGTTTGCACACATTAAAAAAAAAAAATTGCATATACTAGTAGAAAATAAAGATGAATCTGTTTTATATCACCTCGCTTAATATAATGCCCCGTTTATTATCACGATTTTTCAAAAACCACTTGCCACGTGCTATAGGTTCTTTGAGAAATTACCTCTCTTGATATCATCTCACAAACCCGCTTATTGTCACGTTTTGTGCAGCCTGTCAAATGCTGCGTGTCCGGGCTTTACTCAGTAACCACAGAATAGAATTAATTTCCAACGCAGCTAACAACCAACAATCATCTTGGCTGATAAACTGACATTTTGTGCTGCCAAATGCTGCGTGGGCGGCCTTCAGTTACAAAACACCAGTGTCACCAAATATTAACAGTCAGTCTTACACAAATGCACACAAAAAACACCAAGAATTACAGCTCTCATCAGTCAACAATTCATGCCTTTTTTAGATAATGACAACACTGTTTCGTTCCAATTAATGATACCTGTGAGGGCACTGTGTAAAGGGAACAGAGTGCCCTGGACTGGATGGCCTGACAATTCATTCCCAGGGTTAGGTGGAAGTTGGACATCTAGAAAGGGGGCGGCGCTACGGTACACCAAGTCATCGACCCAGAAGGGAAGCGATGTGGCAACCGCGGACTGGAGGAGAAATGGTTGCTCTCGCTAACCAAGGGAGTGTGACTGACGATACAAAGGGGGATGTAGCAAGGTGATCTGTTCCTTTGTTATGGTTAAGCTTAACCGGAAGGAGTACTGTGATTTATAGCGAGTGTTTTGTTGTTTTGTCATGTCTAAAAATCTACTTGTTTCTTAGACGGCTAAGACGATCTGGAGCTGTCGCTACAGGCCAGCATTAAACCCGGACAACACTGCACCAATGTACACGGATAAACTGTATTTCACCACGAGCACTATAGCACACGCTGTGGACTTGTGACAACGTGTGTGTGTTCTACTGTGTTTATTATTTACGAACTGCGTCCTATTATTTTGGGACTGCAACCCATTGTTTTGGAACAGTGCAATACACATTGCTGTGTATTGCCTAGGATTATTCTTTGTGGTCACCAGACCAGGATTATAAAAATAATCCTGTTTGGATTGTGAACTTTATTGTCTGTCTTCTGTTTCATAATCACATCACCTGCGCACTGCAAACCACTTTGCCACAGTCCTGTACAGTAAACTATATGTATTTGTTTAAATGTAAAGAACGACTAAACGTACAGTATTGAAACACTGCTCTTTAATTCACCGTTTTATTTATTTTTTTCCCTCACACTCATAATGTGTTCATGACCTGCTTTATATCACATGTTAGGCGCGGTTTAGGCATTTTAGAAAAAAATGTCTCTTCCATCAGAATTTTAATTCCCAAACGACTCGCTTCAACATCTGCGCAAGTGCTAGTCAGAGCTTCCGTTTCCCTTCAGACCGTGTCTATGGTAACGGCTGAGCCTTGACAACTATGATTTTTTCTGTACAAACCTCACAATTTAAAAATGACACTGTATCTTTGTTTTATAATGATTTTTCGTGTTACTTCTTTTTATATTTGCATTTTGTTTTATATGTTACATTTCGTGTTATTTTGTATTTGTAAAAAACACAGTTCTCTATGTATAACCAACCTTAAATGGAGGCAACAAGCCCAGCATTTGGTCCACAGGAGCTGGAATGAACCAGCTTGTTATCTACAATGGATTCATCACAGCATCACAATATGTCTCAAACTCAAATGACTCTGCTCATGGATGTTGATAGACTTGCACACAGCTTTCACTCAGTCAAAGTGCAAGAAGTGGTGCAGAATAACATCCCCACTGTGAGTCCAAAAGAGCACACCTCGTTCTAGAACTAAGAATTTAGAAACACAAGCATGGCCAATCTGGGGGAAATGAATAAGCGCCGATAAGGCCAATTTGTGGCCCACACCTGGCTTGGAAAAATTACATTTCTGAATACTCTTACGACAGTTGACAGTACAACCCTTTTCCATAGCATTGTACTGGACTTGAAATTCAGCTGTAACTTTGGTTCAATGGGAAGAACTAACCACGATCTGAAGATGTCCTTCATAGATTTGTCAACTTGCCCTGATCTAACAGACATGGCACAAAAAACTACATGTACGATACCATGGAAGGCAGATGTCTGTTTGCGTTGAACTGTCTGTTAGAATTTTGGCTTGTTTTTACCACTGAGCCAACTGAAGATTGCCTAGCCAAGTTTCAAGTTAAATCCTATAGATTTTCTATGGGATAATCACATATTTTTCCCATTAATTCCAAAACATAAAATATCAAAGCCTCAGACTTGTTGTGACACTGTCATATTATTATGTACCATTTAAAATAACTGAATTATTTTGGGTACAGAATTTAATGCAAACAACAAAAGAAACTGGATTGGTGTCAATAAATCTCCCCCCAAAAAAACTGACACCCGTTTAATAATGCTGAGTTTGGATCTATGTTGGAAGTAAACCTGGTTGCAATGACATAAATTACAAGCACAAATCATAAGTTATGCTAAATGAAGACACTTTATTTTTATTTTTTTTAACTACTATTACGGAAAACAACAGCACCTCCCCGTAATTCATCTAGGTGTAAATTATTTGTAGTTATAATCAGAATCTTTGCTTTGAAATGGCTAAAAAAACACATCAAATTAATCAAAATAAACATATGCTGAACTATTACAAACAATAAAACAACGAGTTGGTTGAGTAAACATAAACCATTCTATAATGAGAGTCAGGTTGGGTAAACCTGAAAAAAAAAAAAACACAAAAAAACGATCTTCCAGATCTATGCAATTTTCTAAAATGTTTCTATTTTACAACAAGATTTAATTTGATAATAATAAAACACCTGTCTATACCTTGCACGTCACAGTAAATAAAACAACCTATTATCCATTTTATTCTAAAAATTTTACATTAACTGCCATTGCCAGTCTACCAGGTGACAGTGTTTTTTTTTCTTTTTCTTTCTTTTTTTTTTTTACTTACTATCACACGATTTTAACTTACCGGTTTAAATACACCAAATCCGACCTCCCAGGTTAATGTGGTTATAGTGATAGGTTAATCAAAGATACTGTAGCTGTACCATCTGCAGGCAGTTTTTTTCAAGCAAAAAAAAAAACAAAAACGTAGGCTGGTAGGTCGTGTGCCATGTCTAGAACAAGACTTCCTTGATAGGGTTACTCTTTTTAACATGGTGGAGAAGACTACCTTTACCATCATTATAATTGCATCTCCTTTTACTTAGCCTCACTTTCTACTCCCACATTTCATTGAAATATGTACAAAAGAAGTACTCTGATTTTCTTATTGAAACGGTTGCTTACACTTTTTTTTGTGAGATATAAATATTTTTACAACTGACGTCCAAACGCTATAGCCAATGATTTTTTTTTTTAATCAAACCTTTGGTGTTTATAATCTGTTAATATTAGTGTGTATCGTAGTTTACAAAATACATAGGCCTATAAAAAAATAATCACGGTTTTATATCAACTTAAATACTAAGAGGTACATTAGCATTGACAAAATCCACCCAAACCTCCTAAATTAACTGTTTTATCACAAGCACCCAACCATAATCTACTTGATCAAAAATATCCTTTCCATGACAATTCCAAGTTTAAAAGTCCAATAATTATATTATCTAAATAAAGTCTAATGATTAGCTTTGCTAAAAATAGATTCTTAACGCTCCAAGGTGTCTATTTCAACATAGTTTAGAACAGACCAGTGAATAAATCTATACCTCACTTTTTTTTTTATGAATTCAAATCGAAAAAACATAACCTTTTTCAAAATGACGCCTCATATATTAAAGTAAAGACGGACTTTATGAACATTATTGGGTTTAATCCAACAAATACTTGAATCAGACTAGCCTGCAAAACCTACAATTAATGCGTTTTTTTTTTTATATTGGGCTAATTAAGCAATTATTTAATGCAACTGTAAACTCCATATTGTAATCAAGTTACGCATTTCCAGAATCAAGTCAACAGTAGGCTACAATGTTCTGGTAACTCTCACTGGTGGTCTATGTTCATATACAAAGTACAAGATTTTAACGGATTTAGAACGTTTTCAAAAATCCAAATCCTATGTTTAAGCAAGTTTTGGATAGCTGTCGGGTAGCTTTTTATAACCTAAAAGGTATGGGTGAAGGAGTACGAATAAGAACTGACTTATCACCAACCAATAACGATGCTGCTGTTTCTTAATCAAACTCAAGATTTACACATTCACATGTCAACATATTTATTCTGTATCTTGAAATCCTGAATGATCTTGGTTTACTGTAACACAGCCTTGATATTTTGCACATTTTAAAGGAACATGGGGTGTGTGTTATTCTCCTATAGCTACTCTTCATTTGGGTTGTACTATTATTATTCCCATGGTGTGCATATCTATATCCTGCTACATACCTACTATTTAGCTTATGACAGTGTCCCATCAGTAAACCCAGACAGAAATCCAAATAATAACTTTTAAAAGCGGAAAGTGCAATTATGAATCCCCCCCCCCCCCCCCCCAAAAAAAAAAATAAAAATAAAAAACAAATAAATAAAAATAAAAAAATAAATCACAATACTGTAGGTCTGAATTATTCTGGTCACCTGCGCCATGACAACACGTAACACCGTGATCAACCTTAATCTTCAACTCAAATAACACACTTTTTTAAAAAAAATAAAATGTTAAATATATTTCTTCTGCCATGCGTACTACATCAGCATCCCGTCTGTAGTTATTGCATTTGTCTTCGTTTTTTTTTTTTAGGTATGAGCTTGTAATAACACATCGCTGTTACTTACGACTTTCCATGATTGACGTGAGTGAGTTCTTACACCTGGCTTCTGATGCTGCCGCTAACTCTATTTCAATAGGCCTGATATAATAACAATGAACCCAAGCAATGTAAAGTAGAACCCAAAGCTTCATCCCTTTACTGCTACAGCAGGGTTCGGATGGAATCTTCTGTTCCTAAGGGCTTAGGACATTGGTGATTCCATAAACGGAAACCCGTTCGTACTTCCTAATGCATTTGTCTGTCGATATTAGAACATAACCCTTGACAGTGTTTTACAGTACCTCGTAAAGGTCTCCCGAAGCCATGCTGGGTTCCAGAACTTGAGCTGGGCTATTTGCTTGATTCCTTGCTTGCTTTTTTTTTTTTAGCTCGCTGTGTAGATATGAGTAAAGCCCCGATCGGCTGGTATTAGCAAACTGTCTTGTTATTCCGAGCCAGGCGTAGCAGCAAAGCACAGGCAGACAGTGTCAATCGAGCCCGGCTGTTGTAGATGGATCGTTCTACAGCTAAAACAAACAAGGCGGGAGATTTGGGCGGTGCTGGTTGAACACTGTAGGTATACGGTGTATTTGGGTAGATCCAATCTGCCCCCTTATGGAACCCACCCTTCCGTATGAGTTTTCTTTAGGTAATGTACCGTCCTAATTACTCTATACACGACAAATGACACAATGCCCAATTGGGTGCTACCTGGAAGCTTTTGGTGCATTCCCCAACGTTGACTATTGTAGACTGTTAGATCATTTTAACCCTGGAAAGTCCCTTTAATGACGATCCTTCCCATAAAGACCAGCAAAACCATCATCAGTATCATACACATGTCTGTGTTAGCCTACATTAATAATATGGACTTGTGAGTTGCATACCAAACAGCTATAGTAGCCAAATACCTTTTAAAATAGAGCCTGTATTTCAAGTAAACAAAAAAATACAATGTATATTTTCTTTCAAATGTCAGGTATGACAAACTGGCGACAGACCATATTTGGGAATTGGAGTTCACAACAATTAGACCAGTGCCCTGCGTTTTGACTCTTTGTTATTTTTATAATGTATATATTTTTTCAATTGTTAATAAAAAATATTCTGTTGTATAAAACGTTTAAAGAATTAAACAGTACAATGTAACCATCTTAGTGTTTATTTAATGTTTGAGAACACTGTAAATAGAATGCGTTTATTTTGGTAACAATTCTGTTCAAACAGCAATTTGTGGTCAAAAGTAAAATCTCAGACAAATAGAATTAACATCTGTTTTTATTCTGAGCATGTAAATACAATCTATAGAAACAGTTAAATGTGTAAAATTTATATGTGAGATTATTTCTATGCACTTCAGTGTCCTTGTACTTGTCCTTATTAACAAGTACTTATTTATACCCTTTGATGTATGCATTCTGTAGCAGGCATGAGGACTGAATATTGTTGAGTATTTAAATTTTTAATATCATAAGTCACAACTCCTTGATCCAGATTTGTGTAGCAGTTATTATAGCCCTAAAGAATCATAAAATAAATAATATTGCTATTATTGCAGAATTCACAGTTTGACATGTTTTCATGATTTTCAAAACCTTGGTAGCTCCATGTTTTTAAAGCATTGTGCAGTATATTTAAACAGTTTGTAGTACTTTTTCTGTCTAGACTAAAATGTGTATGCATTGAGTTAGTCAAACTTGAAATCAGTGCAATGTCTAAACAGTTATATTGAAAAAGTCTTAAGTTGGTTAACAATACACATGGGTTTCGGAAGTGTATGCAAAATAATCTATATGGAGTTAGTATTTACATTACATCTGTTGTTTAGATCAGTTGAATAGACATCAGTTCACAGTTCACTATTGTGATAAATATATAATTGTGTTGCTGACCTAATAATAATAATAATAATAAAACATCTCCACTTTTGTTTGCTTCCTTGAATGGGTAACTGAGATTTAAATTTAAAAGATTACATAACTGTATAAAATGTATATTTATAACATGTGGATTTAGATTGTCCAGACTTCCATGGACTTTAGAAAACTGAAATGATCCTGTACGCACTCAGTTGTTATATATGCTGTTTTAGTTAGTTTGATCATAACAGATTCTACATATTATTATTATTATTATTATTATTATTATTATTATTATTATTATTGGTACTCAATGACTGTGTAAACAAAGGCAACCGAGTGAGAGTTTTGTTTTGTGTTGAGTGATACCTAACCACTTTACATATCTTAACAGAATGACCCTGAAAATCTGAGTATCTGCACAGCCCTATTGGAAAAATATTCTATATGACATGTGAGAATTGAGAACCAAACCCACTGTAGAATTGTTCAGGTATACCCAACCCATTGTAGAATTATCCATAAAAAAATTGTATTTGATTTACATGGAGCCGGATTTTCAATATTTCGCAAAAGACCCAGGATGATTTATGGCATTTACTGTTCAATTCATTTCAGAATTTTCTTAGTCAGCATTTGTGTCCAAGGGACAGCATATTGTGTTCTGTAAATAATAATGACCAGTGACAATGAATAGGTATTATTATTATTATTATTATTATTATTATTATTATTATTATTATTATTATTATTATTATTAATGATTTAGCAGATGCTTTTGTATGCAGTGCTGTAAGAGCTTGTTCCATTCTAGAAAGAAACTTGTATGTGAGAGCTGCTTGAATGCCCATTTTGAGATTCTTAAATCATCAAATGGTTCTCAACCACCTCCCAAAAAATGTTGTTCTAAAACAAAATTTAAAAAAATGTAGTTAAAAAATAAATAATTTAGGAAGCTAATTTAAGAGCTCCTACAAGCACCTTAGTTGTTTATTACTAGTTGTGTAACATTACCAGTTTGATTGCAAATATGGTGTAAACTTAACATGGTGATAAATGCATTGTATATGGGCCATACTGTTTAGAATGATTATATAATAAAACAATTGTAACAGTGTACAACTTAATAACTTAGTGGCAGGGAGGGTCCGTTAAGTTGTTCTGAGTATTTTCTTGCTACATTATATTACATTATTGTGTTCCTCTTTGTCGTCTATTTTTGCCCAATGTGCAATTACTGTATTCATTTTTGGTGTATTCATTTATTTCAGACATCTCAATAGTCATCTTCTTATCACAGAGAGCAGAGTATTATGCATGCTTGAGAAATGTTGCCACAACTGCTTACTTGACTTCTGTTAACTTAGTTAACATGGGGAAACACACGAGTATCCAGTTTTATTCTGACAAACTGTTTTGACCAAGTCCCTCCCAGTAACATTCTTCTTGCGAGTCAAACCCTGTAGGATTCACATTACCATTCCTATAAATCCCTCATTGGGAGCAAGGTTACCTGTGGTGGGTCCTGATTAGAAGACTAGTGATTTATTTTAATGGATCACACCTCATTTGATTCACTCTGCCTTCCATCCCTGCTGGTGTCTTCAGCTGCTGCTGAGATTTCCAAGGTCTTCAAGTCATAGGCCTTGAGAGTGAGCATAATCTGGCAGGAGGCACCTTCTCTTGGCTTGAGATTGACTCGCTTTGGGTAATATAAAGGTGTTATTTTTTCAGTAACAATATTTTCCAGATTTCAAACAAAACCTGGGGAATTCAAATCACAGAACTACAGAATATAGTGTTTATTTCTGGATCTTTGAGAGAACATCTTCAGAAATATATTTGTGCTGTTTTCTGTAAATATTCCTTCAAAATGCCATAAAGCGGGTAAACATTTTGAATTTTGAGCATTTCTCATTTGTGTGTCATTTGTTTCAATATGTCTAATTTGTTTTTCCTTTAGTTTCTCCAATAGTGGTTTTTGGAGAAACATTGCTGACATGTATCCGATTAAAAACATAAGAAAACAAGATTCTTTAAGGATCAAAGCCAAATGCATTTGCTTATGCTCATAACTGTGATGGAAATACCTAAACCAATGAAAACTGACTTCCTAGACGGACTAACTGAGAGTAATTACATTTGGCCAGTGACTTATTTAAATGGCGCAAACCATTTACAGATTGCCAGTATCAAAACAGGAACAAGATTCCTATCCCAGATGGGTATTTATTTCTAATTTAATCTTTTTCTCCCAGCTTTTGTTATTGGTTGTTTGATTGCAAGGTTAATTTCTATAAGAATTATAATTAGCGCGTGTAGTTTTGGGGTTTTATTTCTGATCACGTGATGTTCCTTTGAACATATTTTGAGCCGATTCGCTTTCTTAATCAAACACTAATTCCCAAAGGAAGTTGTTTCTTTTTACCCTCATATCTTGATTGATTTAACAAACGACCTGCATTGATCTCACCTCATTCTATCTGAACCTGCATTTCGTTCTGGCTCTAATCGCCAAATTCAGTTTTTTAATTTCCACTGCGTTAGTTTCTAGTAGTGCGTCGCTAATTTAAACAATCTGGTATTCAGTTAAGGCTTAACAACTATTAATTAAGGTTTAAAGGGAGGGAGAGAGATGGAAAATAAAAACCGAAGACTAGAAGCCCAAATTATAATGTACCGCCATGCAACCCTAATTATCTAAAGGCCATTGTTCCAGGCTATTGGTGTGTTTTTTTTCCCCACCTAAAGGGGTGAATTGGAAATCGTGGAGCAGCTTCTGCCAAAATAGAAATGCGTGTAGGAAGTTGTGATCTGTAAGAGCATCATGTCTATTTGGTGTCATTGTTGCTACCCGGTTAGTCAGCAAAGCTGTATTTCCATGGTAAACATATTGAAAAAATATATCTCCCATATAAAGCCTCTTCAGTTACTGTATGTATAATTCTACCACGTAAAGTTTCCTCTGTGTTACACTTTATTATACATAATAGGGCCAATTTTTGTACCTTATATTCATATTCCCAGTTTTACCATTGTAACTATGAAAAAAATAAATTAAAAAATGTGACCAGAAGTATAGATAGGGAAGAGTGTACATACATAGGGTGCTTTCAAATATAATGCTTTGAGTATTCGATCATTTTGATTACTTAAAAAAAAGGCATCATAGACATCACCCCCCCCCCCCTTTCCATTGGATATACAAGGTGTAGTTTAACTGTGCTTCTCTGCACCTTACTATACTTTCACCATGGTATACCGCAGTCAACTTTTATAAGGGATCCGCCATCACATATCTCAACTCCATTAACTACATGGGGGCCATTGCAAGACCAGGTTAGCCAGGTTTTACTATATAAAATGGGATACTACAAATTCTGTAATACGTTTTACAAATGCATTGCTGAGTGACTGCGAGTAACATGAACAGTATTTTATACAAACATATTTAGCTTAGTGTTTATAGATATCTTTGTTTATTTATTTTAATACTGAAACATTTCAGCTGTAAGCTATGTTTTCATATTCAGCCATTGTTTACGTGAAGTGCAGCAAAAAAAATGACATTCATTTTGTCCCCCTTTCTTGCACAAAACATAATACAGGAAAACAAACATTCAACATGAACTGTGCTTTTCTGAACTTTCTTTAAATGTGTTTAATACCAGGATTAGCAATACAGACATCATCGAGCCTATCATATATAGAATAAATTAAGACAAGAGAAACATTACAACCTGCATAAGTCATGTCTTTGTATATTTTTATTAATTACATATCACACGGCTGTACGTATGTTCATGCACACAAAAAATAAAAAATCATAAGATATACCAGCATTTGTTATTAATCTTATTTTATGTTCTTAGACTACCTATTATTCTAAAATGTAAATGCAATCTATAGTCCAACCACAACAACAAAAAGGGCTTGTATACGCCTATATGGTTCTACATATGTAAATGGCTTGAATGAATAAATACAAAATAGTTTTTCTTCCCTTGTGTCTGATCGTGGAATTGGTAACTTCCTTGTGTGTCTGATCGTGGAAATAGTAATGTCTAGTTTTATGGCTTTCATTGGTGCATGTGCCTGCTATGTTTTGTTGGAGTGGTCTCTGATAAACCAAGATCCTGTCTACCTACTTTATGGACTTTTGATGGTGTTCTGAGCTAGTTTTCCAATAATCTGTTGGAGTTGGGAACACATTTTAAGTCTGATTGTGATCGCAGTTGTGGAATCACAAAACCTGCCTAAATTGTTTAGAGTGTTTAAAATTATATCATATCATTTATTGATCATATTGTAACTATTTTTTTTTGTGTATATATATATATATATATAAATTCCTAAAACCGGATCAGTGACCAAGCCAACAGGCTTTATCTGATTTAGCACCCTGTTCACTGTGACTATATGTGGTTCAAAATACATTTCAATGTGCCATTTCAAACTGACTCATTTTATCTAGTTTAGCACACCTCTATCAAATGCGGCTGGTGGTAAATTCCGGTTTGGGTTACTAAATGTATAGCGCACTATAACGTCATTTTCCAGGAGAGTTCAGAGAAGGAGGAAACAGCTGTTAATCATGGCAGCAAACCAGGATTCATTGAGGCTGTAAGTATGTTCACGCAAACTTAAAACACAAAGGGTGTACCAAGATAAATTAAAAAAAAAAAAGAAAAAAAATTAAGCAAGTCTGACTATGCTTTAATTGTATCCCCACACACAATTTTTAAACACATTGTAATACAGTTTGTGGCCTACTAATTTGTAACAAACAATCCACTCCACTTGTCTGTGGTGACAAGTGACATTTATTGAGGCGTAAAAACTGTATGTAAAAGAAGGTGTGAAATCTTCTGGGCAATATTGTTTTCCCTAAAAATAAAGAACCTGTATAGGAGACGCCACATGGTAATGGGGCAGTGTTGTATCCCTCGTTCATTTTATCATAATGATGATAATATTCCTTAGGGCTCCTGCATAACTGGTAAAAACAAAAAAAAGTTTAATGTGCAGGTGGATACCTGCAGCTAAAACACGACAGACACGTTAAGGAAAAAGCACTGGGAAGCAGAAGAAAGGCTAATAATGTTTTATATATATAGTGACAAACCGGGGTAAGTTTGCCACTTGCAAGACCTGTCACACTGTCTTTTTGTGTAAATAAAACACTGGACCACAAATATATTTCAACAGGGCAGGGTCTGTATATTTATATTCACAAAATAAATCAAACAAAAACAAAAGCCTAACTCCTGCAAGAAGTACTAACTAAACTTATTAAGTATTAACTATTACCGGGCAGCTGTTTTCCAGTACCCAAAACACATACTTATTCAAGTATTAAAATGCCTTTCATGTTTTCAGGTCTGTTTCTGTTTCTGTTTCTGTTTCTATTTCTGTTCCCCTCCCACCAAGCTTCCTTCAGGCCTTAGCTTTAATGCAGACCCAGACCAAACATTTTGCAGAGTTTAACATGAGTTTAAAATGATGTCAAGTCTGTGCTCTGCATCTTTACTTCAGCGAGGAAGTGTGTGTTAGGCCTTGTAAATCAAGCTCAAAATTAGTAGTCACATGTTAAGTATATTGTGCTAATCTTATATTTGCATTGCATACTTAAGAATCATCACCTAAGAAATGTGTTATGTAATCCCATACGAACTTTACCATGATGTCCTCCAACAGCTGTTTAATCACAAAAGATTTGCCAAAACACATGTGTGGAGCAAGTCACAACCCCCCCCCCCCCCCCCCCCCCCTCAAGGTAAAATTAATCTCTTCTAGCAGTTTCTCAAGCTACTGCCAAAAAATATCCAAATCAAGATGGCTATCTTGTTACCTACATATAGAGTTTTTAGTTGAAACAATTCTCTTAATATTTTAGTATTTCTGAGTAGTATGTTCCGTTTTTTTAATTTTAAACATCTGCTATGTAGTTGCTCTTTCAAATCTTATTCCTATTCAAAAAAAATGTTTATAGTTTAAAAAAGGGTGCCTGTTTGCACATACATTGTCACAGCAACCACATACATATAGTGCCAAACTAATAACTCCTGATATATTTAGCTGGGAACCTTTGCAAAAAGGCATATTCTGGTACAGTATATGAAGCAGCCTTGCAGGACTATAAGCATCATGCTATGGATGTTTTTCATGGTCGCCCCAATGTTTAAAGGGTACATAAGGACCTTTTTATTTTATTGTGCTACATGTTTCCATGTGTTGCTACGACTCTGTACGTAAGGTGTGTCTAAGTAAGAAATGTAAGAATTTTTTAAGCCATGGTTATTACCCCTTTAAGCTTATGTACCAGCTCAGGTGATATCCCTATGATTACCTTAAGTGAGGCTGCTGGATCAAATGCCAATTAGCATAACTGTGTTCCCAGGAGGCCACAGGTGAAGGGAAGTCCCCTAATGAATGGTTTAAGTCACTTCACCAGAAATGCTCCCAAAGCACATACCAGTAGTTGTAAGAAGAAACAAAGCCCTTCTGAAATAAAATGCAATTCCCTTTACTCTATGTTCTGTTGAGTTTTATCTTTTAATTTAATTCTAAACATTATTTACTCTTTTGGAATGGTACATTTCTATTTTTATCTATGGGCATTTTGCATGGTGTGTGAAACACAATTTAGAAAGCAGTATTTTTAAAAACAGCTATTGATACAGAACATGAAAGTGGCCCTTGCATGCTTCATGCATCTCTAGGTAAATCACAATGAAAGCAGGTTAGTAAACTTGTCAGACCACGGTTTCCTGTGTCAAACGGTTACTACGGTATATACTGCAAAGAAACTGCAATCCTGTATGAGCTATTTTTATATGCAGGTTTGAAATTAAACTTCCTCATTTTACTTCCATCTTCAACAAAGACAACCCTCATTCATTTTGATTCACGTTGAGTTCTTGGTGTTAGTTTAGTGTGCTTTTATATAGTTAAGTTTATGGTTAATTTTTTATTGACGCAGTGTCATATAGTTGGGACAAGAAGATGAAAGTAACTAAGCACACCTTTTTATCACATATGATTAAAAGTAAAATATAATGTTCAAACTAGGAAAATTGAGTCAGAAAAAAACAAATGGAATCATCAGACTAGGGAACTGAAAGCAAAACTTATTTTAGTTGAAAAACAAAACTTCAGATGGTGTTATGTAGCTTTGCAAACTTTGTGGGAAAATATATTTTTTTAAAAGAAATAACTGTGTGGCAGGACAGAAGCTGTATACTGTGTGGGGATGGAGTTAAAAGCAATTCATGCTACACAAATTCCCTCCAATTGGGCAGGCCAACCAAAAATGTAAAGATATGCTGTTTAAATAGCTGGCCTCCCTAATTGGAGGTGTACGAAAACCCCTGTGAGGAATGTGGTCAGGTTAAATTGGTAAATTGATTGCCACTTTAACCTGGCCTCATGCATGTAGGTAGAGCTCTGTCTGTTAGAGTCAGTTTAGCTCAGGAGAGTGGGTATCTGTGTGCGCTCTGTTCTGGTCACCAATATTTCTATCTGCTTGGGTGAAAATTGCATCTGACCTTGCTTGAAGATCTGTACAATTTTGATTTATATTTTGTAGTTTATACTAGGGTCCTGCGTTTTACGCGACCTGTTTTTTTCAATTGTAATTCAACTGCTATCCCCTAGATGTCCCTGCAGCCACTCCAGTTATAGTAATCGAATTTACAATTAATAAATCAACACATTACACTTTGACTAATTAGAAAAATAAAAGCTAATTATGATGAGTATAAATGATAATTGAATAAATTGATGCGTTAAAAGAAAAATCGAGACACCTAAACATGGAGTAAAAGACATCGCAATCAAAAAGCATTTCATTGAGTGAACGCACACAACAATATCCACCTGGTGTTCTGTACGCCGATGGGTATAATTTATTTTGCACAACTTGCAATTTATCTATGGACCACACTCAAAAGTCAACAATAGATCGACATTTATCATCATAAAAACACAAAAAACGAAAGGCTGAGATGGATAGCTATGAGACGTCGTCCTCCAGTAAAAAAACGTAAGGGTAACAAAAATTATGAACGGCGATGAGATGTTCTTTTCGATTTGACAGAGGCATTTGTTTGTGCTAATATTCCCCAGGAAAAAAACTGATAATCCCAAACTACGTGCATTTCTGAACAAACAATAAATGCGGGAGCAATTCCTACAGCAGGTCAACTGAGAAGGGAATATCTACCCCAAATTGCTGAGTTGCACAAGATGAAAATTGTACAACTGGTAAAGATGTCTGACAGTGTATCTGTAGTTACTGACGAGTCTACAAATGCAAAAGATCAGTATGTTTTGCACATTTTGTTTGTTCTCCAAGGACTATCGAATACCTTCGAACTGAAAGTAATATTAGCCGATACAGTTAATCTGCACTCTGTGAATTACTCGGTGGCACAGGGCGTTGTGAAATGTTTAAACGCATTTGAAGTTAATTTTAATAATGTTACTGGATTTATCTCTGATAATGCCAGTTACATGATCAAGGCATACAATGACATTCTTTAAAGTTTACTGTCAAATTCAGTACATTTGACTTGTAATGCCCACATAATAGCCCTTGCCAGCAATGTCTTGGCAAATAATTTTCCGAAAGCAGACAAGCTGGTTGCAACCATTAAAAAAAAGTGTTTAAACATTGCCCAAGACCACCTGACAGAAGCAATCCAACAAGAAGACTGTACTTTACCCAAGCTGCCACCTGAGCCGGTTTGGATCTGGAAGCCCTCCCATTATATTCTATTCCAGGATTGATGCTGACTGTAAATCAGAAAAGGACAAATACCTCCCATATGCAAAATAAAACGGCAGTAGAATGACTTTGAATTAATTTGGGATTAAAGCTGAAGAATAATTTTCCAATTTAACACGAAAGGCTAAAATATATTTGTCAGTTGTTACCAATTCTGTATATGCTGAAAGAAGTGTTTCTTCTTATGGCCACGTTTTTACAGAACAACGTCAATCTATGAATGAAGGCAGGGTTAACCAACTGACGATGCTTAAGGTTAATAGCAACATTTAATGCATGGGACATTTTCTTTCATGAAACTAAGTGACACTTAATGTGCTGCTTGCGATCAACCTTGCATTATTATTATTATCATTATTATTATTATTATTATTATTATTATTATTATTATTATTATTATTATTATGATTATGATTATGTTAGATTTGTAATATATATGTTACAGCGTTGATGTTATGATTTCAGTATTTCATATGAATTGTTCTGGGAATCAGGGCTGTTTTTTTATATTTTGTTGACAAATTATGTGCTCCTACTACTAAACTGAAACATTTAAATTATATATTTACACATTCTAAGAAACAATATTGAATAAAACGTATTAGTAATAAAGGGATGCATGACTAAATAAATGTCTGTAGCTGCTGCTGCCGCCTAATCAACGCCCCAATGAGCGTTAATAGAATAACTAATTGAGATGATTAAAGGAATCGAGAGATTATTAATCAATAAATGTTCTAATTAAGCCGACTACATGACCACCTTGCGGTGGGAGGAATGAAGTGCAGCCTAGGAAAGCAGGTCGCGTAAAACGCAGGGCCGTATTTATAAATTCTCATATTTGTACTTTGTCCTGGGTTCTGAGCCTACATTAAAATGAATCCCAATAAGTTAAGCAAATACAGTGATGGTGCTGCTGGCTGAGCCCAGCTTTCCTGCACATTGATGCAATATCGGTGCTAGTAGCAGAGGCTGGTTAAAGTGTTTTTGTTATGCTGGGAGCTTGCGGCACTAATGTTAGCTCAGGTGCTCACCCCCACTACAATACACAATTAACATCTTCCCAGACCCTGCCTACATTTTACAAACGTACTAATACTGTACAGTACATCTACAGTAGTGTCACCTGATTTAACCTGTGTCACCTTCCCCAGACTGTCACCAGCCAGGGAGCTGTCCTGAACAGGTGGTGCTGAAACAGAGATTCTTGAGACCCTACAGGTTCATGGAGGGCACACTAGTTCCTTTCCAGTCACAACATCATAGGGATCAATAAAGGTAATTATATAATGTAGTGGCATAATATTTGTAAAGCTACACACATTTTTTAGGCTAGAAAGATACAAAACTAACCAAAGTATCTAAGGACTTTGTGTTAGTATTTCAATAATGATAGTGTGTACACTGTATTGATCTACCTGTATTCTGGTAATTTTACGCCTTTTTGATGATGTCAGGGTGCTGGCGATTACTAATGTACAGATACTGTTCTTGCCTGCACTACATTATTTACATTATGCCTATTTCTGGTGTCAGATTCCACATACTCCTTTTATTCTCTGAGCACACTCTTATATTCAGGGGAGACGTTTAAGGAGGACACAGAGATGTTTTGGACTCCTGTAGTGGATTGTTCGTGCACTGGGCTTGCAAAGTATCCAGACAACTTTTAATAATCAAGAAAATCACACAGACTCATTTAATTTGAAGTTTTAATGAATTAGAGCAGTAATTGTGCTCATTCTGTTTATTAAATGCTTAATAATGGATTGAGTGGTTGCAAGCCACTTTGGATCCCTGCTAATAGGCAATCTGGGCGTTTCCAGTGCCTTTACAGGTTTAACAGCATTACTACTTCAATACAACAATACAAGTATGGTTATCATGTGTTTAGCCCTTAGGCTAGCCATGCAAAAAGCTAAAATGCCCAACACTAAATCCTAAAACATACAATATATCACTCTCCAAAGCTAAAATATGGAGAGTGACTTGCATATTTTTAGTATTTTGCTTTGTGAGTTGTTAAAAAAGCAAGTTGCTAGTGGAATAAGGGTCATCCTTCATTTCAATAGAACCAGTAGGACATTTAGTTGTTTTTAGATTTTGCAGCTACAAAATCAGGAGCTGTAATTTTAAAGCAATATACAACACAATGAAATACAATAATGCACGACACAATCAAGAGAAGGGAAACTGAAACTTACAGTAGCACCACCTTAACATTGGTTTCACTGCTATATACTCTGAGAACAATATCATTGTGAACAAAAGTGGACCACAACCTATTCCAGTTGTACATGACTGCATTTTTGGTGAACTGCCCAGCACATGCCCAATACAGCCCTACACGTTTAAATTAAACTTCATAGCCTCTGAACAAATACTTGTTCTACAGTATGGGCAGCAGTGTGGAGTAGTGGTTAGGGCTCTGGACTCTTGACTAGAAGGTCATGGGTTCAATCCCAGCTGGGGGTCACTGCTGCTGTACCCTTGAGCAAGGTACTTTACCTAGATTGCTCTAGTAAAAACCCAACTGTATAAATGGGTAATTGTATAAAAAAAATAAAGCGATATCTTGTAACAATTGTAAGTTGCCCTGGATAAGGGCATCTGCTAAGAAATAAATAATAATAATATGTTTTGATACTAAAAATACAAACAACAAAGGCCTCCGAATCCTGGCAGCAAAAGTGAAAAACCTCATATTGCAAACAGAATCAGGGGTTCTTATGTTTGCCACTATATACCATGTGAATTTCCAGCTCTAGCAACTATGGCAATGTACACAAAAAGTTTAAATGATTAAAAAATCATTTATTTCAGGACGTTTCAGGGAAAAGCCCTTCTTCAGCTTTGTAGAAAGAAAAGTAACAAAGTGCAGTAAACTTGCTGATGTTAAGATGATGTCAGAATAGAATGTTCATTCCAAGAGGCTCCAAAGTTCCAAGTTTGAAGATAAGCTTGCATTCTCTTTGCTTCTGAGTATAATTTGTACCAAAACACTGACTGATTCCACAGATTGTGATATCTTCAGCAGTGTGATTATTGCTGTTGTGTCGGGCTACTGGAAATGTCAAGGTGTTGATTCGAATGCTTCGTAAATGTTCCACAAAACGGTCTGCTAAACGTCTTTTAGTTTCCCCAATGTACAATTGTTTGCATTTTGTGCAAATGATGCAGTACACTACTCATTTCCTCAATTTTAATGCAGCGACTCAATTCCCTATTCCCAACTTTTAAAACTCAGACATATTTACAGTTATGATCAAGACTTTTTCATTAAAATTGAGGAAATGTGTTTTTTTTTTCCAGACAAGATCATCAACAGTGCTGTGTTTCGTGTTTAGACAGAAAGCATGTTTTACATACCACTAAAAAACACAGTGAACAGAATTCCTCTAGTCCTCACTTACCATCCCACCAACAGAGAAGTACAGAAAATTGTGCAAATAAATTTTAAAATTCTACAGCAAGATCCATCTACAGTTTTACATTTTCATACAGTGCTACTATTACAAACAAGATTGCATTTCCTCCCGCGAGCCACCACACCCACAACAGTGTGCTGTGACCAATGCCGAGTTACTGCTTCTATCCGGCTTTTTTTTTTCTTCATTGATGGACAGACCCACAAGCACAGGATAGCAATTTGTAAAGTGGATTGGAGATGAACATTTGGGGGTCTGACCCGTATGTTAAAGTAGATCATTGCAGATTTGAGCAGAGGTGAAAGTAAGCCGGTACAGCCTGGTACTGAGTACCGGTAAAACATTTGCTGCTGTTAGGTATCAATTCTTCTTCTTCTTCTTCTTCTTATTTGTTTTTTCTTTTTTTTATTATTATTTATTTTTATTTTTTTTAAGTACGACGACTCAACAATAATACAGTACCGGTAAGAAATTAAAGTTACTTTCACCTCTGGATTTGAGACAGAGCTTTTGAATCTGAAATTCATTGGAATCTACTGTTCTAAAGTATCTCCACACTTGGCTAAAAACATTGTGGTGTCATTAAAGAGTTGCAAATAATAATAATAATAATAATAATAATAATAATAATAATAATAATAATAATAATAATAATGACAGTGAAACTTACAGATTATGGTATTGTATTCATAATCGGCACCAACATCCCTACTAATAAGAAGAAACATGTTCAGTTACATTAAAAAAATAAATAATAAATACTCAGGTTTTTCCTTTTAATTTTTTTTTTTTTTTTACTGGCCCTTTCCTTCTTGGCATTGAGGATTTTTTTTTTTACATGTGAATGAATAAGCAAGTAACAGAAAAAAAACTTATGACAGATTTGTCTTACTGAGTACACCAGGTAACGAATACAACTTATTGATAATTACACTATTCAGTGCAGAATGTGAAATATAAGGTTACACAATCCCACAGGAGTTTCAGTGGTCAGTGTTTCCTTGAAACAAATCAGCTCCAACGTAAGAAGCTATTCACTCGGGTTCTGAATGACAATCAACAAGTATTCTTTGTCTGAAAAAAAAAAAGAAACATAGTATTTTTTTTTTCCTGCAACATACTGAACGGTTTTGATGTTGGAATTACAGACAGTCAACATTCAAAACAAGTCAGACAAAAAACTAATGTACAGACTTCCAAGAATATCAGTCAGTATTTGCACTGCTGATGGTAGCCCATGTGTGTCTAATGGGCTGAATTCAACAGAAACTGTAACAGCTTAATCTCAGTTGTGTATTAAGACAGTTGTACATGACTGACTAGACTTTGGTTAAATGTCTGGATTAAATAAATAAAATAACCATAAAGATAAGAGCAAAGCAAATTTACCTGGTGCTACCATAATCTCATGTTTCTTTGACCGGATCCGGAGAAAGGTCAGATCATTCTGTGGGTCAATGTCTCTTACTGTACTTCTAGCTTTCATTGTGAGCTGATGGAGCAGCCCTGCATACTGGACTGTTGTCGAGTTATCAAGTGTTGTTCTTATTGGGATTCCTGAGAAATAAAAGGCATTCAAATACTTGAACAAAGTAAGACAAAGGTCAAACTTTCTACAGTTATCACTTCCAGGGAAGATTTTGGTCAAGTCGTTTGGGATTATCTCCCTGTTATTCATTGACAGACTGGACACCTAACCATGTGATGGTTGTTGAGTTTTGTTACCAGAGAGAGAACAACACCAACAAAGTTGAATTAATCTTCCCATAAAATAAAAGGAATCTGCACTTGCAAAATCATTACATTAGGTTGTCTTTTGCAAAAAAGAAAACATAATTCCAAATGTGTTGTGCTTTAGCCTTTATATTCATTTAACAATGTATGGATAATATCACTCGCATATCATGACTTACCTTCTGCATTGACTACAATTGTATAATATATCACTCACATGTATCAATGAATGACTTACCTTCTGCATTGACTACAATTGTTCCAATCACTCCTTTGTGTGACTGGATCCTTTTCAATGTTTCTTCAACTTCTGACTGAAAAGAAGATCGTTTGTTTGTTAATGCATGTTGTTACAAGAAACCAGATCAACAACATTTGCTTGATATAAGAAAGTTATAAATACCATTATTATTATTATTATTATTATTATTATTATTATTATTATTATTATTATTATTATTGAAATACCTTAAATAGAATTTCTCACGGCTATTATGAATTATTTTTATTGCACTTACTAGAATCACTTATCAAAGTAAAAACTTTAAAATAATACAATACAATAAACGTATTAATGACAGCCTATCCCGTCTGTATGTGACGAGGGCGTGAGAATGTAATCTAATGGAAAACAAGATACCGTTAGACCAGCACAGTGTAGCGTAACGTTCACCTTAAAACATGTGAAATGAACTACATTTTTCATGTTATATATACAGGTACTGATGCACAGCATATTTCTTAACTCCTTCATTTGTAAATACTCCGGTAGAAAGCTAAAATCCATCAGCACGACCCGCAGCTCAAAAAGAACAACACACACTGCGTATTATACATGGATAATATATTTAAACCTCATATCATTGTAACGTATTTATTTCCCCCTTAAATAATAATAGCAAAATAAGAATTACCATGGTTGTCTGTCTGTAGTATAGTAAGCTCGCCTCTACCAACTGTCAACTCACAACTCTCTTCTCTGTTCTGTTGTTGCTAAGAGGAAACGGATATCATTTCGTTTAGCCAATTAAAACTCCAAAAACTAGTGACCATACAACTGGGCGGGACACATCGCAATTTTTTTTTTCCAAAGATGTTCTTTGGTTTTAACGTTGCACACGTTAGACAGAGGTGATCTCGTTTTGCTTGTATGTTTATCTATAACTACAAAACACTGAGGCAAACCTAAATGATGTGCGAATTTGCTGTGGTTTATTTTCACAATAACTATCTGTCCAAATGCAAGAAGATACTAAATAAATACATACATACATACATATAAATCAATCAATCAATAAATAAATACAAAATAACAACATCAGTATAAATAATAGAATGCCATAGTATTGCTGCAGGAGACACAGGGACCGCCAGAAGGTTACTATAATATTTACATATAGGTTGTGATTAATAATGAAGCTGACATAACACACAATAGTATTCTACTACGACTTCTATTACTACTATTACCACTACGACTACTTATAATAATAATAATAATAATAATAATAATAATAATAATAATAATAATAATAAACAAATTTACTGTCAACAACCATTCCTTAAATAATTCTTCTGTGTATGACACCAATGGTATGCCTGGCAAATTGAAATGGATTTCAAGGACTACACTTCCCATCCTGCCTTTTTTTCTGCGTTTGCACGTCAGGTATAAATCCCGGAAGTGCTGCTTCACCAGTAAGCAGTGCGCAGACCGTCCCATGCACACTTTTGTGCCCATTGAATTGCTTTCATGTTTCAGTTTTATCGCACGGTTACATAAAACCCACAGCAAGGCACCATGGCAGCATTACAATACGCAGGTTTGGATGATACTGACAGTGAGGACGAGTTGCCATCTGGCTGGGAAGAAAGAACCACAAAGGATGGATGGGTTTACTATGCAAAGTAAGGGAGGCATTAAAAAGTGCTTTTCTGAAATTATCATTAAGGATTAGTGGATTCGCACTGGACAAACCAGTCTGCCGTGAAACAAATAATTCTGCAAAGCGAGTCATTGCAACTTAACTACAGACTAGATAGTTGATAACAAACCAAACATGCACACTTTATGCAACTGATATTGCTGCCAGGAGCAGTAAAGATACCGATGCCCAAATGAAACTTCCTGAATGCAAACGTGTTTTGCATATGATGAGAGTCTAGCATAACAATAACATTCCACTTGTTATTAAAATATAACAGCGACTGCTCTGCGCTTATATTGTGTTATTTTGCTGTTTATTACACATGTTTTGCAAATTAATAGCTTTTGGCAAAAAACACTACTATTTATCCTTTTAGTATTTTAACTGGTTTCAGCAAACAAAATTGCATTTACAGAGCGTTGTGCATCAAAGGTTAAACAAAGATTCACCCTCTACAAAAATAGTAGTGGCTTACTGTACTTTGTTTTTTAAGTATACACATATAAACTATATCAAACTTACCCTTTCTATTATTTCATCTCTAGG
This sequence comes from Acipenser ruthenus, assembly GCF_902713425.1. Classification (NCBI taxonomy): domain Eukaryota; kingdom Metazoa; phylum Chordata; class Actinopteri; order Acipenseriformes; family Acipenseridae; genus Acipenser; species Acipenser ruthenus. The sequence goes on from NC_081208.1 coordinate 23,422,792, forward strand.
GGATTCAATTTAACAATTTATTTATTGAATTTGTTATATAAATTCAAATGAGTTTTTACATACAATACATTGCACTGGGTGTGTACTGGTGTAACATTTCTCTGTAGATTAGAACACGTGTTAAGTGTAACACAGTTCTGAGTTCATACAGGGACAACACAATTGCGTGTTAAAATGAACAAACCACAGCACAATAATGTGCTTTTCTTACACACTACTGTATTTAGCCATAAAATACATGTTATTGTGTTGTGGTTTGTTCATTTCAACACAAAATTCTGTTGTCCCTGTATGAACTCAGAACTGTGTTACATTTAACACATTTGTAGTAAGAGTGAACCAGTATCCATATATTTGGATTTGGATAACTTTAATTTAACATGAACAACTTAACTGGAATACATTTTGCTTGTTTACTGTGGCCAAAAGCAACCATCTCATTTTAAAAAATAAAAACATACCCACAATTTTGATGGCCCCTCAAGTTTTCCATAGTATAGATTAAAGATTTATACCTGTAGGTTATGATGCCGTTAATAGAGGGTAATTGGTTTGTACAAACAGTTTGACATTTTAAAAAACATGTAGCAAAAGACAGCACTTTCTACACTTTTATACTATGCTTATTTATTTGCAATTTGTGACAGGATTGTTCTTACTGTATTCACAGCCATGAGGAGCTGAAGACCCAATGGGAACATCCTAAAACTGGAAAAAGGAGACGGGTGGCAGGAGGTTTGTATTTGAGAGAGAAGAGGACCCGCAGTATAATGTAGGCTCCACTGATAACAGCTTCAGGCTTGGGTAGATCAGTGGATTTATAGTACTGTATCACAAACCAGTATAGTGCAGCTTTGCACTTGACAAGCATCTGAAAGATTCACTGATCCCTATGAAGTCAAACACAAGGAGTTGATTCAGTCATTACTCAGATCTATCTGGCTCTTTAAATGACCAGATGCCAGCCATTTGGGCCTCAATCTGCTCTAAATTGGCTGCCGTACAGCTCCCAGAATGTATGTAACTAGTGACCTACCAGCATTCATGTGATAAAAGTGATCAGTTCAGAGCAACTTGCTTATAGTGTATTCCTGGCATCTGATCATTTTAACTATATTTCGATGACTAGCAAGCTATCTGAAGAATCTATGTGAGTACAGAGGCTTAACACAAAGGTTTCCGATTAGCGATGCTTTTACATACTCATGTTTTTGCTGTTTCATTAAAATGTGTGCTACACTGTTGTTGACATCTGATAAACTGAACGGCCAACATTTTTTTTTCTGATGGTTCTATCCTAATGCACAATAGTTTAAAACCTTGGCTCCAATTTCAAGGTGGATTGTGACAAATCTGCCTCCTGTTCTAAATATTATTAAACTTAAATGTCTCATTAGTGACAGATCAATTGATTTCACAGTAGGTATATACATACATACATACATACACAGGGCTACTCTGAAAATGATTGTCTTATTGATAAGACACTGAGTAAATGAAACACTATTTTTCCTAATAGCTATTTTTACTTTCTAGGTCACAGTGTTGCACGTGAATTGCCCAGAATGATTTCTTATCAATATTTAAAAATAGTATGTATATTTTTTTATTTCTTTAGATTTACCATATGGATGGGAACAGGAAACTGATGACAGTGGCCAAGTGTTTTTTGTTAAGTAAGTAACAGTTTAACCTGGTCTTAAATATATTTAAATGCACTTATGCAGATTTCTGTTGTTCAGTCTGGGTGAATAGTAACAAACAGCATAAGTGGTCTGATGTTATTATTGTGCAGCAGGCCAAATAATTGGGCAGCAACATTTTTACAGAAACCAGTAGCAGTGGGATATGTGTTGGCTATTTAGACTCCTCCAGTTCAGTTGTTAGCACATGAGTTTATTACAGACAAAAGACAATCTTGCAAAGGCCATTGTACAGCTTATCCTGATACAGTCCAGTTCTGAGTTTCGAACGGCTGGTTTCACAGACTCAAATTGGCATTAATCTTGGGCTACCTAATGTAGTTTTTTTTATTGTTTTTATCCTGTAACTTTTTAAATTGCAACATTTGCCAATGAAAAGTTCTTTCACCCCTTATTTTTAAGTGACTTCATGCTCTGCAGACAGTGTGGCCTTTATCAATGCATGGATTTCCCTTACTCGCATAGCCATGCTGATAGAGCAAACAAGTATCTACCTCTTCCTTGCCAGGTTATCCAGAAAGTAGGTAGAGAAGGTGAAAGGGAATTTCAAAACCATAAGCAAAAGGAATTAACAGAAAGGATATGAAAGCATGGAATCCCTGTTTTTTTGTAAACAGTCAATTATTAAATGTACCCATCCCATTCTTTGCCTTCTTCATTATGACAGTCACATAAACAAGAGAACCACCTACCTTGACCCGAGACTGGCCTTCACTGTGGAGGACTGTCCGGAGAAGCCCAGCAGCAGACAGCGGTATGATGGGAACAGCTCCGCCATGGAGATCCTGCAGGGCCGAGACCTTACAGGAAAGGTCATCATTGTCACCGGAGCCAACTCTGGAATTGGTGAGTTGCAAATACGCAGTTCTAGCATCTGAATCACTAGTTCCTGATCGTCAGGTGTTGTTGCCGGAGGGAGCATTGATGGTGCAAACACAGGATGCCCTGCCAGTCAGAAGGCAATCTCAACATCTGTTCAGAAGCACTGCTGATAATCTGTTATGCTCAGTTTTATTCCCCAGCTGATTTATGAATAAAAGTATAAAAACAGTCACGATTATGTTGAAAAAGATGTTCCTGCGATTAGGTACAGTACAACAAAAGTATTCTGTTTGGTTAAATGCTATAGGGAGTTCTGTAACACTGTAGGATCCCTACAGTGTGTTTCATGAAAATGATAACGATACATCAGACATCATATATTCCATCTCAGCGCTCAACAACTAAAGAATGGATAAGTGGTATTAGTAGATATAATAAAAAGTGTGACGTACAGGTGGAAGTACGTAAAGACAGATGAACATGCATCCCCAGTTTGATGCTTTCAATAATTTGTGCTTTAAGAATGACCTAACCAAGAAAAATATTCACAAAATATTTACCATTGTTTTTTGTAATGTGGAAAACAAATAGTTTCAGAATTGTCAAGAAATAACTAAGGTGCATGTAAGATGTAAACGAACCTCCTGATTTAGTTTTTTTTTTATTTAAAGCTTTTATCAATGTTTTGTTCTTGTTTTAGAAAACAAATACTTTTTAACTTAACACTGCAGTAAATGCATTGTGATAAGCGCTGCTCAAGGTAAAAGTTGGACATATGTACCTCCACCACAGTATACCCCTAGAGTGGAATAATAGTATGTTTTGATCTTCTAATTGTGGGTAAAAGTGTCTGTATTTTTCTGTATAAACCTGACTTTTCTGAACACCTGGAGGGACACATTTTAACAACAGCTGCGGTTTGTATCCAGCAAGGGGCACTGTTGTATTACAAATATGTGTTTAAGTTTTGTGTTCACTAAAATCTTTCTTATAATATGTTGCCCTTTTTTTTAAATTGATCTAGAAAAACAAAAACAACAATTCCATTATAAACTTAAAATTGGAAATATTTTTTTTTAACATGGTACATGAACTCAACAAACTCTAATTAGCGATACAGAATGAGGCATCTCTTACTGTAAAGAATAATGAATAACTTTCCTGTGTGAGGAAATGCTTCATAATTAAAACATATTTCAAATCCACGATTTCTTCTGCCATGCTGTTACTGATGTTGACTTTGATACTTGGCAATAAGCTTTGTTTGTGTAGAACTGGTATGAAGCAAGCACGTTTCTGCTCAAATGTGTTGCTTGGATTTTCAAAGCTGATATAGATTATTAGCACTATTATGTGTATATCTTGTATAATGTGTTAGATAAAATGATAAAATAAAACAAATAAAGAAAGCCATAGCTAAAGAAATATGTTTTTAAGCCATTATAAAAATATACATACTGGGTAATAACATATCATTGCTGTTTATTTCTTTCCTTTTTCAAAATATTTTGATATTTTTTAAATAATTATTTTCTCAAGCACGTAGCTATTTCTTTAAATCCAGCAGTGGCCTAGTGCTATTGTTTCATCTGGCAGGTTCAAAGGAATTCCCTAGCAGTGTCTCACACAATTACAGGTGTTATCAAATCTCCACTGGTTTTATTTGAATTGGCAAAATGAATTTGGGTCGGACAAATTCAGAGACAGGAAATGGCTGTTTTGATCTGCTTGTGTGGTTTAAAGTGTTAAAATGATTTCTTGTATGCACATATACTGTAAAAACAAAATGACCAGATGTGTGCTTGATTCCAGCTCTAATCCCTTTACAGAACCCCCTCTGGAAATTAGGAGAACACCTGACACGCAAGGTGAACTGAGATCTGTGCTGTTTCCATTTCACACACAGCTTTAGATTGATATGGATTTTCTTTGGTTAGTACAGGCTGGTTGATTTAGCAGATGGAGAGCACCAATTTGGAAGCAGATTATAAACATTGTTTTTAAATAGCAATGGAAAGAAATGTATATGAATTCCATTTCCATCACATATTCTAATAGTTTTGTTACATTTAAATTAAAAATAAACGTAAAAACTAGAAAGTAAAACTTGAAAGAGCTGGATTAAATTTAGTTTTCGAAACTGGAGAAACATAATTAGGCTTTGCATTTATGTAACATTGTGTCTTTATAAATACTGTACAGGATTTTGCAAAGCAGCTGTTAACATGTTTATAGTTGTAAATATTGACCTAAATTGTTGTTTAATAAGATATCATGTTTTACCTTTTGAAAAAAGCAGTAGCTTCCAAGAACCAAATAAAAGGGTTGACGCACACCCTTTATTTGGTTCAAGCCTCTTGCACAATAAGAATAGGCTGGAGATTCCTGAACTAATGTGGAATGGGTCTGTGACATTCTAGAATGTCACAGATTGTCAATTTGTGCACAATACAGTATATGCAGTTTGCTGAATTATAATTTGCAAGTCAGTAGCTGTTCTCAGTTGGTTTATTTTTACTTTCACATTATATGCTGAAAATACTAATCGTGGCTTTTTTTGTTGTTGTAAAGAAACATGTGGACACTTATCTAGCCTATTTATAACTGCAGTAAACACAAGATGCAAAAACCTTAAGAACACAGTATGAGCTAACTTCCGTTTGACTTTTGTTGTAGCCACAAAATATGCCCATTCTTTAGTAAAAAAAAAAACCCAAAAAAAACATTTGCAATGTATTATTATTATTATTATTTATTTCTTAGCAGACGCCCTTATCCAGGGCGACTTACAATCGCAAGCAAATACAAATACATTCAAGTGTTACAATATAAGTCATACAATAAGAACAAGAAATACAATAATTCTCAAGTGTGACAAACCACAATTCAATAATACAGCAGATAATAGTGAAAGTTACATCAGGATATGATTAAGTAGTGATAGTTACATCAGGATATGATTAAGTACAAAATACTACAGATTAAACACTTGGCAGATTACAATATTCTGAGGTACAGGATTAAATGCAGTAAAATAGGGGGCAGATAAGAGCAAAATAAAGCATATTTAAATGAAGGGTGATAGTGTCCCAGGATACAACAGAGGAGTTCTACAGGTGCTGTTTGAAGAGGTGAGTCTTAAGGAGGCGCCGGAATGTGGTCAGGGACTGGGCAGTCCTGACATCTGTAGGAAGGTCGTTCCACCACTGCGGAGCAAGGGTGGAGAAGGAGCGGGCTCGGGAGGCAGGGGAGCGTAGCGGAGGTAGAGCCAGTCTTCTAGTGCAGGCGGAGCGGAGAGGTCGAGTGGGGGTGTAGGGAGAGATGAGGGTCTGGAGGTAGCTGGGTGTATAATGTATAATATAGTGATGACTCCTGGCTTGATTTAATTGGGTTTCAGTTTACACTTATATAAGTGTGTCAAAATAAAATGCTTTATGGATCAGTGCTGAATTAATATGGACTATATCCACCAGAGGGCAGTGTAACTCTTTCAGTGTTCCAGAAAGCTTGCGAAAATTTGGATTAAAACCCCCACATTTTTACTTTGTGTTGACACAGGTACTTAAATAACTTAGAAGTAAAGATTAGTGAAATATTAAGTGATATATTGTTGCTTGTTCCTTCAAAATATAAATATCCAACTTTTTAACAATAAATCACAAGAAACTATACATGGAAAGTCTGTTTAAACATTCATGTTAACTGAAGAACATTTTGCAAATCTGGGGAAAAAAAACAAAAAAAAAAAAAAAAAATGCTCATTCATTGGCCTGAAAAGAATTTTCACCATCTTTTCTTCATTTCATGTGCATGTAAACAGAGAGAATATAGCTAACAGAAAATGTTTAGCCATATATTTTATTATTTATTCAATTTGTATTGTTTTATTTTGTATTATGTCCTACAGAATTAACAAGTTGCCTATTTGATGACTGCAGAAAGCACTTTAGAGCTAAAGAAATGTTGGTGACTTTATTACATAGCCTTAACACACATGCTGGAATTCCAATGATCTTAAACTTGAATATATCTGATTGCATCAGCCACCTATAAGTGGTTATCCTGGGTTTAACCCTAAAATTGTGGAATATACTATCCATGTTAATTCCCCAGTACTATAAACAATGTCCTGACCCGGCATACAGTAGGTTGATCAAATAACCCCCCCTATTGTCACAGTACCTATACATTTAAAATAACATGCATGACATTTTTCAAATGGTTTTTTCTTTATACTGAATACAGGTCAACATCTTTGTATGGTACAGCACACAGTCAGATAGCTTCTTTTGCAGTTTTATAGTTGCAATAAAGCATGGGAAATGATGATCATTATTATTATTATTATTATTATTATTATTATTATTATTATTATTATTATTATTATTAATAAACCCAAGTTAAATTTAACTCCAGAAATGTGTTTTATTTTATCGTAGAATGGCCCACAGGGCAACCTGGTCCTGCATCAATCTTACTTTCTCATTGTCTTTCTTCCCTTCTTTAGTCTAAAAAACAGTGTTGATTTACTGTGCATTAGCCTCCTTTTTAAAATGAATAGGTTTTTTGATTGAAATAAATGGTGCCTTCTTTCCATTGTCCATGATGGCTCTATGACAGTTTACCCTGGTACACTTGTTTTCAAGCAGTGTATAGTTCCTTTGACTCTGCCTGATGACTCCCATTTATTTCCATTAACTCCCTACCTCTTATGCCTTTCTTAATTGGTTACTATTGAATTAGCCAAAGCTATTTGCTGCTGTAAAGTACTGTGGTAGCCTCTGAAGTTTGTCTTAAAGCACCAACGCACACCACAAGCATCCTATCCTCTTCTCTCACCATTGCCAGTGAACCTTTGTTCTGTACTCCGATATTCCAGCTACGACATCTGGAGCACACACTGTAGAATCACATCTGTCTAAAAGTGGGATCCGATGTTTAGCAGTACTGGATCATCACTTCTATTCATATTGTGAGAAAGTGTTAGCCTGATGTTCTATGAACTTGAAGTTTAAGGTGTCCTACAATTCTTGTGTGCATGATGCTTAGTTTACCTGTGTGACAATGGTCAGTATGAATTTCTTGTTCAATGCTCTGCTAGAATTGATTGCAAGAGATACAGTTTAGGATTTAAATTGTGTCAGAACATTATTTAAAACCGATAATAAAATTATGTAGAAGTTCTTTTAAAAATATTATGTTTATTTTTTAATACAGTATGTGCGTTCAATCTAAAAACACAAAATACAATATTTTATTCAAGAAACCTCTTGTGTCTTTTAAACAAGATGGTTATTTGACACTGTTCTGTTTTTGTAAAGAAAGTGCTAGCTCTGGCTAATGCCAGCTTTTTAATTGGAACTTTACTGGAAAGTATCCACTCTCTGCTGAAATCTGGACTCTTTCCACATCATGACTGCATTAACTGAATTGATAGTGTGACTTTTTATATCTGGAAGAAGCCTGGTGTAAAAAAATAAATAAATAATGGGCTAGCCTAAAAATATTACATAAATTTAGGACACAATTGGATTTTTTTTTTTTTTTTGAAGTTATTTTCAAACTCTTTCGAAATCTTTTTTTAAATTGTTAATGCTGTGATTGATTTGTCAGTCATTGCTACAAACACAGAGTTGTATCCTGGACTGGTTAAATAAAATATAAATCAATTTCAGGACTTGCATCAAATCCAAACACTATACACAAAACTGGGCTTGCACCGAAGGGCTGCCCATGTGGTAATTGTTACAGAGCAGGACGGGAAATTGAATCAGATTTTCATGTCCTTTTTGATGAATCTGTTTATTGGGTCCATAATGACTACCACAAATGGATGATTAGTCAGATTATTGAACTTTATCAACCTTGGATGAAATTCACAATGCATGCTTAACCTGTTGTAACATGCAAGAAATTGCATCTGGGCCCAGAGGTTCAATAATGATTACTGTTTTAATATACGTGCAGTGGTGAGCGTGGATTTGTATATTATGTTGAAGGCTGTGCCAAACAATTATTATGTTATTATGAGAAGGCCAGTACTTTATGGATCTTGCAGTTCCAGTTTACAATATTTGAAATCGCAGAGGTACAGTAAGAAAGAAAGCTTGCATCAGTTTTGATGACCATGATTAAAATAGCTGCCTCCCCCCCCCCCCCCCAATTGCGGCTGCATATAGACCTGTTATCAGGTCTATATGCAGAATGAGAAATTATTGTGGCGGATAGAACTGGACACAGAGGGCACCGCTTGAGATCATAAGGGAAAGGCAGACTTGCTTATAATGAGCAGAATAGGCAATAACAACAAGGGGAACTGGTCAAGGGGAGCAGATAGTCTTGGGTGTAATAATTGCAAACAATACATTTTACTTTTGTAGGGACAACACCTTCCCATTCTAAAATGAATTGGTCGTAAATTAAAGGATTAAATGAGTCTCTTCCTGGCTAGTTAGCTAGTTCCTGGCTGCTTATTGAAAACTTTATGACATGCTTCTTGAAAACTGCTTATTCAAAATGTTTTACTGTTTTAGTTCAAAATAGTATCAGAATATGAAGATATTTTAACGTACCTGTTCATCAGGATGTCACACTTTTTACATGCATACTGTGGATGTAGTTTATGATTTTTCATGCTGCTAAAATACGTGTTTCTTAACGGCCCTTTCATTTAAAATTGTCCTTTCAAGATCTTCCCAGTTACAGTTAACATGGCTGTCAGATTTAATCTAGCGTAGTTGTACTTTTGTAATGCAAAAATCTAGGATGTTTGAAAATGTAATTGGTAATAAGCCTGGTGCACAGTTAATCTAGTATTTCTTATTATTCTGTGGGGAAAGTTTTCTTGCAGAATTTCACAAAGTGAATAAATTCATGTCTTAATGGGCAACATGTTTTCATTTAACCTAAATTGTATTTCATTTTCAGTTCAGATACATCTCAAGAGTTCATTTTATCTACACAGACATCCATTCTCTGCCTATGAAAAAATGTAGAGTGGTTTGCAGGGAAATGCAGATATGTTGTTTTTAAATAACCAGATGTATCCTTTACCATAATAATAGGTTCTTCAGTAAAATAATAATAATAAAAATAGAAATCAAAATCACAGCTCCATCATTAGTAGCACTATCTGAGAATTGACACTCTGTATTTCCCAAGGAACACTCAAGCATTTTATTTCAATAGATTCCATATTAATTCTGTATAATGTTGTGGTGGGGTACCCTACACCTGTGTGTATTTTGTCTGTTATATGTGTTATTGTAGTGGTGCACGGAGTGTGGGTTATGTAGCACGGATGATATAAAATGTATATTTGTATTTAGACATGTGGATTGCACAATCACTTCATGTGCAGATTAAAGTGGGTATTTGTATGGGGGCACAGGAATGCACAATTAGTTCTCTTGCAGACTGTGCTGAGATTCAATTGAATGATTGATCAGCAATTGAGTTTCGGTACAGCTGCATAAAAGAGTGAGTGTTTCACGCACATGGGGTTGGGTGTTCGGTGAGGAGAGAACATGGGTCAGGAGGTACAGAAAAGAATCACAATTGCTAATCGTGCCGGCTTTAAATCAGCAAGCTACTTGTTTTTGGTTTGTCTCACCGTGTTTGTTTAGTGTGTTTGTTTTGGCCAATGTGCCATTTATTTTGGTGTCTCAGTGTTTTGTTTTATTTAAATCTTTTATTTATAATAAACCGGTGGAACAGCGCATTTCACTCACCAGTCCTGTCTGTCTAGTTCCTGGCCTGACGTCACCACCAGCCAGCCTGTTCACAAATGTGTACAAGTTTAATTAACGGAATAATGTAGTATTGCATTTGATGCCTGTGTAAAGAATATAGTGTAGAAATTAAATACAAATTATTCCTGGCAGTTTGTCTTGAATATCTACTGCTTACCCAGGGCTCCATTTTTCTTTGAAAGTTTTACACAGTGAAAGTCTCTCTTGTGGAACAGCTACAAAGAGAGCTAAGTTACGTAGGCTTCAAAGCTCAGGCTTTATTTGTGTTGTGAGCTGTAGAGGCTTGTATTTGTCATCAGAAACATTACTCTCCGCCTGGTAATCTGTTCATCTTAAAAAGATAATAAACATGAAATCATGTGAAAATGGTTAACATACTGTACGAATGTTTGGTCAATCTTACAGCAAAGCCTTTACATCAGTCAGCTTCTTTCATTTAGTTTGGCGCCTCCTTGTTTAGTGGGTTCCAAGAACAACAGGCTTGTCATTTTTACACACGGCAAGGCAGGGACCAGGATGGGGCCAGAAACAAAATAGAAAACTTTTCAAAGAAACCAAAGCCCTAGCTGGGCCTGATTTGTGGCTTCATGTCTGTATTTCCAAGAAATCACTCAATATTTCACAGTACTGTACCAGTCTGGGATAGGATGTGTAAAAAGAGAGAGTACTTACTTATTTAATAATTTCAAATGATATCGTATACTTTTGGAAACAGACCAATTCCTTTCTTTTAAATATTTTATATTCCCATTTTAAAGTTTTCTGTGATATTCTATGACTAAGCTGAGCAAGATGTTAAATGATGAATAACTATGGTAAAGCATTGTAAATGTTAGGCATGGTAAATGCATCAGTGCAAAATCACTGTGCACATTTACTGTACTATATATAATTGGAAAGGTCATCATGGTCAATTAAGTAAGGAACGTTGGCTGCAACATGATCATATCACAACAGAGGTGAAATCACAATATAAAACTACGGTGTTTTTGATACTATACTGTATGAAATGAACTATAACTTGACATATTTCCCCTGTGTTATATTGTTGTGTATACTGTCTAGATTACTACAGTATATATATTTTTAAACATATTCAGTATAATCAGAATACTGTATTCAAACTCAAAAGTTAATAATATATGTATGGAGGCTTGGAGGCTTGGTGGTTCAGTGGTTAAGAAAGGGGCTCAGTCTCAGCTCAACCACTGACTGAGCAAGTCACTTAACCTCCTTGTTCTCCGTCCCTCAGATGAGACTTAAAACTGAGGTCCTATTCCCCCTATGGTCTCTGTAAGTCTTTTTAGATAAAAGTGTCTGCCAAATGACTAAATAAAAATTAATAATATGTAGAAAAAAACAAGTAAGAATATATAGTTTTTTTTCTTTCAGTAAAAAAAATGCTCCAATTGTAGACCAATTATAAAATATTTGCTCATGTAAAAGCTTACCACTCTCCTCCACAAATATCAATAAACATAACAGGCATATTCAGCACCTAGCAATTGATTGTCTTCACGGACGATATTTCAACATGCAATCAATACCAGCAAATCATACACAGTTGCTGGCAATGCACTCCATGCTATTATCCTTCATTGTTTGGCCTTGTAACATGTAATACTATCATTTTAAACTCCTAATCAACAACAATCATATAGTAGTACAAAAAATAATCTAACACATATCCTTGTTATTTAGTTTTGGCTTTTGTCATGAAACGCGTTAACTTTCAAACCAGCTAGATCAATCCTTGCTATTTATTTGTCTGTGGATTGTAGGGCTGTACCATTTAAAAGAAACACGTGTACAGTAATCCATAGTGTATCTGCCCATCACATATCCGCCCTAACCGTTTTTCTGCCATGGTCAAGCTCTTCAGCAACGTTAGTTTATTATTGAACAGAGAAGATTAGTTCAGCGATTACAGATCCTAACAAAGTTTTCGTACACTGTGTTGTATGTACTCCGTGCGCTTCCATTGCTGATAGTGTCTCATGAGCTGTTCAGTGTGTTCACTTGATAAATAAATAAATCCTGTTCGCCTGCGGGGTATATCAACTTCAACCTCCGTCTCTCCGTTCTCCTGCCTGTCACTCAGCAGCGAATGCACGCACCCACACAGCTACTCTGTCACAAGCATTAATACTCTATTTCTTTCTAAACAAGGGATTTAGGGGAGTGCCCTAATAAAAGCTGAATCTCAAAAAAATAATTGTGTGAATATAGTAATTGTTAAAGCTGTGTATAATGGGATTTAAAACAGGATTCATTTTTCTGACTTTTTACATATCCGCCCTTACTCTGGTCCCATCACAGTCGGATATGTGACAGATTACTGTACCTAAAACTTGTAGGACAGTTTTGGACCTGTCATGACTGGTTATGAGATGACACACAAAGTAGATAAACAAATATGTTAAATGGACTCCAAAGTGTCCAAGTTATATATGCACAACATTTGAACAATACTGGGGTTTCTCAAATTGCGTTATGCATCATCTTTGTCAAAGAAGAACTTCGTTTGCCAATAATTGACCTCATTGTTGGTTGGGGGTCTTGCTGAATCATTCAGCCTTTTGCCAAAGGTGCCATACTGTATACTGGCACAGTAGGTCATGTTTGTGTTTAAGTATTATTTCAGCAAATCAGTTGTACAAAACACAAAAGGGTTATTAGAACTTCTCGACTTCAGACTGATATGTATCCATCTTTAGTGATTATTTTATGATTATAAAAAGAAAAGTGTGTTTAACATTAGCCCAGTTTTGTTTGCAATTTTGAAAACTGGCACACTGTTTTAGGGCACAACATGTGCTTTAAAGCTAGTGCCAAACACCACCTTCTTCAGATCAGCTGTGCAAACCTTCAAATTAATTTCCCAGTACAGGAAATGTAGTTTATTTTTTTTATCCAGCAGCCTTTAAAAGTACTATCACGCTAACTAAATTCAAAGGTCATGGATGAACAAATCTCTCTCTCTCTCTCATTTCTAATATAACATAAGAAATGAACCAATACTATAGTACTTTACAAAAAAAAGAACATAACATGAATGACCTACAACATAACATGAATGACCTACTTGTAGTTTTAGAAGAAATTATACATAGACTCAATACCGTAATGCCTGAAGGTTTAAATAGAAAAGAATAGTAGATTGTTACACCATTAAACTATGTAGTAAATGATATCGCAAACACATTAATAGATTTAAATAGAAATAAGAGTGTAGTTCCTCCACTGTAATGTGTACTTGCTAGCATGTCAAAATTATTAGAAATAGACATGCACGCACGCGGGAGGTACTGCACAGGCAGTTGCTCACACACGACAGACAGATGAAAGAGCAGCCAACAACGCAAGCGAGGAGGCTGCTGAAAGATAGAAAAACAAGAACTCGAATTTCCTAAGAGTCGTTGATTCCAGGAAAGCGGCAAGCTGGCTTTCAGCACGAATGCAGGGGAAATGCAATCGACTCGAGAAGCTGTTTTCTATCAACACGCTCAGCTAAACACAGAGGTCTTACCGTACCGTCTTGAGGAGGAAAAAGAGAAATGGTTTCCTCAGGATGACGGTTTTAATTCATCGGTGAGCGGGACCGATTGCGCCACCCCAGGAAGGGGCCTATCGGCAGCTCTGATACAAAGAGCTCAGCAATACCTACCCAATGGGCAGGCATATCCCATACATAATGTCGTTGGTGGTCGTCTTCGAATTGAAAGGGAACCTGACTCATTGGAGAGTATTCTTTTCAGCTTATTAATTTACTGAGCAATTATTCATTTTACTTCATGTTTACAAAGTATTCTACCAGAGATGCCATTCCCCTTACAATATACCTCCAGGGCTGTGTTGTTAAACATCCATGTCTTTGTTTCTTCATATGCTTTAAATAATGGATATTAAAGTTTTTAGTAAAAGACCTAAAACTTGGAAAAAGTGTAATTGTGTGTTGTAGAATGAGCATTTATGGAGCTTATTAGAGTGGCACTTTTGTTAATAACCACTTGTTTTACTAAGTGGCTGTATCTAATAGCCTTTGGCCCAATTCTACCCAGAAGGGGAAAATGACTCGTTCTTGACCTTTTTAATGTTCCACAGCTAGAACTTGTAAAAAAACAACCATGTCCTGTTGTTCACCTCAACAGAAATTAATTTGAGCAGCGTCTCCATAACAAGCTTCAGATGTCAAAGGTCACAGAATGGCCTGCTTTGGAACATACAATCAGATTAGTAGAAAATTAATGTCAGGGCCTTTTATTTTATAAAACAGTACATAGCCGGAATGTTGTCGTTCAAAAATGGTTCTTTAATTTATCTTCTGTTGAATCCCCCCACCCCCTTCCATGAATATAACCTCTTATAAAATAATTTTTTAAAATACTAAAAATATGCTTGTTTAGGTCTCAACTGCAGGCAAAAATATATGACATATTCAAAATCAGGATAATTTTAATACAAATAAATATTTTTCTTTACAGACAAACTTAAGCAGGTAACGCTTATGAGTAGGTGTATATGTGGCTTGTTTGTATGTTAAGGGGCCCTAATCATTGGATATGGAAAGTGAGATGATATTATTATTATTATTATTATTATTATTATTATTATTATTATTATTATTATTATTATTATTATTATTAGGCAGCAGTGTGGAGTAGTGGTTAGGGCTCTGGACTCTTGACCGGAGGATCGTGGGTTCAATCCCAGGTGGGGGACACTGCTGCTGTACGCTTGAGCAAGGTATTTTACCTAGATTGCTCCAGTAAAAACCCAACTGTATAAATGGGTAATTGTGTGTAAAAATAATGTCATATCTTGTAACAATTGTAAGTCGTCCTGGATAAGGGTGTCTGCTAAGAAATAAATTATTATTATTATTATTATTATTATTATTATTATTATTATTATTATTATTCT
This sequence comes from Acipenser ruthenus, assembly GCF_902713425.1. NCBI lineage: Eukaryota > Metazoa > Chordata > Actinopteri > Acipenseriformes > Acipenseridae > Acipenser > Acipenser ruthenus. The sequence continues at coordinate 23,437,991 of NC_081208.1, forward strand.
CACCTTTAACAAGCGCTGTTGTGTGGAACACACATACTAAACGCACATCCAATCAACTGGGTTGTTAGTAAAAACAGTAAGTTTAAGGCTTGTTTTACAAAGAGTTCTGTGGTTTAAAAAAAGGCTGATCTAAAGACTATAACAAAGCTGCATTTGCATTTGAGGCTGATACACTGACTGGTCAAAAATGTACAAAATGGCCTATAGTCAGAAGGACCAACTAGCTTGGTGCATGTTTGGGTGGAAAGTGGTGAGTCTGTGACTTGGGTCACTGTAGGATGTCTGTTGCTTTCACAATGTGTTGCAGGCTTACTCTGTCATGCCCCGCTTGCAGCCAGAGTTCATTTTAATGGTGGAGTTCTTTAAACTTTACCATTCCGGGGAGTCTTGATGGATTTGTAGATCAATGCAGCCTTTTGGACGGCTGCAGGGGACCCCGCTATTATGCCCCTTGTGAAGTCACTGAGATCCTGCTTTTCCTTTGTTGCTGAAAAGCTGCACCCATTTTTTTTATACAATTCTAGGTGATTTGATCATTTTACTTAAATTCTCTAATTGTTTGCCCAGTTAATATGTAAAGCCAGCTCTCAATCCAGTTTAATCTGCAGTTAGGTTGGTGTATAAACGCAATTATGTTGTTCTCATAGTGAACTACGCCCTATTTTGATACTTATTTTGGCCATTGCCTAAACTTAGAAAGACTATGAATTGCTGGAAGGCAGGGGCTGCTCATTGATAACCCCAATGTTGGCCAATGAGCTGGACATTGTTCAGCATCCTGTAAAGGAGTCTGTTGTGCTCTCATACTCTGTAAAAACAAAACTTGGTTTTAAATAGGCAATATAAATTATGTTTTATACTATAATCCCATTAAAACTGTTAGAAGTCTGCACCCAAGCAGCAAAACAAATGAGGCACTTTTCGGTGACCTCAATTTGATGAACGGCCAGTCAAGTTAGACAGCGTGTAAGACAATTTTTTGGGGGGTTGACCACCCATAACCTTGTGGATAAAGATTAATTTGAGATGGTTAGCATTTTTCTTTGGAATGTTTAGTCCTAGTACTTCTAAAGTAATAGAGCTTCCCACTTGTGTAGAGTTAAACAATAAGAGGTGCCCAAGGTACATACTGATATTCATAAAGCATTCACATACCTGCAGTTACACAGTGCTACAAGGCACTTGCAGGTACTCTGCAATGCAACTCGTGTTGGCCAGACAAATATGTTTTTTTTTTTTTTTTTTTTTCAAACCGGTTTTGCACTTACATTAGCACACATGGGCTGCTATTGTGGGGCTATGAAAAAGGAACAAGGTGCGTGGGAGGGGTTAACATTTGGTTTGAGTTAAAGAACTGTGAAAAAGCAGAGTAAAAACATGTTAGAGTTTAATCTTCAGACAGTCTACCTGTAGACAGTGTAGCAATATGTTGTTTTCAGTATTTTACTGCAAGCACTTACAAAAGCTTTGGACTTTCTAAACCAGTGATATAGCTTTGTGCACAGGTGCAGTTGTGTTTTATGTGGTTGACATTTTCTGAAGATTACTCTAGAATAAACAAAGTTGCTCACAACCCTTTAGATAGGACATACGTCTAAAAAAAGCTACATCTAAACTTGCTTACTGATAACCAAATTTTTCTCGCAAAGGGGTTGAATATACCTTAGATGAAAAAGCAGGAAGTTACCACTTCTGGGTTTGATGGAAGGAAGATTATTACCTGATGCAGTTCATGCACAGGTATGCGGCAAAAGCTTTTGTTTCAGCTTTTGTCAAGCATTTTAAAATCCAAATACACTTTTTATCCTGACATTTTCATCAGTTGTGTATCGAGTAGTAAGACCAAACTTGGCAGTCCTGATCAGCCTACAGGTAGGGAATATCAAATAAACTAGTGAAGAAACGAATTATTTTAAGAACTTTTTACATATGGGAGGGATATAAAGATTTGTGTACTTTTTTTATTACTAAGTATCCTCAATGCAAGAGCAGTGTACTCTGCACTACACATAATAAAGTGTTATAGAATCTAATTCCATGCTTCAGTTGCCATAAAGTGCTTACAATCCCACTTCAATTTGGAGTTTTAATGGATCTTACTCTTTAGCACTTGCCTCACAATTAGGATCCCCTGTTTTCCTTTTAATAAAAATTAAGTTTAAGCTGTTTTGTTTTATGTCTTTGTTGTCTAATTTCAGGCTTTCCAGCTTTGCAGATTGGTAGTAGTACACTCAGAGCACCAATCAGATTGTTTACAATACTTATTGTGACACCAGAAATAATTAATTCAGGTGGTTAGCATCATTTTCAATATCTGTAATTCTGCATGTAGCCGTTAGGTTTCCAGAAATTGACTAACTTTAATATTAACTACTGAACAAATATATATTTAAAATGATTTGTTGTTTAAAATGCATTGTGTGGTTTGTGTGTTGGTGGTGTTTGGCAAGGATGGGGTTAATTTCCTATCCCTGCCAAATACATGTGAGAGATGTGGCTGAAGCTAAATTGAATGATTAATGGATAGGCTCCAACCACATGGTATATAAGCAGGGAAAAATCCTTTGTTTGGGAGAAGGGAGTTTGGGATGAGTTTTACACTGTGAGTGCTGGTATTATTTTGTAACTATGTAGTGAAGGCTACTGCCCAGCCTACAACTGTATTGTATTTTGTTTGAACCTTTATTTGGGCCTCTGTGCCAGTTTTGTTTCCGTGTTTTTGCTCATGTTGTTCTTGACTTGTTTTTGATAAACCTTTTATTTTTGTTCTGTGAACAGTGTTTTTCTTGATTTATTTGTGTAAAATAAATGCGTGCCCCAGCGCTTAAACCCGCAGTTAGACTCTGAGTCTCCTTCATACCTCCTGACCACCTTGGGCAGCAGTGTGGAGTAGTGGTTAGGGCTCTGGACTCTTGATCGAAGGGTCGTGGGTTCAATCCCAGGTGGTGGACACTGCTGCTGTACCCTTGAGCAAGGTACATTACCTAGATTGCTCCAGTAAAAACCCAACTGTATTAATGGGTAATTGTATGTAAAAATAATGTGTAAAAAAATAATGTAATTGTCCGTAAAAATAATGTGATATCTTGTAACAATTGTAAGTTGTAAGTGGATAAGGGTGTCTGCTAAGAAATAAATAATAATAATAATAATAATAATAATAATAATTAGACATCCGGCCAACCTGTCACAATGACCAAAGAGCTTACAAAGACAGATTGACTTTGCAAGGTACACTTACAATTCGAATAACTAGTCTGGAGAAGAAATCCACAAAATATCTAACCAAGCAAACTTAATTTTCTTCTTGTGCCAAACCAGGGACTAGTTGAGTCAAACTTGAGTCATCTTGACTGTTTTGCTTTCTTTGTAATAGAAGAAACTGCAGAAATAGCAAAGACACCTCTTTTTTTTGTAGGGGTAGGGACATGAAAGTGTGTCCGACACGTTTGGTTTCTCTTCCGATGTCCCGGGTGTGCTCTGACCTTTACAGCTTTGAGTCTAAAGTTCAGATTCAGTGCAGTGGCAAGGAGCCCAAATCCATTCTGTTTTGACAGCTGCGCAGGCCTCATTCATAATCAGTTCATGTGGTCAGGTGTGTAGCCATCACAAAACTGCAGTGCTCTGGCACTAACTTGTTTCATTTGTGGTCTCTCTGGTAGAAAATAGAAACTAGCTTGAGCAAGCATTAAGATAAATGTTTCCCCGTCAAGGGAGGTGTGATTCCACTAGGTCAAATGAAGGGCAAGAAGATGGATCATTGTGGAGAAGTTAAACAAATGACACAAAAACATGATACTTTTTCAACATTTATTTATCCACAAATGATTCAACATTCAATTTCCATGTGTGAAAAAGTATGTGAACCTTTAGATTCAGTAACTGGTGGCACCCCCTTGAGCAGCAATGACTTCAACTAAGCGTTTCCTGTACTGTTGGTCAGTCTCTCACATTGGTTTTGAGGAATTCCTTGCATGGACAGCTCGCTTCAGGTCCTGCCACAACATTTCGATGGGGTTTAGGTCTGGACTTTGACTAGGCCATTCTAAAACGTGGAATTTCTTCTTCTGCAGCCATTCTTTTGTAGATCTGCTTGTATGTTTACGATCATTGTCTTGCTGCATGACCCACTTTCGGTTCAGCTTCAGCTCACGGACAGATGGCCTGACATTCTCCTCTAGAATATTCTGATACAATGCAGAATTCATGGTTGTGTCAATGATGGCAAAGCAGCCCCAAACCATCACACTCCCACCACCATGCTTGACGGTTGGGATGAGGTTCTTCTGTTTGAACGCAGTGTTTGGTTTTCGCCAAACATAATGTTTCTCATTGAGGCCAAAAAGTTCTACCTTTGACTCATCTGTCCAGAGAACATTGTTCCAGAAGTCTTGTGGATCATCTATGTGCTCTTTGGCGAACTTCAGACGGGCAGCAGTGTTCTTTTTAGAGAGCAGTGGTTTCCTCCTGGCTATCCTTCCATGAACACCATTCTTGTTCAGTCTTTTTCTGATAGCTGAGTCATGAACACTCACATTAGCCAAGGCGAGAGTGGCCTGCAGATCCTTGGATGTTACTCTGGGGTTCTTTGTGACTTCCTTGATAATTTTCCGGTTTGTTCATGGAGAGATTTTGGTTGGACGACCGCTCCTAGGTAGAGTGACTGTGGTCTTGAACTTTCTCCATTTCTCCATCTCTCTGATAGTGGATTGGTGGAGCCCCAAATCCTTAGAAATGGTTTTGTAACCCTTACTAGACTGATGAGCATCAATAACTGTTTATCTGAGGTCCTCAGAGATTTCTTTTGATCGTGGCATGACGTGTTTCCACACACCTGTATGGTGAAGACCAAACTCACAAAGTTTCTGATCTTTATATAGGGTGGGGCCTCCTAAACACACCCCTAAAGATCTACCTAATTATTTAAACACCTGATTTTAATTATCCCCTTAATTGAGCTGATAAAACCAGGGGTTCACTTAATTTTTCACATACCCTGAATCTTAATTACTCATTGTTTGTCTAATTTGTACATCATTTTGTTTCAAAAGACATGGAATTGGTTGATATAAACCCTATTGTATATTTAAGATGGTTTGATTCAAGAAGGCTGTCATGGTAAAACTATGGAATTTCCATAATTATCATTGGGGTTCACAAACTTTTTCTCTGCACTTTTTCTGTGGCACAAAGTGACTAGTGGACAAAATCACCCAGATTAATTGTTCTAAGCCCTGTTGATTGCTTCTGCCAGCTTTGCAAACTTTATTTAGAGGGTTCTGCTGAGTGAAGATTGGGAATTAGAATTTTGTCTTCAGACCTTTTGTTTTTTGCTGTCCCACCTCTCAATAAGCTTCACATAATGTTATGCATGCTTACACAACTGTGCACTGGAGTTAGTCTGAATTGGGGCAAAAAAACCCAGGCTCCTTATTTATACTGCTTTGCTATACATTTTAGGATGTGCACAGAAGACATTCATCTCCAATGCTATCAATTTCTCACTTTAAGAAAACTTATTGAAATATTATAAAAATGTTTTAATTGGTTGTACATTGGTTATCATGTGCATACATGGTTTAATTTTTTGGGTTCGGTCTATGGTATTGTGATGTGGTTGCGCCACGGCCCAGATGGTATTTGGCAGGGAGAGAGACTCAGACACAGAAAGCTGCACTTTAGCGCTAATGCACACTTTTGTTCTCAAATAAAACACTAAACAAGACACACTAAACAAAATGTTATACAAAAACTCACGAACACAGGACTAAATAGGCACAGCATGGTAACATAAACACGGACCTCCACCTCTATCACCAACATTAATTCTCTATTAACACTCGTGATCACCTTCTTTATACACCTGCGGCTGGTGCCTAATTAATCATTTAATAATGTGTTCAATTTTCGGCACCAGCCACATGCCCAAATGTTTTGAAATTTAACCTCCTCCCTGCCAACCCAATATTCCCCACACAAATACACACTCAATTCGGCACGGTTTTCGCCCTGCCACAGGTATATAGAATGCATTATAAATATGGGTAATAGTAGCAGAAAAAAAAGAAAAATAATAAGTTGCAGCATGAATTAGGCTACAGTACGTTAAGTGCATATTTTCTTATCCTTTTCAATTTTGCATAATTAACAATGGACGCTTGCCATGACTTTTTGTTCCCTGGAACGAAACTCTTATCTGAAGTAGAGATACAGTACAGTACAGTACAGTTAGCCTCTTCAAAAGCAGATTAAACACTGGTCTTTTTGATATTTTGTTTTTTTAGCAGAGCAGTGCCATTTTGCAAGAAGATGTATTCTAAGGATTGTACTGCTTTACTATTTCAGGTTTTGAGGCAGCGAAGTCCTTTGCCCTTCATGGAGCCCACGTTATCCTGGCCTGTAGGAACAGAACTCGAGCAGGTGAAGCGACCCGCCTGATCCTGGAGGAGTGGGTGAGTACTAAGCATTGCACTTTCCCACATGGCAGGTTGAGATTCCTCTACAAATAACCTGTCAACCATGAACAAAGGAAATTGGGACACTTCATGGTTTTTCTTTGGTATTCATCTGATGGCTGTCCTCATTTTGCTGACATTTGTCGAAGTTTGAGTATTATCAGAGGTAGGTAAAGCAGTCTTGACTGTACTGTCTGAGCAATCAACTCTGAACTGACCAGACCCACAGTATTAAGCATTCTTGTAAGTTAATATGAATGTGGTTAGTATTGGAAATCCACATGCCGCTACCTTTTCACCCTAAATTGTACTCCGAGACACCTCTCTGTGTTCTTTATTTATTTATTTATTTATTTTTTAGTGATTTTCACAAAATAATGGCGACCCAGACACTTGACTCCACCCTGCATGGCTTGATTAGCACTCATGTTCCAAGTGTTTGTTTTTGCATTGATGACCACGTGTATCACCCACAGAGAGGGTGTGTAGAAAGATGATCTTTACAGTAGGTATTGTTTTGGGGAATTGAAGGAAGGAGGACTAATGAACTATTATGACACTTTGACAGTCACACAGATTTATGACTCTTGAAAAATTAACAAATGAAATGCAGGTGCTGAAGCAGAAAGAATAAGCTATTACAGAACTTTAATTACAAGGAACCTGAGGCCGAGAGAGAATTAGTTGATTAATTACAGGATGCTTATAGATCACAGCAAATAGTAAGCATTTTAACCAACTATGAAACTAAATAATAAAAGAAAACCTCTTGCCAGTTTGACTAAGTAATTTACCATCGCTGACAATACTACAATCCATCTCAGAATGTTTAACAAATGTTCTGGTTCCTGTTATCATTTGATAGGGACTTGAATTATTTTGGTTTTAAAATAATTAATTTCAGATAGCATTATGGCTGTTTGCTTTTGGCTTGTGTCTGTGAAAGAGCCGTAAATAATCATTTTTATTTGGCAAATGTACAAAGGAGCCTCTAAGTTTTCATTCCTCAGTAAGTTACATTATAACATTACTTATCTACTTTCACATTAAACTTTTCTCATTCCTTTTTTCCTTGTTGAAATGTGATAATTGTCACCTACCATAAATAGGGATACAGAGATTTGATTGTGCTTTTAAAAGGACATTTATTTTTTGATGCAATAATGCAGTTTATATGTGCAGAGGAAAAGTATACTTTCAGAATCAAGTTCCGAGACCTACAGTACAATTACTAAAGCTGGATGCTCAGGTCACTTGTCTGTCTGTACATATGTCATTTTTAACATGTATGCACAGTGGATGATGGTGTAAGTCATGGTTTTCTTTTTCATGATGCAGAGAACATTTAAATAGAAACTCTCCTCATAAAGTAATAAAGACTCCCATTGAATAAAATGTAACTTTAGACAGTGTGGATAGGGAAACCTACAATAAGTCTGGTTCAGCAGCAGCTTTAACGAGGGAAACAGTTAAAGACATTTTGTGTTAGCCATCTGTCATTTAATACATGATGGATGTAGTTTTTTTTTCCTCCTCCCACGCTTTAATAAAGGTTAATAGGACATAAGCAGTTATTAATACGGAAGACAGTACAAAACAGCATTGTATCTGCTTCCAGGGCTGTCCATTATCAGTAATAATCACCGGAAAGGAAAGATAGCAGTGAAGATAGGACAGCCTGCGCCCTGGAGGAAACTAAGAGCCCGGTTAACACTGAACATGCATCCTGCAAATGAAAACCAAGAAATTGGACATTCTGCGGCGCTTCATTGTCAACAAGGAAATAAGAGTTTCCTGAATCCCATGATGGGTAGCTTCCGAGTAATTTAGAATGCTTTTGTGTGCCAGCCTATTGGTGTACGGCAAACAATTACAGTGCAGTTTGTTGTGTGTGAACTTGAATGTTCAGACCACAAAATACATGCTAATGCTTATGTAATTAAGGTTCGGTCTGCCTTTCCCCTTTTTCCATCCAGTTATGGAAGGTTTTACACAGCAGGGGGTGCTGTTCTTTTTAATGCAATGCCACAATCTGCTGGTTATTGTTTTCATCCTTAATAGCACCCATTACATAGTGGTTTAAACCAAGTTTTAATATGAGCTTAATTAGCCTGTAGTAAAACCAGGAAGGGATCAAACTACTGTGCAAAAACCTGTTTGTATACATTCCTGATATATAACTCTTCCAACCTAAATCATTACCTTAATTACAAGCCATTTACAATACAATACAATACAATACAATTATCTTAAGGCGCAGTAAGAATAACCAAGAGTAAGCCTGGTGAAATAAGTCGACTTAAGTTTAGATTAAAAAAGTTAGGAACTGGACCCAGACTGTTAGATTTAAATTAAAAACTTTGTCTGTTAAGCCAAATTGCAGGGATTTTAAGCAGACCAATGTTCAGTCACATAACAATGCAGTCAGATTTATTCAGATTCATTTTTACAATGTATTTTACCATTTAATGTAAACCTTTAAATCTCAAGGTTTTTAATGTATATTAGAGGGAGGCTACACCATTTCAAACTATGAAGGGTATGCAGTACAAGTAGTTCAAGGGTTAAAAGTACTTTTTTTTTTTTTTTTATTCAATTTCTTTTTTCACTTGCCTAAGAGTGGAGGAAATGAGAAATTTGGAGTCCTGATTTATTTTAATCAGGAAGGAATTATCTAACATAAATCTCTCCTGGAGTAGAGGAATGGCCCTGAAGCAGCCAAGAAAAAAAATATCAATACTACGAAAAGGAGAAATGATTGTTCCAATTCACTGCTTAATTGACTTAAAAGCCTAATGAAAAAGCAGTGCAGTGCTGTTTGTACACAGCAACTCTAATAAACACAGAAATCTTGCAGTGCTCCATAATTTGTATACTATACAAATAGGTATATTACATTATTATAAAATGATTGCAATTTAAAACTGAATGCATATTCTTTATTTGTATTTATTTCCATGTCGTAGGCTGTTGACATTCAGTCATTTCTAATTCAGCTTTTGGTCCATAGCTTGGTCTCTGTTTTACACTTTGTACTGTAGCTTTGTACTGTAGCTGTTGCAGGGCTGCCTCATATCATTTTAAGAGCACTGTCTTGTGCAGTCTTTGTAAGGCCTGTGATGTTGAAGGTGGAGTGGGCCTTGTAGAAAGGATAATACAATCACAGTACGTTTAAAAATGAAGCCATTGAAGCCTATAGTGTAGCAATTCATTTGAAAACTTACTATCTGCAAAATGTCTACGGTTTGCCTTTTGGTTTGATCTATTCTGGATACGGTGAAGGCTATAGCTATACTTAACTGCACTTGACTGAGGTCCTTAGATGACTGAAGTCGCTAGAATTAATTTTGTTTTTGCTGCTTATGTTTTCCAGTTAGCATTTATGATACTATGATAAGGAATTGCATGTTTAGGATTTTAATTACGTCTTTGTGCATGACAAGACACATAATTCAACCAGTAGTTCCCACTTGTCCATCTCAGACTTACATGAAACATCCTATCCACATATACATGTACAAACTGCAAAATAGTTCACCCAAGTTAAATTACTTTGGGACTAATGGATACCCATGTGTTATTGTGTGATGCTTTTAGAGCTTCCCTCCATCTGAAACCATATACTTCACAATGTCTTTACAATCAAGTGACGATTAATTTACTACCAGGTCGACTGTGACTTTTCTATTTGACTATTTGGTGCTACCCATACTCTGTCCACTTGTGGCTAAGTTGAGCCCACCAAACTGATTTCACTTGTTACCTTCAGAGATGAAAGGACATTGAATTGGCTGACTGTGCCACCTTTAGTAGCTTAGTTTTAAAAATAGACCAAAGTTAAAATTCATAATTTCTTGCTTTTGAGCTCTAAGGTGATATTTGGAATGCAAGTAATAATACACAGAATAGTAAACGTACGTGACTTGTGGGATACTGCAATGGGACATTCAGCATCTGTTTTCGTCATTTATGATTAATATTTTTTGGGATGAGAAGCTGCTGTAATTAGGTAACGGACCATAAACCTTTACCTTGTGAACAATTGTTAAAACTTCCGGCTGAAGTGCTATCTTTTAATCATAAGCAAAGAATTGGAATTGCAGTAACAAACATGAATTAGTCTTTTACAGAGCAGAGAACTCATAGCAGGTTAAGGCTGAGGCTGCTTCATGGGGCTGATCTTGGCAATCTTGCAGGCTCTATTTACGGCTTTATTTAACATAAATCTGATAACAAAGATGTTTTATAAACAGAACAGCCTGAAAAACAAGAGAATATGGAAATAGTCTAAAAGGCAAAAGGAGCACCAGCTTTCATTAAATCAGTAATCAACACCAAAGAATTGCTCCTTTGAGAAAAACAAAACCTGCTTTTTTCTTTGTATGAAATAGCTTTGGCTCTTTGCATGGACACAACAGCAATGTATTATTGTTTTTTTCTTAACCCTTGACTGAATTACTTGTTGATGAACTTGATATTTTACGAAATATAATTTTCTCAAATAAAATGACAGATTGCTAACTGAACTTTTAAACAGAGATCTTTGTTTTTTGTTTAATTTAAAAGTCCAATGAAATAGCACAGTAAAAAAAGTAGCAGCTGCGAAGCCTACTGAGAAGTGGCAGGTCTTAAAGGAAAATTATTTTTGCAGGTGGGATATGCTCAGGCAGAATCTATTATGAAAGAACATTTTTCACTTGCAGTGGGTATCTTTTCTGTTAACATTTTCAAAATGGTGAGTTAAACATTTTTTTCCCCCTCAAATATTGTGTCAGTCATTTATGTGGGAATTGTTCTTTTTATTTCAAATCATGATTTTTTTTTTGCAGAAATAAATATGCACAATAAAGTTACTAAATAAAAAATAGAGCTCATACATTTAATTTATGGGCTTGTAAGTTAGGCTTTTGAAACAGTTCTCTGAAAAAACCTTTTTTTGCATTGTAGCAAAAACTCATCTATCCTATCTATATTGTAATTAGTAACAAGTAAAGTACCATATCCATAGAAAAAGAAAAGAAAACTACTGCCATCAGTGATATTGGTATTACAAGACTCTTTGCATGGCATTTTGAGCTATTCTAGGCTTAATTGGACATGTCTGAGCTTGTTAGCTTTAGGCACACAGTACCTATAAAATGCACTCGGCCCATTGTAAAATCTAGAATGCCATGTAAGGGTATTTTATTTTTCGTGGATTCCGTGAAAAATTACATCTTAAATTATATTTAAAGAACATATTGAACAGCTTATTTATAAGGTACAACCACCAAAACACTGAACTTAAAAAACAAAACAAATGCTGCCTTGAATGGGCTGTACATATGAGTTTTTCTTTGACATAACTTAATTAAAGCACAAAGATTAAACAGTGCACCCTGCAGTTAAAAATATTGGAATAGCCGTAAGACTAGAAAAACTGTTGTTGATCTATCCCAAATCACTGTACTGCAATGTTACTAACAACACCTGCTGTTTAGGAGTTACCAGATTAAGGGGCTGATGTAAGGATAGGCGTAGTGCAAACAATTGCGGCTGCAAAATCCAAATTGCCTAGCGGCTAGGCAATTATTTTGCACTGTGGCATATGTAAGCTTAAGAGCAATGCAAATTACTCAACACGCACAAATAATGAGCTGCAATCATGGTAATGAGGGTTGCAATGAGTGCCACCTGAGCATTGGGCTATTTAGCAGCCACAATTACAGCCCAGAGGTGAGGTGAGTTAGGAGTACAGAGAGCAGTAGGCGCTGTATGAGATTTGTGGAGCACGAAAATCAAACCAAACAAAAAAAATATGTCAGAGGAAGGGCAGCAAAAGAAAAGTTTTCTGAGGAGGAGCCGAGAGTCCTTACGGCTGAGGTCACTCAGCATGAAATGTAGTTATTTGGAAAAGCCTCAGCCAACATCAGTTATGCTACCAAAGAGGCCATATGGTCCTCTATAGTGGAGAAAGTCAATGCTGTCGGTGTTACCAGGACAGACAACCAGGTGATGAAAATGTGAAATTCAGTTATTAAGTGTAGTATGTGAGACGATAACACCTTACCACCGCATTCTCCGGCATCCCAAACAAAATGACCCTGGGCTTGAATATGTGGGGTCTTCTCTGTCTTACCCTTCTCCTCCGAAGGTTTTCCTGCCTATCCTCAACAAAAGCCAAGCGTCGCCACATCAAGAAGTGTACCACAGCCACCCTGAGGCCAATGACAGGTCTCTGAAGGCGTGTGGTTTTGTACAGCATTTAATTACTCGTTTCTACAGTGGTTTGCACCTTGTAAGAGGAGGACAGCAAATACCCAAGTGCAAGGCAAAATCCTTACATCTCATTATAATGTTTGCGCCTGCTTTGTATTCCAGATCCCCGCCCAATCCCATGCTCTTTTCTTCATTTGAATACTTTTCAATATTATTTAAATGGATTAATGATGGCAAAGTGCTAATTTGATAGCGGGTGCAGAACGGCAGGTGAAAACCATTATTAACATACACCACATTTTTAGTGGCCGCTGAAGTCTCACTTTACGGCAGCTAACACAATTTGCACGTGCAAAACACAGATTTTGGCTGCAATATGGTTGTTTTGCAGCCGCAAATCACTTTGCATGTATCCTTACCTCAGCCCCTAAATTTATTCAAAGCTTCCTTTTTAAAAAGAAAAAGATACAGAAAACACTTTCTTAGAGGAAGCTCAGTAACTGAAGCAGCAGGGTTTCTCCTTCCTGTCCAGAACTTGTGGGGACATTTTGGATTCAGACCTTGAATATGAATAACAGATTAAGCATACAATTGTGTAGGTGGGGAACAACCTCAAGCCACCTGCTGTCACCATTTATAATACAGCCCTGTGTTGTGAAATGCATTTTATTCATTCCAAAAAGGAACTGTTATTTTAATAGCAATAACAATCCGGTTCACTGTGTGAAGGCTAAAGTAAAAAAGCTATATGAACTGCTTTTGATATACCATCCTGGAATTTACAATATATCATTTGCCATTAGAAAAGGCAGCTTCTTGGTAACATTATGTAATTGATTTTTTTTTTTTCACACTAAATCTGAATACATTTTCAACATGACATCTGGATTAACAATATGTCTTCATTTTTTTTTTTTATATTTTATGCCTATGTATGCTGGAGATGAAATGAGCGATAATTGAAGAAAAATTAAATTTTAGCATGGCATGCAGCCGACAGTACTATCATGAATATTGGCACAGACCTACAGGATCACTTCACAGGGAGAAAAGTATGTTCTGTAGAAATCTTAAACTTTTCACGGCTAGGGACTAGGATGCTGTTGCTGATAACATACAGCGTAAGGGTAGCTGCTGAGCACTTTTGTGGTCACAGTGCATATCTGTGTGTTATGACAGCCTGACAGTCTCCCCTAATGATACAAGGTGAGAACCATGCTATTGTCTTCCCCATGTTCCACTGTTGCTATTTATGTTTCATTGAGTTACAAAGACCTGTAATGTTTGCTCTTGACAATAGACAATAGTGATCCAGTATAATAATAAAATAGCCATACATTGGATCACATCTAGGGGCAATTGCAAGACTGGGGGCAGATACTATTCGTATAATGTAATTCAAACATATACAATTGTTAGAGGGCAACCATAAAAGAAGATAATACAATAGTAATAATATGTATAATCATATTTTACACTGTAAATGTAAACTGTAACGTGGAACAATCACACTGCAGTAGATGCCAAACAAAATAATAATGCAGTGTAATTTAGCCATGAAAGAAATGAAATATTTAATGATAACAGAATGGTTATAAGTAAATATTTTACTCTAAACATGAGGGGAACCAATTGTGCCAACAGCATTGAGTACTTGACAAATCCAGTGCAATCACAACCAAAGTAATACTGTTGAAGATTAATGGTATCTTCACTATGTTGATAACATCAAGCTACTTTGAGTGTTGGGTCAAGCGACAGATAGGATTTCTTCAAGTCCCAAGATACATCACTGATGCCATTTATACAACCTCAATGCACACAGAACAGCAGATAATGTACCCTAATAGTAATCATTAGTGCTTTTATTTCTCCAACCTTAATCCTTTCTACCCCTGCCTTCCTGTTTTGAGTGTATAGATTAGGCTATGCTTGCTCCGGAAAAGGATTTAAGATTTTATATGAAGTATGGAGATTGCATCCATCTGCTATAATGGGAAGGCTATTCAATCTTTACAAAAAAAGCCAGGTGCATTTCAGTTAACCCTCTGACCCGGAAGTATATTTAAAAGGATTTTATTTTGGGGCAATGTTTGTGAAGCATTATGTGGCTGTGCATGCATTTTTTTTTTTTTTTTTTTTGCTGTAGAAATTCTTTGGAAAAATGAACCTTTATTTGTCTCCTATTTAATCTAGAAATGTAGCTTGTAAATATATAGAATGCAGAAAACAAAATGAACAAAGTCATTTTTATAACTATAATAGACCAGGTTGCTGCATTGAGCAAAATGGCATAATATGACTGTAATATAATACAGATTGTATTGGTCATGGAAATAAGTGTAGCGTATACATGCATCACAATTTTGAACTGAATTGGCGCACAATTACTTGAATCAATTCAATTGATCATTAATATTAGATCCTCCCGTGTTTATATTTTACAGATAAAAATAGCAATTTAAATGATCTCATAATAGGTTATCTTCAAAATATGATGCTTTAATTCCATTGTATTTGGTATATTATAGAAACAGTGATCTATTGAGATCACAGTACTGAGGTATAAAATAACTTATGCCTGCTTGGTGTGAGAGCAAGCTGTTGTCAAATTTGAGGAGTATTAAGTATTTAAACCATTTCAGATTGGCAATCTTTATCACGTACAGAGAGTTCTTAATGATTGCTTCAGAAAATGAAAATACAAATTTAACAATACATTTGTATTAGTTGTACATGTATTAGTATGTAACACTAAACACATGACTAAATCAGTGTGTAAGCATTTCTTAATGATTTTATCAGGAATAAATAAGTTGCCTGTTCACTCAGGTCCAGTGCTCCAACACTACTGACTTCTCACAGGAGAATCACTGCAGCCTTTCCCACAACTGACTGCAAACATATGGCATAGATTTGTCTGTCTCATTACAGGAGGTTAGAGTTTAGAAAAGACAAATATTTACATTATGACCATGTTTTACAATAAGAACACTGTTCATGTCGTTTATACTGTTCTGCTGGTGTCATTTTTATGGTCTGTAATGAAGCCACTATAAACCACAGCAGAAAATTAAATAGCAGATGTGCTGCACAGACAGTGCAGTGAGGGCCCCTAAATACACTTGCCAAGGGATGCCTAGCATTATATTGGAAGGAAGGTCTAGCTGGCGAAATGCAAGTACTGTAGGAACTTTTCCTATTGACCCTATAAAGCAGAACCTAATTGGCTAAAATAACCAGAATATCACAAACTAAACATAACATAATAATTCTACGTAGACCCAAGTTATTTCTTGCTTGTTTAAAAAATGTAGATGCATTGTTTTTCTCCTTAAAGTTGGTGAAAGAAACAAACAACCAAAAAAAAAAAAAACTGTGCATTTTGGACACATGCCTATAGATGTACTGTACCTCAAACAGCCATGCCCCTGGCTGACAAGTACAAGTTCAAGTTCTTGTGCACTTCAAGGACACCTCCTTTTCACAATGAGGGCAGGTTAAGCTAACAGATAAAGCGTTTGCTGCAAGTGTGTTTTATTTTCCTTTATTCTCTTTAAAATTCTGTTTATCTTTTCATTTTCATTCCCTGGAGGGAGGTATAATGGAACCCCTAAACAGAGTAATTACTGATCGGTTCTAAAACCAAGGCTCATCTCTGCTAAAAAGAAACTTTGAGCTGCTTTTTAAAGAGGGCTGTTTTTTTTTTTTTAAATAAAAATGCAAATGAACCACTTTATGACCACATTAATTACCCACCTAGCCTCTTATTACCATGTTTGTGGTGTTTGCAAAACACTATTTACAATCTAGTGAATATTAACATTACCAGTCACCGCGAAAGATTGTTGTGTTAGGGTGTGCTTTGGAACCAATTAGGGTAAACCTGCCTTCCTTAGAGACACATGGGGAAAAAAGCATAGCCTTGCAATGTCAAATAATAACATTAACTCAAGCGAGATAGGCAGAGAGCTGTAATTACATTACCAGCTCCAGTTTGCTTTCTCAATGTGTTTTGTTGTCTACAGCTTAGAACAAATGGACGCTGAAGTTCCATCCTGTCATTTTATCTGGGCTGTGATTTTTCCCCTGCGCACGTATGTCACCCAGCAAGACAAACACCAAGGTGCTTCATTACCAGGCTGTGTTTTCTTTTGCCTTTTATGAATCTTTATAAAAAAATAAATAAATACAATGAAGCTCAAATTGACGTATATACATTGTGTGATATGATAATTTTATTATTCTTATGTTAAACATGGGAAATATATATATTTTTTAAATTGACTGTGAAAAGCAACAGCTGTCAATACAATACATGGAGAAAACACAGTGCACATTTTTAGATTCAGCTTTTAAAATGATGGGCTCATAACTGTAACATATTAAATACTCGTGTGACGTATGAAAAAATGTATTCATGCTTTCCTATCACTGAAATAACCACTGCTTACCCCATGTTAGTTTTAACGACTCAAGTTTATTGTAAGTACTTACCTGAAGTCTGATTGTTTAGTATGAATAGAGATTTTTGAGGTTGTTCTGCTGTAACACTGTTACAAATGTATGAATTGATAATGTAGGCCTGTAGATACAACACTAATAAAATGTCTGCTAACATTTCAAATTTTACAGTGTCATATCATAGACCCATCTTTTGAAATGTTTGAGCCATGAAATAAAAATACATTGTTTGATATGTACATCTTGATGTCCCAACCTTTCAACCTGCAGTTGTTTTTTGGGATTGTCAGTGCAGCTGTTGATAGTGGTGACATTTAATTGTATGTTACCATCCCTGTGCACTTCATATCAGCATAAAAACACACTGTAACCAGAATACCTGTTATGTACTCTACAGTAATTAGGGGGAATACCTGTTATGTACTCTACAGTAATTAGGGAGAATACCTGTTATGTACTGTACAGTAATTATTAGAGGTAATATTTGAAAGGCTTGTCTCGGATCATCAATGCCGTATTTCATTGCAGGGAAAGCAGACAATTAAATCATGTACGAGTTCTGCCATTACACCTTGATTAAACACAAATAGTTGAAAGCCTTTGTTTTAATAGCCCTGAGAGGGAATCAGCTCATTGTCTTTCTTTGCTGTCATCTTTTACTTTAGCCACTAATGTAGTTATTTAAACCAATTTAATGCTTTTTCTTTCTGTGATGGAAAAGCAGGAAGCATTTACTTTTGCTAAATGATTGTCCTCAAAGTCATTGTTTTAGGAGCTTAACAAAACAAAACAAAAACAACTATTTCTAGAGTAGATAGTGGCACTAAAGATAAACTGATCCCTGAGATGGAATTACAGCGTTTAACAATTATAATATATACTGTCTATCTTTCTACCTTTTGATGCCGTTCATTTCAAAATCTTAATAGAGGGAGTGATATTGGTTCCATACTAGTTTCAATGTAAATTATGCACTGTAGTGGAGAGCTAAATATAAAGATGCATGCATAGAAAGTTTATACAGTGATAAAGGACTATACTATGATATTTCAAAATATGCATACTAAAACTGTGGGTAACACATTGAACAATTCTTGATGCCATTATATGTATTGCCTTTAGTCCCAAGGCATCCCGAATCACTGTACACAATCTTCCCATCTGTGCCCTGAACAAGTTAGTCATTGTTGCTCACCTGTATTCCAATAAGAAAGCTATTTGCCTCAATAATTTAATAATGCTAAATGTGTACATTATTTCAGCATGCCATTTACCTGACCGTTCCAGTCTGAATTTCAATGTTTTCAAAAGATTTTGTATTCTTTCCATTATAAAGTACTAGAACATTTCTCAGACTTCTATTATTAATGTAAATTTGACATCCCGTAACAGCTGTAGGCACAATTTTATTACTCATTATGTTGCGAATAATTAAGCCGTAGTGAATTATATCTTTGCAACCAAATGAAGATGTGGGATTTATGTTTTTTTTTTTTTTTTTTTTCTTCAGTAGTGCGATGAAAGTGATCGTATTAATTAGGGCTGAAAAACAGAAAACATCAATTAATATTTTTAAGTATGGTTGGCTTTGGTGAAAATCAACAAACTCTTATTTCCTGTGAAATTTAATTGCTGAATTCTAAGGTTTTGTTACAGTAGCTGATTTAGATTTTCCAACAGACATACCAACTACTGAAGTTCTCAGAACCAGTAAACAGGAAAGATTTTAAACTGTGATTGTTACTTAAAACAATTTCTGTTTTACTTAAGCTGGTTATTGAAATTCTAAGCCCTAGTGTGCAATGTAAAATGTGGAACATAACATATCTTATTAGAAGATTAACTCAAAAGATTTAAATGAAAAAAAATATGGGTCAACCTTTTTCTCACAGGACATTGTTAATACGCTGATAAAAGACTTTACATTGTTATTTTATTAGTGGATACCAAAGACAGTTCCAAGTCACAGACATGACTTATCCTGTGTGTGTATGTATGTGTGTGTGTGTGTGTGTGTGTGTGTGTGTGTGTGTGCGCATAACCAGTACAGGGATAGAGTACTATGAAAAACCTGCCTTGTGGGAATGCACACACATGACATTCTTATTTTAGCAATAGTTGGCATAGAAATGACAATGTAAAACCTACCCTGGTTACACCTGGAGGTTTGTCTTTTTTTAATTAATTTTTACGACGACAGTGAAACGGATACCCCCCCCCCCCCTTTACAGATAGAGAGCAGGAGCTGTGTATGTTGGAATGCTGGAGCTGACTATAAACCTGTAGCACTGGAGTGTTTGTGAAACCGCACTTAAACCACAATAAACTACAGGGCAGCAGTAATTACATTAGCTGTCCATTATAGACTAAACATTTACTTTTGGTGCTTTACAGAGAGCTTTGCCCTTCTCAGTAAAGCTGTATTCTCAGAGAGGCATTTATCAGGGAAATTGAATTGGAAAATATTATCTAAATGCAGTTACATTTACATTAAATTCCTATTAATTTAGGCCAGATAGAATTTAACTTGCTGCATCAGTTTTGCAGAGCAGCTTTATTACCCAATATATTACGTTAAAAGGCGGTACGTGTAAGTTATACTCAGTGTGTTTATAGTCCTGCTTTAGTTCATTTAATTCTACAGTGAGTCCCTGTTTTTGGAGCTGTGCTTCATATAGAACATGGAACTCGGAAAACAAGATATAAATATTGTAATTGTTTTCATATGGAGGCAGAGTTATTTTTTTCTGTTACAGTATCTTACCTCTATTTGTTAGCATGCAGCAGTGTTTTTTCTGGGGTTTATTAACTGCAAATATTTATTTAAATTTAAAAGGTATTATTCAGTAAGATTAATATTTTTGGATATATAGCTGTTTAACCCTTTTGGTTCTGGATTCCCTATTGTAGTGGGTTTTATATCCAGGATAAAGCTCTATGTGTAATTTATTTATTTATTTATTTATTTATTTATTTATTTATTTATTTTTTTAAAGTGGTACCTCCAATACAGAATCTGTAGTACACACACAACATTTGGTTCAAGAACTATGAAATACTTCAAATCCTAATTTCTGAAAAGAAATTTTAACACCAGTTACATCTGCAAGTGTATCCGGGATCAAAAATTGCTCAAACTGACCCATGAGCAATCTCTGTTCGTTGTGCATACCATGTGCCCGCTGTGTGCCACCTTTTATAATACATCTAAGTCACCTTTTACTTTACACTTTGACTGCATGGTCTCTTGCGACCCCAAGTGCCTATAGAATGCACTTTGTATTGTATAGTACAATAGATGTATATCCTATCCCCACAATAGTGTCCTACAATCTGTTATATATTTCAATGCTGTATAATGTACAGGGGTAGGGGGTCTTATTCCAACTTTAATGTACATTTCTGAAATAAAATATTTATTGTATATTGAGGACTATGAAACTGTGTGATAATGTACTGTAGTGATGTTGGAAAGTAGTTTGTGATATTCATAGTCTCAAGTGCTTTCCAACATTTGCAAAAGCCTGTTTTTTTTCAGTATTTGTTTGTTTTTTTAGCAGAATGTTGAAGTCCCCTTATGGACAGAAGAAAAGGCTGTTAAGGATGAAATGTTCTTAGATATGCATGAAACCTCAAAACACTTAGAATTAGACTCCTTGTGAACAACCTTGTGTGAAATGAAACAGAAAGAGAAAAAAAAAAACCCTGCTAAGAGTAGATCTCGTTGAGCACTCAGTATTGAAAGTGGGGCTTTGGATCAAGATGAAAGAGAAATTTAATTGTATATGGAAGAGCTGTTAATTGAGCTGCACTGTTTTTAACATGGGAGCATCGGGTCCGGGTGCTCAATACCACAGAGAATTATTATCAGATCATGAGCCTGTCAGATCGGATCGCAAGATTCAAATGGAAAGCTTGGCATCTTGATGGAACCCTGAACAGCAGATTGAAGAGTCAAAAGTTCATCTGGGCTTTGGCTCCGGACAGTATAACCCACAGACTTCCTCAGTCATCCCGATCATTGTGAAGTTGAAGGTACCGTTGGGGGGAGCAGGTTCTGCTCTGTGTTGTAATCACGTGCAGTCATTTGATAGCTCTTTAAGTCAATGGTAAGAATGTGTGAAACTAAAACTAATAGTAAAAAACTGCAACCTTAAGGCAGGTTTGAAGCCTTTTGAATGCAAGCAAAATTCCTTTTTAAGGCTAGCTAGATGTACTTGGTGTACAGTATGTAATGCACTTACAAATCTACTTAGTCAGTTTTTGCCCTTCAAGCCTACAAGCTCAGGATAGAAAACTGTTGAAGAACCCTGCCCCCCCCAGGACCGGTACTTTACCCTGGAGTGACAAGGACTGACACACACCTGACACAAGCTACTATGACAAGAACAAGCTACTTCCCTAATATTTGATTTTATAATATATAAAGTTGTTTTTCTTTCTTATTCCAATGACCTAACAATTTTATATTCAGAACTGATCACGTAGCCATTTTTTGGTCTACCATATCAAGACAGAGAACTAAAGTAAACACAGGCAATTTAGTTATATGACTTCTGAAAACTTACATTACATTTGATTAATCTGATTACTATAGAAAATAAAAACATTATTTTTATTTTAGAAATGCTTGACTTAATCCTATTTGCTCAGTGTATGGTAATAGGTATCCCAACACAGATACAGTATATCTTTTGCTGTTTCTCATATTTATTTCAGAAGCCTTCCAATCTCAGGGCAATAAGCAGATAGGTATTCATTTACTATTAACTGTCTGCAGACAACTGCAGAATGGAAATATATTTAAAATGTAGATAAAAAAAACCTAAGCACTCTTCCTGATGCCAACAACAAATCTAATTTAAACTGACAACCCAGAGACTCATGCTACATTTTTCTCTTTAATGTAACACGACTTTAAATTGATACGGCCCCAGAGTGATTGAAAAACTCTTACAGCTTGTCTCTCACCATTACATTTCTGATCAGTGCAACTTCATTTCGAAAACTCTTTTAGTTTTGCGAATGAGTAGTTTATTAAACACCATAGAAAAAAAAGTGAAAAGAGGCTAATGAATTTTATTTGTGTACAGTAAGCTTTTCAAGTTATAATGTTGGCAAAAGTGTATATGATGTTATTATTGTTGTTTCTAAGGTTGGTGCTCATGAGTGGCGAGTGCTTTCAAGCTGGTGTCATTCTCACAAGTTATCATTATAATTCAAACTCAACGTGTTATCTTTTTTTTCACAATTTTCATTGATCGGATTGCATTTTGGAAGTTCTTAAAATGTAATTGGCAGTTACATATTGGTAAATAACTCCTGTTAAACTGGTATTGACAAACAAGGAGGCTCCAGTTTGGCCCGTTCTCTGGACATACCTTTCGTTCTGGGTTACTGGCTCCTGTTTTATAAACCGTAAAGCTTCTGATACTGCTTCTTTCTTTTTCTTTAATCTGAAACTTGATTCACATCTCAATGACAAGAGTCCGTTTTGCGACTGCTTTAGCTTATCTGTACAGCAGCTTTTTCTTGTTTGTATTTTTTTTTCCCTTTCCCTGCAATAAATTGCCTGTGTTTCAAAGCCTCCACTCCATTATTCTTCTGAAGACAAATGTTCTGGTTGCTTGATTTAAATTGACTGGGAGAGATCTCTGTTAGTCCCTGTAGCTTCCTCCCATTGATTCCTCTAAGACATCGACACACAAACCCATTATCTGTAAATCTTACAGCAGGCTTTACTGTAATATCACACAGAGGTATATGCTCTACTGCTGAATTAATTATTCTCATGATACATTTGAGAGCTAGCTATATTCACTTCCTGAAATAAAGAGAATAAAACATGAAATCCAAAGCCTTCACCTTGTGTGGAGCTGCTGATGTTTAAAGGCTTGATTATGCATTTTGTCTAGCTTGGGGCATACAGAAGTCTGTCTGGAATTTTAATAACTAGACATGTAGGAAACAACGACTATATTATTATTATTTTTTTTTAAAATGCTATTCCCACAGTCTTTCTTCAGACCAATTGAAAGCCAGTAAAATAAAGTACCCTTTAAAAATCCCTTTAGCTTGCTAAATAGCACTGTATTTGAAAAGTAGGCTTTGGGAAGCACAATTATCCACATTTTTTTATTTTTTATTGTTGAATATTCATTATAAATACATTTTGGTTATTACTGATTTATAAAAATATCAACAGAAGATTGGGGGCTAGAAACAAGTTCACTTGGCTGAATCCACCACCTATGATACTGCCATCTAGTGAGAATCGAGGGAACTACACTTGACAACTTTTCCCTACAAATGACTAAAATCTAACCAGTACCAACAGTGTTACATGGTAGGTTTCATTGATGAGGGGAAATGTGTACATAAAGGACTGGAGGGTTAAGAGTTATGTCTTGAACAGAATATACAGTGAAAGGCACATTAAACATACCAAGTTGTATATATTATTGAGGCTTAATTGCTTTAAAAACAATCCAAGTAAAGCTAAGTATCTAAATGCAATTCCTAAAAAAATATTTGGCCAGTATTGAAGATAAATAAAATAAATAATAAACTAATTTGTGTCAATTCAGTAATATGTACAGCAAGTCAGGTTTCAAGGCTGTACTAGTAAGGTAATAGAGAACACAAATACAGTTTGCTGCAGCAAAAAAGGAACAGCAGCAACTAATGCAGGCAGCGACTAACTGCAAGTGGAAACTTACTCAGTTGAACCTATAGTAATTTAATATACTATTTAAAACTGTGGATAAAAACTTAGGGTAACTGTCTAAGTATTTTGATACCAAGTGTATGAACGATGACGGCATTACATGACTGTGTGTTTATTTAAAGAGTTCAAATTAAGTTGCAAAGCTTACATGTTTACATTAGTAAAGTATATTGGTAGTGGTGCATTACTGACTACAAGAACAAAAGCTACTTGGCTGTAATGTCTCTGCACTGACCCTCAACTTTCTAGTGTCACCAGTTTGAATCTCAGTTGGGTTTTAAACTCTTGACCATATTGAGTTTCTGCATTTGTCTGGTGGAGTATTTTACATGTTGACAGGAAATGTTAGCTCCCCACCAAAAACTGCACTCCACAGTTGACAAGGTGACTGTAAAGTTGCTAAACTAAAGTTTATTCCCCTCCAGAAGCATGTTGGTGAAATTTTGAATTCTCTAAAAGTAGCTTTACAGGAAAGGAAAAAAACAAACAAAGCTTTGTATAACATTTTTGATTGATGAAGATGAGGACTGTTTGTATTTTGAAACTCAGATTTCCTACATATATCTGTTTAGTTTGCCATGCCCGTGCCCGGCAGCCTCCCAGAATGCTTATTACCACAGGGAATTTCCAGTTTTCAGATGGACTACACAGGGAAAAGGGGATTATATTGAAGGACTATTGCCTCCTGGTTGTGACTGACAGTTCACAATAATATCCTCAGCTTTCAACATTAGGCATTATTCATAACCCACATTATTTGGAAGTAATGGTAAAGCATAATAGCATAGCATAGCATTAACATAATACAATGTTAAATTACTGAACAGGTTTAACTTTTATAATGATTGTGTCACGACAGTCCTTATTTCATGAGTTGGTTAATTGTTTTTATTCCTATATTTGATACACTACGATGATATTACCAAAACAAAATATAATATTACAATGTTACCCATATCTTCATAATTCTGTATTAAACGGATGTACATTCATTCATTTTGTTGGCTTGCTCTCTTGCAATTTTTTTAGATTCCAGTGCAGCTTGTTACTTGTATCTTGCACTAAAAAGGGTATTGCTTGTAACAATTTTTCAAAAGATCATACCAGTTCGATATTGCTGACCCATGGTGACAGTTCTGCTGGTATGGTGCAAAACAGGTAACTAATGCACACACCTGTTCTTTGTGTATTGTTTAAGCAGCACTTACAAATAATAATAAAGGCTACATTTTAGGCTTGTTTATCGTAATCTCTGTGTGAATCTGCTGATAGCAACACTAACCAAGGTTGCACTCATATGCTATTCAAATTAAACAAACTTGTAACTTGAATTGTAATAATCCATCATGCTACATTCACAGACCAAGGGGTTTCATGAAAACTATTTGAACCTTTATATCTTTGTGGGCCATTTTTTTTTTTGGTTAGGTAAATTTTAATGAATCCGCAATCTATTTATTAATCCAGATTTATAGTTTATATTTTTGCAGATGTGTACTATTGTATATACAAACACACACACACACATACAAATATATATATATATACACACACACACACGCACACATACAAATAGTATTCAAAGTACTACAACTATAATTATCTACCAGTCTTCCAGTAGAACAATTCTTTACAAATTAAAATAAGGGAACCTATAGAAAAGGGATGGGAGAGTTAAGATTTTAGCTGTGAGGTTCACAGAGATTAATCTACTGTTCCATGTAGTTGAATAGACAATCTGAATGAACCCTCACTGCAAGCAGCTTGATAGCAATTAAGAAACCAATGGTGCAGGTCATAAATGATTACAATTATATTTATTATATTACTGCTTCATCTCTCCAAATAATATGAAAATATTGTGCAGTAATACAACAGCAATGCATGGTTAAACAGCATTTTAACAGTATTATAAACTGAAACATGTACCAATATTGTTTTTTTCCCAGTACAATTTAAATGGGGTGCACAAGCAAAAAAAAAAAA
This sequence comes from Acipenser ruthenus, assembly GCF_902713425.1. NCBI lineage: Eukaryota > Metazoa > Chordata > Actinopteri > Acipenseriformes > Acipenseridae > Acipenser > Acipenser ruthenus. The sequence continues at coordinate 23,463,821 of NC_081208.1, forward strand.
AAAGATTTAATTGTATAGGGATTCTCAACTGAAAATGAGGAAAAGGCACAATGAGACTGCAGATGAGCATTGATGATCTGAATAGCCCTCCTCTCACTTGTAACTTTTCTTATGATCTCATGTTTGGATTTTTGCATATGAATAGCACGTGATACAGCTCTCTCAAATACTTGGCCACTTCTAAATGTATTTCATTAGAATTTAAATAAAACCTGTTAAACTGTGCTGAGATATACACTGCGAGACAACATCCATGCATGAATAGAAATCTGTTGTTGAACTGCAGCACAAATCATTTTTAAATATGAGTCATGGATCAGAACCTGATCCAATTTGCTGTGTGTGTTAATTCTGCAGTTCAGCACTTTTTCTCAGAGGTGGGTGAATTGAAACTTACTCACTTGTCGAGTCAAAACATGTTAATATGAAACATGCTGCCGTTTTGTCAGATGGTGGTGCCCCTGACAGGTGATGAGTTGTAGTCAAAGGACTCCTCACAGGCTTTTTAAAGTGAAACGATTACAGTACTCAACTCTTTTCTGGATTTACGTTTATTTAAGAATTAAATAATATAAATATCATTCTGAAAAGTGCATGGGTGTCAATTTTTGTTTATTAAAAATATGTAAAATATAGGAATATTATACGATTTATGTCAATTGAATAGATCCCACTTATTTAATGTAAAATAGGTCTTTTAGTATAGTAAGATGGAAAAATCGATCTGGATAATTTACCATGGCACCTGGCCTTTCAAGGAAAGTATTTTGCCAGAAAGTAGCATCACTATTGAAATCAAGAACAGCTTTACATATTAAAATAGAAAACAATAGCTTTACCACTCCTGAAGTTATGGGCGCTCTTCTCCCTCCCAGGATAAATTCCAGAAATCCACGAATATCCCTCCCTGTAATTATCAGTTAGTGTAAAATACGCAAGTCAAGGCTTGTTTTTCATATTCGAACATGTAAAGTGACTTATGTCTTAACACTGCAATTGAGTCATTTTATACTGGAATGTTCATCTTGTGTGTAATTTATACATAAAATGAAAACACTATATGAAAAATGAGCATTCAGTATGGAGAAAAATAAGCAAACTGTTCTGCTTTCTTTCGTTCATCCCTCTGTATCTAGTTATTCCTTTTTAGTGTGACTTCCACCCATTTGATCTGTTAATACATCATTACCAACCTCCATGTTTTTATTTATAAGCATCTGCCAACTACCAGATGCTCAGTTGTATAGTTTCTTTTTTTATATAAAGCCGTTGGTTGGTACAGCTCCATGTTACACTGTATATGTTTTTATATACTGTATATATATATATTTTTTATCATAGACTTGAACGTTCATACTTTGCATAATGTCATCCAACTGTTGTGCCATTCTGTACAGAATCTGTGCAATACTAAGTATAACCTTACAGTTAACCATATAGAATATTTCTTCTGTAATACCATAGCACACAATCGATAGATTAAATACAACTTGCATGTTTACAGGTTAGTGAATAAAGCGTATGCTTATTGCTTGTTATGTGGAGAGAAAGTTGTTTCAAGAAATGTTATACTTGTTTCTTCTCCAGGTTACTGAAAGGATATTATTCTTTTGCCAGTGCGCCATGCTCACTTGCTTATATTGACATAATATTGACATTGCTGACAAAGTACATAAAATGTAGACTATTTAAGAGGACTTTGATTGATTGATTTAAAATCTGGTTTTGATAAAGTGCTTAATGACAATATTGCAAGGCAAAGCATTTATTCCAGTCTTTAATTTAAAAGAATATATATATATATATATTTCTATATGGGCAGCAGTGTGGAGTAGTGGTTAGGGCTCTGGACTCTTGACCGGAGGGTTGTGGGTTCAATCCCCAGTGGGGGACACTGCTGTTGTACCCTTGAACAAGGTACTTTACCTAGATTGCTCCAGTAAAAACCCAACTGTATAAATGGGTAATTGTATGTAAAAATAATGTGATATCTGTATAATGTGAAATAATGTATAATGTGATATCTTGTAACAATTGTAAGTCGCCCTGGATAAGGGCGTTTGCTAAGAAATAAATAATAATAATAATAAAAATAATATATGTTATTGTTACAAAACTAATTGAAAGTGCTTATGATGCCTTGAATTGCAAGTACTTGTTTTATTTATATATTTTTTTGTTTTTAAACAGGTGATTTTTCAATAATGATTTTGCATTAATGCTTTGAAAATATACCACATTGACTGTTTTTTGGTTTTAAAGAGATTTTGCTGCGGCTCCCGAGTGGCACATCCAGTAAAGGCGCTCCACGTGGAGTGCAGGATGCGCTCTTTAGTCTGGACGTCGCGAGTTTGAGTCCAGGGTATTCCACAGCCGACCGTGGACGGGAGCTCCCAGGGGGCGACGCACAATTGGCCGAGCGTCATCCGGGGGGAGGGAGGGTTAGGTCGTGCCAGGGTGTCCTCTGCTCACCGCTCACCAGCGACCACTGTAGTCTGGCTGGGCGCCTGCGGGCTTCCCTGTAAGCTGCCCAGGGCTGCGTTGTCCTCCGACGCTGTAGCTCTTGGGTGGCTGCATGGTGAGTCCGCAGTGTGAAAAAAAAGCGGTCGGCTGACGGCACATGCTTTGGAGGACAGCGTGTGTTTGTCTTCGCCCTCCCGAGTCAGCGCAGGGGTGGTAGCGGTGAGCTGAGCTTAAAAAATAATTGGCCATTCTAAATTGGGAGAAAATTAATACAAATAATTGGCAAAGACTAAATAAAAAAAAAAAATTATATATTTAAAAATTTAAAAATGTACTAAATATGAATATTTTCCATAAGGTGGTAACCAGTTTTGTTTTGCATGTGCTGGCTAAAGTCAGTAGCTTTGTGTTGGTTCTTTTCATATACAGTATTCCAATTTGGAGGGTGCTGCCCAGAATAGACTGTAACTGGTGTTTAAACTGTGATGCCTTACCATCTGCAGCATGGTATAGTATGTAGATATTGCTTGCTGTTTCAGTAAAATAGTAACAGCACCTGTCTCTACACTGAACAAAATAACAAGGTTCTGTTTTACAGTGTATTATTGTTACCTTCTAAGCACTTTCAAGTTGTTTTAACCATGTCCATAGGCTGTTTAGTAATAGGGTGAATAATATGTAGACATGTTTATCTATAATAGATAGTGTTATTGCTTGGAGCAGGGCCGGAGCATAAAATCTTAAGATAACATGTGTTTGCTTTGTGTCAAAACACATGCTACTAAGATCCTAACATGCATTATAGTTCATATATTTATGTAAAAGACTATTCATTCACCTTGTGCATTAATTCATCATTGCTTTCAGAAGGGCAAAATCTTTAGGTTAAATGACTCTACCTATGTTGTATGAAATACCCTTCTCCACAGACATCATTAATCAATGATTTGTGCTAGACGAATCCCCCCCCCCCCCAGCACACACATACACTAATAAAAGGCAGAGCAAAATGTGATCTTTACAGTGCACAAATATAATTTAATAATCATAAAAACATAACCTTGAAGAAAAATGCCAAACTAATTTAAATGCTAATTTATTTGTTAACATAACATCAAGATTTCCACGACACATGTGTCAAAACTTTCCAGTTTGTTAGGGACAGGTATTTTCTGCTTGTTTATTACACTGTTTATTTTTCTTAATTTAAAGCCATCCCAAAGAGGTATGAGGCTGCCAAGGTCTGAAACAACAAAGACAGAACTCAAGGAGAGATATGGTTACTTTTCACACCAGCGTTGTTATTTACTACTTTATAGCTGTAAATGTTATTTTAATATACTTTTCATCTCCTTGGGGATTCATTTCCATGGCGATGGCTATACAGTATAGCAGAGGAGACCCTAAATATGTATATAAGTCTGTATGTATGTCCATCTGTTTTTCTAGCTTGCGCATCATGGCACTTGTTATAGGCATTCCTTCACACATATTCTTGAGGCTCAGAATCCTGGTCATGGTAGCCTACATTGTCATGAGTTCTTTCCTGTAGTTGTTTAAGCGAAGTACTTGGCCACATTTTAATAAAAATGTTGTATTGACATTTTCACGGGGTGTAATTCCAGACTGGTACACATCTAGCTGGGTAAATGACCACAGTGACGCCCCAGACTGTGTTCAATATGGCATTATTTAAGATCAGTCATTCCCCCAAATGGTGCAGAGGAAACATTGACAAAAAAATCCACACAGGTGAGCTGAAACCCCCAAAGATACTAAAAATAAAACGGTTGAATCCTTTTTTCAGTATCACATTTTTAAGGAGCCTGATGGCCTGGCAGATGCATTTAGTGTCAAAACTTTTAGGTTCATGAACTAAACAAAGATTTCTCTAATAACTTCAAAAATGTGCATTATTGTCTGCCAAGTGTTTTCTAGCCATACCATTAACTGTAAGCAGGATGGCTAATGTGTCTTCATTAATTCAAATGACAGAATCTGTATACACCTAAATTATTTGTTTAATTTACTTGTCAGCCAAACAAAAGTAAAAATATAGAAATGCATTTTTGTGTACTGTAATTGTTTTTACTACAGATTTTTGACAGGGTACATCATCAAATATATCAGATGTAGAGGTTACAATTTAATAACTACCAAATGGTATCATGAAGCGTATTTTGATTCCTCCCTCACAATCTTCCTGATAGAATAAAAATGTACATATTTCATAGAATACACACATTATAGATATTATGTTTCTACAAATCTACCACCAGCTGCACCTGTATTTGTAGTGAGGGGTAAACGAGAGATCAACAGGTTTTCTTTACATTTGGGTCATGGGATATGGGTTAGAGAGGTAGATTTTATTTATCAGCTTTCTTTTGTATGAATGTGCATTTTAATGATTAATAAATTACCAGGCTCTGTATTTTATAAAGCATAGGTCAGTATACAGTGGTAATTCAGGTCTCCAGAAATATATGAAACTGTTCTCTATTAGATTTTTTCAAAGTGTGAAGGCAGCTGCTTTGTGGGTTTGCTCTGTGCTACTTGCTGGGTTAGCTGTTTCTCCCACATGGAGGTGCTATAAAATATGGAAACTCAATCCCTTGCCTGTGTTGATTCAGGTGTTGGGAGAAAATAAATAGTTACTGTTGTGGAGAAATGAAACCTCTGACACATGTAGGACCAAAAAAAGGTTCTATAAGAACTGCGTTCTTAACTCTTCATGAAATATATTATTATTATTATTATTATTATTATTATTATTATTATTATTATTATTATTATTATTATTATTATTATTATTATTATTTTACTTAAATTCCTTGATGGTATAAAACATGGTCATAGTTTTGAGTGTGTGTGTGAGTGTGTGCTTTTTTTTGATATACGGGGGTAGAATTTCTTTTTACATTTGTATTGCTTTTCCAGTATATTCTTTGGCAGATGTGAATGAACCCAGCTGTGTGTGTGGTCTAAGTAAATATCAAGTAAATATATCAGTGCTGGGCCTGACCCTTTTGTAAATATTTTTTTTTTTGTGTGTTTGTTTTATTTTTTGTTTTAACCACTTGAGCTTCCTGCTGAAGCTTTTCCATTCTGGCAGTGGCGACAGTTGAAACGCTCCATGGAAATTCATGCTGAAAATCTGGGTGTTTCAGGTAGTTTAGTTTGAATTTCTGCATAGTGGGGTTGTGCAGAAAAAAAATGACCTTGCTGAAATTACATCATATGACCACCATGTAGAGCTGTTAAAACTATTTATACAACTAAAAGGAACGTTTTCATTAGCTTTTACCCAATTTGTGTTCATTTGTGGTTACTTTAAAAAAGACACTGGGGGTAATTTTACTAAGCTTTATATAATTTCCTGAGAAGAGAAAAAACATCCTCTGGAGTTCCTGTTGGTTTCTATGTGCATTTTAAATAGTCCAGCTGTTTTAAATACAGCACTGCTGGTGTTAAAGTTGAACAGGGATACTGATGGTCTGTGCTCTCCCGTTATGTCTGACCCCAGTCACAGAGCACTACCGACACAGTCAGTGTCAAAGACAATTGGAGGCATTCGACTTTTTGCTGCCAGGATAAATAGAAAGCTACCTCTTGTACTGTACCATGGTCAAAACGGCACTTTTACAACACTCTATTACATTTTTCTTTAAACATCTGAGAACCACATCAAATTTAATTATTGATGTAATCTAAGAGAAAGGCTTTGGTGCAGTGATATAATATAGGTTTTTGAACAGGCCTCAGAAACCTGTAGTAGAAGTCTTTCACTATTATACTGTATGATCAATTTGGGAAACATCATTCAAAATCAGATCAGTTACAGCTACGTCTATAACAAAGTATACAGAACGTTTCTAAAATGTGAAAAGTCATCTCCAGGCTGGGCATTGCAGTTCCCTAGCGCATTTCATTTGATTTGCTACATCTCACAAAACAGCTTCCCAACAAGATCAAAGTGAAACCACATGTGAGCAGAAAGAGGTGGACTAAAGGGTGTTTTCCTATTTTAGATAAATGGTTCTAATGACACTTGCTTTGGAAATGTCCATTGTTTTGGTTACACTCTGTCAAGACCCTACATTTGTGATAGGTACAGTACATTAGAGACAATGAGAATGATGAGACATCTTGCCGTAGCTACTGAAAAAGTTAAGATTCATATATCATTGTGTAGCATTTGTTTTTAAAACAATGCTTAAATGTTTAGCCTTCCCAGATTGATGTGATTTCATAAAACAAAACAAAAAAATCAATTAAGCCCAAAGTCTATAAAGATAGTCTTCCACTGATATTAGCAAATAGCTGTTGGTATACAGAGTTCTTTTAAAGAGGCTTGTAAACAGTGCTATACAATGTTGTGTTATAGTTTTAAATTGTTATTCTCATGCTTTTGTGTTTAGGTTTAAATATACAGTAGTGCTTTGTTAGTATTGGAGTTTTTAAATAAACACTTGAATAAATAAATAATTTTTGACCGGAAATCAATGCTGCAGAATGATGAGAAAAAATCCTAGATGTGGATGGATTGACCTTTCTTGACTTCAGAGAGGTACAAACTAGTATTTTCGATGCAGAGTCGCCTCCTTGCTATACCCAACAAAGAAAGGGCAAACTGAACTCTAATTTTAAGGCAGTAAAATCAGAACAGCTACCAAGGGACCTGTAGAGTATATTATAGGTTAAGCCCTCATTTTGTCTCCAGCACCGAAAAGAAAACCAACAAACTTTTCATTGACCTGTGATCAGATCTGCTTCAAGGGACCACCTAAAAAAGCCCAGAGGTGTCAAAACTGCTTCAGTTTGTTTTCTTCATAGTTAAAGCATTTATTGCATTCCAGGCCTGCTGGGGATGGCAGGCAATATTGTTTTATGTTTTCGAATGGAGTAGGGAATTGATAGATTAGGGCAGGACAAAAAATACATTTCCAGCAATTCAGGTGGAGAGATTGCAAGGAATGTTGTGTGCTGGATTGTTTCCTGCTTTTTTTAAATGCAATAATATTTTACATAAAATAGTTTTGAGTAAGAATGTGGTCTCTTCTATGACAGATATATTTGTTTTGGTATATATATATATATATATATATATATATATATATATATATATATATATGTGTGTGTATATATATGTATATATATATATATATATATATATATATATATATATATATATATATATATATATATATATATATATATGCATATGTATATATGTGTGTGTGTGTTTTATGATCAATTAGATTTTAACTATACATTTTATTGACAATAACATATCCTTCAGTTTGGTTTCACTGCGGAATCAATGTTTTTTTATTCTCTCATCCATACTAAAAGGTTTTAGAAATGCAGACATTTATTAAAAAAAAAAAAAAACTGAACTGCTAGATACAATGTTATGGGGTGTGTGTCTGTGCGAGACAATTATCAGTATATGCAGTGATATATGATAACATAATTAGACTTGTACAAAATTGTGCTTCTGACATATTTTGAATTAGGAAGGCCGGTTATTGACTGATGTGTCAGTCATTTTTAAACTTCAAGAAACGTCTCATTGTACTGTTATTTTCGTATGATTCTAGATAGTATATGGCTCGTCTTTTTTGAGTCTTGTTGTTTTAAATAGGTAAACAAACAAAAATCACAAAATAATAAAAACAAATACAGCTTTCCTTTTTTCAATACAGATAGGTGTTACAGATATCTTTACAGATATGACAAGTTTACAACACCTATTCAAGGCTTGGTCTTGCTCCTAGAACTGGTGTTTGTATCTCCTGAAGGTATGCTTGTGCTTGCCAAGGAATACACATAAAATAAAATAAAAACAACAACAACAACAACAAAAACCCAGTTACAGGAAATCTGGATTTTTTTCCCCCTGGCCTCCACTTGTTTGTATCTGTTAAAGATGTACTGCTGTAGCTTGTATAGGCTTGTATCTACTTATGTAGGCATTCATTATTGCCTTATCTATTATTGCCTTATGTTGATGTATTCTGGGGCATGTGAGATGCTCGGTTGTTGCAGTATATTGTATTTATTGGAGTACATCCAAATAACTTATGCCTACATCAGGTGCCAAGCTTAAAATATGACCACATGTCCATAAAAAAAAAGAAAGAAAAATGAAACATTACATTTATTTCATTTTTGTTTTATTTTTTGGTTTCAAAATAGTGTGACTACTGTTGCGGTAAATGAGTTGCGCTTGCAGTATTGCTTGGTAATTGGTTCAGTTATTTGGAATTGAAGTACACTTAATCTGGACAAGCAGTTCACTTTTCCTTTTGTACATCACTTGTATTGGTTAACCACCAAATGAAATAAAAGAAAGCAAACTACATCTTCCTGATGCCGTTTTTTTTACATGGCTTTTAACTGTACAGCCTTTCAAAAATAAAAAATAAAAGTATTAGCAGCCTGGCAGCCGTGAACGTGCTTCCTCCAAATCAGTGGAAAAAACAACACAGCTACAGTATCTTCAATAAGCGGGAGCGTTGAGGGAAATTTTGGCTCATAAAAGTATAGATTGGGGAACCTCCAGTAATAAAGACAGCACTAAATCACAGAGTTTGCAGCTCTGGACTGCCCTGCCATTCCCTCTCCAGATACAGAGTGACATTCGTGATTAGTTGCTTATTACTGTACTTGGCCAAAGAGAGGCCCCCAGTCGCTGCCTTGTGTGGCCTATAATGGCCTTGTGAATTTAGTTTCAAAAGTACCCAAATCCCCTATCTTTGTGAATCTGTGAATTCAATGAAGAACCGGAATGAACTGAGCCTGCATTATTCTGGACTAACATAGAGCGTTCTTTTAGTTTTGTATTTATTTTTTTTCCTGTCGATTTTACATGATTTGCAAAAGAACAGGCTTCTACTACAGATATTCTTGTTGAAACTGTCATGTCCCACAATCATGTTCAGTTTCACACTTCCATGTTTCACACTTCAATGTCTACATAGAGTACTGCATAGTTCATCCTTGTCTGTGCACTGTACTTTTATAAGAAAGCAAACCCTGCAGACAACTAACATTTTATAGAACAAGTCTACAGACCACAGACAACACAGCTTTTAACCCAGATTGTCAGAAAAACGTTGTGCCCTTTTATTTATCATACAGTATACACTGTATGTTTTAAAGTATTCAACATGGAGTTCAATAACAGCCATATTCATCAATGCATGCAAGCAGGGCCTGTTTTAAGTATGGTGATTGAGTGATAATGTATTTTCAAATTGCTTGAAAATGTAAAAGATGTATTAACCTTACACTCCTGTAACATAAGCTGTTGGAACAGTTACCATAGCAGGGTACTGTAGATTGAGCCCATTCCTGAGATTGCTGAATTACCCCCCCCCCCCCCCCCCCCCCCCCCCTTTCCCCTACCCTCCCGCACTTGACGGACGGTACTGTGAAAATATACATCTCATACACGTTCAGCAGCCACGTTTCATGTTAGGTCTGTTATTGGTTGGGTAAATATTACTACATCTTTAAAGCCTGTCGTAAGTTTAAAGAAACTTTGAATGGAAATTCCTATTATGAATGTAGATTACTAGTGCTTTATGCTTTTAATAGCTTATTTAAATACATTAATGACTATTTATTCCCAAAGTATGCATGTGTTTTATTTATTTATATATATTTTTTTGGGTGGGTGGATATCATGCCTTTTAAAGTAATTTTTTTTTTCATTTAGAATATTATTATTATTATTATTATTATTATTATTATTATTATTTTTATTTTTCTTTACAAAGATTTTGCCAGCCAACTGCTGAACTTTCTGACCCACTTCTTAAAATAAGACATAATAATTTGTCCTCTCCCCTTGGCTACTAAAGCTCGGGCAGCGTCTGCAAGCTCTCATTAATTTTTCACAGGCAGGTGATGGATAGTTTGTATTTCTTCACTGCTGGGGTTCTGTTATGCGAATGTGACTCATTTTAAAGCATTACATATTCATGGATTAGGATAGGCTGTATACAGAATTTATAATTAATGTGTCACAGTAGGGTAACTTACTCTGGGTTCGTTTGCAAACCTTTTAAACACAGTGCGCTCTACAAACAGCTCTGAAGGTGTTTGCTGAAGTTTCAAAATAGTTCAGGAATAATTCTGCAGAAGTGGACATACGTTGTATGTTGTTCTTAATTCTTTTAGCTTTGAATTTAGATTGCCTTGCAATCCCCATATGTATCCATTACCCATCCCAAAATGTGTGTTAATGCCTTTCAACAGAACACATGACTGTTTAGTCTCATTAATGGTATACAGGTATATATGCTGCCATGGAAGCTATAGTGGATATAAAGTACTTAATACATTCCTATACATTCACCTCCCAATTGCATTACAAACACCATCAGCCTTCGTTTAAATCTCTGAAAAATACAAATTTTGAACACCACGTGCAATTATTGGATGGGTAATGTATTGTTGGTTTTGTACTGTAACATGTAATGAAACAAATGAATGAGCTCTGCTACCTCTTGGGTCCTTCCCTGGACACCATTGTAAATGATGTGATCTATCTTAATATTTTTTATTTCCTGGTTAAAAACAATAAAAAAAATAATAAAATAAAACTCACTTTCTCTGTTTTTTGAACATGCATATGCAGATATAAATATGATATATTTAATCTTTTTAAGGATACAAACATGCCAGATGTTTTAATCTTATAGCAATAAAGGGATATATCGGCCAACATTGATTTAAGCACCACTGTAGCTGACAGTGAAGCCTTTTTTTGGTCAGGCTAATTACTAAGCATTTATTTCCTTTTCTGTCTAGTTTGCATTCTACTACTGTAGTGCTTCTTCTATACTTCATAACTGGACAAGAAAGAATCACATGTCATAACTAGACAAGAAAGAATCACATTGCTTCAATCCAGTAAAGCTGGAAGATCCTCAAAGACTAAGCAATCCATTGTATGGGCAATAAAAAAAAAAAAAAAAAAAAAAATGTATTTAGTCCTGCCAAGAAGCATCAAGCTCACACATCTCTTCAGTTTCAGAGAGCACCTGTAGAAAATGACGTTTTTCATTGTAGTTCGTTGATTTTGTTTAACAGCTGCAGTGTACCCAACTCATGTTTTACTCTTGAATGTATTTCCTTGTTTACTATGCACACCTGGTTCACATGTGTGTGTGCTCTACTTTTCTTGACCAAAAACAGTTTGAATATAGGGATTTGCAAATAGGACTAACTGATGCAACATTGAGCCTAGCTGCTGTAAACATTCATTTATTAAAAAACAAACCTGGATGTAAAAGGGGTAGTCAAAGCTGGCCGTTCTAGTCTCCAGGAGCGAGATTGGCCACTGCCACCCTTGCTCTAGATCAACTCAGCCTCAGCAAGTGTGCCGCGCTTCATGAAGATCTGGCTTCATCAGTGTGTTTTGCCTCTTCAACAAAAACAGAAATAAGAAGAACATAAAGTTTTTATTTTTTGTCACGGTTTTTGTTTTGTTTTTTCCTCTCTGATGCATGTGGTGTTAGAGTGTCTAGATCTGTAAAGAAACTTGAGTAGAATGGCATTCTAACAATTACGATATTTGTGGCAATTTTTCCTCCATAAAGTTTGGTTTTGTCAAGTGTCACTCAGCCTGTGGTACTTACTCTTGGCAGGAGTAACACTCAATGACAGTTAGCTTACATTCCCCAAAACGTTTCCACTTTCATTTATTAAATTGTGTTGAAAATGCTGCCTTAATTTAACATAAATACCCCAGTTTAAGGAACATGTAGTAATAAAAGAAATGCAATTTAAAAGTGAAGGGAAAATATAAAACAGATGTAATTACAAAATGGTATAATCAGATTTTGACATATTATTAAATAAGTTATGCCTTGATAGTACTGCACAGTTGGGCAATTGGGTAAACTGTTCTGCATCTTAGGACTGCAACATTTATACGCCTACAGTATAAGGCATTTTCAATTATTACATTTGAAAATAAACTCCTATAAAACTAATATTCTCCATTTCAGACACACAGTGCTTTATCTTTTTATACCAGGAACCTGAACAAAACTGTCAAAGTCTGGCTGGTGACCAGTATGCACAATTGCTACGGTGCTTAAGTACAAAACAACAAGTATTAGTGGACTCCTTATGCCAGTTATATATGCATTTTGTTTGTTACTTATGCATTGTTTCAAATTAACAGGACTGCACAGTGCCTGTCTGTAACGAGTCCCATTGTCTCTCACCTTTGATGAGCACTAGATTCACCGGCAACAACAAAGGGCTTCTATGCATAATTAAATACTCATCATTGTTCCTTGTATAGTTAGCTCTGATGTGATATTAATGTACATTTCTGTGTAAATAAAAATCCCTCAGGCTGGTGCTTTCTCTGTTTTAATAAGTGCGGCAGGCTGAGAAACAGAACTGTGCAGCTAGTTCAGAAGCAAACTATAGGTGTGTAATGGTTTCGGAGCAATTCCGCAATTTGATTAGTGACAAAAAGACATGTGAATGGGTTTTTAAAATCAGTTGTTAATGTTTTAATAACATGAATGATTCTCTGACCATTATCTCACATGACCCCTTTCTCCCCCTCCAGTAGTTAGAAAACATTAGCCATACAGGCAAGGAGCACAGATTGAAGACAGAATGATTAGTACTTCCTGTGATATACTGTATAGTAGTACGGCAGGCAATGTATATGACTTGCTTGAAAGTGCTACCTATTTTTTGAAATTATTCAAAACATTGTTAACGTTAATCTGATCATGTGTTTTACATCTCAGAAGCACTCATTTGTAAAGGGCATTTCACTGAACTCAATGATGAATGGCATGCCAAACCAAACAGAAATGTGCCTGTGGTGTTTTAGTATCAAGGTATAAAAATATGCCTTGTCAAATGTGCTTGCCTTTTAACACGAAGTACTATACTGTAATTGTTTGACCCCACACCCTAACCCTACACACAATTTCAGAGCCACACAATACATTTGCATTGAGCATATCAAAATAAGCAAATACAATAGCAGTTGAATGAGGAAATTTCAGGTTAGTTGCATGGTAAATATAGTTTACAGGGTACTAAACGTACAAAAACAAACAACAATGATGATACATTTACAGTTCATTTTCATTTGCAGGGCAGAGCACTAGTAATGGACACACCCTGATTCACCTTTCATTTATTGGAATTACTGCTGTGACCATTTACAGGAAGTGACCCCATTCTAGCAAAGTTGGCGGCCCAATATTACTATGTAGCTATTTATCATGTTGGTATGAGGGCAGTGAGAGATCTGTAGTCCATTAAGAAAGTGCTGTGTATTCATTGAAATAATATCCTGTGTAATGCAAAGTGACAGTCAAAGTTATGGCCACTCTCCTGCTGTAAGGTTACCTCTCTGCCAAATTCAGTAATATTGCTGTAGCACCATTCACGGCTGTCAGCAGTTCTGGGTGGCTCTGCAGAGAGCCATAACTGCGTGTGGAAAAGGAAGTTTCCTGCCAAGGGAAATACTATAACTCTGATATATATTTGTTAATGGTAAATGACAATTACATAGGAGATTGAAGAGTCAAGGGCAACCATTTATTCACCCCTTACGTACTTAGGAATTGAACCATCTTTTTTGAATGATAATTATTTCGAACAACTCTTTTCTAAACTGTTGCTTTCGGCTAGACTGCAGAAACATATATTTTCTTCATTTGGACTCTTTTTCTGTTTTGTGTCGGGGGGGGGGGAGTTGTGAGGGCAAGCTCAAATGGCTCTGGCTGACACTGTGGAATTTCCTCTGCGTCAACACTTTGTACATTTGTACTGCTCTGTGATTTTTATTATGTATCCAATGTAAAAATAACTTGGCTGTGGCTTTTCTCTAGATAGGATTGGTTTATGCTTTGCAGCCAGTTATGCTTTGTCACCAAAGACATTGCTAATGTTAAGTAACATAGGAAGTGCAAGTGTAACAGACTATTTTAAAGTACGATTACTTTAGCCTAGTATGATACCAGATGTAAATATGACCTTATACCTTATGAATGATCTGTTTCAGTTATTTTCACTTTGTGAAGTCACAATATCATAGTCGTAAAATTGCAGTCAACAGTTGTGGGGGGGGGGGGGGGGGGGGGGGTTTGAAGATTCATAAAAGCGGATGGTCAAAGTGTATTGAAATGCAAAGCTTGTTGTGTTGCTTTTTAACAAAGCTTTGCCTTTGCCACAGTCCCAACAAATGCTGGTACTAAATATACATCACTGCCTATTCACTTTTTTATACTTGAAACTCCTTTACCCCTTTATGGCTTGTGATATACACTGTGGGAAAGTTCCCAGTTGACAAATGTGGGAACCAAGTTTAATTAAATTCTAACACATTTTGGAGACCTCTCAAAACTCAAATTTGAATCTAATCTGAAAACCAGATGCTGCAAAGTACCCACACAATGCTTGTTTAATTTGATATAAAAATGTAAAATGTGTGTTATCCCTATTTCATTAAAGTCACTATCATAAGATCTTTTGGTTCTGTACTTGATTTATTCAGGATACAGGATACAATACAGAGCTACACATTTTAGGTACCTAATCGTGTCTTCCTGTGATGCTGGAGTAAATCTGACCTACAGAACAAGAAATAATTAGGTAAAAGGAAGCAGCAGCAACATTACATTTATTTGGTTGTATTTAAAACAAAAAAGCCTGCATATGTACATATGTTAAATAAGCAAGCAAGTAATCAAGAGGTATTTGGCACAATAAAGTGCGTCACATGCAAGAAAGAGGTACTGTATGAAAGAGGGTTTTAATCCCTTAATCACTCCTTTAAACATTCTTGACATTTTTGGAAAAACATTCTTATCCACTCATGGCTTTTTTGACTGACTACTGTATTTTACCTTGATGCTTTGTCCTTGAGTTGCCACTGTATGTTGAAGTGCATTTTTTACTGGAGCGTGGCATACAGTATAAAGAATTCATTACTGCTCTTACCAAGAAATATACTTACTATACAGTAAAAAGTGGTGAATTGTGGGTTTTGAAAATCATTTTCGTTTGGCAGTTCTATCATTTGTCCAGTTTATCCCTTCTCAAATAGTTTTTAACATGTATGCTGCAATGAGAATGCACTGTCTTGGCTGTTTCCTTTTGGCATGGTATATTGGGTATTAATGGCTCCCAGAGAGTGAAAACCATTTGCACCTAAAAAGAAAAGAAAAAATGATGTGTTGAATATTTGAAGAGAGTTATCAGAATAGTTGCACGCTTTCTTTTTCCCCAATGGCACTTGGCCGTACAGAGTAGATGCACAGCGGTACTCCTGGTCTGGCCTTGATATTATATTGAGTTCCTCAACTCTAGCAAATATAATGTTTTTTTTTGTATTAAAACATTTGAAGTGTTCTGCGTCTCTGTGAACACACTGCTATTTTTAAACTCAAAAAATGAATCTCACCTTGAAAGCAGTAACACTAATGTTGTTGATTACAATATACATTTTTTGTAGGGAGAGGTCTTGTGGGCATAATGCAATTTAGTAATTTTTAGGCATCCCTAATCAATCCCAAACATAGCAAAGTGCTTTATTTTACAATGATTGCAGGAAGAAAAATGGTAACAGAAAACATCTAATAATATATTATGCTGTTACATCACAGGGTAGAGAAGAGCCCCGTTAAGTCAGGAAAATGCTATAAAAGTGGATAGATTGCCCTATAAGCCTCTCTTTATTGGATATTGTAATTGACATATACTTGTCATTTATAATCATCTGTCCGTTGCTGTGAAGGGGGAGCAGTAAAGTTAATTGCAACTGCTCATTTGCATTAATCTCACCTCTGAAGGGTAAAGTAACCCATTAATATTGTGTCATGATGAATTATCACAAATAAAATTGAACATATTGATTAATGATCGCCGTGATTTGCTCCCTGTTAAAAAACATTTTGTTAGGTCTTTAAACTTTTAATCAGATCAGCCTGTGAACAGACTGACGAGGAAAAGTTTCCAGGAGACCCAAGAGAAGGCTAATCACTGAGGTACTGCTTGTGCAGTTTAACCTTTTTATATGTGTAGATGAGAGACCAATTATACAGTGCATAAGAGAAACACCCATTCCACTTGTGAGCTGCTAGACAAATGACTCACAAGTGTAACTCATCTGTTAGTGAAGACAGGCAGCTCTAGGATGGAATAATAGCTGTATAGGCTTTAAAAGGACTGTAGCTTTCAAGTTATATATCATTAAAATAGATTTCTTTGAAATGTAACATTCAAGATTTTTCAAAAAGTACTCTAATATTGTAATATTGTATAAGTACACTGTAATATATATTTATTTTTTATTTTAAATCATGACCTTTTTTGTTATGTAAATCTTTATTGAATGAAAATAAAGTAAGTAAATAAATAAATAAATAAAAGTATGCAGCTCCATAAGCTGTTTCCAGGTTTGTTAGAAGTAGTTTTTTTTTTTTTAGCTTGGCAAACATTCTGTAACTATTGACATGAATTGATAAGCAGATTAAAAACCATCCACAGCTGCTATGCAAATGTGCACCTGAGTATGCATCTGATTGCTGTTAAAACAGCCTGTAGCGTGAGGTGGCTCCTGCATGCCCAAAACGCATTCTCATTGGCAACTCCTGTGGGTTCATTTTAGCCCAGCCTCTCCCCCTCTTGGCATTTCTACACAATAATTTTCAAAATCTGCTATGGAAACATTTCCATTCCCCTCATTTATCACTTGCATTTTGATTCCCTTGTTTTGAATGAAAAAGGTGCTGCAATCAATATTTTTTTTTAAAACACAAGGCTAAAATCTAAGAGATAAATGCAGCTAGCATAATTAATTGCACCCAGTTACTGAAGATCAGCAAGTTTGCACAATTCACATGCTGTTCTACCATATGGCTGACCAGTATGTGAAGTGTTTGATTAATGTTTTGGAGACATTTTATTTTTTCAGCAAATATTCGATAATACAATACCAGAAATATTAAACCCATTTAGATTTTTCACAACAGCAAGTTAACGTATCCTTTTTAGTTAAAGGCTTATAAATATATAACCCATTACATTGTTGAGCAAAAAATTATTTAGTTTTAACATAATCATATATTTTATTCTTTATACTGTGCATGCATGATCAAGTGAAATATGTCTAACCACCCTCATTCTGACCAGATCACCATTTGTCAGTCCCTTTTAAATTTGGAAATGATCTTAAGAATTCCAAACTGAACCCGCAAGAGAAAACATTATCTTTGCCTGTTCCTTTACCCAAACTCCCATAATGTGACAGACAGTATTCTTACTCAGATTCTCAATGAAATCTTGTCTTTAATAGACGAAAATCCTTTCTATGACATACTGGTTGCTAGCAGAAGCCAAGAGTGTGTTTAAATGATCAGAAGAGTAGAGTAGATGCTGAGTAGTTGCTGTGCTATACATATTCGGCACATAGATTGTACAGCAACAGGGTTTTACTTTACCAGGTAGAAGGTACGGAGACCATGTTTGTGTCCTTGGATTTGGTCCCAAATAAAAACATTAGTATTAACAAAACACCATGTGGTATAGTCACAGCTTTTGTTAATCTAGAGTACATGCATAGGTGGATATGTTAAACATTTTCCCTCTTTCACCTGTTTTGTTTCTGATCTCCTGACCTGTGTTGCTGAATTGAAAAAGCACATATTTTGAGATCTGTAGTAAGTTAGTGTAGTGGTCATTTAAGAAAAAAGAAAGATCATTTGGTGGCCTTTCTGGGTATATATTGCAATGGGTTTTCAACATTGAAAGATTTCAGATGAGGATGGATTTATACATTTCATGCACAAATGCTGTCTTGACCTCTGTATTGTGTGCTGGCTTCGAGTTAATAGAGTGAAACGGCTCTGGGTTTATTTGTATCTATTGGAATATTAATCAGCCTTACACACAGCATGCGCATTATGACATATTACCCTAAACAAATAAAGACAAATAACGCAGAGAGGTCTGTTACGTTTTACATCCGGTAGAGAAGCATTGTTACTTTTGGTTTAACTGCAGCATGCAGGGCATTTCCTCATCACCTAGCGAATATTGTAGGTGGATCTCCACTGCCATGTTTACTGGTATAAAAACTGTTTACTCTAAAGAAATAAGCATCCTAGGAGTCTGCACCATTTGATGTTGTTGAGTGTTATCATGCAAAACTAATACACAGCAGGAAGTGAGTGCTTTTCTCACACATTTCTCACTCAATACAAGGAGCATCAGCAGCTGTTGAAGAACAGATTCAAGGTGCTGAGCCGGAATGGAGCGGAATACATCTTCAAGCGGAAGTCTTGCTGAGCTGCTAGAGTGCAGGAAGGTACAAAAAAGGGAACTCAAGAAAAGCACTTGGTGTTGGTGCTGGCTTATTTAGGGTGGAAAGAAAAAATAGAACATTTTAAAGGTTATGCTTTGCTCCGATGGCACAGTGAGGACTGGGGTTAGCAAGTGTGATGAGATGTCCTAAAATGCAAGTTAGAATCTTCTTTTTTTTTATTTATTTATTTTTTTTTATTAAAAACATCAATGGTTGACCTATGTCCTCATTAATGACTTGAGTAATTCCTGAAGAGGTCCTGAAAGTGGTACAAGGCTGTTGTTGATAGGCCATCTTAAAGTTGTTCCTTACTAAGCAGCAGCTGAACTGAGCTTTGGATTGAAGGAAGTTTGGACTGAAGGAGTGATATTGTAGCTCTGAATGAAAAATCATTTTAAGATATCAACAAGTGCTTTAGTGAAATAAGCAAGTTTCAGAGCTTTGTGTGAGAGAAGAAATGTGGAGCTCAAACAGCAAATAGTTTATTGGGACCTTTTATAATTTGTAAGGGTGTTCTTGTCAGGTGGCAAAAATGATTTGTTAATTATCGTGGGTGCTTTTTATGTAGCAGGGGAACTTTTCTTGCTAAAAGTGGTTGTTAAAATATTTGTGGAACTTACTGAAGTGTAAATCCAGCTTTTACATTTGTATAACTGTAGCTATTTTGTGCTCAGTTGTTTTTTTTCTTTCTAAATAGAAAGGCCAGTGCACTCCAGGCTCCTGCTATACCTTATTTCAGCTCGAGACTGCAGATGGCCCCTGTCTCCTACTGTAAATGGTTGTGAAGCGCAGCACCTCAGTAAATCTGTATGATTGGCCTGTATGGGACAGTCTTTATGGAGGCAGCAGGAAGGTAGTCATCTCTCCAAAGCAGCACTTTGAATTGCAAATGAACTGCATAACTCAAAATAATGTAACGCTTAGCATTGATCGGAGTCATTTTTCTCCATTTGCGAGAAGAAAAAGAGAGGAGGCGGTTATTATTTTGTGAGAAGTTTGATATTATTATTTATTGGAGCGAGCAAGGTTGAACGGGACAACCAAATGAATCAAACGTCTTTTTACGATTTAAAATGGCTTTCCAAATGGTTGCCTTGTGACAACGTAAAGCCGCAGCGCAGCCATTGTGGTTCTATATGCTTTTATGTATATTGACATGTATATGGTCAGCAGGCTTTTAAAATCAATTTCCTTACATCTTCTTAGCCCTCTCAATATTACCACTACCCTCCTTTCTTTTGCTGAAGATCTTTTAGTTCTTTGCTTTTATTCATCAGTTTGGAACGTTACCAGTAAGTTACCACGTCTTTTGAGCTAGAAAGGTGTGAGTTCAAATTTTGAGATAACCCTGTGCACACATTTTTTTCCCCGCATGGACCCATTTTTGCATGGCTTATCTGACATTTTCAGAAAAAAAAGCAAGCTACAAACCTTTTTAAATGTAAACGTGGTGGTCTTGAGTGAGCACTGCATTGTTCTTTGATGTCCAGTGGGTTAGAGAGTATTTTTATTTTTAATTTTTTTTAATTTGTGTAAAACCTACTATTGTTTAGAAATTGCAATGCAGGTATGAGACAAAATGTGAAATCCATTGATTGTAAGTAAATTGAGTGAAAAGGTGGGTTTTAATAGGGGGTCTAAAAGAGGCAGTTGATATATGCATTTCAGTGTTGTCACTTACCAGACTAAATAAAGTGAGCACTTAGCTGCTTTATTTGCCAGACAACAAGGAATGTAATATACAATTAATTTTGATGGTATGTAAAATGCAGTAATATCTCATTTTTGTGGAACAACTGTTTATTATTATTATTATTATTATTATTATTATTATTATTATTATTATTATTATTATTATTATTATTATTATTAATATCTATTTCTTAGCAGACACCCTTATCCAGGGCGACTTACAATTGTTACAAGATTTCACATTATTCAGATAACACTTTTTAGATATATATATATATATATATATATATATCTAAAAAGTATATATATATATATATATATATATATATATATATATATATATATATATATATATATATATATATATAGTAAGCTGGATCACATATTTTGAGAAATACTTTGTGTCAGTATTCTCATATAAATAAGCAATCAACAAGATGTATGAAAACTCACAACTTAAAGCTAGTTTAAAGTTTTAGGCTGATACTGTAATTTCATTTTTATTAAAAAGGCTTGAGGGAAGGGAAAAACTAGTTAATGTCATTGTGTGTTCTTTCGGTCGAAGTAAGTATAAGTATTTGTGCACTGTATGCTGAACAGGTTTGGAACCTAGAAATGCAAATTTAAATCCCTCCTATTATTTTAATAATATGCATTTTACTGCTTTGCATGGATCATTCGTTTGCAAACCAGGTTATTCCGAGATGAAGGCTCTGAGGTAATTTCATGGTTTGCAGCATTTATACCTATACCTTAATGAGGAAAATGTGTGTTGTTTTCTGTTATATACTATAAGGAATTTCACAATTTTAAGTTTGTTATTGTCTTAATATTGTATACATTTTCATACAGTCTTGAAAAAACGAAGAAGCAAAGAAAAAAAGCAAACCGAAACGTTTTCATTTAAATGTAAATAAATAAGTTAAGGTAAAATATTGAACTGTAATTAAG
This sequence comes from Acipenser ruthenus, assembly GCF_902713425.1. Taxonomy (NCBI): domain Eukaryota; kingdom Metazoa; phylum Chordata; class Actinopteri; order Acipenseriformes; family Acipenseridae; genus Acipenser; species Acipenser ruthenus. The sequence goes on from NC_081208.1 coordinate 23,485,290, forward strand.
TAAATAAATACTTTAAAGGAGTTTTACAATATTTTTACTCCCTATTAGAATTATCAGCATTATCACTAGCCCTCGTGCTGATGTGTTATTTGTTTATTTTTGTAAATTAATTCTGAAAATACTTAATTTGAATGTAAAAAAAAAAAATCATATTGAATTTAGTTTGAAAAAACAAATGAATGCATTTTTCAATTAATGCTTCTTGAATCTGACTAGGGATGCCCCTGAGCCTGAAAATCTCAGGGGACCACCTGGATACAGAATGCCAGCACCCCAGCATCAGTGCTGTACCGTACATCCACAGCATACAGCACGTCTCTTCTGTTTCAAGGACATAAAAGACCCCCACCCCCCCCACCCCGTTGTCAAAAAAGAGGCAAGAAATGTTGACAAAAGTGCCCTTGGCCAAATTCCCAGAAGAATCTTCAATTCCCCTGACCCAGTATGAGAATTAGGTTTACTATGGAGTGGGGTATCTATGCTCAAAGGTGTATCCTTTATAAAACACCAACTTACTTAAATAATGATGTACTTTTCTGGGTCACAGTAGATTATTTTGTTAATGATAATGACACAACCCTTGGGAAACCAAGAGCTTACTAATATTTAAGATAAGATTCGGTCTATCTTTATAGCACTGCTTTATGACCCTCCCTGGTCATTTATGTTATTTTGTTTCAGAAACACAACTGCTGTAGCAAAACTTGCAATAAATATGCATGGAATTGTTGAAAATGTGGTATTAGTGAATAGTGGCACAAGCAAAACGCTAAATTACGTTTGTCTACAGTTGTTTGAAGTTTGCTTGAAGCAGGCTTCTGTTTAGATTAATTAAAAGAGCACATCCTACATTTGGGCCATGGTGGTATCAGAACAATGTCATATGGTATTGCTTCACTTGGCTGGGGAAATGCCCAAAGATATAATAATAAACTCAATTTAAAATGGTTATTACGTTCATGAAAATCCTTGTTTTGAATAATTTTTACAGGTATAGATAGAAAGATCAGGAACCCGTGTCTAAATAGATTTATTTATTGGGTTCAGTGTCCGATAGTGTGCTTCAGCTGAAATGTGCCTTTCGGTTTCTGGGGAAGGTCTCTCTCATGACAAATCTGATTAAGCTGCATGAATTAAAGCAATAACACAAATTGTTTACAACGCATCATTTATTTCCTGTCAAGCAGTGTTCCATTTACAGCCCCTGATTTTCTGAACTCCGACCCCTTTGTGGTTCAACACTTGGTAGATTTATTACATTGTGCAGTTAACTCCTTCACTGCCGTAACTCCATTTATCAAAACCTATAATGAGAGTACTTGACATTCACTCATTTTACACCATCGTTAAAGTACACAGCCTAAGCTTGCCTGAGGGAATGGAGATTTCCAATTATAATAAAATATTCTATACTGGCTTAATAATTCAGTAACGTTTCTTAAATTTGGGGACGTACACATCCCACTTCAGTAGTTGAGAAGACTTTTTTATATTTATAATTAAGCCACGCAGGGTTAACGAATGAACCTTTTTTTTATTTATTATTTTCAAAAATATATTTTTTCTTGTAATACTATATATTATATATATGTGTGTTTGTGTTTTCTGAATTACTCATCACTTCCAGGCTACTATGTACATTTAATAAATGTGGTTATTTGAAATGCAGTTACATAGGAACACAGTTTAGTTCAAATAAAGTAAACATAAATACAGAATACATTCAATATATTTGTATTAAACCCTAACCTTCTTAAAAAAGGTATATAGTAATAGTAACGATACTGCATGTTATATAGTGACTAATTGTTGACTTGTAGCATTCATACAGGACGTACACACCAAAGTGCTGTATTGAAAACAATAGTTACATACTGAAAGTATACACATCTCATAACTTGACTTGGTACTGATTATAACCCAAAAACAATGATAGTTTCACAATAAAGATTTTTATTTTTAATAACAGCAATAAATATTAAAATAAACTAAATACATTTAATGACAATATGCTTTGACTAGAAGTCTTTTAAAACATCTTTTAAAAAAAAACAAAGCACTTCTATGCATTAAAAAATACATTGCATTCCCTTTAGTTACTTTTAGTATTTCCTAATTTAGCACTATTGAGTGGTTTATAGTTATGCAGGTTTTAACAAGAGCAAGCACTTTCATTTTCTGCTCGCACAGGGTCTGTGTTTACAAACAGACTGACATTGTGAGAGCGCTGTGCAAACCACGTGTTTTACTCTTTAATTGATGCAGCTTCAGTTCAGGCTTAGGCTCTCTCTTTCTCTCTCGCTCTTTTTGTTAATTGTAAAACAATGTAGTTAGTGCCTCAATCCGATTAAGTGTGTGGAATAAAGATTTCTACAGTTGTACAAATGCTGCTTTTAATGAGCACAATTAAACGGGGGAAATATTACCTTTTAAACTCATGATAATCCATTAGCGCCTCTTCCCATTCGGAAAGGTTTCAAACGTGAGGTATTAGAATGATGAATGAATGCAAGTTCCAGCAGTGATGGAAACGTGTGATTTCCCCCCTCCCCCAAAACTCATAATCCTCAATTAGTGATCTTACTAAGAGGATGTTTTTCAAAAAAGGGTAATGGAGAAGTAATGAGATCAGAAAGAGGTCAACCCCCGGCCTTCTTCATCTGGCAGCTTGATTAATTTATTTCTCCTTCCCTTGGATTGCTGTAAGGCCCTTTTGTCACAGACTGTGTTTTTTTTTTTGTTGTTTTTTTTCTTATGAAACTCCACTCCAAGTGACTGCTTATTATTAACATAGCCATGCATTGTGGCACCGCTGTTTTTTTTATTCCAATTTCTGAGCCGTCTCCTGTTGTACGTTTCAAAAAGTACTATTTTTATTTTGTTGCCCAGCAAATTAGGATCTTGCTGTCAGGTGATTTATTAATAGGCTGAGGCCGCACTGAAAAAAGGAAAATGCTTCTGAGAGCATAGTTTTTGCTACTAAAGTAGCTGCAAATGCTCCTCATTTCCTTTGGCATCTGTTACCATTTTTTTCTGAATTGGCATGCTTAGTCTCTGGATTAGAGTTAAAATAACAGCTGTGTTTCGAGTCGAGTTTCATAATTTTATTCAGCTGGTATTTGCTTTGTGAATATTGACATATTATGTAAAGTGTGAGTGTGTTATGATTTAAAAAACATTAGTAGAAAAAAGCATGGGACTTTTGTTAATGCACACTGCCCTCTTAAAAGAACCTCAAAACATCACTGTTTAGTATAGTATACTTAGTGTTCTGCGTTTCCGGTTTCTTCCACATTAATGAAAAATTACAGGATTTTTTTTTAACTGGACGGTTTTTACTGATTTATTCCCGATTTTTTTGTATATTATTCAATATTTTCCGGGAGTCCTGACAAATAAAACACCAGCAGCAGTCCTAAGCAGAAACACTTGCATTGTATAACAAACTCAATTAGAACACATTACCAGAGTTCAATGCACAAACAATTTAGGATCATAGAACATTAACTGGCAATTATGTAAAATTTAATTCATTATTGTTGTAAAACTGAACGTGATTGTGGGTCAAAGCAGCGTTATAGAGTTGTCTGTTTTAGTACGCTGAAGGGAGCATTGAAACACAGGCAGGAACAGATACGTTTTACAGTGGCTTGTGTGTGTGTTGAAAAAGACTGCCTGAGTTGTGTTACTCCCTAACCTGACCACTAGGTGGCTTTGAGGACGAACTTTGTCCTATATTGCTTGCTGGCTTTTTTCAGAGCTTTGCAGAAAGAGGATATTAAGAACCGCAGCTGCACCTTGTAGCCCGCAGTGTCTTCCTCCATTTCAGAGTCAGAGGAGCATTCAGCTGCTGGTTGGACCACTGGAAGATTTCTCATGGGTTGTAATATAACAGGTTCTGAAGTGCAGTGTGGGGTATCACACTTAGACTGATAGGAAGCCCAGGGAGGCAATTAAATAAATGTTTTCTGAGGGCATAGCATTAATAAAAACTACAGAGTGTTACAAATAGGAGTATAGTACACACACTGATACACACAGAACCTGCCTCCTCTGTACTTACATTGGGCTAGCAGTCCCATCTGAAATCATCGATAACTTCAAAACGCTCAATTAAAATACAAGGTAAAACTTAAAATAATTCAAGTAGACAAATATTTAATTAGCCAAAAGTGTTACCTGGTATCTGAAATATACTGTAACTATATACATACTATATAGACTATATTAATTAATTATTTTATTTATTTCGCCAATGTTTTTTTACCCTAGTTTTCTCCCCAATTTGGCATGATCTGATGACTCCACTGCAGACCAGCAGGCGCCCTATCGGCCACAGGGGTCACTGGGGTCACAGGGATCGTGGATTCCCCTGCCGACCTAAGCCCTCCCTACTAGGGCGGCGCTCGGCCAGTTGTGTGCCGCCCCCTAGGAACCCCCGGTCACGGTCGGCAGTACATAGCCTGGATTCAAACCTGCGATCTCCAGGCTATAGGGCGCATCCTGCACTCCATGTGGAGTGCCTTTACTGGATGCGCCACTTGGGAGCAAAATCAATTAATTTGATCAAAACAGACTTTCATTTTTTTTTTCTTATCAGAAAATGTGATACTAACTGCCAGCTTTGACTCGAAAGGTAACTAAGATCATAGAGTGTTGTTTCGAAAGGCTGTCACCTAAACCACCAATATAAAACATAGTGAGACAGCATCTTGTGTTTATAACTGTGCTCCAGAACATTGGTTCATTTTACATTTCTAATACAGTATAAATGTGTTAAATTCTTGATGATATGTAGAAAAGCTATCTGCAATTCCTCATTTTGCATCATTTAAGAATCAGTCACATTTATTTATGTATTTATTTATTCATTAAAAAAAAATAGGGTGGGGGGGGGGCGGTAGGGGTGCAAATTAGACATTTTATTTGACATACCACCCTAATCCTTATTTAATTGGGCCAAAATTCAATTTGCATACCTGCTAGCTCAATTTCAGCATAAGCACCTTGAAAGTGGAATTCTAAATAGGTAAACCAAACCGAAATCATGTTCCAATTATTTAAGGGATAACGGAATTTAAGTGGCATTTCGATATTTTCCAAAGGTTTTTCTTGAAGATGTAAATAATACACTGTTACATAGTGGAGGCAGGAGTGATCAGGGGGTGTGACATTACCTTGAAAGATTGGTGTTAAATTGAGGAAACCGTTCAAGTAGGAAATGAGGTGGTATGTTTTCAACAACAAAAAAAGAAAGAAAGAAAAAAGATTAATATAGATTTTTTTTTTTTACTGTATGATTTTAACACCTGCCTGCTCCTGTTCGATGCAACACTTTGAGTCCTCCAAGATTGAAATAAAGTTAGCAAGGTCATGTTAAAGGTGTATGGTGTCTGTTTCAATCAGAATAATTAATTAACAATAATGCTGTCGATTTTAAAGAGAATAAAAATGAAAAAAAGAATATATATATATATAAGCCAAGTCAAGAAGATTGTTGTGGATGTTCACATGAGTGTAGCCTAGAATAGTGTAAGTTAGTGAAGCTAACACAAAATATCTACAGTAATGCCATTTTGAGTCCTTGAGTCGTAAAAATTGTAAACCATACAGTACATGTTTAGTAGCTGAGAAATATCTGCTTTATACAGTACGGTATAGGTACTGTACAGTATACAAATAATGACTATACATGTGTGTAGGAAACACAACAAAGGCAGCTGGTTGCTACACAAACAAACTGTCTATCTGTCTGTCTATTCATAAGTCATGGCATGGAATAATCTAGTTCCATGTAGTTTTGTTTAATATGTATTTATCTTTATTTGTGAAACTATATGTATTGGCTATTAATATGATACTGTATATACCTCCAGGGATATCTAAAGATGTAATATGCAGAATGATTAACGATGAGCCCTTTAATACAAAATATCACCAGAGGTATTTTCACATGATCACCTGTGGGTTTTGTTTCCCCACACAAAATGTGAAGTCTGACTGAATTTGAAATTATTTCAGGAACACAGTGTGCGGTTAAATACATAAGGACCAAGACTTTTCAAGAGTCATCATCCTGAATAATCTCTAAAAGCAAGTTTATAGTCTGCGAGAACATTTTAAAAGCACAAGTCATAACATTGCAGTAATATTAAATAACTTTTGTCCCATCTGAAAAAGAAGGCCCTATTTATAATAATAGGTCTGGGGATGGTACAGTGGACAGGTTTTTATTAATTTAGTGCTCTTTATATGCATCCTGGGTCCAGAGAATGTAACATCTGTTTATCAGAGAGACAACTTAAAAGATCAAAGGGCCTCAAAACACTTAAACACATCTGAGTATCCATGCTTCTACACTAAAAGCAAAGTACAAACACTTCAAAGTACAGTGCTGTATTGTATAGAATGCAGATTCACTCAGCGTTTGATAAATATTAATCACATATCAAAGAGAAAAGAACACGTCTTTTGTATTTGGTTTATAAAAATGGAAATTTCCAAATATGCAGGAGTAAATCTTCCACTATTGGTAATAAAAAATACACTTATTTGAGGAAAGATACAAAATGCATTATCATGTACTATTCTTGAAAGCATACATTGTTCATCAGAAGTTACTCTAGCTGTAAAACAGCATTTCTGAGATAAAAGGGCTTGTGAGTACTACAGCTTTTATTGTTTTCTGAAGCAAGTTTAAATTTCTATTTTATCTTCTCAAACTGCTTTCAGCATCACCTGACCAGTGTGTAAATATGTAATTGTTAAGCTTATTTGTAACTCTGAAATATTAGAAAGTCATATTACATTTTATTAAAATACTGTCGTTAGGGTATTAGGAAAATTGCACATATCTTTAGAAATTTTGCACAGTTTGCAAACCTGCTTGAGGCAAACTGGGAGTAAATCTTTCAATACCTCTGAAGGTAAAGATGCATTATTTCAATCCACATCGCATTGAAATGCAAATTTAATTTCCCCTCCTTGTACTGTTAGGAGAAAGAAAGAAAGAAAAAAGCTAACTAACAGACACTTACAGAAGATGTAAATAGTCTGGACAATGTTACTGAGAAGGATACATTTAAGAATAATGATGCAGCATAGAGCGAAGACAACCTTGCACACCTTTTATATTGATCTCACTTTTGATATTATACCCGTACAGCAATATACATCTACAGCAGACCTCCTTCTTTTCTTGTGCATGCATAATCTGAGTACAATGTTACATGAATCATTTTAATAGACTGGGTCCTCTAAGTCAGTTCTTAAATTACAAATCATTGGAAATGAATATTATAAACAATCTTTGGAGTCCAATCTGAACTTCTGATGAACCAGTGATAGAAACCCCATTGGGTTTTAGTAAAAAAAAAAAAAAAAAAGGGCAAAAAAGAGGTACTGTATTATCAAATTAATAACTGATTGATCTCAAGTATTGTTTGAGATGCATAATACTTGTTTGGTGTAGTTGTTTCATTCAGGAAAACAGTTCTAAGTAACTTCTGTAGGAGTGTATTTGTAAGTGGTGCAGTCAAATGGCAAACACATTTGAATGAATCTGTACATGATTCAAGGCAAGTCTGCATCAAATGAAATAAAGGAACAGTGCATTTGGATGTTAACGTGCATATTTCTAATGGATAATATATTATTTTGTATACATTAGTATTCGGCTGCATTCATACAATCTTTTAAAAAATCTTTCCAAGTGGAGTACACTGTACAGAGAAATATTGCAATATAGAAGGCTGTGTGGTCCAGTGGTTAAAGAAAAGGGCTTGTAACCAGGAGGTCCCCGGTTCAAATCCTGGCTCACTCACTGTGCGACCTTGAGCAAGTCTCTTAACCTCCTTGTACTCTGTCTTTCGGGTGAGATGTAGTTGTAAGTGACTCTGCAGCTGATGCATAGCACACCCTAGTCTCTGTAAGTCGCCTTGGATAAAAGCATCTGCTAAATAAAGAAATAATAATAATAATAATAATGCAGAGTAACACATATATAAGAATGTTCTCCTTTTTCTGATATAACTGTGATAGCTTTACAAAGTTTGCATTTAGAGTACCATGTATTTTAATGTGTGTGTGTGTTTAATATATATATATATATATATATATATATATATATATATATATATATATATATATATATATATATTTTTTTTCTTTGGGCAGTACAGATTTACAGCAAGTCTAATAAATACAGTAGCCTTGTATTATGTGCATTAGTGGTGTTTATGCTTTTTAGAAGCTTCTAGCCAATTGTTTTTATGGATGCACATTTTTTATGACAAATGATTAATTTCATCTACATGTAGTTGTTCAATAGGGAGGGCCCAAGACACTTGGATATTTTAATAGTGGCCAAGCTTATTATTTTTTCTAGTCAGGGAATACAGCATTATTGTTTAGAGGTTTTTGATATGTATTAAAACTGAATTAAAAAAGAGGCAGTGTGGATTCATTTAGCAGAATGTGAGCTAAACTGAAATCTTTTGTCAAGACTTGTCAAAAACAATGTAGGTGTTTTGCACTTAAGATGACACTGCAGTAAATTCCCTTGTTGTGATCTGTTCCATGTAAAAATCAGCTCATTTGAGAAGACTTTGACAGCTCCAGTCAATTTGGAGTCATTCACACTCTCTGGGAAAACAAAAGTTATACAAATTAGACACTCACTGGCTATGCAAAAAAAAAATAAAAAAAAAATTGAAAAATAAAATTTGTAATTTAGATGTAGGCCTACAACATCGTACAAACTTGGAGGTCCCGGAAAAGCTTAAAATGCTTCATACAACTTAGATACAATTCATATTTGAAGTATTTTTTTCTTGCATGCTTTAGATTCCCTACATTTTGAATCCATTCCAGCGCTTGGAAGTGTTTAGGAACTTTGTTTGCTCAGTGTTCTGTTGCCCTGTCTTTTCAGTCTGCAGCCTAAACCACTTGTCATTACAGCCTGCGGTCTTGTCTAACACTGCTTTTAGTTAAAAATCTAACACGCTGCAATTATGACAGAGCTTGTTTTGTTCATTTCTTTTAAATATTGAAACACCTAAACAACATTGTAGCAGTGTCAAAACTGCAGGCGCTTGAAGCAAAACAAGCATTGAATCATTTAGCGTGGCGTGACCCCAGCTGTTTAATATGCTGGATACAGTTGCCGGTCGCAAAACAGTGCTTGTGTTGTTGTTAGTGCAGCACTGCTTACAAGAAGTAGTTTAAGAAACTGCAGCCTCAGTAAATCTGGTTAAAAGATGCAGTTTGTGGAGGCTGTATACAAAAATAATACTTTCACCGCCAGTGGATTTTGACTGTATAGGACCTTACAGTATTACAGAAGTTATTTCACTTCAGTGGGTATTCCTAGGAGTTCATTTAAAAGGCAACATTTGTGCTAACATTTGAGTTAAAGGACAGTTTTTTGTAGTTTTTCTGGTATGAAGAATATATGGCATGGACTACTTAATTCAACATGTATTTTTTATAGACCTTAGGTGCATTAGTCTCCGGTGTTCAAAATTACATGTACTAACCAGCTGGTGCCACTAATAACCTGCTCAATAAACGGCCTGCGTGCATGCCAGAAATATTACATCCTGCATCTTACTACTTTAAAAATACACAATTATTATTATTATTATTTTTATTATTATTATTATTATTATTATTATTATTATTATTATTATTTGCATTGTTTTAATATACATTGCTGTTATTGAGTTTTACCATTTTTCTGGAGCGCCCCTTTGGGGGGGTGGGGGGGGGGTAATTTCTATTTTATTTAGCGATAAGATATGTAATACATTTTAACATGCACATGTATCATGTTAATAGTCCGATGTAACATGTAACGATGTAAATGAGATGATGTGTTATTCCAGGTTAATGAATAATATAATGAGTAAATAATACACACACACAGTGACAGCATTGTGGTATCCTAGTTCCATGAGCCCAATTAAAATTAAATAAATAAATGCATTAATAAGTAGCCCAGTCAACATTTTGCTAGCCATACAGAACCGAGCCCTTCCTAATATATATCTATATATCTATATATCTATATATCTATATATCTATCTATCTATATATATATATATATATATATATATATATATATATATATATATATATATATATATATATATATATATATATCTGGACAATTTTACTGAGAAGAAATTACATGTATTACTGCCTGCTGTATTTAATAGGATATCCTGTCATTTACTGTCAGAGCATCCAGCACTTTCAGAATGACCCTCCTATTCCCACACCACTAGTATAACATTCACTTACATTACAAATCAGTCCATGTTGACATTACAATCTACACCTTGATTTCTTAAAAAACTTGGAGATCATCTACAATACCCTTATAAGTGGGACCTTGTCAAAGAAAGCGGAAATCAATTTACAACAGAGTTAACTTGTGAAAATTGCATATTCTCCCTTCATCTGCTGAACAGACACTTTCCCTTTTCCTCAAGAGGACACAGGCTCTTTATTAATTGCAGCAAGTGGGTATGTATGAAAGTTTAAGGGTCCCTCTGCCCGGTCTCCTGTGCTCCATCATTACTCTTTTTGGAGAGAAAGATAGTGTGATGGAGCGAGTGCAGGGCGGATCGAGCTGGGGGCAGGGGGAGAAAAGGTGTAATTAGTGAGTTACATGGGGGCCGAACAGAAGACTCAGCCAGGTGTAGAGGAGATTGGTTGGTATTTATGAACGAATGTCATAATTGTGACAGGATGATGAATTAGCCCCAGACTCTGCCTTTTTTTTTTTTTTTCTTTAAGAAAAAAATGAAAAAAGGTCTAACACTGATGAGTGGTTTTTGTGTGGTCTGTTTAAGGGAAGGTCCTGTGGTTTTTACCCAGCCTCCAAAGCCAAACACCCAGCTTCTTTCTGTCCTGGGATGAATTGGTGGAAAACAGCTGTCAGTGAGTGATTTGGTTTCTTTTCCTCTACACTTCTACTGACGAATCATTTTAAGGGTGCCTTTCTCTGCTTAGGGTCTGACTAAGTGAGTGAGTGTTTGTCCATTATATAGGAAATGTTTTTTAAAAATGTTTTATATTAAGTGGTAAATAATTCACAGTAATTAGTTATTATAAAATGTTCCCGAGTACATGTATGTAATTCCCTAGCCCCAGCCCTAACCCCAACTGTTAATACTTCAGTGAGTTATGACTAGAGAACGTTATAGGAAATTAAGATATTTCAAAAGGGACAAGCTTACATTCTCTGTCCAAAAAGTTTATATAAATCAAGTTTTTTTTTTTTTTTTTTTTAAAGTAATATTTAGATACAGGAGCTTCTTCAGCTGATTCAGTGAAAAGCTGCTATTTTGTTTCGCCTGCAAGGTTTGCTGGAGACCTGCCGGTTTGGCTCGACTTCACTGAGCCTTTGTTACACAGGAAGAAGATTTTCTAGCAGAACACCACTGTTGCCTGGCAGTGGTGCTGTAGGAGATGACATTAAAAACAAAAAAATAAAGGATCTGATCATCTAAACTAACAGTTGAATAAGTGCATGTTTAACCCTAAACATATATATTATATAATAGTGTAAACATTTGAGCCTTGTGTGAAACAGTTGTTTATCATTTCTACTTGACATGTTGCCATACATTTATATTTTGCTCTTGTGTTTATTTCAAATTGTCATCTCTTTCACATACAGTGGGGTACATGGCATCTAGTAATTTGAGTTTTAGCTGATTCACAAAACATTTTTGTGTACGGAGCTTTCAGCCTTTATACTCAAAATATTACCTACTGGTAACCATGTGTCTACGTGTTACATTTTTATCCCCAGCTGATTTATGACTTTATGATTTACATTTTTTTATGTTTATTTTTAGAAATATTTTTACAGAGGGAGAAAATATTGTCTATTTCTTTTTTATATCGTCCAAAGTATGAAGTATTCTGTTCTTTCTGCTATTGTCCATTACTGCTGGAGTTTTGATACATTGAGGCAGCCTGTAAACTGTATGAATCAAATAACGGCACAGATGGGAATCACAGTGTGCATGGCACCTCTAGTGCAACAAAATACACTGGCCTGCACCATAACCATGTTATTGTGTTTGTCCAATCCAAGCTAGAACGGTATTTAAATTATTGACTATGTGTGAATGAGACTGAACCACTGTCAGGAGACTGTGGCTACAACAAATAACATTAGTCTCTGCATTTACATTTTTTTTTGCCAGAAATAAATATATATCTGAGTCACTGAATGGCACTTGGGTGACACCCATACTGTACTGTATGCAGACCCACTTTCCCTTACACATTTCACAATAAAAATGAACATTATAAATCAACTGCATGTTATCAAGAAACAGAGCCTGTTGGGTATTCAGTTTCACGTACTTGTACATCACACCTAAGCAGGAAGGTGTTGTAGAACTGTCATTGCAGAATTACCATTTTTGCAACAGCACATGCATGATCACACTAGGGAGCAAGCAGAGTCCACCTTAGCTGGGCAGGGGACCTCTGCAGCCATCATATCAGAATGATTTTTGATCACTTAAGTGAGGGCAGTATTGAAGCCTAAACCCTTGAGGTGATAGGCCAGAGCATTAAAGCAGTGCATTATTTCCCAGCTCCAGCCAGCCGGTTCCATTACATGCTACCCCATAACTATTGAATGGATCAGTAGAAAGTCTTGCCTTCAGATTGAATAAAAGGGAGTTCAATTGAACTGATACCTCTAGTTTTATTGGATAGGAAAATAAGATAATTTCATTATTTCTGCACTTGAGTGAAACATGTTGGGAGAGTAAGATGTATATGCACGATCTATATGAATAGTGTCTATTTAGAAGGCATACTTATGTATTATGTGTTTACTTGTAAATATAATAACACTTTGATAGACCCTTCAAATTGCCCAGAGAGGTATCCATGTTTTTAATCCTCAATGAAAAAATAAAAATAAAAATTGTATATAGGCAAAACGGTATTGTTTGTGTTCACTGCGGTGAATGGCTGATGTTAAAGTCTTTCATGATTTTCTGAAGTTTGTTGCCAGTTGTAATTGTCATATTTGCACCATTTTGTTTTCTCCTGTTTTGATTCAGTAAATGAAAAGAATGTAAATAGATTTGAAGCTCCCAGTAACAAAAATAACCCAAACATACCCCAAAGCGCTTTGGTTCAAACAAAATGCCAACAGTGTAATATTACAAAATTCATAAATTAGGTTAGCGTTGTGCCCTATTTTTTGGCAGCAAGTCCACAGTTCAGGCTGTATGGTCCTGGTTTCACTATACACTTGAAACACTTGAGTGCAGGGTCATATTTTGCATCCAGGAAGTCGGCATTTATACACATGTGGACTACATTTTATTTTCTTATTATTTGTGTATGTCTGTACATAGTAACAACACAGGGAAGGAGTTCGGACTGTTCCTTGTAATAAAAATCCTTAACACAACTTCCCACATTTACGCTTAGATCAGTGGCATTTGCAGCATCAAGTGAGATATCAGATGCAAGCTTTTAAGAGACCTGGACCCAGGTTTTAAAAGAGTACACAAAGGTAATGTATGTGTTTGTGAAATATTTCAAACAGGACGTACTGGATGAGCACACACAGTATTTCATGAGACCGAAGGGCAAATAAAGTGCATTACCTGTGAAGGCGATGTGTGCTGTTCCTACGGGGGATTAGAGAAGACTGAGATTCATCACCTCTTGCAGTATTTGCAGTATGACACTCAAGGTGTTTGGATTGTAGCTGCAACAATTTGCAATTGGTGCATTGTTGACTCATGAGATACACAGTTCATAAATCATATATATATATATATATATATATATATATATATATATATATATATATATATATATATATATATATAGTTACTAGTTTCTTATCAAACAGATGGGATATGTAAGCTTCCTCAATGGTATCTTTACTCATTCTGCTGCAACACCATAGGTACCCAAACATTAGTTTTGTAATCCACAGAGCAGGTGTATATTAGAATTGGGGACATTCAGGTACTTGGAGAAACCAAAATGAATGAATCTGTTTATCGGTTACCCTTTAGCACATATCATGACCGAAATATACTGTATACAGTATATACAACATGATATGGAGTCTATTTGTCTATTATATTTTTGGGGGAAAAAAGGCAGGGTTTGTTTGGAACTACTGTATTTCCTATTTATTATCTCAGTATGCCAATAGAATTTTGATGGTTCCTGATCTGGAACTTGTTTTTGCAATGTCCTAAACCTTCAAAGATCTGAAGGTCTTTTTGAAGCTTGAATTTACTATATTTTCAAAAACAATTCCCTAAGCTGTAGTGTCCATGACACTTGACTTTTTAAATAGGAACTACAATGTTGCTGTCCTACTATGTGCTACCAATTTAGCTTAAATAAGTAATACAGGATATGCAACCGTGATACGTTTGTAGAAGGTTTTCTATCAGTAAGATGGATATTTCTCCTTACTGTATAAATGAAAAAAAGGAACCTCATTAAAATCGTAGGCAGTTAGCATCATCACCTGAACGACGTGTATTGTATGCTCAGCAATTCTTCCAATGGTTTTAACTTTTCTGATGCCCTTGAAGAGCCTTGGAGTTGCATCTGTGCATTCCTAAGTGTTCACCTCCATTGCCTTAGAGCTTTTTACATGTTTTTTTCCCCTCTTTGCGGGCAATAAAGTTGATTTTCTCCGGAAGACCAATCTGCATGGGGAAGTCAGGCAGCCAGGTTACGCCTTTTTCTTTTAGATATCCTCTAATCTTTTTTTTTTTTCCAGGGATACATAATTTGTACCATAGCATTTAATAGTGCACCCTATTCATAGACTAATGAATGCCACTTATGCTTAACTACTAATCAGAAGATAGGAGTATAACTGTTACAAATGCAAAAACCTAGAAATAATATTATACAAATCTGTAGATTCCTTTATTCATGGACAGTGCTGGCAAAAACTGTCCAAACTTTCATGAGTTGTTTTCCTCTTGCCATTAATGAATCCGTAGATATGTGAAATTTAGTTCTCTTTACAATTGCTCCTGTTTGTTGTGGTGCATACTGTTAGAGTGGGCATTGGAAATAAAGTTTGACAATGTATGACAGAGCTGGTGTCAAGGAAGTACTGTAAGTATTACAATCAAAATAACCACAAGCACTTAATGGGACTGTTCATGTACATACATTGAATTCTATTGTCAGTTGTCTGGGTTGTTTTGGAAAGAATATTTGTATGTGGTTTCTTCTTTCACAAGCTTCCCTAATGCATGTTTGTAGCTGCCTGAATTGAAATACATATCTCCATGTTGGAGTGGGGGGATGAAATAGGGCCCAGCGGAAGGATTTAGGGCTACAGTGTCCTTTTTGCAATACTTCTGATAGCAATGAAAGCAAGTCATACAGTTGCACATAATTAATTGAAGCTGAAACTGGATACATTTAATCCAGTTCACACAGACCACCCTGGCTGGGAAATACTGCCTTTTGTACACAAGTGGCTTTTATACCCGGGTCTTATCGTTACAAAAGAAATGTCTGAGCTTTGGAGTGGCCCTTAGCAAACTGGAGTAACTTGTCAATAATATTTTAGAATTTTTAGCGCATGCTCTACTAAGTACTAATATATAGGCACTCCAATCATACATGTTCTCAATCTAATTATATATAGTGGTAGCCAATGAAAAAGTTACAACTTTCCTACGGAATCCCACACAGGAAGTTTAATGCTGAAGTGTTTTCAATAGGTGGCGGCAAAACACTGTTCAGTGTTTTTACATTGCAAAGCCCAGACTGCACCCCCTACATTCAGCTTTCTCAGACCAATTTAATAAAAGGACACTTCATAAATGGAGTTAATTATTTTTGTGAAAAAATGCTGAATTTGTGTCTATTTTAACTCCTTCATAAATCGTTAAACATTCCAGAATGCTAAGTTTGTAGCTAAAACTGCTGTATCATAAACTAAGTGAAATATGCACATGTTTTGCTGATGCCTTCCTTCATGTTGTTATTTCCAATTTAATCTAATATGTTTAACTATTACAATAATATGATCAATACCATCACACAGATGATTGTATTGCTTCAATTTAAATAACACCTTGGGTGCTTTATACATAAGAGGTGTACTGTGGGGCAATATCAAATATGAAGTTGATGGCTAGTCAGTATGAAATAGATAAAACCTAATTTACTCAACAAAAAAAAAAAAAAAATTAACTACATGTTTATTGCATGAGATCAAATCCTTTGTCGACACGTACCGTATAAAACGTTCTCCTTTAGCCTCCCAATTAGAGTTCTTGCTCTTCCGTCTGTGTGGTTTAATAACTGTTTATCTCAAATTACCTTTGTCAGTGTACTATTTCCTTAACTTGATTTTAAGAAGTAGCACACAGAATCACATAGAGCAGTTCTGACATAACCCTGTTTAGCGTTGTATTGCAATATTATAAGAATGTAGCTAATTTTTAATAGCAGTGTACTGTGGTCTCGAGGTCAGTAGTCTCCAGGGAGTCTGAGTTGCCCCGAACCTCAACCCCAGACCTCCTGAACACTTATTCTTCCGTGTTAAATGTAATCCTGCTTTTTTTATGCTGTAGATAATAAATCTTGTGGCCCTCCTTGGGAAAATAAAGAATTGCATTTATAGTTGTAATAAAATTAAACCAGTTAGTTGTGGCTCTATCTGATATCAACCTATTCGAGCAAGCTCTTTCTGTCTCCATGCAGCAAGAAACATAATTTGTGGCTTTGTAAATACAGCCAGAACTGAGGCCTCCTTTTTAATTTTTAAAGGATGAATATTTTAAGCACACTTCTTGTCTGCACTTTTAACCTATGTCAGGGAAAGCTTGAAAAGTATAAACTTCTTTCTGCAAGCCATAAAATGTCATGGGAACAACCTATATTTTACTGAAACAATTATATTTTGGGGGTCCAGTCTACAAAGACTTTTCAGAAACTAAGATTAAGTACATTGAATTAGGTGACATGTTCGTTTACCTCTTATAAACATTTGTGTAATAAATGTGAATGACAGTGTTGGTACTGTATATTTAAACTATACAGTATTTTATTTGGTATTGCCTTTTGGTATTTATGGTTTAACTTTACTATGCTATTATTTATTGGTGCATAACATGATTTTAAAACTACCTTATGTAATGGACAATATAGTAGTGTGAAAAGAAAACCACACATAAACAAAAGAACACCACTGATCTTCAGATTTTACATTTGCCAGTGAGTCGTCTAAGCAGCTGCAGATCTCAATAACAGCGCTCTAAAACTCATAAACCTGCTCTATCGTGGACACATCATTTCACAGTATTTATTTATTTATTTATTTATTTATTTATTTATTTATTTATTATTGTATTTAGTCAAGTTAATAAGGTAGTCCATAAATCACCCCTGGGGGTTAAATGCCTCTATTTAGATTATTATGCAAGACCGTTGTAATCCTTCCATGATTTCTTATTCACAGAGGTGAGTTATTTAATGAAGTTTTGATTCATTAAATACATATTTGTAAATTGTTAAATTGGCCACAACAGTTTTTAAATGCTCTCGTGAATAGAGCTCAGAGTTGCACGTTCAGGTTCCGGCTTTGTGCATATATGCCTAATACAGCATGTGTTACATTCTCATGTAAACAAAAATACACTCTGCTAAGCTAGCACTTCCAAAGACAATGTTTACATTAACAGGGAATGAGATTCATTTTGTTTGGTGTGCAGTTTCCTTTTTCAGGTCTGGTGAACCCGACGCAGTGATATATGAAGTGAGCGGTTGATTGTGCGGGATCTGTGAGCTCTCAGATGCCGTGGCTCTTAATCCTGGAGTTCTGCCTGTAACATTCTCCAGATTTATCAGCCCTTTCACCATACTGACATCCCTGGTTCTGTACAGATGCAAGAGTCAGGGAATGTCTAGTTTCCACAGTGCACCAGTCTAATCGTATTTTCTAACACTGTCCTTTTAATTATTCTCTGCCCACTCTACCCTTTAATTGACATCCGTAATACCTATAGACTCACTAACTGCCCACCAACAGCAAAAGGATTTCCTCCTATGAACCTTCTCGTTATACTGTCAGACTTGCCGCCATTTGGCACCTCATGAAGAACAAATGGGAAAAATACACAAAATTTCTCTTGTTTTATATAAATAGCAGGATATAAATTACCATACAAATTAACTTCTGCATGTAACTTTAAATACTGTAGGTTTGAAGAAATCTTGCATGTTTGTCTGCTTAAGCATCTCCAGGTGGAGCCATTGAGCTCGAAGAAGCAGGCGTCTCAGCAGCAATTATTAATCTCAAGTTTAATTTCCAGACATAAGGTACATGCTTTCTTTTTGCCTCTATTTCTATTTATGTATATACAGTTATAACACTGGACATGCATCAGTTGTAACTGAGAAAGGCAAAGAAAATCTAACAGTGTATCCTTAAGTTCATTACAAGACACAAAACGTTTTACTGTACAGTACTTTTCATGTCCAGTGTAATGTACTGTATATCAGATGTACCGTTTTCTGAGCAATTCAGCATTCTTTATTTGTGTTCTATAATGTTGAATCATTTTGTTTTTTAGATGGGCTGTTCTATTATAATACCACATTTAAACACAAAGAAAATATATTTTTAATTATATTGTATAAATGTGCATACTGTTCATTTAGAATGATATCCTCTCAATCTGCAAAAGTAAACAGCTACAAATGTAATAAGATTAACATTAGCTCAGTATGCAGGCATTGTGTACATATCCATATCCATAAGGGTCTGATCAGTCTTTGGAAGATGATCTCTCAAAGGATTTTTCAATGTGAAGAATGAATGACACAAACAAACATACTGCTAAACAAGCTTCTTGGTAACAGGAGCAGACAAGTTCCTTTGGGGAACACCTAGCCACAGTTGGCAACATCATGATATTTAAAAAAAAAAAAAAAAAAAAAAAAAAAACAGCGGCGATCACAGATCTTGGTACAATCTCTTAAACAATTGTTTTTTGTAAGACATGTCCTTTTTTAATCACAAATGTGTTTTATTCAGAGCCAAGTTGACAGTAATTGTAAAAAAAGTTTAGATTTTACTGTATTGATATGCTAAGCATAGTTGAAGAAGGAGCTTTCATTTCAATATGCCACAAGAAAATGAGTTCTTCGGTTAATCCTTAGTTTCCTCAAACTTCTACAGTTGGCAAATGTCCCAGGGTACAGGGTCTAGGAGAATAATAGATATCAAAGCAATCGTGATTATGTTGAAAAAGATACTGTGGGGATAGGTAGAGCAGATCGTTTCCATTAAGACTTCAGAGATCAGGGGTAGGCCATACATTTAACATGTGAATTTACGATTGAGTGTTTGCAGTTATGGATGCAGAAATATGCTTTAACCTCCATCAGTGATGGTCAGCCAAAGGACAAGCAAGGTTGAGACACGGGGAAGCCTGCATTGCTGCTCTCCTTGCCCTGCCTGCTCTGAGGACTTGATGTATAAGCACCTTTTAGATGAAACCCTTTACAGTAATATATACATGACAGGCGCGGCAAGTTGTGCTCCAGTCTTGATGATTGCTTGTACCACTCTTCTGTTAAGTGGCCCCAGTCTATGTACTGTTAATCATGTGTACTAATGGCTACCCGTGGATTATTAATCGTGTTGGGAGAGGAACTGTGCACATCGAAGATAAATACCTGTCAGATTCTCGTTCCGCCAATCAGGGACCCAATTGAAAATAAGGAATATGTAAAAAGGGTGGGTTATTATTTTCTGATTACCCTTGACCCAAAGCATCTAAAATTATTTTACCATTGGGTTTGCTGGGCTCAGTAGTCTTAAATCTTTTTGAGAGCTTGATTTATGTGTCTGGCTGGTACAAGACTTTATTTAGATAGACGCCTGGAAGGGAAAGCTTAAGAAATGCTCAAAGTGGGACTGTAGGGTTATCCCCCCCCCAATCTCTTTCTTAATGTGTCTGTTTATAAGACATTCTGAAGGAAGGAACTATTTATTGAGTGTGTGTCAAGCCTCATACACAACTACAGAATGAGTTGCGAGTTCCCGGCCCATTATACAATTATAGATGGCTTAATTCTACAGATTTCGCTATTGATGGTTGGCATGTCCAGAGAAAACAATATGGTGCTGTTTAATATTGTTTTTCACCCGTTAATAAATATGTGGTTTTTAGTTTTGGTAGGACAATGTTAAAACTGCAAATCTGCACACAGCATACCGAATTCTATTAGTGGTCTCCAATCCAACTATTGTACTAGCTTTTTCCTGACAAGATCATGCTCCAAGGCGGTATTACTGAATCAGAATGGTCATCTGAAGAGGAAACTGGTACCTTTAAAAGTGGCCTACCCATCCCCTATAAGCCGAGACATAAATAATGCTCTCCTTGTGCCATGCAGTGATGTAATGTGGGACCCCATTTGATTTCTATACACAGCTTTTGAGCTGGAGCCATGGGAATAGACAATTTGCTTTAGTCCCCAGGGTTGTTCTTTAAAGTATTGTACTTGCTTATTTTTCAAACACTTAAGCAGGTTGCCTGTTTGACGCTGTAGGGACTGAAGAGTTTTAATTACATTTGATATGCTGTGAATATGGCACATTCGTTTTATAAGGTGCATTATTTTAGGTGGAATTCCGCTATACAGTACTGTTTTTCAATGATTGGTTTAATTTCTCAACTAAATCCAGTTGGGCACAAAATAGGTGTAAAATCACCACCTCTATTGAACATACAGTTGTAAAGGAGTATTTTTAAAGAACTCTACGAGGCTCTTTATCGTATGGATTTTGCTTTAGTCATCCATCATTTATGTTAGCTATTTTATATGCCATTATAAATGTTATGACAGAGGGGGCTTTTTATATTTCTTCCTGTTTCAGTTCACTTACTTAATCTTTCAGATCTAAGAATCCAATCTTTACCAATATCGTTCCTAAACCAGGGCCTAATAAAGTGAGCACCCTCACATGCAGATACTTTGCGGTTTGGAAATGGGTATCGCTGAACCACTAACGTTGTGCTTGCACTAAAACAAATATTATATTCTAAGCTGTGCGTGGCGATGCTAAATTAGATAAGTGTATAGCTGTGCTGCAGGCGACGCATACCGTGGCTCAAACCAGAATGGTTGGTTTGAAATTGCAAAACCATTTTTTATTTGAGTTCCCTACCTTAATGTTAACTCCTCAAACTGTTTCAAAGAAAGTATCTCTCTAAAAGATTGAGAAATAAATAGTTAAGAGAAGATTCCTTGGAAAACGAATGTATACTTTTGGGTTGCTTTATATTTATTTTAGTTTGAAATGCTCTGAAAACGATATGTTTACTGTACGTGGAACTCTGAAAAAAATGTGCGGTACCAAATCAGCTTCATTTACCTTTAAATTATGAAGGAACCTCAAGGTCGGACAGGTGTATTTACTGTGTCTAAATTATCACCATAAAATATGTTGAACCCAATAATTTGGCCAAAATATGTAACTGTCAACTATTGCTATAGATACTGAGGTACCTGAGCATTTTTATTTGCATTTTTTTTCTCCTATTATCACTGCTTTTCAATGTTGAATAGATCATTCACTTACAGTAAATACCAGTAGTCTGTGGATCAAATGTAAATCAGAATGCAAATGTGACAATGAATTCCATCAGAGGTATACTCTTGAGGTTAAAGGTCAGGGACCAGGCACATGTTTGTTCTGTGATTTCACCACTGTTTGGTTGCTAAATTACTTGTGTTCCTTGTTAAATCAGTGAATTTGAGATGTTTATAGATCTGTTATTATTTCACCAAAATGACTTACTGCTCAGTACATGAAAAACATTTATTAGCCAATTATGCAGTCGAAAAAAAATCCCCTTTTTTCCTTACGTCATTAAACAGTGTGTGTGTATGTGTGTATATATATATATATATATATGTGTGTATGTGTGTATGTGTGTGTATATATATATATATATATATATATATATATATATATATATAATGTATGTAATATATTCTGTACATATGCAATGTAATACTGTAATATTATTTTACCATTGTCTGGTTCTGTCTTTTAATTGTAAACACTGCTCCCTAGGAGATTTAAAACAAGCAGGTGTGATCTGGGTGCGCTTTACACTCAAGTTAATGAAATGTGTTCTCCCCCGAGCTCGGGGTACTCAGATAGTAATTCGTGTGTGTTTGATTTGTTTTCCCACAGCACAAAGCCAAGGTGGAAGCCATGACCCTTGACCTTGCTTCTCTTCGCAGTGTGCAGGAGTTTGCAGAGGCATTCAAGTCCAAAAATCTGTAAGCGACAATATTCCTAATGATCATGGGGTTTACTGCATATCTGTGAATTTGTCTGTGAATTGAATGTCATCCCCCAGAAGTCAGCCAGTACTGTTTAGTCAATTAATATCCTTAAAGAAAATGCTAAATAATCACAATAGCCATTAAGGGATTGCTTTTTGTTCACGCTTATCCTATTTAAAAATACAATTAATTGTTTTAAGTTATTGCTGGGCAAGCAGCATTTGTTACAGTTGATCACATTAACCAAAAAAGTCTGCATTAGGCTTCATTCAGTTTAGTATGCAATGTTTAGTCCTCAGGTGCAGGTTAAGTATACATTATAATGAGAAAAATGTGATGTAATTTGTGTGCAGAACTCAGGAAGATAGTGTAAGAATGTAGCATTCCCACAATATTATAAAGATCAAACAATGTGTACTTTTGGCTTGTCATGGTGATTCTCCAAAACATATATGAACATTGATTTAATTGTATGTATGTATGTGTGTGTGTGTGTGTGTGTGTGTGTGTGTAATATATATATACTATTGATTTTTTATGCTTATTAGGTTTATCGTATAAGAATTATGTAATATAATGTATAAACATATATGGACATGTATTATGCTGTCTTTATTTTGAGTTCTTACATAGATAAATATATGCTACACTGTATTGTAATAATTTTATATCATATACACTGCCCTTCCGGTACATGTTTAGGTTAGTGCATATAGATGTAAATATATAGTTGTATATTAAAAAAGAAAATTAAAAAAAATAGATATAGTGTATTCATGGTCATAAATAGCTAAGGTATTCTATTATCACTAATTTATTCCATGCATTAATATTAAATAACGGTAGCTAAGTGTTGCTAGTTTTCGGGGATTTCAAACAAATACAATTCCATTATTTCTGTTAAAAATATATATATTTTACACTATATTCAGAAAGATCATAAGCCCTGGCCAGCCCTTTAAAATTCAATTTTACTTTGTCCAAAGAGGTCCCTGACACCCCCCCCCCCCCCCCCCCCAACTTACTTGCATTGGAGAGCTATTAAATTAGAAAGAGGGCGCTGAGCCAGCCCTTCAAATAATAACAGTCATGTTGCTGTGTTATTTCCCTCTCTCAGAAGTCAATAAGCAACTGACCCAGTCAACAAAATAATTATATCAAACTGATTTCTGGAGTAATAAGTCCTTCACAGTCCCCTAGTTAAACCAATTACGGAATGACTCTGATAAATGTATAAAGCGAAAAGAAAAGATGTCATTCACACAAGCTGCCTCCTAAAGTTGTGCTTTCTCATTATAAAAAGAAAAAAAAAACACTTATTGGTAAAAGCCCACACGAGAAGTTAAAAGTACAATAAGTGGCAGCAATTGCAGTGTTACTGTGACACCCGCAGAATCTTCTCAAACAAGACTTTTTTTTGACAGCAAAGGTTAACGTAATCTATTTTTTTGCTTTGGGATCTGGCACTTAAATAGAAATGAACTGTAAAATCATGTATCTTATTAATACAACAAATGCTAAGTGTAGAAAATAAAGCAAAATCAAGTTTTAAGTTAACACTGGGACATGTAAGGGTTAAAACATATAATTAGTTTGTTTGAGCTTCCATTTCCTTATGAAGGTACACTATCTCCCATTACACCTTGCTTTCTATCCTGGAATGAGAGTCTATATTCAGTTTAAATCCCACTTAATTATTTACTAGACTTATGTCTAATGTCCTTGTCCTATCACTGGGTCTGCTTCTGAAAAGACTCTCAAAAGCTGCATATATGTAGTGGTGTGAGATCTTGTATAGAGACTTACTTACAGTTGCCACATTTGCAAAAGGGGCAGAGTTTACAATTGCACACCCTCTAGTTGTCATTTATGTAAGACCGCGGAACACAATAGTTGGCAAGAAAGATAACATTTTTCTAGTAAATGGAAGAAAACAAATTGGGATGAAAACAAAGAGAATATTAAACTGTAGTTTCAATTAACTGTAACTGGTAGTTTAGCTTCACTGTAACTGCAATCTAAATTCAATTTAGGATTACGTTGCATTGCAGCTGTAGTTTAAAAGTGCCTAAAACTGCAATGTGTTATAGTGGCATAATCAGTTACAGTGCAGTTAGATGACAATTGTATTACATATGGTCCTAGTCTAATTGCATCCTCCAAAGTAGCCTCGACCAAATCAAATTCAATAAAAAAAATGTACCCACTTGTTTTGTTACTTGATGAAATGTTGTATGTGAGTATTATAATCCCATTAACAGTTCATTATCAACTACACTAACTGTTGTACAAGCTTTCATTTTATTATATTAAAGCTCAGTCATGTTGGCAAGAATTTGGCTTTCCAGCTTTTGGGATTTGTCAATTAAGTGTTAATTAGGGATGTAAATGAAGAGAGGTTTGGTATTGAATCTGACAGAATTAAAAAAAGGAAAATAGAACAGGTTTTAATATATATATATATATATATATATATATATATATATATATATATATATATATATATATATATATATATATATATATATATATATATATGCACACACACAGTGCCTTGCAAAAGTATTCAGACCCCTGACCAATTCTCTCATATTACTGAATTACAAATGGTACATTGAAATTTCGTTCTGTTTGATATTTTATTTTAAAACACTGAAACTCAAAATCAATTATTGTAAGGTGACATGTTGGGAAATATTTTTTGTTTTTGTGGTTTTATGTTGGGAAATATTTTTAAGAAAAATAAAAAACTGAAATATCTTGCTTGCATAAGTATTCAACCCCTGTGCTGTGGAAGCTCCCAGTTTACACCGATGAAAGAAATTGCCCTAACGAGGACACAATTACCTTACCATTGGCCTCCACCTGTGAACCATTAAAGTTGCTGTCACATTTTCTGGATAAAAACCCCACTGTTGAAGGATCATTGGTCAGGCTGTGAATCTGAAGGAAAATGAAGACCAAAGAGCATTCTACAGAAGTTAGAGATAAAGTAATACAAATGCATAGATTAAGGAAAGGGTACAAAATAATATCCAAGTGTTTGGATATCCCTGTGAGCACAGTTGGATCAATAATCAGGAAGTGGAAGCTGCATCACACCACCCAGGCACTGCCAAGAAAAGGCCGTCCCTCAAAACTCAGCGCTCAAACAAGAAGGAGACTTGTGAGAGAAGCCACAGAGAGGCCAACAATCACTTTGAAGGAGCTACAGAGTTCAGTGGCTGGGAGTGGAGTAATGGTGCACCAGTCAACCATATCAAGAGCTCTGCATAACACTGGCCTGTATGGGAGAGTGGCAAGAAAGAAGCCATTACTCAAAAAGTACCATCTGAAAGCACGTCTGGAGTTTGCCAGAAAGCATGAGAGTGACCCAGCTGCGATGTGGGAAAAGGTTTTGTGGTCAGATGAGACCAAGATGGAGCTTTTTGGCCAAAACTCAAAGCGCTATGTGTGGCGCAAACCTAACACTGCCCATGCCTCAAGACACACCATCAGTGAAGTATGGTGGTGGCAGCATCATGCTGTGGGGATGCTTCTCATCAGCAGGGACTGGGCATCTTGTTAAAATTGAAGGAAGAATGGATGGAGCAGAATACAGGTAAATACTGCAAGAGAACCTGCTTCAGGCCGCTAAAAAACTGAAGCTTAGGAGGAAATTCACCTTTCAGCAGGACAATGATCCCAAGCACAAGGCCAAAGCAACATTGGAGTGGCTCAAGAACAAAAATGTGAATGTCCTACAGTGGCCCAGTCAAAGTCCTGATCTCAATCCCATTGAGAATCTGTGGCACTATTTGAAAACTGCTGTCCACAAGCGTCGTCCAACCAACCTGAACAACCTGAAGCAAATCTGCCAAGAAGAATGGGCCAAAATCACTCCGACACTGTGTGCAAAGCTGGTACATACTTACCCCAAAAGACTTAAAGCTGTTATTGCAGCGAAAGGTGGCTCTACCAAATATTAATGTGTGGGGGTTGAAAACGTATGCAAGCAAGATATTTCAGTTTTTTATTTTTCTTAAAAATATTTCCCAACATAAAACCAATGCCACCTGACAATAATTGATTTTGAGTTTCAGTGTTTTAAAATAAAATATCAAACAGAATGAAATTTCAATGTACCATTTGTAATTCAGTAAAATTAGAGAATTGGTCAGGGGTCTGAATACTTTTGCAAGGCACTGTATATAATATGGCTTGCCAAGTCTGGTCTTATTTACTCAGCTACATTTAATGTGTGCCTACAGGATGGTTGGGTTAGTGAGTTCCTGAGATATGTCTTTGCCAATGGACGATGAAGAGGCTGTGTTTTGACAGAAATGTGTGGCAATTTGTAATGGTGGAAGAAAGAATAAATCTTGGCCAAACCATTTTATTTCTCAAGCATTTTTCCTAAGTTTCTTTTTCCTCTGAATATTGAATGGTTTTAACAACATGAACGGTGTAGGTCTGCAGAATGCTTAAGGCACCTGTGGTCCTGTAATTTTATAGTAGCAATAGAGGGGTTTCAAAGACTCCTCAAAAATTTCCATCGACCAACAATAAACTGGACATAGTACAAACTAGATTGTCTTTTTGGTTGATTTTGATATATAAGATCATACTATGAATTTAACACATTACCTCTTATTGAAAGGCTATAAAAGACACTTTGGAATCTCCAGATCCAGAGTTTGGTTCTGGAGTTTAAGGGTTCTGTCGGGGATGACTGCTGGAGTCTTTTGGTGGAGGAACACCGTTGTGCGGATGCTGTATATTGATGATATACTGTAGGTTTGAAATGGACTTCTTAGTACTGCCAATAAACTTTTAATAGAGCGGTTTCTATTAGTTGTCAAATTCCTGCCTTTCGGGGTTGTTCTGCTGGCCAAGGTTCCTCTGTCCTTACTCAGGGTCCTTGACTGGCCTGCTGGGACCAATAGGTTTCAAATAGCTGCAGGCTGGCCCCTGGCTGGCTGTTGCGTGCCAAGACCAGCTCCTTGGTCAGCAGCCAGCCATGCAGCTGATTAGTGAAGAATTGGTAATGAATATTTATTTCACTGGGGAAAGTGACCCTCCTGCCAAAGACAGTTGGGCTCTGGAAACTTGATGTATACCAGGGTCCTCCAACTTTGGGTATTGTGGGGCCATTTAGAGGATTGAAGCCCGGTATGGCTCACTAGCCTGCAGAAAGACAGGTTAAAACATTTTACAAATCTACACTGTTTATATACCTGTACCACTGCCTCCAAATATATCTTCTCATAAGGTTAATAATCAAGCCTGATCCCTTTTAATAGGAAAAAGATTAACCAATTAACCAATATCAACACAGAGCTTGTGGAGTACAGGGAGGATACGGGACCAGTGACTGCCCATTAATGAGAACTTCATATTAGCAGGGCATGGAAGGTGGCTGACCCCACGAGACACAATCACTTTCACGTCAAGTCCACCGATAGCTCTTCATAAACTTGACAAATTAAGGATAAAGGTAACGGACAGGCAGCCAAGCTTGAGTCCATTGCAGAGTAACATTAATAGGGGAATTAGTGGGGTTGCAAGGGATTGCAAAGGATTTGATTTCTGAATAAAAGACCAATTTCTGGGTTTAGAGACCAATGTGCTGTCAGCCCCTTTGCTTAACATAAAAATTGTTGACCGCTAAACCCGGAGCTCTGTCGTCAGTCACTACTACTACTACATTACTGTATGCTAAAGAGCTGGAGCATCTTACCAGGGGTTTCTTACTATACAAGGTCAAATTTATTTACACCCAGGAGCTTAACAGTGAATGTCGGCAAACTACCGGCCCCTGGAGGACGAAGGACAGCCCTGCAGGTGTCCAGCTCACTGGGTGCATGGCTTGCAGGTTCTGCTATAGTAGTGAGGAGAAACAGCACCTGCTGATTTTGCTTTCTAACCCGAAAAAGTGGCAGAGCTAATGCAACTCTCCCTGTGGTTTCCCCAGCCAAGATCGGCCCTGACTGTTTGACTAACCTGGCACACCACACAGTTGTGCCTGTACCAGTTGAACCACTCAGGGACCCCTCACTGTAGACTGATTCTTTTGTATTATACAGTAAATGCATTATTGTGTTAAAAAAATATTCAAGCGAATTAGCATATTTTGATTCCTTGGTACGCTATTTCAGTGTCAGAGGTGTCCTGCAATGGGGGAGAAGGGATATAAATGAAGAAACAGACGCCATAATCGCTAAATTTAAACAGACACGTTAGCTACTTGTTTCTAAGATTTGTCTTTTGTACGTACACAGTTCAGCTGAAAAGTGATATATGGAGCAAATAGAAAAATATTTCTCCAAAGTTTGAACGCAAGAGTTAATCTACTTGACCTGAACATTTGGACACGGTGGCGCTTTTAGCAGCTTGGAATTTCAGATCCTTGGCACTGTGTTTGCCATGGGAACTCACTATGATAAAGCTGGCACTAGCTGGGTCCACACATGTGCCACACTTGTCTGAAACCTGATATCAAAGAAGCACTTCCACATGTACCTCTGTCTGGCAAGGTTGTATTTCTTCATTAGCTAGTCCCGGGGCTCAGGGAGTCCCAGAGGATGTCAGAGTACATTAATTTTCATCAGAACATCGAAGCTTTCAGGTGTGAATGGCAGCGAGCAGCTGTCGAGGGGGCTTTCTCAACTCTATTACAGCTCATATATCTTGAGGCAAAAAACGCAGAAAATCATTGTCATTGGCAGGTGAAATGAAATCTTTTTTTTTTTTTTCTTCAATTGAATGATTTGACCACCAGCTTGCGAAAGTCTTGTTTTGGACATTTTCTGTTAACCCTTTTACTGATTGAATAAAAAATTGAAATGATTTATTTTGCCTCTCTCAGATCCACACAAGTGGAGCAGCTCTGAAATCACCATGTCTGCTAACTGTTTATTAAGATTATATATGTGTTGCTTTTTATTTCAATGTTTGTGCATGTGCATTTATTTTCATGGTAAGTCAGTGATAATAGAACTGGGCACAGTGCCAGCTACCTCTATCCTGACCTGAATACCCCTTGCCATTCAGACCTGGTTCTGTCTCAAGCAGAGATTTCCAATGGTGTCTGATTGTGTAGTGGTTTTGTTATGTGCATACATGTCTGTTGGGGGCTTTGAGAATTCTCTCCAAACAATATAGTTTTTAAATGTGAAAATCTGCTAATTATCTGTGTTACAGTTCTCTTTCGCTATAATGTGGGTCTCGGGGGACACACAACATGAGCGTTATAACCAAAGACATTATAAATGGGGGAGATGTACCAGGACACATAACAACACACATCAGACTAAAATACAAAATAAAATAACTCCATCTCTATAGTGCACATATAGTGAAGCAAAAATGTAACTTTCCATGAATTAACCATGCAAAAAGCACCATGTAATCAACGCTATAATTTTTACAAAAAAAAAAAAAGAAAAGGTAACATTGCCACTTGTAGATCATTTTAATTAGCAGTTTTTAAACTGTAAATAGCTTGGCTAAACGGTGGTTGGGAGTTCAGTTTAAAGCGACAGACAAGCAAACCAAGTGCGAGAAGGAGAGCGGGTCAGGCGAGGGGAAGAGGGAATGGGCTTGCCTCAGGTTCGACTGCTGGAGCGGGGCTGAAGTGAGGCTGAAGCGAGGCTGAAGCGACTCGTCTCCTGAAGACATCTGCAGCTCCTCTCGCAGCAAAAAAGTAAATGCATTAGGAAAGATAACCACTTAATAGGCATAATATTTATTTCGTCATAAAACGGATGCTGAATAAGATGTCTGATTTTTCATGTTGATGATTATGATTTACAGCTGTGGCATGGGGTGAATGTCACTGACATGCTTGTCGATTAACACTAATCCCATGACAATTACATGGAGCATACATTCATATATTTGACTACTTTGAATTTTCAGGTATTCATTTCTTAATTGCATTTACTTGGAATTATAACTTTAATGGCATCATTTTTCTAAGGCCTCTCAGTTATCTTTTTGACCTTACCCATACTGAACATAGAAGCTGAAATAGCTATTTATTTAGGTCAGAGCCTTATATTTCTCTGAATGACATAGATGTTTGATTCTTTAAAGCATGCTGATTGTCTTGGAATGTTTGTCTTGAAAGGTGCTGTACATTTTTTAAACAATTAAAGTACTGTAGAGTGTGTGTGTGTGTGTATATATATATATATATATATACACACACACACATTGTTTTCTCATAAGACTGCTCTGGGAGTTGTAAAACAAAGCCCTAGTTGTCTTTAAAAAAAACAAACAAACACCAAAAACATTGGCAGTAAGTTTGTCGTGGCACTGGGAGTCAAACCAGGTAATCGCCCCATTGACAATTTGCAGCCAATCTTAATGGTTGAAGCCATGGGTAGGTGGATATAAAGCAATAGTTTTCTTCCTGGAAAGGGTATCGGGTCAGAGGTGCCCCCCTGGGGATTTTAAAGTAAATAATAATGTGAAATTGCTCCAACCCCTGGTATTACTAGTCCCTGCTGACATTAGTATAAATTAGACATCATCCGATGATATTTCCCACTCCAGAGAAGACACAATGTTAATAGAGGGGATTTTAAAATAATTCGGTCCACACTATTAAAAACATTTGTTATGCTTTGCTTATGAGAAAAGCACATTATGGGACAAGCAATAATGGTGCTTAAAAGCTGAATAAAAACAATTTGCTTAATTACATGTTGGTTTCTCTCAAGATGATGGGGATTTTGCTTTAGGTTATAGGGTGATAACCTAGTCAGAATCCACACTATTACAATGTTTTATAAACTTTTTTTTTTTTATGATGTAGTGCTGAAGTGCACAGCACTAAAACAGGAGGGGGAATCTATGGCCTTCTTTTTCCTGTCTTTATTAAAGATTTCCATAATATACAGGGCTCTTTGTCACACCATTGTATTTTACACAGGGCTTGATGGCACAATACTTGGACTAAGAGATATTGTGTGTTTGTTCACCATCAGGCCACCAAGTGAAATATAGCCCACATCCTGATAAGTTTCCACATTTCAAAGCCAACATCATAGGTATTAGTGCCAATTTATGTTATGTTCTCTTTAATTTCCTAACCATTTACACTTTTAAGAATAAGCATGTGTAAACTTTTAAACATTAACAATAATATAAAAAATAACTACTGTATAAACTCTGATAAATTACATTAAATACACTATAAATGAAAGCTCAATATAACATAAATTACTAGATACACCTTGTGTATAAACCATTTTTAAACATATATAGGTTATTTACATTTGTCTTAATTAACTATTTTGTTAAACACATTTCTAGACCAATAACAAATATATATGATGGGTTTGTAAAATATAAGCGATTTAAAAGAAACTACTAAACTAATCTAACATGTTAAAATAAACCAGGATAATATCTGTATGGTATCTTCACTCATAACTGCCTGTCTTGGATGCATGGACATTATAATCCATTAGCCTGGTCCATGGTTCTCGGTAAAAAGAGTATCTCAGGGGAGCAGGAAACCACATCCCCGCATGCCAAAGTTTTCTCTTCAATTTAGGCAAGGCCAGAGTAATGATTTAGTTAAAACCCAGGGAGCCCAGCGGAATTGAAATACATTAAGTACAAGAGAGAGCATGTCAACAACAAGTTCAGACTCTCTTATTGTTCTTTAATTTTAAGTGTTTTTCTTTAGGGATTGCATCTGGCAGTCTAGTAAGAAATCCCAGTTTGGTGCAACTTTTTTTTTTTTTTACTGTACTTGCACAAATTACAGTCTGATATGTTTATTTAAGCAGAGGATCTGCCAGAGCTGCTCTGGGTATTGAACTTAACATTTCTGAACCGAGGGAAGGGAAGAAAAGGTCAGATTGGGAAGGGGGATGGGTTGGCGCCAAGGGGGCACTGGGATAAACTGGAGGCCCTTCTGTTGGATTTGCTTATGGATTGATGGGTTTTTAAGGTGGTCAATTGAAAAAACAGAAATTTGCCTTTCGATATTATGTTTTTATTAAGAAAGTGCAGTTTCCAGGAGATGGTGGAATATTCCATCCTCACACTAGGTAAACTTCATGACTTTAAACAATGAATCATGATTTTTTTAAAATACTAAAGACATTTATATATATAGTTTGTTTGGCAGGTTTTTCCATATGAACCCCAACTAAAGAATTAAAGGTCATAATCATGAAGTAATGGTCCCGTATTTCTCCAGATTTAAACCCCTTACAGACCCCTTAAAATTGAACCAGGCTGCTAATGGTGTTTCTACACCAGTTTGACAATGTTATGGCAGGTATTTCTAATTTGTATGTCCAATCCCACCACTACATATAAAGTGTTTACCCTAATGGCACACTGGGGTTCTGGAGTTCACTGCAGTTGAAGTCCAATCCCACAGAGCAGAGATTTATTTTTGTATTTGTTAGTTTTTTTTTTTTTTTTTTAAATCTAAAACCTGATGGCAGCTTTAGTGCTGTGAACAGCATGCCATACAGTATGTGCCTTTCCTGTCTGCATTATCACAATATGAAATGAAAGTCAGAAAGTTCTTAAACCCCACGAGGGTGTGGCAAATATACCTTCACACATCCTGAATTGATCTTTGAGGGTGACTTTGGCATGCAGTGTTATTTTAAAGACACTGCAAATTCTTAGAAACCAACAGCTCAGTTTAAAGAACAATGGCCAAAGGAAATGCTATTGAAACATAGATGTTTTAAATGGGGTCAAGGTAACTGAAAACAAAAGTGTAGAATTGTTTCCATCTTTTCTTATGTTGTGTAAGAAATATATAATACAGCCAGTTGATACTGAGCACACAGTAAGTGTGACTGACTTAGCCTTAACATTGTTTACTTTTGTTTTATCTAGTATTTTACCTCAATTTATATGATACATTTTTGCTCTAAAATGCTGCAAACCTCTTACCGATCAGGAAGACTGAAGATCAGCAGGCTACCATTGTTCACTCTAAGCAATGGATGCCACAAAGCTTGTGAATACTGAAGGCAGGGGCTCTGTGAAGCTTTGCTTGGATTTGTGGGGCCCTGACCCTAGGCCTCAGAGAAGCTAGTTGTTGCCATTTCTTATCCCTAACCCATCAGGGTTCTCTGTGGAACCCCAAACAAGACCATCAGCTTGGCTTGAGTGGGATTCAATCCATGCTTGAATGACTCACCATGCACTCACATTGACAGTGCTTTTACTAGGGGAGCCCCTTGGGCTCTTTTATTATTATTGCATAGTTTTTTCATTCCAGGGTAAAGACACATAATGCTTTGTAAACATTAAGGCTAACTTCACATACAAGTAATGTTTAAATGGCAAGTATTACCACTTCAGATATATAAGAATAGACAATTCCCATTGTTTCTTGTTATGGTGGTAGCTATGTTTTAAATCAGTGTCTGTGTTTTACACTTGATTAATGCTGTAACCCCCATACTGTAACCTATTTCAATGTCCAGTCCCTTGCTGAGGGTCAGATCACACAATAAATCAGTGACTGGACTTCAACCCAGGATTTCCTGGCACCTGGTTCATGTCTATAACCAAAGGGACATATTGCTTCCGTACATACTGAATTCTGAAAAGAGTTTTGGGTTACGAATTGCAGTTAAAGTGTTGTACTGTTTTCCCCTTTTTTTCAAAGTTTTCTTATGTGTAGGTTGGCTGTTTTTGGCATGAAACCTTTCTAATCCGTGGACTGTGGTTTAACTGGGCTTTGGCTGCCACCAGTGGAGGACGGATATGATTTATCTATCAAAAGTAGTTGGAGAACCGAGTAATTGTAACCTTATATGAGAGGCAGTGTTCATACAGAGAGCATTTTTAATGCTGTTCAGTTACCAGTGCAACCTAAAGGTGAACATACAATTCCCTTTAATAGTGCAAGAAGGCTTGTTATAGTTAGGCATAACAATTTATAGATTCATTTTCCAGCATCCAGTTTTTAATTAATTGTACAGGCAGTATTAAACACAGGGTACACAAATGGCCTGTGGTCCTCATAATTAATTTTAATGAAAGAAATTAAAAATTGGTGGGGTGTATTTAGATTGTTCTGCGGCACTAGTGTAGTTTCTAGCCCACTGGAGTGCTGCTATCACTAGCTTGGATCTTACTGCAATTTGGACGCTACAAGCGATTTGAAACAGTCTGCTAGAAAGTGATGACCAAAACAGCAGTAATAATGAAGTGTACCTTGAGTTGAAAAATGTAAAAAACATGCTTGAACATCGACAATGTGTGTATTCTTCTTAAAGTGTGTAATGATCTATTTTGAATTTGTCACCGTTTAATGAATGGAAGCTTTCTTTTGTAATGCCATGCAAGGATTCTTTGATCCTAAGCACAGTCAAAACCATGTTCTTTTAGATTTAAAAGCTTACTTCCTACATTAACTGTTATACGGTATTGCTAAACAGGGGTCCTGTTGAGTTACTGTGGCTGCTGGTTTTCGTTTCAACCAATCTGTTACTTAATTGAACCAGTTATTGGCTTAATTAGTCAAGATTAACAGGTGTTCCAGATCTTTAGCCACTGATGATGTGAAGACACCTATAAAACCCGCTGGTTAGGGGCTCTGCAGGACCACGGTCGGAGACCCCTGGTCTAAAGGATAGAATAGGAGATATTCAGAATATAAACATACATATTTTTTATTACTAAAATGATCACAAGGTTTTTTTTTGTTTGTTTTTTTTTTTGTTTTTTTTAATTCCTATATCTTTTATGTTAATACTGTGTACGAATACAAGAAACAATGCAACTCTGAGTTAAAACCAAGACATGAACCATCTGTAAGGGATGAAATTTACATTGGATGTACTGGTGTTAACAAACTACTAACCTGTATGACAGACTTGGGAAATC
The DNA here is from genome assembly GCF_902713425.1 of Acipenser ruthenus. Taxonomy (NCBI): domain Eukaryota; kingdom Metazoa; phylum Chordata; class Actinopteri; order Acipenseriformes; family Acipenseridae; genus Acipenser; species Acipenser ruthenus. The sequence goes on from NC_081208.1 coordinate 23,520,510, forward strand.
TTTACCTGAACTCGCAGGGTGTCTGACCAATAAGGGGTGATTACTAGCCTGAGATAGCTCATAAGAACATTAGGATGGCAAGACGTGCTCATTTACATTAGGCTCCACAAATGTAGGGAACCATATTCGCATATCACATTGTTATGGCACCACAAAGCAGATTGTGTTCTGTTTTTGGCAAATTGTATTGAAAAATGTTGATGGTATTAGTGATTAAGATCATTACAGGTACAAATCATCATTATCTGATCTGTGATTCAATCAGATCTTTGTTGCTTTCATTTAGTTACACTGGGAATATTAATGATCTTTTATGCACAGTTTAAGGTCTGATATTTGCCAATAAATAAAACTTTTTTTTCCGCGAGTAATTTTTTTTATTGAGGTTTTAATTACCCATTTTGTTGCAGACTAATGTAAAAATCCAACGATCTGACTCTGGTCAGGCAAATGAACATTCCAAGTTGGCCAAGTATCTCAGCACATCAAGACAGTTGGCAAACACAAATTAAACATACAAACGGAAACTCCTGTCCAAGCATCCCAACTCCACAGCAATAATCGGGTTCAGTATGTTAGCATTATATCATACTGAAACCAGCTTCCTTCACTGACTTCCTTTCTGCTGCTGCTCCTGTGGATTCTGAGTGATTGATTCTTGTGATCCCCACAGGCCTCTGCACATGCTCATCTGTAATGCGGCTCTGCTGGCTCAGCCATGGCACCTGACAGAAGACGGCCTGGAGTCCACCTTCCAGGTTTGCCACCTGGGCCATTTCTACCTGGTCCAGCTGCTGCAGGAAGTGCTACGTCGCTCTGCTCCTGCCAGGGTTATTGTCGTGTCCTCGGAATCACACAGGTTGGTTACTTTTCTGTCACATTTATAGATTTCCTTTAAAATTGATTTTTGTCACATCGATGATAAAGACTGCTGGCTTTGAGATATTGGGGCCTATTCAGTTAATTTAAGCAGCAGCAGATCTAAGCAGACATTTACAGACAGACATGAACTAGAGACTAATATGAACTGTTGGTTGTTTGATTTGGGAACCTTAAGTGGCAGTATTTAGATCCACCAGGTAAGTTTAGATACATTGAATAGACCCAATTGTCTTCACATTTAATACACCTTTCATTTTTGGTATTGTCAAAAATGTTTTGTGGTTAGGGGGGTTTGTGTGAGGAAAAATAGCAGGGGCACCCCCTCCCATGCTTTTTTGTTTGTTATTTTTATAGAAACATTTCACCTCTTGTTGTTCCCAACATCCCTGGCTGTTCACTTTGAGATGAGGAATTGATTTTGGCTGGATATGAAATAAAGATTGATTAAATCAGAATGGCACAGCCTCAATAGATTTGCCATTCAGTAACCCCAAATGCCTTGCCAAGAACATACTTGGAGTTATTCTAGGAGAAGAAACAATGCAATCAAAGTCTTGCTCAATGAATTCTAACTGCTTTACAGGGCTTTCATTGCATTTATTACACATATAATCACAAGAAGAGTATGGCTACCTCATTGAGTAGGGACTAGCCAGTGCTGTTATAAAGTTTATAGAGCCCATCCCTTGAGGGCTAGTGATTTAGGTCACATAGTCCTATTGGTCCTTGTTTTACTGAAGCCGTGACAGAGCCTTTTCAGGTCCATCCAGAACTAAATATAATCACCCACGTACTGTATGTAACACAGTGCAGTATTTCTTATTTACATTTTTTTTTTTTTACCGTAATGACTACTATTGTAGTATTTCATAGGCGTAACATCTAAATTTATTTATTTTTTCCAATGAAACCAATAAATTGTATAATTATACAGACAACTTAATATCTGAATCCTAATAAAATATCACAGGAATAGCAGATATTCAGTTAGTTACAAAAGTAGATTTGCAGCAATTATTTAAAGTGCTGCCTTGCTGTCTGTTACTGCCAGTTTTCAAATTCATAAGAGAGATGTGTTTTTGGAAATATGGAAGAGATTGGAACGTGTAATGAGTACTGGGCTGTGTGCTCAGTATTGGGCTGATGCCAGTCTTGGAAAAAGCCAGTGTGCCTGGGAACCCTGTGGCTGCTTTAGTCTTTGTCCTCCAATAGGAGCTGCTGCGGGGCCAGAAAAACTCAAAAAACGGATTAAGGATTAAGAGGGGAAGACATGAAAAGGCAAAGTAGATTAAATAAATTACGTAAACTTACTTACAAAAAAAAGCTATTAATATATAATAAAATGGCTTCCACTGCAGCTACTTTATTTCAAGCTGATATTCTCTAAATCGCATTGATTGAAGTCTTCTGGGTTTTTATTTTATTTTTGTAAGTTAAGACGTTGACATTTGACCCAAAGTATAGATTATTTTTCTAAGCCTGTTGCCATAAAAACCCTGTCCCAGGGGGACAGGAGAGAGAGGGGCTGAGAGAGTATAAGAGAAAGAGCAGCCAAGGTTTTAGAATGAAAACTTTATCACTTCCAAACACCAGGGCTTACAGTGTAACTGACACAATGCAGATAGATTTTCTTCTCCTTCTTACATTAGTTGCAGCTGAAATGAAAGGAAAAAGCCATATAAACTATCAGTTAAAAAAAAATCCTCTCCCCTCCTCCCTAGTGTTAAAAGACATGAAACATTATCTAGTAATTAGGTGGTAACTCAAATCTATACAGTCTTTTGAGATCAAGCCAGTTTTTGTGAAAGGGATATATTGGAGTGAGAGTGGTTCACTGTTTGGGTAATATAGCAACAGTAGGAGCACCAGTTTCTCTTTGGTCTCAGTAAACTAACACCTGGGGAGGCCAGTTAGAATTAATAATAACAGTACAATATTTCAGGACACCACTTCTCCATTTTGTCTAGCCCCAAAAAGGGAAAATAACTATATAATAGAATATTTCATGTATGTAAAGGTGTTTCTTTTACTATTTATTTAGCCAAATTACACAGCTGTTTTTATTTTTTCATGTGATTGTTGTAAATAATGTTTTATAGAGTATACCAACATACACTAGTACATATACAGTCATACATACAGGGGTTGGACAAGAAATATGAAAACATATGATTATATCCCCCTCAAGTAATTGATTAATTTGTTTTGCAAACTTGTCAAGTCTAATGAATTGTTCCCCTACACTTTACTGAGAGTGTTATGGCTGGTGTCTTCAAAACTTTGTCCAGTACAATTCTGTCCAGTACACTGCAAACAGTACATATAAATGCCATACTGTACATAAAGCTGTCAAGCAAATAACTGCCTATTAGTTTGACAAATAAATATTTTTCCAGAAACATACTGTATACAGATACAAATGCTGGCATTGTTAAACCATTAATTTATAATGAGATTTGATCCAGAGAAGCATTGGTGCATAATTTTGAAATGAACTTGCGGTTGCTTCTGTCACAGACAGTATTTGCAAGGAAGCCACTGTATCAGCACTGAGGACTTCTGAAATGCTTAGTGGGAGGTCTGTGGAATTATAATCATGTAGATTGTGATGGGTGATATTGTGACTTGGTTATATTAAGAAGGCTAATGCTACAGCTTGTTGTTCTGGGAACATGTCAAACATCTTGCATTTAACAGCTCTGTCAGAGACAATTAAAGAACATCACGTAGGTTCTTTTGATTTGTGTTCAGCCGTGTCATTAGTATACTGTGAAAACATTGCATTCTGCCAAAGCGCATTCCATCTCTGTTTACAGTCATGTGTTTCAAGTTCAGAGTTCTTGCTTCTTTTGGATGTTCAGCCTTATTAAGCTGTGTCCCCGAAGTACTATCTTGGATTGGTACCAGTCAAGCCAGTTTCAAACTCATCTGTCAGCACACAGGCCTCTGCTAGTCCCCAAAATACTTGTCTTGTTTTATCAATCCTTCTATAGAAATGTAAATACCATTAACATACTAATGCATTACAATGAAGAATCCCTAGCTGAACAATTAGATGACCACAACCAGCAATGGCAACACAATTTTAGTTTTGGAACCGTTACACAGTGGTGTAGTCTTTATCATGTAACACACAGGTACAGATACTATACTTCAAAACTGTGTGTGGTAGTTCATGCCATTATAACCCAAGTGATACTTTTTCTGGATGATTGCATTTACCATTTGATGATTTTTTTTTTTTTTTCACCAACTTAAACATAACACTGAAAATATCTTAATGATTGCCTGGGTAGTCCATGTAGGTACTATTGCAGACAGTTAATATTCTTAAAACAATAACCGTGTCCTATTATAAGTATAAACCCGTTTTCAGTATCGCTCTCTGAAAACAATAGCAGATTTACACGTTACAACAAGCCAAAAATAGACCACATTCCATACAAATGATGTTTTTTCAATATGAGTGAATGACTCAATACTGGCAATCTCTTCTTAGAAAGATGGTATTTGTTAAGCATGCAACAAAATAAGTTTGAAAATCGCACAAAACAGTTACACGATTAATATCACATTAAAAGCATTACAATGAGAACTAAGGTTTTAAACACCAATTTGCCAATAAAATATTAGTACATAGTGACACTACAACAAGGGATCACACAATACCTGAATAGATATTCAAGAGTATTGTTACCTTGTCTGGAAAGCAGTCAAGTTTCAGCGTTCTGTTACCTTGTGTTTCTCCGAGTGTCAGGGCCCTTGATCTTGATGGATAAATACTGAGAGCTGAGGGCTCCAGGTGCAGTCTTTCTTGTAGTTTCTTTGAATCCGAGAGAGTGCAGAGCAGGTAGCCTTGAGATCAGGGAGCAAGGATCTAATGTTTATCGTCAGCTTCATACTTTTCAAACAAAGGGATAATTTAAATTAGCTGCACGTTCTGATTGGCTAGTTCATGTCTGGCTTGGGCTTGCAATCTGAATTGTCCGCGCCCCCCCCCCCCCTTTCTCTTGCCTGATTAGTTAATTATCGTAATTTAGAAAGGGGAAACTTTTAAAACCGTACATAACTTTTGCTAAATCATTCTGATTTTATTCTGAATTGCCGTTATTTTTACCATAAGAAATTACATTTCTTTAGACACCAAATATGTCGGGATGCAACTTTGGTTAGACATCGCAAACAGTTTAATTTTAGGGCAGCAGTGTGGAGTAGTGGTTAGGGCTCTGGACTCTTGACCGGAGGGTCGTGGGTTCAATCCCCGTGGAGGACACTGCTGCTGTACCCTTGAGCAAGGTACTTTACCCAGATTGCTCCAGTAAAAACCCAGCTGTATAAATGGGTAATTGTGTGTAAAAAAAATAATGTAATTGAATGTAAAAAAATAATTTGATATATTGTAACAATTGTAAGTCGCCCTAGATAAGGGCGTCTGCTAAGAAATTAATAATAATAATAATTTTCTTAGGAATTTATCACCTGGATTATTCTGTGCTTGTTAGGCAATTTAAGAATCTTGCATATTGTACTTGTAGTGAATTTAAATCAATAATGATGTTAAATTGTTTCAAATCTCTTGTTCTCTTTTAAGCTGATTTAAACTACATTGTTTTTTTCTTTCTTTCGCCTTACTGTAGGCTTTGTGCTAACCCCCCTGTCCCTCAATAGACTGGGTAATTCAATCGCAGAGATAGGTTTGATTAGCCTTTTGTTTCCTGAGTGCCTGATGTATTCGAGGTGTTAGATCGATCATTATCACTAGGCAAAGCCAGACAAATTAGGTGAGATTTAACTCAGTTTTGGTTTTCTGTTAACATGTAAAATATCCACAACATTTGCAATATATTTGTGGTGACAAAGACTATATGATCTATGTCCATGATAGTGACAGTCCAATTGTGACACACACATGGTGTTTTTTAGTCAAGGTGCTTCAGGAAATAGTTTTAAGATTAAACATAACATATCATTATTGTGTTTCAGGTTTACCAATATTGTGGACTCCAGTGGTAAAGTGAACCTCAACCTTCTCTCTCCTCCAAAGAAGGAGTACTGGTCCATGCTGGCTTACAATCGTGCCAAACTGTGCAACATCCTGTTCTCTAATGAGCTGAACCGTCGTCTGTCCCCTCATGGCGTCACCTCCAATGCACTGCACCCTGGGAATGTCATGTACACCTCCATTCATCGCAGCTGGTGGCTCCTCAGCATCGTGTTCTACTTGTCCCGGCCATTCACAAAGTCCATGGTAAGTGAGCAAAGATTTATTATTCCCTGCTTGGTTATCTGCAGCATTGGAGTTCACATGTAGATTTAATTGGTTAATAGAACCTTCTTTCGGTTGTTTAGACTGTTGTCCCTAGTATTTGTTGGATTATTTTTTGTGCTTCATATTGGGGTAATTTTCAAGTGAATTGTCCGGTGTTGGTTGCTTATGTAACAAAGCAATAGTTTGGAAGAAACTCAAGAAAGTTTCCACGTGTAGAAAAAAAGACACCTAATTTAGTATTTTAATGTTAGAGCAATACCAGCATGAGTTCTTAGTATTGTAATGAATCTCTGTGATGTCCTCTATGGTATTATTCTCAATGACATACAACATCCCACACATAGATCTGTTTTTGTGGCCTTTTAACTCGCTGTGAAAGGTTATAATGCCACACAGACCTGTGGAAATAAGTCCTCAATTTTACCCATAATCTATCGCCTCTGTCTGACCAATGGAGAGGACTGATTGGTCTGTCTTACAAGGAGTGACAATTGTTTTATTTTTGTATCCATACATTGATCTTCTTTTTTTTCTTGGTGTGAACCTAAATTTCCTCTCCTACTTATCAAATATGAGTGTACAAAAGAGATAATTTATTATATAGGTTGTTTTTCATGGATTTGCTACTGTCTTACTGCTAATGATTGAAATATTTTTGGGTGGAAGATATGTGCTTTAGGTTGACTGTAAACCCCCCAAGAATCAAAGTAGATGTAAACCAACAAGTACTTTTCAGAATGTAATGCCCCATTGTCATGTTTTACATGGAGGTGTAATGTGCTACAAGGATTGGTTTACATGTTCTGTGTATCTCTCTCTCTCTCTCTCCCTCTCTCTCTCTCTCTCTCTCTCTCTCTCTCTCTATCTATCTATCTATCTATCTATCTATCATATATATATATACATAAAAATAAATAAATTATGGTCCTATCAGGCTGTGTAGTGTTATCACGCGGCTCTGTTCCAATCCTTCATTCAGACAAATGTTTTTCTTGGCAGGTCATAGAGCATGAAAGGAATATCATGTGTTAGAGCAGTGAGCACTTAGCAGATGTTCCAGAGAACCCAGATTTTGTTTTTCTTTTGAGAAAATCTTTGCACTTCAGAAAGGGCCAGGTTTCGTGGAAGCGTTGAGACTATTCAGTTACGCTTTCCGGCTGCTCGTCAGTGCCAACCATTGTGCTGCAGCTTTTACAGATGTGTTTCTCCTCTGCGATTTTTCCATGGATGGGAATAAAATACTACTCCAGTTTCGAAGGCATAAATTATGACAAGCACGACGCTGTCCTACTGTGTATCTTGAAGGAGACAGCAGAGATCCGTTTTAAAGGACCCCTCAAGGCCAGGAACGCATAACCCCTGTGGAAGAGTAGGCTTTATTTGAGCATTCTTATTTATACAAGTTATTTGATGAATGTACTGCTCAAACAATTGTATTGACAGCTATGGAGAATGAAGGCCAATATTTTGGTTATCTTAGAGGGAGGAAACCAGTAGGGATAAACGGTGGTGTTGTGGCGTGAACCACAACTGTATAATACAAACTGGTCAACCCTCCATGACAGAGCCCACAAACAGATTTTAGATGGAAATTCCTGTTATAGCTTGTGTCTTAAGCCTCATATATCAGTGCCAACCAGTCTGTCTCACTCTGTCCTGTATGAAAGTCTTTAATTCATATGTATTTGTTTTTTTAAAATGATTTGTGTGTCCAATCATTTTACTCTTGTTTACTCCACGACTGTTTACCTGTTTCACATGACAAACCTAAGCAGCAGGTATTCTCAATTACTGAACCCTAGCGATGAGGCCTGGCCTGGCTGCTCCCTATCTGACCTTGTCTGGTGCCTGAGACATAGGGGCAGATGTGACACAGATTTTCCTCCTCAGCTCATGTGAGGGCAAAGGCCAAAGCAGCGATCCCTATGGGTCCCAGCCAAAATAGGCAACCTGCTGTGTCCGTGATTTAAACTGGCGAACTCCTGATTGCATGACTCTCCCCACACTCCATGCGAAAGTGCCTTTACTGGTTCAGCCAGTACATTTTATATCTGTACTTTTCTATCCTCCCCATATCTTACAAACATGATCTGTATTTCTGGAGGATTATGGCAAAAAAGCAGGTAGGTGGGGGTGAGATTCTAAATGGTTAAAAGTACATTGTTTCTACAATCTGCATATTCATATTTGAAATATTTTGTGCTTTATGACTGTATTGTACCAGAGCAAGTACACTTACCATGTCATCTTATCTTCACTGGTTTGACATATAATTTGAAAATTGCTGTGTTTTTGTCACAGTATTCTTTCAAGTCCTTTATAGTTTCCAATTCAGGTTATTGTAATTAGGATTGAAATCTAGATACAACCCAGGAATCTCAGTGGCAGTTACCACTATCGTATTATATGTGCCTTCTACAAAAAAAATATAATGCAAACTACTGTGCTTACTAAATGCAACACTGTGAAGTTAACAGTGGAAAATAATTCAACAAATAATTGGCATATATTTTTTTGACTAATTATGGCTGATGGTCACTTAGGCATGGAAAAATCACCAAGCTCATATTTCCTTGAGTAATACTGCATGTCAAAACCCTTTCTGTTTTCCAGGTAGGAATAAGTTATAGTGAAATTAGGATATAAAACTGTCCTACTCTATAGGCTTTAATTAGACCGGTCATTTTCTCTGTACAGTATATGGAGCATTGATTTTAATACATAGCTTTAGCTAACCCCAGGCTCCGGGTTTCACTTATATAACAGAGATTCGTGGAATTTTAGGTGGAGGTTTGATCAGGTAGTATGAAACACACAGGTGCCTGCAGTTGGATTGTTTGTATTAATGACAGCGGTAGAGACTTTTTTTTAAGGTCACATGTATTTTCAGTGTTATGTCTGAAGTATGGGTGAAAAAGTAGACATTTACGATTGGATAACTTGGCTTTCTCGCGTTTATTGCTTTTCCTCAAGATGTCAATTACGAGCAGGAAACCTTTTGCTTTCCTTGGCCGAGTTCTGACTCGGTTGGGCATCTGATTTATTTTAAAGTGCTGCATGTCCACTTTCAATACAAAGTGTCTTTATCAGCCCCCTCTTTTTTTCTTTGCATTTACCATGTGCTGGTGACTGGTTTTAATGTTAAACCACCTCCCTCGACCATGATCACCCTTTTCTTTCTGTATAAACGCCATCATTCTGTATAAGTGCCATACCACTTAAAACAGTACGGCCAGTCAGCTTCATGTCTGCCCTGCTTTAATCATCGTCATTGACAGAACGTACAGTTTTCTTAAGGAGACCGGATTATTCTCACAGAATGTATGGTGTTTATTCAGCTGGAGATCTTATTTATTTGAGGTATCAAGAAAAAAAATCTCTTGACTTCACACAAAAAGGGAGAGTGTAAACTTGGAGTACCATCCAAGGGTTCTGCCTTTTTAAAGTGCTCAGCCATTAATGGGCAGGGGGACTCCAAGGAAAATACAGTATATCAAAGCTAAACCTTGCTCAAGGACTCTGCCCGCTATTTCCACTGTTTACCTTCAACCCAGGTCATTTTCAGTGGCTGCTGCACCTCAATTTACACATCTTTCTTTTTCATTTTTTTTATTTCTTGCTCTTCTAATTTCTTTTTTTTTTGGTGCCAAACATCGCCATAATGGTTTAGGAGTCAAATGGCTGACTTAAAGGCTTTATGTTCTAAAGCAATGTGCTGTCCCTCTTTAACTCTTTCAACACTGCAAACCTGTATACAGGTCTGACTACGCTCAAAGGTGACTACGCTCAAAATGGCAGACTAATCAAGTAGTATTGGAAAGATAACCTCACTCAGAACAGTAGACCAGTAAAATAATATGTGTATCTATGTCCTGGTTTTAAGTCAACCAGCTTTAACATTACCATGTCCCTTTTGTAATTTAGATGAACAACACACATTTTATTATATTATTTATCTTGATAACACCGTGGTAACAAATTTCAAAATATCACTGTCCTGGTCACAAAAGCAAAGTTTGTGGGGAATAATAGCCATTTTCTATACTTTTGAGGCATAAGCAATTAGGAAATAACACTTACTACCCAGGAACAAAAATTGTGTTACATAGTGTAATGCAAAGTATTCCTGGACTGTCCTTGTTTTTCAGCGCCCTATAAATTGTCCACTTGTATTATTTCTGGTCTAACAGTCCACATGCAATCAAAGGTAATTAAATTGGGCATTTTTGTTCTGTTCAACCATTAAAAGGTGAATAGTCTGTTTGCCACAATTTGTTATTGAATGCAGATTGGTAGGTTGTCAAAGGCCTTCATTCTGTAAAGAATTTTCACAGAAGGACAGTGAGGTCTTTGAGAGAAAGAGTAAAGGAGGAAAGTTTGAGGTGACACAATTAGATCAGTTGTAATGAAAGCATCAATCGCTCTTTCATCTCATTTACGGTGTTTTCTCATCTGTATTTCATAAGTTGGTCAGAGAGTAGAGGAACATTTTCATGTTGTACAACCATTCTCACCAAAACCACAGGCTAAACATTTCCTTAAAAAAAAACATCAAAAGAAAGTATTAGGTCACAGCTTTCTTAGCAAAAACAGTTTTTTCTAATTGTGTGATTTCTTCCCTCCATTTCAGAATTGCCTTTCTGTGGCGGGAGACCAGGCCCTTTGAAGCCTTCACATGACACACATCAAAAAAGAATCACGAAATATAAAAATAGCAAATGTACAGCAAAATAATGACCATATCTATTGCAGCGTGAAGCTTAAATAAAGGCTTATCCAGTGTTCTATGTATTCAAAGAGATAATCTAAAGTAACATTAATAAACCATTTCATAGCTACATTTATTTTTTTTATTTTTTTTTTTTGCTGTTGGTTTCCAAAAATCATTGTCTTGCCATTTACTGAAAAACTTTTTGTAGAGCACCTTGGTAGAAATTTGACAAGATACATGGGTAGCATGAAACCGTTTTCCAGTAAGGAATCCTGTGTGTGGACCTGAAAGCATTTCTGTCTCATGAGCAATGTGACTTGGTGTCCTAGTCATTTAACATGCAATAACAATGTTTTGGAATACAGCAAATGTTTTTGGTCATCAGTCCTTTGCTCTTACCAGCCATTGAAACATAGAAAGGTACAGATAAATTAATTCACCAATGACTAAGGTACCTTGAATAAGCAGCCACAAATGTTAAAGTTAAGGTGCTTCTTGTTTTTGTAGGTGTCAGAAAACTGTATCTTATTAACTACAGTCACATTTAAATCATGCAGTATGAAAATAAAACCTTAAAATGAAGATGATGAATAATAATAATAATAATTTATTATTATTATTTGTTTATTTAGCAGACACCTTTGTCCAAGGTGACTTACGGAGACTAGGGTGTGTGAACTATGCATCAGCTGCAGAGTCACTTACAACTACGTCTCACCCGAAAGACGGAGCACAAGGAGGTTAAGTGACTTGCTCAGGGTCACACAATGAGTCAGTGGCTGAGGTGGGATTTGAACCGGGGACCGCCTGGTTACAAGCCATTTTCTTTAACCACTGGACCACACTGCCTCCTAATAATAATAATGTCGATTTTTTATAAAACAATATCTTATATGATTGTGCCAGTGTGCTCTAATGCATTTTTCACTGTTATGCTTCTTACTTGCTAAAAAGTTTACAGTAGATAACTCGAGTTAACATGTACTTGCGCTGATACATGCTGCATCATACCATATAATTACACAGATAGGCACATTGGCTCATACATGGGTACAGTATATGCTGTTTTCTGTGAAACTGCACAGTAAGTTACTTATTTGGTTTTATTTAATATCACATGCACTTATGTAGTACAAGCACCCCCGCAGCTGAAGATGAGTGCAAATGCAAGATGTGGGGGCGAAGATGTTCATAAATATGCATTACGAGACAACAGCATAGTAAGTTGTCATAGTAAAATTTACCCTACCGTAGTAAACAATTATCTTATATAAACCTGTGTGTCTGTCTGTGATACTACTCTTTCCACTAGCACTTGCATGCTCATTGTTACAAGATGGAACATAAATAGCTTGTCCTCTGAGCTATGGTTCCTGGCTACAGCATTACAAAGGGGGAGCATTGTATTTAAAACATATTCTACCAGGAAAACACGATCCAATTAAAAAAAAAATAAGTTCCATCATCTTAATGAAAAAAAAGATACTTTAAAAAAAAAAAAAAAAAGTAGATGGATTCTTAATTAATTATAAAAAGTAGTTTTAATGTGTTGACTCTGCTGTTTGCCAATTAAATTGCTGTAGATATTAGTCAAGGGTCAGCACAGAGTCCCTAAAGCTCGACTGAAGCTCTTGTTTAAAGCTGGATGGTGATAAAACCTAATAAGTGCACCTCCTTTATAAATTCCTGTCCTGCTGCAGCTCCTGACATTAAGACGCTTAATAAAACAGTGATATTATTTCATTTATTGGTTAGTGGGGTGAAGATGGTATCATTTTAATTGCTTGTACACGGCTAGTAGGATCCTTGGAGATTACATTAGGCTGCAAGTATGTAGACAGGAGAAGACCACAAAAATATTAAGCCTGGGTATTAAGGTCTGCTGTATGAAGTATGTTATTTTGTTTTCACTTTAAATCTTGGAAATGATTTGTAGTATGCCTTTATACTCATTCTCGGCATGTAAAATAAATAAACAAATAGATAATAATAAGTATATTTGTAATTCGGTCTAAACAAATGGTAGTTCATCTGGCTGCCACATGTTTCATTTTTAAAATCATCCTGATGGTCAATTATGCTGGTTTTAATATTATTGTTTTATATTTTGTTATTAGACTAGTAATTGGTATTTATTAGCCCTAGCATTGTCATGCTTCAAATGCTGATCAATTTATATATAGTGCAGTACATAAAAAGCATATCATAGGTATTAGTCAAGCAGAGGTTTTGGCCAACACTTGTCAGTGCACAGTAAAATGTTTCAGCAAAGTGTCTTTTTCAGGTATTGAAATGTTTGTCTGCTGGACATTTCTCTTATACTCAAGGAAATGTGATTTGACCACTTTCTGGCTTTAGAAAAAGAGATGCAGAGGAAAGTTTGTAAATTTGAAGCATGTTTGATTATCTGTTTGTGAGTTTTTGTAGTACTGTATTATCATTAGAATTTTGTAGATATATAAACATTTAAAATAAATAAATGTTATGAAAGCCTTTCAGAAAATCTAGAATGTGGCTCTAAAATGTAGACTTTTGACAAACATTTAGCTAGATAAACAGTTTTGATTTGACATTTGGCGACTCCTCTGAGAAGGAATCTTGCCTCGTCGTATATCAGTGTATGAGGAGAGAGAAACTAAATCAGCCAGGTCCCAGAGGGCTTCTAGTGAAGGTGGAGGAGGGATGGAGGAGGGGGAGGGGGGGGGGGGCTCGGCAGAACATTTTCAGCATTTTGCCTCAATTATTATCCTTTGGTTTTAACCCTCAGGCAGATGGCTACCTTTTTACATATGCACATTATGAACTTTTGACCAAGGCTCGATAGTCATATATTAGCAGGCGGTTTCTTGAAAGAGAGACTTTAACAAGTTCCTCTGAGCATTGGCACTCGAGTCAGTTGCTGGCAAGGTAATTTAAGTAACTTGCTGAGAGGCCATTCAGAGCCTTCCTGACGGGACTTAAATGTTTTTTTTTCCCCCATAACCTGTGTCTTCTATAAGCTTGGAAACCGAAGCCCGTCTCTTAGTACGTGATTGATATTTTGCAAACCAGCTAACGAGGGCTCTGTTTCTATTAGTGCCCTACAAGATGAAGACACTGCGATTTAATGAAGTGTCTAGTGAGTCTGCCACAGATTTATCCCACTGCCTCTTAATTTCCCCTCCGTTTTGCACTCGCAGAAGAAACTTCACAAGGGCTGCCATTAAGCAAGTATTTTCTCAGTAAACGGTTTAAGGTCAGGTGTTGTTATCTGAAGGAACAAGGCACCCTTGCCACTGCTCAATGTCTGCAGATGACAGCCTCTCCGCTGCGCACTCACTGAAGCGGAAAGCAGAAGACTAGAGGTCCAGATCCGAATCCTCTTAGCTGCCTCAGGAGCAAATGAGCTGCCAAGCTGGGCTAATAGAGTCATAATTGGTGATTAGACCTGGAAAGGTTAATACAAACTGCTGTTACACTACAGATACTAGTTATACAAGTCTTTAGCAATGCTTTGTACTTCTACAGTAAAACTGTACATAGTATCCTAAGCCTTGTCCTGTTTTACTTAACCAGACCTATAACATATGCTCCATCCATTTTCCATTTGCACTGGGGTAACGTGTTACTGGTGAGTGATTTCTGTAATAAGTCTTTTGAGCTTAGGACAGATTAGCATGAGGCTGAATGCTTAGACTGCTGCCACCTGTTAGTTCTAGGTGAGAAAATACTTAGGGCATCATTCACTAAACAGCAGTAACTTGTTTTGCACGCAGTAAGCCCCTTTACTGCATGCTTTGTACACCTGCTGTATTCACTAACCAGTGGCAGGCAACCTAGCACGTGGAAAAAAGTGTGTGGAAAAAGTACAGTGTCCGAGTCATTTAAATATAATGAATAATGTTAATGTGTGGAAATGTATGCAGATCACGTCACAAAATACTGCAAGGGAGACATTTGATATGCAAACTGAAGATTGCGTACAGAGCTACAAAAGGGGATGGTGGGATTCTGATGGTGGGATTCGTGTTTTGCTCAACTTGTAATGTGACTTTGGATCATGTAAGAAAAGGTACTATTGACAAGCATCTTGACAGTGCAGTACACAAAAACAAGAAAACCAAACTTGCAGTTCAGGCTAAACAATTACGGAACAAGCATGTCACAATCACAGGATTGTTTGAAAAGAGCACAAAGTGGAGCAACACGTAATGTCAGCACATTTGAATTATGGAAGCCTTTAGTGCAGCGAATTTTTTTTCTTTTATTTATTTATTTTTTTTAATGAAAAAAATGCCGAATTGTGGAGCCATGCCTAACAGTGACACACTCAGACGAGAGTATCTGTAAGCAGCAAATGAAGAATATTTAAATGTCAAAATGAAAGATTCTGAGTCTGTTTGCGTTGTATGCGACATGTACACTGAGGAGTTTAATATTTTGAATATATCATTCAAGGTTGTTTTTAAAAAAATCTGTTTTGTCTGCTTGTTGTCTGCTTGTTGTTTTTTTTGCAGCCAATACAGGCCATTTTAAAAAACTCTTGTTGTGTGTGTTACTGACAGACTTGTTTAAAGAGATATATTATAATTCAGAAGCTTGTCACATCAGTCATTTTCAGAAACAACAGGTGTGCTGTTTCACTATGGGCAACCATTAACTTGCCACAATGCTGTTTTTGAATATGGTGGTCAGCTTTAGCCAAGAGACTCTGACTAGGTGTGTTCTCCAGATTCAGTCCCACGATAGAAGCAAATTCCATTCGGTTGCTGTTTTTTAATGTCATGTGGTAGGACAGGGACCACTATATATAAACTGCATTACTCATGACTGCACTCAGAATAGGCATAAATACTATACAAAAGTTTAACAGTATTCAATTGTAACATTTTTATTTCCTGTCAGACCAACTTCAGAATTAGGTGGTACTTTGCCGACCGAGGACGGGAGCCCCCAGGGGGCGACGCACAATTGGCCAAGCGCCTCCCGGGGAGAAGGGAGGGTTAGGTCGGCCACGGTGTTCTCGGCTCACCGCGCACCAGCGACCCCTGTAGTCTGGCCGGGCGCCTGCGGGCTTGCCTGTAAGCTGCCCGAGAGCTGCGTTGTCGTCCGACGCTGTAGCTCTGGGTGGCTGCATGGTGAGTCTGCAGTGTGAAAAAAGGCGGTCGGCTGATGGCACAAGCTTCAGAGGACAGCATGTGCTCGTCTTCGCCGCTCCCGAGTCAGCGCGGGGGTGGTAGCAGTGAGCTGAGCTAAACTAAAATAATTGGACACTATTACATTGGGGAGAAAACTACAAAAAAAAACTAATTGGCGACTACTAAATTGAAAAAAAAAAAAAAAAAAAATGGGTGGTACCTGCCGCAGGTATCATATTATTGGCAATATGCCAATTCAAAAGTGAATGGCTCTCTACACTTGTATAATTGCAGGTTAATCCATAGGTTGTGAAAAAGGTAATTCTTGTCAATGAAAGAATGATTTGATGCACATTTCATTATCTGCTCTAATATGCTATTGCCCTAGCCCACCCTTTCCAGTTTCCCACCAGATGGAAAATAAACAGAATTAAAATAAATACTCACATAGTAATAATAATCACATTGTGTGTTTTACTTATAATAATTGGCTTTACAGGAAACATCTATACAGTTTCTACTTTCAACACAAACTTTAAAGGTACCAGACTTCTTAAATGTGTAGGTCTGCATTACCTTCTATATCTAATGACTGTCTGTTAATCTGTGTGTGTCAGGTTTTGATGCCTGTAATATCAAAATTAGTAGAATTTTTAGATTTTTTTATTTTTTTATTTTTTTGTACTGCTGCTGTGCAAAATCTAACTTACTTCAGACTTTTGGGAAAAGTTCTGAGCCTTAGCTCTCCATACTAATGATTCCTTTCCGTGAAGGCAAGGGCGACAGACGCTGTTTAAAATGTGCAGAATACAAAACATAATGCAATGGGGGAGTTGGAGGGGGAAAGAGGGGGAGGGAGTTGAAATGAAATAAAAATTAAAGACTCCTGTCTCTGTACTGATCAAAAGCTCCTTTCCCATTGTTCTTATAGCTTATTGACTTCAAGAGGTATTTTAATGTTCCTTTTAATGTTATTTTTAGCTACACTGACTTTGAAAAAAAAAGCTGTCTACTAATACTGTCTTCATTAGGCAAAGGCATTCTTGAGGTACTGTTTAGGTACAGCTGCAGCTAGGCTCTGGTTAAAGAAGACCCTAAGTGCTGCTCACCATTAGGATCCATTTTCATTAATGTCCGGCTGCCTGGGCGACAGATTTCTCTAGGTTTGATCTCCTAATGGTTTCCCTCCGGTTTTTAAGAGCATGTCGTGGACGTGAAGTTTGAAAAGGTCGAGAACAAGTCGTAATACATGAAACAGTAAGAAAGCAGAAAGGCAAGGTAACTCACTCAGGGTAAACTTGACATCTTAAGCCTTTAGCTTATATTTACCAAACTTATACACGTTTTACTAGTAGCTGTTTCACAGTTTTGTGTAGCTATTCAATCAGTACACCAAGAAATGTATTGAAATGCAATGCACTTGTAAATGCTGAGATGTTATGATAATGCACCTATCCCGGACATTCACAGTTGCTTATTTGTTTTACGTTTAAGAGAAAACAGCGTATTAAATGAACAGCAAGGGTTCGGTTGTAACTCATATAACCTGAAAGCTCTATTTCATTGGTTGTCTTTTCTTAAGGTGTAACATACTGTACTTCCGAGGAGCATAATATATTGAGCAAAGTTGGCTGTGCCCTGCTAGAAATCCTGTCCCCATTTGCTATCACTGCTGTCTCTGACTGAACACATTGCACTCTGCAAGTTCATATTGTTTTAGAGATATTTGCTTTAAATTTAAATTTAAATTTTTTGTTCTTTACTACTACACCTTTATATGATGTGAGTGGTTCTGACCTCTACGGTATGTGTATAGTGAATCTAGTACACTGTAAAAATATTTTAAGTTTAAAGTTACCAGTACAAACAAAAAAAGACTGCTGCACATAACAAATTACTTATGAGAAATCAAATAATAGCGACCCCTCGCTTATAAATATAGCACTGCACCACTGCTTGTTATATTTAGTAGTACAAGCTTTGTTTTTGTAATTCCTAATAAATTAGTATGTTTATAACTTCATACAGTTTGAGCGGTCCTGTCACCCAAACTGCACAAGATGACATCTCTTATACAATAAGGGACACTATATACATTTTTAATTTAAGGGGTATTCGAGATTTTTTTTTAACAGTATAGGAACAAGAAAATGTGAGAGAAAGAAAGTTACAACTGAACACCTGATATCATTTCAAAGCACCTTCATACATGTTTCATGTACTGTAGCTTTCATTAAGGGACAGGAAAAATAAATAAATAAAGTGATTTACTCATTAGCTATCAGTTTATGAAACAACAGTAAGTACCATTTACCAGATAAGCTTTTTTTTGGGGGGGGCTGAAAAATGTTTCCAAGTCACCTGCGTTCACATTAAATCATGTGTGAATGCAGTCGGCATGGGATAACTAATTGTGTGGATCGGTTGCCCCTTGGACAGATGGTTCCATAGAAATGAGTTCTGTTTCTAATAGAGAAGAGCCACGGTTTAAAGTAGCTTGTGAATGTAAGATGAAAGGACTGCCTTAAAACCCATATCTTTCGTTTGTGTGCTCTGGTTCCAGACTAATGCAGCTAAATATCTCTTGAATGTGTACAAAGATTTAAGGAAAAGTGAATGAGACTTGGTTATGGTGGCAGGTACTGTAGTAGCATTACACATTATAGAAAGTATGAGCTAAAGCAACCAAGTTGTTTCCCATGGTTTAAGTGGAAAAACAAATTGTTGTTTCCCATGGTTTAAGTGGAAAAACAAATTGCTGATGTTACCAGACAAAGAAAATCTAAACTTACTATCATCATTACACGCAAATAGGTTGTACATCTTCTCTGAATGAAGATTTAAATTGTTTATACCTACTTTGCCAAACTGGAAGCGGATTGGTCCGAACACGTTTATTTTTATCTTCTTTAATAAGTAACACTAATTATGTTTACTAGAATAACACTATTAAGTTCAGCAATAACCAAAATCAACATTACGAAAAAGTAATGTTGGAACAATGGATTGATTATTCAGGTATTAGTTTGAATGCAAGGATAAACCATGTTTTGTGTTGTGTTGGCCAATAAAAACAATGAAACTAAAAACCTCGTAGTTTTAACTGAATGGAAATGAATTAATCAAAAGGGCATTAGCTCCTCTATTAGAGACTGAACTTATTTATTTCACATTAAATTACACTGATGCATTAGCTGGTTGTCTGCTTGTCTGTAGTATTACCTCAGAGTTTCTAACTGAGTGTTTAAAGTTAGTGGTGAACAATGCCACATATTCACATGTTTGTTTCCTTTTTATTTTTAACAAGTCCAAGTTTGTCCTTTCACTGATTAAAAGCAGCTTTGCGATCTGAAGGATTTTTTCTGTGCCAATCACCCCCTCTCCCCTATTTTTCCATCCTGTCCGCAGCCAATAATTTTTCCCTGTGACTGCAGCAGAACAGAAGCCATCGAACTTTCGAATGAAAACAAAGCGTGCTTTACGAACTCCGAGTGTTGTGACACCAAGGCTGATGGACTATTTTTCAAATTGATTTTAAAAATGTATAGAAGGGGGCGATCTTCTACTCCAGATTACCTATTGATTTTTAATATGAAAAGCTCATTATATAAGCAGTAACTGCAACACAAAAAGCTAGCGAACCTTTGCATAAATCCTTTAATTGAATTTCCAGAGCCTGTGGTTCTACATTTTTTAATTAAATCCATTTCTTTTTTTTTCCTTCTTTTTTTTTAAGTGTTGGTGTTTAATTTGCATGCTGTGAAGTGGGTCCTGTCCTAGATAAAGAGCCATTGATCCTTATTAAACCTCACCTCTGGGCTTGCTGAAAACTAACTGGGAAAATTAAATGTGTTCATGGTGCATACATTTATTGCCCGCATGATAGGATTAAAAAAAATGGAGAGAGAGGGAGAACGAGGGGGTAAAGATAGAGAGGGGAAAAATAAAATTAATTTGCAAAATCATTTCACTTCAGTTCTATATTGGGAATATAGCATAAAATAAATGATGGAAATATTTTCTGAGAAAAAAAAAAAAAAACTTTCTAGTATAACACATTATAAAAGAAGATCTGAGACTGAATGAGCACGAATTAGTTAACTTCTTTTGAACAGTTTTACTGTCATCTCAACTGAGATCTTGCTTCTAGTGATTCATGCTTTTACAACAGACACCAAATGTAAATACATGGCCCTTGGCCTTTTTATTGGTTTAAGCAGACCCATGTAAAATGAGGTTACATATATGTAAACAGAGAGAGTGATCTGTGTCCCTGCCTCTTAACAAGGGAAATGTCTAACAAGGTTTTTGCTGATACATTACCACTACAATAGCCTTGTGTGCTGTGTAGAGTGATACAATTATTTTGATGGAATATCATCTGATCAAATTGTGCTAATCATATAATGTAAAATTGATTAGCTGATCATTTAGAATTGATTAACTAAGTTCTGTATTTGGGAGAGGACAGAGATATATTTCTGTGCTATTCATTCACACAGAGAATGCATCCTGTACCTTGTTTACACCTGGCAGTTCGACTGTAAATGTATGAATGCAGCCTCAGTTTAGTGGCTTGGGCTTCTCTTTTGACTCTGTTCTATTACGAGCAAAACTGATTTGGCTTGGTAGTAGTTTTGATAAGCAAATACCCACTAATTGTTTTAAATATTTGATTGAGTAATAGCAGAAACAACAATAATAATACTTGTAATATATCTTCATATTTGTTTTATCTTTTGTCACCTGTCATTTACATGTAATCCATTTGAGCTATTTTTTAAACAATGACCCATGCAGAGTGTTTTTTGAAACAATGAGCACTGATCAAAATTACCCAACTTGTTTAAACAAGTATAAAGAACATCTTCCCTCCACTGAAGGGCGTAGTGTCTTTTTTTCTGTCTTTTAGATTGAGAAGCTACTTACTTCTGAACAGGAAAACGAATTTTAACAAACTGCTGTTAGTGGTGATTTATCAATTAAAAGTGTGAACTAGGTTTTTACCATTTACACTTCGGATTAAAACAGTGTGTATCCTTGGTAATTCAGTTTCTATAGAGGGTTTACTATTTTAAATGATTGCAGACTACAGCCAATTGCAACTGTTGGTAACATAAAAAAAAAAGAAAAAACATCTATAATTAATACTAATGTTTTAATATGGAGGGTTAACCTCTTTTTTTGTTAACCTTGGTCTTGTGCTTTACTGTAAAACTTTTTTTTTTTTAAGTAAATATTCAGATAATGGGTATTATTGAGAACACCTTCCTTTATCATTCCTGCCTACTTATTTCATAACCACTTTAAATTTGAGCACCACTCTAAATTTTGCTCGGCTCCATGTTTATTGTTATTTATTTCTTAGCAGACGCCCTTATCCAGGGCGACTTACAATTGTTGCAAGATATCACATTATTTTTACATACAATGACATTATTTTTTTACACATTATTTTTACATACAATTACCCATTTATACAGTTGGGTTTTTACTGGAGCAATCTAGGTAAAGTACCTTGCTCATGGGTACAGCAGCAATGTCCCCCACCTGGGATTGAACCCACAACCCTCCGGTCAAGAGTCCAGAGCCCTAATCACCACTCCACATTGCTGCCCTATTTTTTGTATTTGTTGTACCTTCTCTGTTTTAGTTAGACATTCAAGCTGTGGACAATTGCCAGTGGACTTGCTCTCGTTTCCTAATGGCCTTTAGCAGAGGGAGTAAGCGACAGTGATCAGTGGATGTGGACAGCAAGATTTATAATGTATTTGTGCTAGCTGATTGCCGACAGAACCGGCCTTTCCCAGCGGTGTTGTATGCAGACTCAAAAAATCAATAGGGATTAACCTCTGACCCCCTTCACATACTTATACTGTGGTCCATGCTGCTTACCAATATTTCATCAGTTTCACTTAAATGCTGTGACTTACTCAATAAGGCGTGGGCTGCTAATTAATTTCAAAGATGCGATGTCCCCTTTTTAAGAAACAGAAGGTAAAAAGAAAATGTGGATCAGCATTGTGAAACAATATATATTTTCAATTTAAAAGTCCCTGATGATCAAGAGTGGGATCTTAATAACTGTAGATTACATTAAAAGCTGCCCTAAAATAAATATAAGCATGGTGAATTGTGGACTAGCCTGCTATTATATGCATTTTTTTTTTCAGTTGGTGCTGTTTATTTGAATTAAGGTATTATAGAAACAAGGAATATATTATGTACACCAGTGCTTCTTGTTATGTATGTGCACCCCTGTTTACATTGTTAATTACAATTTTGGGAATAATGGTAATTGCAGTATTGTCTTGTACCTCTAAAACTATGGATAATGTCATTACTAATGTGATCCAACACACATTTTTAGTGATGCCATAGCTGTACTGTGTTCTCTGCATTAAGGTGTGTCAGAGACGGCTGATATAGGATACACCATTGACTCTCTTACCAATGCATGTAATCGATACTTTGTAGAACACCCTCTACAGCATAATCATTATTGATAGCCTCTCTAGATAGGCAGGGCATATTTCCTTAAATGCATACACGTCTGAAAACAGAAGAGGTATTCAGAACACCATCCCACAATATCTTTTTTCTTGGTTTTCAGTTGAAGAACTCTATGCTAAACACATCATGCTGTACACCGGTATACTATATGGTTGCCTAGTGTACCAGACATTTCTTATGCAGAAAATCTTATGGCTTTCTCAAAATGGTACTGTAAAGAATTTGAAGTGGAACTCTTTTATTTAATTATAACGTAAAACTTATACTAAAAGTCAATAGCGCCTAAGGTACGGCTTGTACCTTCATCAGTGATAGTGATGAAGGCATTTATTCAGTTTGTTGTGACATGTACACTGCCTTTTGAAGAAACTATTTACTGGAATCCTGGCCCTGCAAAGAAGCTCTCTTTAATGAATATTTAACATTAGACAATTAAATATTTAGCTCTCACAAATCAGACTGAATTTGGCGCATAATTACATTTTAACGAGCAGTGTTTGTAAATTCTATTATGTTTACTTGAAGTTTTCATAAGAATCCAGCTCTTGTCTCTTCCACTAGTCTTGTCTGAATGGCCCCATCTGTGGTGGATAATAAGATGACAGAGGAATTCTAAATGTTTTAAATCTGCTCTTGTTAGGAAAACAAACACCCCAAAAAACAGAGCTAATGAGCTACATGTACTTCTCCAGTTGCATTTTTGGAGTAACTGCACAATCTGGGTTGGCGCTGTGACTTAATGTACTAAAAAGGTATGCCTGGGTGTGTTCAACTGCTGTGCTGTTCTGCCTGGGGTGGAGTGCTGATGGGGTACTTAAAACCCTAGTGACAATAGATAGACCTTATAGCATGTGGTCTGGATAGCCAGAGGTGAGACATCACAAGGGATGGAAAAGCAGGGTTTTGCGGGGAGAAAAACTAACTTTATTATCCCCGGTAACAGGGATATACAGTAGTGGAGTTGGACCTGTACATGTATAAGATCTAGAGAACCGCTTGTCCGATTTTGTAAAAAAAAAAAAAAAACAACATAATTAAATCTGGCGGTCTGTGGAGTCTGTCCACTTGGCTGTGAAATAATGTCTCAAACTGCATCTTTAAAGGTAAGGTTGCAAAGACAACCAGTGGCAAGGCAATATAATAAAATGCAAACTGACTGATTTCTCCGTTTTGTGAATGATGTGGAATCCTAGATTTAATTGCAAATTGTTTTAAATTGGGGTGTAAAAACGGAACCCCACCAGCCACTGTTTTCTGTGCTTTCATAAATACATGCGTGCCTATTCCCTTTGAGTTTACTTACTGCATGCTATTGATTCCACCGTTGTTGCATCAGCTGGTCTTGTGTGAAGTAGAGTACCGGTACCTGTGCAATTAGTTTAAGTAATCTATTCATACATTGGTTAATCATTACAGTTTGGACTTATTAGCTGCCTTTAAGTCTGTGTTACAGTATCTGCAGTTCAATTATGATTTAATAATCCCAAATACATAAACATAAATTGCAATTAGAGAAAATTGGCTGGAAGATGGGATGGTTGGTAAGTGTGTATTAATCTTGTTATAGAAGCCTTTAAAAAATAAGGAACAGAAGTGATATACAGTTAATCTAACCAGGTGTACAAAGAGAAACAGATCTCAAATAGAAATAAGAGTTAACTACAGAAATCATACAGTATGTTGCGATAAATGAAACATGTGCAAAATAACCACTAACTAGAGATCAGTGTTCTGAACTAATTCAATGGATTGTTCTTGCTTCAGCATGTACTGCTGAATTTATATCAGTAGATTAACAAAATATGTTTGCAGCTGTTGACTGACTACCAAAGTTGCATAAAGGTCTGAGGGGCCACATTTGACCACCTCTGAGCTAAAGCATATTGTTGGGGCAAAATTGGTTCCCCAGAAACTTTTTTTTTCATTACATGCTTGTTTAAAGAATGATCTTTCTTCAAAATAGTTTGTGTCCCACACCAATCTGTGTGATGGGCAATTCCCTGCTGCCCTAAGTGGTGATGCAATACTTTTGTTAAGGATTTTGAGCCATTCATTAATGTGACTGATATTGACAACTGTGTTTGTAATACTCTGGCTCCATGGCCAACATTGAGACACGTCTAGAATAGAATACATCCAGCATGATGCTGGTTTCTATTCCTATTAAAGTAGTACATATAGATTTATCTACACTGCATTTGTGTAATCTAGCATAAGGCTAATTCCATGCATTTGAAGCAATCACATAACAGAACTCAGGATAACCCTGCCAAAATCCATATCAGGGATGCTTGCTCTTATAACCCTGAATGCATGACTTAAATTAGAGACCCACTAAGAAGCTTAAAAAAGTCAGCTGGAATGCTTCTTTAAAATGGCTTGTTTATAAATGAAGGTAATGCACAGCTGGATAACAGTGAGGTTCCTATTGTGATGGGAGTTTGAGAGGTACATTGTGAGTAGCTTTGAACGTAATTACAGTATGTTCATAATTACACTTGGCATAGTTTTGTTGCGGTTGGGTGGAAAATGGGATACAGAGAAAATAATTATTCCATTAAAACAGGCAACAATATTAACACTTAATACGTTAAAACAAATCAAAATTGCAGTACATCAAAACTGATTACCTTTTAATTAAAATATTTTCATGCTCCGCTACAGAAAGCAGTTTATTTTAATCATAATGCCGACTGTACTACATATCAGCCTATATTACAGTATAATGAAGATGTCTAAAAACCTGAAATGTGCATGTATTTGTTTGTTACAGGTATGTACTGCATACAAGCTGTGTATAATGCCTCCGTTATGAAACAAATTTATTTATTTTTTTAACAAAACCACAAATATGGCTTAAATTCCAGTATTCGTACAGTACTTTTACTGGATCATTACATTCATTTAAAACGAATGCCAGAGTGCAAATGTAATAGAGCCTCTCTTGCGCCATCATCATTTACTATGTTAAATAAGTGACATTCTCAATTCTCTTTACCTGTTACAATATAATGTACTGTATGTCAATCACTGACCTTTATTTGTATATTCTTTACATGTTTTATTTTATCAGTTGATTAAAAATGTATATTTATTCCAACATATTAATAATTAAAAACAAAGCATAAATACATAGTTTAAAGTTATTCTTGATAGATTATAAATAGGTGAATATACCCAGAATATGACAGCTTAGATTCGTTCTGAACATACACATTGGTGTGCTCTTCTGTTGCATAGACCTCCTTAACATATGATTAAATCAGCTACTTTATAGAGCAATCTTGTATGCAGAAGTTGAGACTAGTCAAAGTTTTTCATTTTGTAGATAATCAGATTTTTCTTGGTTGTTCTGTTTTACCATTTTTATTAGGTTTTTAAATATGGATATAATAGGACTTGGGAAAAGAAACTGCTGAAAACAACTATAAATATATGCTTACTTTTGTGTTATCTTAGTATGCAATTGCATTAATTGTATTAGGTTATTTACCATTATTGAGTGTGAATTCTCTAACACTGTAAAGGATTTGCGGTTGGTATTCTTACCGTCCATGCTTGATGAAAGGGGTTAGCTGTGTACCAGGGAGGGCTTGTCTGATCTCGCAGCAGCGGGTTTGTAACTTTGTGTTCAGTAGGATAGTGTCTGCCCACTGTCTAAAGGACATCTGCTCACAAGTGAGTGATTGTGCTTTTGATTCAGAGCAGCACTTTGCTTTTCAGGCCTGGCTGGGGATGAAAGGGACAGATTGTGGAGGTGCCACTGTTTTTGTGAGGATTCCATGGCCCAGCATGCGCCATCATACACTATTGAAAATCCACTTCGCTAGGCCCTCCCCAGCGAGCTTCACTTTACCAACTTTATTCAGGGTATTGGAGCGGATCCCTTTCATATATGAAGCCCACAGATTAAGCTGCTAAATTATATGCACTGTTTAATTAGAGTGGTACAACTTTATTAAAGTTCCTGTTACCTAGAAACAGAGCTAGCTTACAGGAGGTTTTTTCTTTTTATATAAACGCCCTAGGGTGGATTAAATGTAATTTATTGTTTAACTTGAATATTAACTTTACCATCTATGCATATTTTATTTTATGTTACCCAAACTAATCTGGTAAAGTATGTGTATGCTAAAGCAGCTTTTTTATTTTTTATTTTTTGTTTATTTCTGATGTATGGAAGGGGCTGGTGCCTTCTAAATTATAAGGCTCCACTTGTCTCACTTTACTTCCATTCATTTGTGCCACTACTGAGGGGTAATTCAATATATTAAAACAATGTCCACTCTAAATACTGTCGCTACTTTTTAACCAGGCCCTGTGTGTACCATGGTTAGGGAAATTATTTAGTTTTCAGTATTTCTATAAAAAAAAAAAAAATCACATTTTCTGCCTGTAAAAATTATAACAGGGAGGTTCTTTATTTATCCACCACTGTTTATACTGTAACAATTGAGTGGAACTTAGTATGTGTTATTATAGAAGACTTTCTATTTAATTTGTCGTCTTGTGCTTTCTCACCATATAAGACCACTATTACACAAGGTATCCTACAGTGGAGTTGCTCCTTTTCAAAAAACAAAAGCTGCATGAAGAGGTGAAAACTGGTTCCACTGTGTGCAAAACCACCTTAACGTTTAATGAACCTCACCAGGGGCCTTGCTGTCATGCCCTGTTAGGAAATATGATTGTATACAGTACCCCTCTCAACACACATACAAAGTGAAAACACTAGCATACACACACAAACATGTACTTTTTAAATTTACCAGCCGTGTCACCAATTGAGTAATTTAGGACAATAATAAATTATCGTCTGTGGTTAAGTATGAAAGCAGCTGTTGTACCCTCTTTTTACAATGAGCGCCTGTACTGTATACAGGCCTAGGGAAAATAACAAAAACTAGGTAAGTCAGTTCCGAGATATGTTATTGCAATTGATTATTAAGTTTGCCTTCATGAATCTGGTTAGTGGCTAGCATGAAGTCTATTGGATTTACTGTAGTTCTGAATGATTATAAGTAATAGCCCTGTCTTCATTGTAAGTTTTAGACCAGATAAGGAGGACACTTGATTTTGTTTCCACCCATATAATTTTGAGTTACCGGAAACTGATAAAGGTTTCCATGTAAAAGTGAAACCAATAAAAGTCTACCCATTGGAATATTATAGTGCAAAAATTTTGCGGTACTTACTACGTTAACGGAAAGTTTCCTTTTTTATGCCTTAGCGTTACCTGCCATTATCCACTTTGTGTGGAAACTGCTTTTCTTCTGTTGGAAAAAAATTGCATTGGAAAATTACATTAATCATTACAGAAGATGGGTATTTGTTCATTGAGAAGTAGAAATTGACAGCCCTGGAGAGAATCCTATTTATTTGAAGTATGCTGATTTGCACAGTGCTTCCAGGATACATAACCCAACCGCTTAAAGTGACCACTTACCACTAAAAACATCAGCTCAAATAGTTGCTCTGTATTAAAGAATTACAACTTTTTAACTCGACTTTTACTTTTTCATCTGTTCTCTGGGTAAAAGATCAAAGCGAGTTCGGATTGACTGGCTTTGGATTTTGGAAAGTGTTTAATTAAAAACATAAAAAATAAAGCCTGGTTTTCTTTGAAGCATGTTCCAGGCGTGTCTAGTGCTTATGTGGTTATAATGTATGATTTTACTGTGACTATTTTAGGAAAATAAAGGCTTTAGTGGGGATCAGTAAAACTTTTACTGTTCAGCACTGCAGGGATTGAACACAAAACATTTTGTTATCTGAAGCAAAGCCATTTGTGACAAGGAGTATATATATACAAACTTTGGATTTTAGAATGCCCAGGGTTAGCTTGCTTCAACTGCACATGCTATATAGTACATTTTGAAAGCACATGTATCCTGTGATTTGTATGTATTTATTTATTTGTTTTTAATCTTGTAGTGATTTAATAAAGAAATAACAGACTTGGCATTGCTCTCAAGAAAAGGATACAGGGCACAATGGGTGCTCCAGGATTGGAAGGGTTAAAAGTTTACAGTATGTACTCTTCCACACTGGAGACCTGTATACAGGGCTAGGAAAGATAACTCCACCCACAACTGCAGACATCTCCTGTAGTAAAGGAAAGACAACTCCACTTCATAAATTAATACACATGTTCATTCTTAATGCAGTTTCAATCAGTGACATGTGAATAGCCATAATGGTCCACTACAAGATGTTTGAACAAGTTTTATTTTATTTGGTGGGACCTTGTTTATAGGATATATTTTAGATGATCATGTCAAAAAACGTTAACACCAAAAACAAACAAAAAAAAAAAACACGCACATTCATACATATTATAAGACTTCATAATTAGTTATCCCAGGGTAGTCTGTCTATAAGTTTCTTAGATCTGGATTTAAATTAAAGAGGGAGAGAAAAGAACAGAACGCTTGAGAAACCTTTGATCAGACAAGGCCCAGCACTGTCTGACTGCTGCAGGAAATGTGAGGGAAGGCCTCTGTTCAGTCGTGCTGTCTGCCAGTTGTGCCAGCCTGTTGTCAGATGGCACAGTGGTCTTGTGAGTCAGCGAAGGGCTGTGCCAAGACCTCCTAACTCCTTGCTGGAGTCTACTGAGCAACCGTGACCTGGAGAGAGAATCTCTAACTAACTCAACGTGTTGCGGTGTGGACTGCGATTGTCGAGGTTGAATTTAGCTGGGCAGGTGGAGCTGTTTATACAGATGATGATTGTTCCACAGCAATGCAATATTGTAAGTGGTAAAAATAAGATAAATAGGCAAGCATTGTGGAACCAAAGAGTGCTAGCTAAACATTTCAAAACTATTCTTTTGAAGAGGAAGGAGCCCACAGATATCGTTTGGGTTTGGGGAGATTTTTGAGTAGTTTGGGAAGTTTGACTGATGATTTTATTTTATTTTTTTTATATATAATAATAATGATGATGATGACGCTAGAAATATAAGATGCTGTGTTCTCCTCAGCAGTGCGTATGGTCCTGGTGACAACAGGAGATGAAATCGGGGTTACTTTACCTTCACTGTTTTAATTCAGTTTTCTAAATACATGTCTACATGTCTAAATATAGAAAGCATTTAAAAATATTTTAAGACAATTGCAATCTACCAGTAAGTATCTTGGTTTTATAACAGTTATTGCAGTGTACAGTTTTAAAGTGGCTGAGTAGTTCACATAGAAAGGGTTGATCTACAGTACATCTAAACTAGTAGTCAAAAAAAGTGTATTTTATTATTTTTCTGCAAAACCCAATTGGTTTTTCAAGTGTCGTTGGTTATTGCATTAAGCTCTTACACTATAACAGTCATCGACAAAAAATTATTTTAGAAAAATAAATAGTTTTTCAAATATATATATATATATATATATATATATACTCTCATACTCACTGGATTATTATTGTAAGGAGCTGTAGCCTATGATGCTTTTGTACAGTTAGATGCAAAAACAGGCCAGTAGGGGGCATTGTGGTTTAACTGTCCTTTCAATGTCCTTAAGAGTGTTAAGACTTAAACTAATAAGTGCATATTGTAAGTAAAATATATAAATATATATACATTGTTATATTTTCTTTTTTTAATTAGATATCAATTAAAGTTATTGTGTATACAATACAACAGGATTCTTTCGGCTTTAGTGAACTTTTCAGATATCAAATGTATGGGTTTATTACACTCAACATCCCTCTGAAGAAAAATAAAACAAAAAAATAAATAACTTGAAAGCCAAATAGGAAACTGCTGTAATAATAATAATAATAATAATAATAATAATAATAATAATAATAATAATGATCCTGTAAATGTGAAAATAATCTGCTACTTGATGGTGAGATGTATGCTGGTGGATCAATTCACACTTAAAGCTTCTTGTGTATCTAGTTGGCTAATCTTGCAGTATTGACAGGGTGCTATGAGCTTTTGATAGGCTGTGATTGCCAGTGAACATCTATATGATTGTTTTGAATCAACCTTCAGAAAGGACTGTTAGACTGTTGCTGTCCTCAGCCTTCCACCAGAAACTGAAGGAAAGGACAGGTATTGTAATACATTGGGGGGAGGGTAATAATTAAGCATTTCAGTATGTGAAATAAAGTATGGATTCGGAGTACATTTGTATTTTTTTTTTCAGTCAAATGCATATCTACAGACTTTTGCACATACATGTATAGTAGAAAAAAATGTATTGACTTCTATACATTTCATATTCTGCGTAACCTAGATATAACATCTTTGGTTGTGTGCAGTTTTTCAAACACAAACATAATTCCAATAGATATTATAAATATTTTTATTCTGTACTTCTGTACTTTTAATCTTTGCTTTCTGTCTAGTGCTTAACATCTCAAAGCAGATGGAAGTTTGTTTACAGACTGCACTGTAATCACACACATACCATTGTATTTGTATTTGCAATATGTGTGGGTTGTTTACCATATTCATTTTGCTTGCTATATTAATTCATGTTTATTGTTTGTATCTGAATGAATATCCTTATGCCTCCTTGTGTCACTTTTGTAGTATGTTGCATATTACCAAGCTACATCTTAATTGATGGAATATTAAATTCAATCAAAACTAAGCCCTGTTTAGAGGACACCCGTAATAATATTTTTAGTAAGATATATTAGAGTTCTTATCCTTCAGTACTACAGTATATCCACAAAGCAGGGGTAGACAGGCAATGGGATTCCTCCTCAGTTTGTTAGGAGAAGCTCTCCGGGTGCATCAGCAGCCTTCATAATTGCACATTCCCAGGCTGATTTTACACATATTTGTAACCAATAGTGAATGTATTTAATTTGTGTATTTACAGATATTAGGCAAGTAGAGGTATTGTGCACTGTTCTTTGAGTAAACATTGCGTTTGATTAACTTTCCATTTGAAGTAAAACACATTTACAGGTACAATATTTATTTATATAATTATATATTTAAAGTGTACTGTTAAAATATGAAATACACTTCATGACCCAATTTCCACAATTTTCAAATGGTCTGTGATTTTTATATATATATATATATATATATATATATATATATATATATATATATATATACACACAGCAGAGAATAATTGCTTCTCATCAACTTCAGTCTCCAATTAATTTCATGAGTCTTCCTCTCCTTTCTCAAGTGCACAAACCCGCTGCATTGAAAGAATCCATTCCCTTTGCTAGTGCATTGCTGCCACATGTGAACACCCCGTTAGCTAAAATAAAAACCGCTTCAGCAAGTAGATATTTAATTTGCTTTGTGTTATTGTTATATATATAAGAAAATCATGGGTTTTTTTGTTTTTTTTATCAAGCAGCCACTGTGTATTAAAGTTGCGGTTTCGGCACGGTTATAAATATAAACGTATATACTGTATATATTTGCAAACTGATTGGCTAGAGAGGATGACAAAGCATACCAATCCCCCACTTGCAAAAGACAATGTGAGAGTGACGTTTCCTTTTCTGTTTCAGTTTATTTTTCAGCATTATTTTGCAACGAAATTACATATAAATAATAGAAACATTGTAGTCACATTAAAAGTTGCGGCAACTATAAAAAGTTGTGGTCTGTGTTAAAAGTTGCAGTTTCCGCAAACAAATTCACAGCCCGCGATTTTCTTACAGCCTTATAGAGAGAGAGAGAGAGAGAGAGAGAGAGAGAAAGAGAAAGGAGTCTATGTGGACTCACAATTGCTTCTTCCAGTTTTAAGTGAAGTCCACCAAGACAGAGTGTACATATAAATGTATATATGCCCCTGCTCTACTCCCTTTCATTTCCTCTCATCTCAACACCTCTCTACTCTCTGGCTCTTCCCCTCTGCTTTCAATCAGGCCTGCATCACTC
Organism: Acipenser ruthenus; assembly: GCF_902713425.1. Taxonomy (NCBI): domain Eukaryota; kingdom Metazoa; phylum Chordata; class Actinopteri; order Acipenseriformes; family Acipenseridae; genus Acipenser; species Acipenser ruthenus. The sequence continues at coordinate 23,552,861 of NC_081208.1, forward strand.
CCATCTTTAAAAAAAAAAAACCCTCCCTTGATCCCTTTCCCTTCTCCTTTTCCTCTCGAGCTGTACGTTGCCAGATTTCCTGTCAATATGTAGTGATTTAATGTTTATATAATGTATTATACTAAATTAGTACAACATATTGTTCTCAGTCACATAGCAGGTAAAATGTCATCTTCATGCTAAAACATGAGGTCTAGCTAATGCTGCCTCCACTAAGTTGGAGATTTACCTGTGTGTGTGTGTGTGTGTGTATATATGTGTATATATATATATATATATATATATATTAGGTGCAGCTACCATGCTTTATTATATTGTTATTATTATTATTTTTATAAACCTTCTCATTTTAAGTTACTAGGATATTCTAATACTTTCTTAGCTGAACTGCTTTCAATGTTACAGTGTATGACTGTGCATAAGAGAAGCAGACTGAAGCCTTAAAACTGAATTAAGTTTTTGTAATTCATTTGTGAAGCATACATAGATGAATGAACACAGCACACTGCTGGAGCACATTCGACATATACCGTGCAGGGATTCAGAATTGTGTTAGGGCATGACTGTTGCTTAAGTTGTTTTTTAAATAGCAACTTCATTCAGAATATTTACACAGCAAAAGTAAATGACAATTACATTAAATGGCATGTTATATAATAAACAGTATTTATTGACTTTCATAATATACAACACTATCAGAATTCCCATATACTGCACAAAGTAAACAATACTAATTTAATCTCGTAATTGCCTCAAGTAAACATCAATATATTGACATTAGTGATTAAAAAAAGTACAGCTTTTAAAATCAACAAATAACAATTAGCAGTAAATCAGAAAGCAGATGGATGAGTGACCAAACATTACCAAAAACAATGTAGGTCATTTATCTGTATGCCTGTCTAATTTAACTGTGCATGGAATGTGAAATATTTTTTCAAGTACCCATTAATCTGTTCATCTGTCCGTACACCAATCTATTTTACTGTACATATGTCTGAATCTAAATATATCTAACTGTCACTCACTGCATTTGGCTGTTTGTCTGCCTGGCTCTCAGTGTTAGGAGCAATGAGTACAGACAGCACTGCCTAAGATATATAGGTGATAAAACTAGTTGTCCACCTAAAAGTCTTTGATCCCTATCTCTTTATGCTGGTTCTGTAGGAGCATCATTATTGGAGTACCTGCAGGACTGTAAGGTTTAAAGCTCTGATCTCTTCACTATGTGTATAATATACCTTCACATATTCCTTGTTATTCTAGTTTAGTACTGCAATCAGACATGGCTTGCCAATAAAGTTTATTGTACGAAGCTAAGTGTCAATATCTTTAGCACCCCCGGCCTGGGGTGGCTGTAATTAAAATGCCACAGAGAGCACAGGACAGGCATGAAAATTTGATGGCGAATTGATTTCAGGTTCATCTTGAAATTTGTCCTCAGCTGGACTCGATACTCCTGCCTGATGCTGGATGGCTTTTGTCAAGAGGGTCTGTCAAGAGTGAGGCGACGGGGTGACGTGCTGCATAATAAACACAGGCCTTCACATCCATTTTCTTTTTTTGAACGTGCACTGTCATTTATAGTATTATTCTAAATAGGCTAAATGGCAGGGGGCTGTTTCTGTACTACCCTCCCCCAGTTACTGTGATCAGAAGGTATGGTTTAAGGTACAGTCTTAAAGCAGGCCTTGTTGCCAGTCCTGTTTATTTCCCCAAATTGTAGTTTTGGATGTAATGACACACCTTCTCATCACTCCAAATAATAGGAAATCTGGTTGGTACAGTAGAATATAAGAAATTATATCCTCAAGCTCTGTTATAGATCAGAGAGTAAAACTAGGGAGTTTTAGTTAATGATATCATTTTACAAGAACCAACAGGCTTATATACATATTCATATGTGTATTCATAGAGCGGTACAGAGATGGAGAGGAGCAATATTTCACTTGCATGGGAAGGTCCTGGTTTATGCACGCAGGCTGCTTAGTTAGTTTCTTCTCACATGAGGATGAAGATGGCTTTCAGGTTCCACAGTAACATGTTCCTGAGTGGTTGTCTCAACCACACAAGGATTCAGTCGGTCGTTGACCTTGACTGCTAATCTGTAAAATGATATTGTTGCATCTCCTTACTAGCCAAATGTTATGCCCGTTATTGAGGAATGTGCTCATGCTAATTGTGTATTTGACACAGGAACATTACACAGACCGTTCCCCACCAGTTATACATCCTGGTGAAGACTGTCAAGGAATCAAGGAGAATTACTGACGATACCCATTCCTTCCAATCAAGACTCTTTCCTAACAAATTAAGACATTATTTGCCCTTATAATATGGTAAGGTAAACCACAGCAGAGTAACTATACAGGTATGTTTTACCACATGAAAATGATACTCATCTGATGACTGAAGAAAAAATGACAAAGTAATATATTCCCCACAAGAAAGCAATAGAATCGATAGATTTATTTTACTTTCTGTCTCCTGTTAAACTATACACATGCAGATCTCCCCAGTTTGCTGAAGCAGTGGCCCCTTTAACCATCTAAACAAGTTTAAGCATTTGTGACACATGACTCGGGCCTGGAGATATTCACGAAAGATTTGCACGAGAAATTCTCTGTAATTTAGTCCTACAGCCACAAGATGTCAGTTTAGACTCAATCTAGGCTATATAATTAGCAATAATTAGACAATCAGCCATACTGCAGATTATTGGCAAGCATCTATGACATGATTGATTCACACACAGAACCTGTTAAAGGGCTACTGGCACTTAGGTATCTGTTACTTCAAATATACATCCTTTTGGAAAAGTATAGATTGATTTTTATAAAGAAAGCTTTTTAAAAAATAAAAAAAATACATTTTTAATTCAAATAAACATTCCATATAGGTTATTAACATTTAAATGCATAATTTGATTAAAAAAAAAAAACTACCATTGTGAATCATCTCCTAAATATTGTAGTGATCTCGTTAGCCCTCACTTGGGAACAGTACCAAAGAACCGTTTCTTTTTTTTTTCTAATCCAAAACATAATTTAGTCCATGGTCTGAACAGTTCTTCTGCACTATATTTATAATATATAGAGCCCTATTTAGCAAATATGTGCACAGCCGTTCCGCTCAGGATAAAATGGCAGCATTAGCGAACCGCTGTGATAGCGCACGAAAATGTTATTTAGAAGTTGGGTCTCATGCATGGGCTAACTCACATCAAATAGCGAATCATTTGCCCAGCCAATCAAAGCACAGCGGGGGTGGGGGGTTGTGTTACAACCAATAAGGATTCAACATTCCCTTTAAGAGCACTTGTGTGTCCAACGCTAAGGCTGACTTGCTGGGTGGGAGCTAAAACACGGTTGCTAAATAACATAGGTGGGCAAAGTCTGTTTGCCCACACGTGCACCTGTTTCTGGTGCGCTAACTGTCCGCAAAAGTGTTTTGCGATTGCCTTAGGGGTTTTCGAACGTTGCTAAATAGGGCCCATACTGTTTTACTTTAAACTTTCGATTCTTCATATAGTATTGGTCCTATACACAGCAGATATGCTAGTAGAATTAATGTGAACTATGCAACACAGAGCTAAATATAAGAATGCATGTTTGTATGGATGGGGCTTTAATAGCCTTTATTTTCCTTTAGTGAGTTGTAAATGTGTTAACTTAATTATTCTTTAAATAAGATTAAATGGAGCCCTTCATTGATTATAGAGACACCAAGAGGAACAGTACAGTATCGGGGTGTATTGCGGGCGATCACTTTTTGTGAAATCTTGGTGGGGATCTTCTCCTGGCCCAACACATAGCTGCAGATGGAGCAGTCGGAGTCATGAATCAAGACTTGTGTAATGCTCCAACAAGGGACTGTCCATGTGAATGTCTTGTGTCACCGAACGGTTTTGTAGATACTAATGTGGCCCTCCACACATTGTCTCTACGAGCGTCACTGAGCAAAGTATACATGGTTTATATGTCATTGGCTTATATATAAATATAACTGACTGCACTCTTCTGCCAAATTCAGATATTTCTTGGGTTGAAGTGCTGGGTATTTTAGTCGATTGTTGCCCAGGGAAGATTTCAAGGTGTTTATACAGGCAGACAGCCAGCCTCTGCTCTGTTGTATTTGAAAGCTTCTTTGTATGAAGATGGATCTTTTAATTTAGGTTAATGAAATTGCGCTGTTGTTGACAGTGTTAGATTGATGTTATTCCAAGTATTTGAAATGTTCTAATGTTCAGCATCCTATTTACGTTTCCCCTTTTTTTAAAATTAATAATTTACTAAATGCTGAGCATTGTACACTATATTAACTCATAACTGCACGCCTGCAGGTAACAACAGTAAACTACCTATGTATATATGTATGTATTTTAGAAGGTTCTTCCATATAATTCTGAAATATCAATTCTTTAGGTGATTCCTGTAAAACATTATGACTGTAACAAAAAACGTGACCCTTCTTGTGATTTCTGTTTGGCTTCCTCAGCTATAACAAAGCTTGAAGACGTAATTCATAACAGCCAAAACTACCAATGGGGATCTGTGCAACAAGGCCTGCTTTCTGAACAAGTAGAGTGCACCAAAGGCTAAAGCCTGACTATAGTAAACAGACACCATTGAATTGTGTTTTAGCTACAAATTGAACATGCTTGTAGGACACTGTTAACTAGTGGCTATAATCTGTTTCTTCTTTCTTGTATCGTCAATATAAAATCCTATCTTTAAACGAGTGCCTGTTTTGGAAGCTTTCCAGACTCTGTGTGCTATGTCAGTGGGTCATTGTACACAATGTAAACAGATGAGCCATTCATTTCATTGTCCTAGTTGAAGCTCAAACTCAAGCATGTGCTTTTCCATTTCAATGTACGTCAGTTGGTGTGTGTAGAGGAGTTGCTTCTTTATTTAAAGATGGTAGTTGAGATGAAAAATCTATAATAATGTGCCGAGTCCTGGGGCAGCTCCAAGGTTAAATCCTCACGTGAGACACAAAACAATTTAACATTACAATGGCAAAAAGATATGAAAATAAAATTAAAATCGGCAAAAACAGTTATCACTGCAAATGGAAGATAGTGTACATTTATGAGGACAGAATTCCCTGACGAGTATTTTAAAAGCAGATGGGATGGTAATTTAAGTTTGAAATCAGACTGCACTTGTGTGATGATTGCTCTATTTCAGGTGCAGTACTTGAATATTGCTATTAACTTATTTTTAACCTCTCCCTGGAAAGGTGTAATATGTTCACCAAAAATAAGTATGTTGGTTCACATGTCTGGAGGGATGCATTTGAAAAGGGATGCAGTGTAATTTTAAGCTGCCATGCGGGTAGAAAGGTGATTTATATGTTGTCTGTGGTGCTCATTGACAATATCCAGACATGGACTTGACACAAAATGTCCTGTGTGGATAGCATGCTGCTTTCTAAGGTAACCTCTTATCAGTGTCATCAGACTAGTTTGAGCTACATGACATAATCAATAATCAGAACTGTTAATCCATGATATTTTAAATAAGCATTGATTGCTCTTACAAGGTTAGCTAGGTTTATCGGTTTACATTAAACAAAGTAACACATTGACTGAAACGCAATAACAGGGACAGTTTTCTTTTTGTCTTTGCTTCTATGTTTTCAATTATTCTATTACATCATCTTTATCGTATTAAATCAACAATGCAGAGAAGGGTCTTGTTATAAGCTTGTATTTAATGCATGTACATTTAAAAATAAAAAAGAATGCACCCAAGGTCAGCCTTGAGGATCTCTGCCTGGATGCATGCTTGTTCGGAAGTCTGTTTTTCCACACGCTGCAAAAGAGTTTTCCCTTTTCTTTTTTTCTTTTTTTCTTTTTTTTTTTCCTTAACGATGTGATTGGACGGAATGCAATTATCCTGTCCGATTATATCCTGTCCCATTGCGTTCTTTGAAATTTAAATATAGTTGTGTAATAATCCCCCCAGGGGCACTCAGCCTTTTTAAAGCTCTGCAAATGCCCTTGAGGGGCTAGGTTGCCAAACCCCTTTGAATGTATGCGGTGCTATAACACACATCCATGAGCTCTTAGGTGTTCTCACATCCCAACCCAACTGACCTTATCTTTTCAGTACACGTTGCATTGGATTGAACACGATTGGAATCAATTAATTTAGCATAGAACTAAATTAAGAACACCTTAAGGCCTTCAGTACTGGAACCCTTGAGACCTTCCCTTTTACATGCCTAAAATGCACATTGCAGTTTGAAATTCAAAGAACACCCTTTGTATAATAAAAGCACTGTAACTTGTTCCTGTTATGCAGGTATTTCATTTTACTAGTTCTGGTTAATTAGTTAATACATCTTGTTCATACATTTTATGTTTACTTAACAAGACTTCATGCTAAACATATTTGAGCTCTTGTTTTCAGATATGTCTTGATACTACTTGACAGAAGAAGGGATAAAGAAGACCTTTAAATAATACCTATACTGGAATAAACCTTCACTTTTCTTAGAAGTACCATGGGATACTTAAATGTGTACTGCCTCATACAGGTTTTAAAAGTAGTGTTTAGTAGTAGTTTTTATGTTGTGAGCCAATGGTGAATGTCTATAGCCACAGCAATTCTATTCATTATGTCAGTAACATAAACCCAGTACACCTGGTATGTATAATCTTTGACTGCTGCAGTACTAGCAGAATTTCAACTGTTTGTTTTCTAGAAGTGGCAAGCAGGTGTACCTGAAGCATATAAACTATATAAAAATGACTGTGGTGACACTTCAGCTTCACAGATTTCTAAAATAACACTTAATGTGAACATGAGTGCCTCATTCAACACCGTGCTTGGGGTTTGGCTAACAGTGAGTGAAGAGTGTCTCATACTGAGCCACCAACACCATTCCCCACAGCAGGCTCTGTGGAAGTAAGGAGCAGTTTTTCTTTTTAATAGATGCAGAAACTTTCACATTTTGTATGCAGAGCAGACCGGTTAAGTTGATTAAACATGTCACAGTGATGTGTGAAAGAAGGAGTACCACAATATAAATCTTGACTATTAATAATGTCTGTATAGGTATGGTCTGTCATACATCTAGGCTTAGCACACACCCCTATCAAGACTTTATTAATGAGTTTCTTTTCCTTATTGCCAATCACCAGGGACTGGGGGGTGGGGGTGTCAAGCACTGTGTAGGGATGGAAGTTCCCCCAGGCTTGATGCAAATAGTTCCTCAGATTAATCAATTAATGTGCAGTGCATTCAAATGGGAGATCCCAACCTGTGATCCAGAGGTATAAAGGCCTCTCTGACAGTAAAGCGCAGGGCTAGATGCCTTTATGTTTATCATATTCAATCTCCTCCCAGAGTTTATACAACTGAGAAGCCAAAATGCAAAAACAGTGATTAGAAGGCTTGTTCACACTGTCTAATAGTAATGTTATAGTTTGGGTTCCTGGGCCCAGCTGAGTGAAATTTGATTTAGGATTAGGTTAATATCTACCTCTGGCTTTAAGGAAGAGAAACGACATTCTCTTGCTTCTCGTTGACTGACCGTGATAATGTGATACTACTAGTTTTGTGACATGTTTAATCAATCTAACCAAGGCAGAGCAAGTTTAGAAAAGGTGTTTACTTACTCCAGCCAAGAACTTTAAACAGGCAGAAGCATGGATCTCCCTCGTCTTTTTGCACTTTTGGTATGATATGCTATTCAGGTTCCGGTTACATGAACATGCCTGTAATACATTATATGTATACCTATTTTACTTTGATAGATTCAGCTACCCAAATGTTTAAAGGAAGACAAACAAGATATAGTGCTGTTCAAAGACGAACATGCCAATCTTTTTACTGTAACATCTGCACTGTCCCTTTTAAAATAAAAAAGATAAATTCATGCCCCCTACATACAACGTTCCAGTACAGTTGTACAGTTGCTAGAGGCTCGCCCTCGTCTCCTGTAGAAGATTACATTTTTAATCAATCGGGGGTCTTTGATTTCAGTCTCCCTGCGAAGTGAGAAGCTCTTCTACTGTAGCAGGTCTGTCTCTGGCAGCCCCCTCACCTCCCTTGGTTCAGAAGCTATTAGATGACCTCCGCCTCCCTCGCTCTCCGATCCTCGTGTATTACCATTAGAAGACATCCACACTGGGAGAATCGCTCTGTTCCTCTGTTTTGATTAATATTTTATCAGCCGCAGGGAGGAAATGGTGTTCTTTAGCTACACTAATAAGTAATGGAGCGGATGCGCTGCCCCTGCTGTTAGCTCAGGAGGAGCTGAGCGGTAGGGGTGCCAGGGGAGCTTTGATAAGACGCAGGTTAATGTACGGCGAAGGAGAGCGAGAGAATGAGAGAGACTGAGTGAGTGACTCTGGTAGTATAGGTAAGAAGTCCCTGACCCAAAAGGAATTGCAGTTCACTAGGTTGGGGGAGGGGCGGTTTGCTGGGTTTAAAATGATGACAGAAAGGTAGGCAATTTAAATGGGTAAAGTCAGTTTGATTTTGGCAGACAAAGTATATAAACTTTACAAGGCAATCATTTTCAACACTGTGCATTAACTAAGGGGATGCAGTTAAGTTTGGATTTGTGGCCCTGTGACCTGGTTTGTGTCAGTGTGAGCTGTGATTAAGAAGAACAGTAATTTGTCTACATGAGAATTGTTACCAAAGTAAAGCCAGCTGAGGCAGTTTACCTTGAACTGCAGCCACGCAATGATCTAATCTTGCTCTAACGCAGGATCTCTGCTCCTCAGTGTTATAACAGCTTTACCTGAAGATTGCGTCACACCTACCGGCTCATTGAGAAGACACGCTTTCACAAATAACAGAAAACTTGCAACATTAGATTGATTTCACAATCACAAATAATTCCTAAGTTACATTATGTGTTATAAACTACCGGTATTAGTTGTCTGTCTTCACTTGTATTGTTGTTGAGGTAAGTTGGATATTACCATTTCATCAGTGATGTGTTAATTCAAACCAAAAATAATATTGCTCCACATTCGCTTTATTTATTTTTGTTTTAAAAAAAAAAACTGCATTTTTTTCACATACAAGTACATATTCCTTTTGTAGGATACAGTGTGTGTGTGTTTTTTTTTTGGTGAATACTATTGTTCAAAAACATTCTCACAATTTGGCAATACTCATTTTTGTAATTTTTATAATGTTCGTCATTTGGCAGGGATGGAAATAAGACTCCCATTGCAGAGCAGTTCGATCCATTCTTGGTTTTACTATGTTCAGTGAGACACACCTGAGCTTGTCACCTATGCACACTGTGGCTAATCAAGCTTGTAGTAAAACCTGGAATGGGTGAAACTGCTGTGCAATAGGAGTCTTATATCCCTCCCTGTTTGGACAGAATCTCCAGTGCCCAAGACACATAGAATGATGTTCATGTAACAGCTGTTAAAGAAAGTTTGCTGTCTCCTGTTGTGGAGACTTCTTTTCCCATTATAATTGTGAGTCTTTTATTGTGTCCTTTCTAAAATGTGTCAAAGTCACTCCTTTGGAATTGTGCCACGTGTGTTGGTGCCAGATCGTGACTTTTTGTTGCATCTCAGATGTTTTTTTTTGTTTTTTTCCCTCTTGTGCAACAGCACTAAATTACAAATAAGTGTCCTTCAAGCCATAGAAGACAGATTCCTTTAGAAATGAAACCCAAGTCTTGTTAGACACAAACAAAAATGCTATCTTTCCTGGCAGAGAGGAAAATGCATTCAATGACATGGGTCTGTATATTTGTCTGTATATTTGTCTGTATACTCTATGTAATAAGCAAGATATATCTAACAGACCACTAGTTATTGCTCTGTTTTGTTTTGTTAATGCATACTTACTGGGGTCTATTCAATTGATCTAAAGAGTTTTGCATCTAAGTGCCACCACTGTTTCACACATTCAAATAACACCACGGTTATGAAAATCAAACCTCTACTGTAACTGTACATGTAAGTTTCTTGAGTATATTTCTGTCTGTGAAAATGTGCATTTAGATTCGCTACACTTGATCTAAACTGTTCTGTGTTTAGATACGCTATAGTTTAGAGCAATTGAGTAGACAATGATTTTAACTCATCAAATCTGAAGCAACTGTTACGGTCAACATGGTTCATATGAGGATACTTTAGTTTTGAACACATTTCATTTAAAACATATTGGAATACTTAAGTTGTCAAAAGTCTGTAATGTACACCACATTTTAGTAAGCTTTTAATGCTCAGTCCAGTGGTCAGTCCATTATTACTCAGCTCATCCAAAGGATTTTTTGTCTAGAAACTACAAGAGGAGAAAATAAACCTGTACATTACAGCCACCTTTCAAGCTTCTTTTGTATGTAGAATATAAGGTAATTAAAGCAGGAGAATGAATTACAACATGTTTTAGTAAATGTGCAATACCAAGAAAAATCAGCTTGGGCAAAAAAAAAAAAAAAAAAAAAAAAACTTGCAGGGCCAAGTATTTCTGAATGCTTTGCTATAAATAGGAAATTACACTGCATAGTATCACCTTCCTTCAACTAAGCTACTTCCTTAAACTAAATATCTACCCAATTCATACATTTAAATAGCTCTAGGAGACTGTTCAAATTGGGCTAGCTGGTTAATGGTTTCAGGTATTCCAAGCTCAGGAATGGCCATGGTCTAATTATAATTAGACTGCTTTTGAAAGAATGGTTCAAATTTCACCCTTCACCGAAATCTGACCTCAGGTCTCCTGTGTGTACGACAGTAAGGCAGGCAGCCTCCCCGGTACAGCAGTGCTATAAATGCTCCTCTGTTCCGTCCCTGTCACAGAAATGTGTACGTTGCAGCCAGTGCTTACATCAGTGTATCATATTTCACTTCAATCACATACCACACGTGGTTCCTTTCACACTTGTGATCTATTAGGATTTTCAGTCAGTGGCATTTTATGGGTTAGCACCCTGACAGTTAGATTACTCTCTTAGGTGGGATATGCTAGATACAGACCTGTCCAAGAGGTACTTAAGGGGGCATGAAATATTAATGAGGACATTGTGAACGGTACAGCAAGTCTTCTCTTAAAGACTACATTTATAAATGCTGTCAGTCATACCTGTGAATAAGGAGTGGAAATGACTAGATTTCATTGGTGCTATTATTTATTAAGAGAGACAGCAGGGAACAATGGACTGTAGTTACTCTTGGTATTTTCAAGAGGATGTTGTCTAATTCTCTAAAGTAGCATTTTTGTTTATGTTCAGTTGTTGTTGTTACTTTATACATACTGGTCTCTATCAGTTATTTAAATTCCTCATTAGAATAATTGTCTTGTTTTATACTGCACTGTCCCTCTTTAAACATCTCTCTCTCTCTCTTTCTCCACACATTTTTAAACAAATACAATTGTGTGATTAACTTAAAAGACATTCAACTAAATTTTATCTTCTTGGCTTATATGTTTTACCTTGAATAAGGACATTGAGTTGCAACAGAGTTTTCACTGTGTATACTACAGAATACATCATTTCATTTTTACCTATTGCAAAATATACTTTGCTTCTGAATCAAACTAAATGACACTAGAAATAAAATTTGTAATCTCCTCTACTTTCACCCACTGGTGAGTTTCTTTGTCTTTTGGAATTATAAATGATAAATAATAACATAATGGGAGTTTAAATCAAAAGTCTAATGGTAAGAGCTTAGGACCGACAGAGTCCAGGATCAGCCATTTATTTGCTCACTGTGGTGCCTCCCAGGTGGGTGAACAATACCCAGTTACGTACAGGACAGCAATAACATTAGTTTTCAATTTTCACTCAACTTCCATTTCATAAGAGTTTTGCTTAGTTCTGTGTTGCATTCTATTCCAACATTAGTCATGTTTTCACTCACATATGATGCGCATGGTGCATTAGTTAAATACAAATGAAGATCACCTGATTGTGACAGTGTTGTACTTTTCAAACCTTGCAGTCAAGGGATTTTATCTTAACAAGGTGCCTATTCCAATGAAGAGGATTTTCATTTTATTAAAGGCAGTTCCGAGCCAGGGTAAAGTATTTATATATTACATATTATGTTACATAGGCAAAAGGAATCTGTTGGCTTAGTGTGACTATGAGTCTGCTATTAATACAGCACACAGGCTTACTTTGCAGAAGTATTTTGTTGGGGTTCAGCTTCTGCAGTAAGTGGATACTTCCACCTATTGCAATGTTACCAGAGAGTTCTGTACATCTGTACTCTAATAGCAAAGTTTTACCATACAGTTAAACTAGAGCTGTGCTTTTAAATATCATACCCAGTATTACAGTATTACCTCTAAATGTTGCTGTGGTTCTAAAGTCAGAAAAACACATGTTTTGCCATTCAGAAATAAACTGTGTTTTGGACACACTAATCTCTTAAGGCCCTACTGTGGCCTACATTTAGGGATTATGGGTATCTTGCACGACTACTGCAATGTTACTGCAGTATTTTAAATGGGTTTATTTTAAAAGTTATGTAACGCTAAATGATAACTCCTAACGTGCACATACTCATTTGACTGTATACAGGAGAGTGGTATTATAATCCCACAAGTTGAAAAAAATGATCTGAATACATTTTTATCAAGAAACAATTGAAACGACAATCGTTTTTTGTTTGATTTAATTACCAATTGGACTCCTGGCTCCTAAAAGAGAGCTGTATTTCTCTAACGGTATCCTTCTTATTCTCTGAGACCCATCGTCTGCTTTGCACTTTTGAACTGTGAACACCAAAAGCCTTTCTTCCCCTGGCTAGCGCTGGCCATCTGTGCGGATAAAGGTGGAGTTCTCTCAATCCTTCACTCATCCATCAGAGCTGGCTACAAGACCTCTGAAAACCTGAGAGTTTTCTTGTCAGGGGGGCGAGGGGAATTATGTTGAGCATCAGATGGATGGTGAGTATTGAAGGCAGTGCTGTAGGCTGGGGCAGGGGCTAAGAAAAAGCATAGGAGATTACCTTATTTTCCAGCAGATGTTCATCAGTCACACTCTTTGATCAATATTCTAATTACAGATTAATGGAAATTGAAAAGCATTACTTTAAGAGTTCTCTAAAATTGCTATGCCATACAATTTTGTGTTGGCTATTACAATAATAACTATCTGTCAGTGATATACAGAGAAAGGCAAGACATGTGCTCCTGGTAAATAAGCCACAAACACTGCTTGGCCTGGTCTGCTCTTGCTTAAGTAGCGTGTGTTGGCTAAACAGGTACATCTTTTTTTTTGTATGTATTTGCCTTCTTAGCCAAGGCAGATTCTACACCTATTGATACATAATCTAACTGATAATGTCTCTGTCTCGCAAGTTGTGCTGTGGTTAAAAAGCTGAACAGGAGCACCTGATGTAAAACCTTGGTCAGACAAAGTGTGAATTGCTGTGCAACCAGTGCTCGGTTGTAAACACAAAGCAGCAGCATCTACAAAGAGAAAGTGTCCCACACCTTCGCCAGGCTGGTGCCCTTTACTTTAACTGTGTGTCATTGGCAAAGGAAAAGTTTGTGAACTTTACTCACTGGGTTTAGCACACAACTCGTCATTCATCATCATAACTCGTCCAAAGTCTAATCTGGCCTCTCTATACAACAAAGCATATGTGAATAAGAGGCACATTTGTTTTCATAGTATAGCATTCAATACCATCAAACAGTATAATCCCAAAGATTTTGTTGTTTTAATTCTTGTTCAAGGTGTCAGATTGACAGCAGATGAGACTAAATTTATTTATCCATGAAGTACATGTCATGTCAAGTTCCTACATGTAGCTTTCTACAAGGTAGCTCCATCCCCAACTCCCACTTCGGTCTCGTTGAGACTGCCAACAAATTACCATGTTCAGTATGGGCCTGCCTGTTAAGAGCAGAGCTGGGACCACCATATATCATTTTACGAAGTCCCCACAAAACAGCAGTTAGGTGGAAAAAGATTTCCCTTCACTACAGTAGGTTCTTTATTTAATCCCTTCAAGTCTTGTGGACTTGAAGCGGGGGTGACAACGTACGTTTGAGGGCGTCAAAGAATCAAAAAGGAAGAGAAAGCTTTTGAACTCACTTAAAAGAGCAAGAATATTTTCTCCAAAGAATTACCACTAAACTCAAACTAAAGTAGAGGTCATCTTAAAAAAGAAAATTACTTTGTTGGAGGTTTTCTTTTGTAGTAGTAGTAGGCCATATTTTTTCCAAATATTTAGCTAGACGTGAAAGGTCAATGTGTTCACATACCGGCTTAATACATGAGAAGGTTGTGTACCTGTAGGCATGGTTGATGAGTGGAAGTACTGCATGAGGTGTAAATACCCAAGAAAATCAGTGTCCTCAGATTATGCCATTTTTTATACCTGTGTTTGTGTTATGTATTTAAAAAAATAGGGACTCTTCTGCGCTGATCATGTCCATTCGTCTGTCAGTTTGTGTGTCTATCTGTCACACGCTCAGGAGGCATTAGAATAAATCAACATCAGTAATATATAAAATCATTGTGCAATGATAGGGGTGCGGTCAGAGGGGTTAAGTTCTGATTACACTGGGAGCGGTAAGCTGTAAACCGTGAGGTTTTTCATATTACACTTACGGCAGGAAACCTTGCGGTATATGTAAATGTATTATCACATGTTAATGTTGAGAAAAAATGAATTTGATGAAGGATGTCAAGAAATAAAGGTTAAATATTTGTGTATGGGTATTTATTTAAAAAAAAACAAAAAAAAAAAAAACTTTGAAGTGTTTAGCTTGGAGGTCTATGGCATACAGTACGCCATATAGTGTATGTTTTCTGTTGCTCTTCAAATGTAAATATTTTTACTTGACATGTCTAGTTTGGCCGCTATGGTGTCCCAGGTGTCTTGCTTCTTTAGCGTATCCTTATAATCTGGACGGGACATATGAGGGCATTTTTGCACCCTGAAAACCAGTCTTTCGTTCGCCATCTCTCACTGTACATAGTGCAGATAACGTTGATTGGTCTAGATGGAGATTTGCCACGCCGTATTTTCAATAAATCGCTCTGGTTTCTCTCCCGCGTGGTTTTCCACCATGCTGCGTTTCCGTTCCGCACTCAGTGTAATTGCACCCATTCAAAACAATAGATTCCATTTTTTTTTGCCGCACAGTTTACCGCTTTCCGCTACTGCGCCCAGTGTAGTCAGACCTTTAATGGTTTGTCCTCAACTCAGACAGAACTGGGCTGAAGCACAGGCCTATCAGAACTGCCATAGTGTCAGTGTCACAAGCAGGACAAGCTCATTCTGTACTCAGATGATATCAGAGACGAGGGCTTCCTTATTGGGGCCCAAGTTAAAACTGTCTTTCCACAGTGACACTAATTCAGCATAAAGTGGAAAAAACGTTATCGAGCTATGTAGTAGTGGTGCCAAAAGTAAAAAGACATTCAGCTGTTGAAGAGAACACTGTCATTATTTCCCTAAGGGTTCATTTACAGTATACAGATGTTCCTTTACAAACTGCCAAATTGCTTTCACTTTTCATGCTTTTAACACAACAGATAAGTACAGTATTTTCACATAAATGAATAAACAAATACATGTGACATTGGTTTGTTTCTTTAAAGAATTTACAAGGAAATGCTAACTTCGCCAACACAAAATTAAGATAAAGTTAAGATAGAAAAAATATTTATTTTCAACGCTAATATTGTACAATGGGAAATAAATGTGAATATCATAATGTACAATACACATTGAAAATTGTGGGCTGTAGCAAAAACCAAAACTTCTGGGGGCAGTTGCAGTCTAGAAATAAAAATAAAAAAATTAAAAAAACTGAAAAAAAACAGGAGCATACTCTGCACTGTTTGGAATAGTCTGTACACATACATTGGAAATGTGAAATAAAATCCACACAGGCTCAAGTTGTTCATTTTAAAAAGGCAAAACACAACTTGTGCCAAAGTATATTCTCTCATACGTGATTCTCGGGCGCTATGTTTAAGCATTATAGAAACTCAGTACACTGCAGTAAGTAAACAGTTTTGAAAAAAAAAATATGATATCAAGTCTATTTAGGTGTTGTTTTGCAAGCGGTGACTTTCACGTTAACTCTTAAAACTCAGCCCCAGAGCACCGAAGGGTATGCACATATTACTCAGGCACCGTAAAAGCCACCTACCTGGTCATGGCTTGTTTAAAAGGACAGACTTGGGGTTTTCCAAAACCTATTCAGTGTGTGTATGCGGTACTCCTAGCTGGAACTATGACTGCCTCAAGTTAAGCCTCTCATCATGTGACCGAGTTCACAGCTTAGGTTTCGTTTTGAGTTTATTGCTCCGTCATTGTAGCAGCTAGAAAGCTCAGCTTCAATGGTGCATTTTTTTTATTTTTTTTTAATTTTTTTTAGCCATCTATGATTACAATATGTATAGCTGTGACCAAACATGATTTATTTGGAGAAGCTGTTTTTTTTTTGTTTTTTTTTAAACATATATTCTCATCTCTACCACATATAGTATGCCTGTTGCAACTTACATAATATGAAAGGAAATGTTGATATGTTACATGCATGCAGTACAAACTATCCAGTAGTTAAACATGCATAAATGAAAACAGTGAAAAACAGGTGGAAATATGGCTGTGTGTAAAGAGTTAAAAAAGAAATGGAGCGCTGGTTAAAAAGAAAAGCACCTTTTTCTTCTGCCGCATTGTGGCAAAGTGCCCCGTCCCTGTGTGCATTTGTGTGTTGCGTGCGTGTGTTAATGTTGGTGTATAGTCATTGGTACACGGGATATAAACGGGTCTGTGTTTCACGTGTATTTAAAAAGTGTATATTTGTATTTAGGCACGGGATTGCACATCACGCACGTGCATTTAAAATATAATATGTGAACACGGGGTTTCACGTAATGAATTCACGTGCTGGGATTCAAGTGAATAATTAATTAGTAATTGAATCCCAGCACAAACAGTATAAATAGATGCACGGTTAGTCACTCGTGGTTAGGTGTTCGGTGAGTGGAGAACGAGTGTGGAGAAGGAGAAACTAAATAATAAGAACGGAAGAACGTAAATATAAAGTAAATAGTGTTTTCACTCACCGTGTTTGTGTCTGTTTCGTGTTTAGTCGTTTTGTATGTCTGTTTATTTTGGCGCAAGTGCCGTGTCCAGTGTTTTTGTCTGTTCCAACCTTTTATTTTCTGTTCTGTTTATTAAATGCTGAACGCGATCACGCGTTCAGCCTCACCAAAACCCCATCTCTCTGTCGTTTGTGTTCCTGTTTCTGGTCTGACGCCACCCACTCCGGCCGTCTTTGTGACACGTGGTGTCCTGCGTGGGATCGACAGCGCCTCCAGGACTCAGGCCAGAGCAGGAACCGCAGTTTTGGATTAAAAAAAAAATAATAAAAAAAAAAAAAAAAAAAAATGGCAGAAGACGCCATCAAACTGCGGGGCTGGTTCCTAGAGAATGCTGGGCTGGAGGCCCAGTCTCTGCCCATAGTCGTCCAGGCCCTGTGGATGATGGACAGTGAGAGATGGGAGGCCTATCAGGAGGAACACACCCCAAACACCTTGGTGGAAGGTGTGGAGTTTGTCCTCAGCTACCTGGAGGCAACCATAAATGGAACAGCAGCCCAGGTAGCAGGACCACCAGCAGAGGAGTACCTGCTGTCCCCATCTCCACCAGCAGAGGGTGAGTACCTGCTGTCCCCATCTCCACCAGCAGAGGGTGAATGCCTGCTGGTTTTGCCTTCACAGCCCAAATGGGAGGAGCCCGAACGTCCTACGCCTGAGTGGGAGGAGCCCGAACGTCCTACGCCTGAGTGGGAGGAGCCCGAACGTCCTACGCCTGAGTGGGAGGAGCCCGAACGTCCTACGCCTGAGTGGGAGGAGCCCGAACGTCCTACGCCTGAGTGGGAGGAGCCCGAACGTCCTACGCCTGAGTGGGAGGAGCCCGAACGTCCTACGCCTGAGTGGGAGGAGCCCGAACGTCCTACGCCTGAGTGGGAGGAGCCCGAACGTCCTACGCCTGAGTGGGAGGAGCCCGAACGTCCTACGCCTGAGTGGGAGGAGCCCGAACGTCCTACGCCTGAGTGGGAGGAGCCCGAACGTCCACAGCCCGAGTGGGAGGAGCCCGAACGTCCACAGCCCGAGTGGGAGGAGCCCGAACGTCCACAGCCCGAAAGGGAGGAGTCGGTGCGTCCACAGCCCAAAAGGGAGGAGTCGGTGCGTCCACAGCCCAAAGGGAGGCAAGTCGGGGCTTCCACAGCCCTGGGACCCAAGCCACCAGCAGAGGGAAAATGCCTGCTGGTTCAGCCCCAAGAGCCGGAAGGGGAGGGGTTACAGGCTCAACCCCCTGAAAATTTTTGGGGGGGAGAAGGGCAGGATGCTGGTGTCCCCCAGCAGCCTCTCGCTATGCTGCTGAAGGCAGCACGGCGCGCACATGCCCAGCCGCCACAGCAGAGGGAGCCAGCACCGCCAGGAGCAGAGGAGCTGGAGCTGCCTCTGCCTCCACCACCGCCAGGAGCAGAGGAGCTGGAGCTGCCTCTGCCTCCACCACCGCCAGGAGCAGAGGAGCTGGAGCTGCCTCTGCCTCCGCCACCGCCCGGAGCAGAGGAGCAGGAGCTGCCTCTGCTGCCCGTACCTCCGCAGGGAGTACGGTGGCCGGAGCCCCAGAAAGGGGAGCTGCCGGCCACGAAGAAGGGGGAGGAGGTCTGGAGACCATTTTCCCCAGCAGCAGTTTCGCTGCAGGAGTTCTTGTGGCCGGAGCCCCACAGGAGGGAGCTGCCGGCTACGAAGAAGGGGGAGGTCGGGGGACCACCCGCCCCCGCAGCTTTTTCGCTGCAGGACGGGACCAGCATGCTGTCAGCCGTGCCACTACCGGCAGGGGAGCTGACAGCATTGCCAGCCATGGGCCTACTGAAGCCTCCCTTCCCAGCCCGAGACTTTGTCCTGGACTGCTGGATTTTTAAGGGGGGAGGTGGCCGTTGAGGCCATGTGTGCTGCGCACAAGGGGGGGTATATGTGGCAAAGTGCCCCGTCCCTGTGTGCATTTGTGTGTTGCGTGCGTGTGTTAATGTTGGTGTATAGTCATTGGTACACGGGATATAAACGGGTCTGTGTTTCACGTGTATTTAAAAAGTGTATATTTGTATTTAGGCACGGGATTGCACATCACGCACGTGCATTTAAAATATAATATGTGAACACGGGGTTTCACGTAATGAATTCACGTGCTGGGATTCAAGTGAATAATTAATTAGTAATTGAATCCCAGCACAAACAGTATAAATAGATGCACGGTTAGTCACTCGTGGTTAGGTGTTCGGTGAGTGGAGAACGAGTGTGGAGAAGGAGAAACTAAATAATAAGAACGGAAGAACGTAAATATAAAGTAAATAGTGTTTTCACTCACCGTGTTTGTGTCTGTTTCGTGTTTAGTCGTTTTGTATGTCTGTTTATTTTGGCGCAAGTGCCGTGTCCAGTGTTTTTGTCTGTTCCAACCTTTTATTTTCTGTTCTGTTTATTAAATGCTGAACGCGATCACGCGTTCAGCCTCACCAAAACCCCATCTCTCTGTCGTTTGTGTTCCTGTTTCTGGTCTGACGCCACCCACTCCGGCCGTCTTTGTGACACGCATGCAAAAACTTCACGTCAGGGAATGGCAGAAGCAATGGAGAGTGCACTGTCTCAGTGATGAACAGCTGTTAGGTCTCCTGAAAGCAGCTTATTTTAAAGCAACACCAGTGTGAATGATGATGCAGTAAAATATATATAGTTTTTTATGTGCAAAAGTGCCTTTTTTTTGCCATTCCACCCTAAAATGTTGGAATCCCCCCCATTGACTGCAGCATAAGGGGGGAATCCCCCAGCACACAACAATGAAGTTCAAGCCCTGATGTGGAAAGTGTGGTAATGTATTCCCTTGCTATTCCTTTTTTAATCTATTAGTTACATTATTCACCGTGTTGCTAATAGTTCATTTACTGTTGAGTAACAGTAAATGTGACGATTCAGGTTTGTACTTCAAGTAAAACAAAAAAAGTAGTAAGAAATCTAAATAAGCTGTCGGTTTCTCTCTAAGCTGACTTAACACAATGGGTTCTGAAAAAACTGTAGAGGCTAGAAATAAGATTCAGTATTTCTGTTACAAATTGCTTGTGGTTAAATTGACAACAAAAGGGCTTGGTGGCACTGTGGGCTAACCTACCAGCCTCTTTAGACTTTTCACCTTGGATCAGATCCTGCTCAGATCACAAGTGACATGACTTTGGGCTCAGCTTAGCCCCCAGTGTACATTACTCGACATCACAAAACCATTGTCACTTTTTGCTTGAGGATTGCCAGGACCTAATGGTAGGACGTGTTCAGGGGAGGGGAGGTGAACTTGCACAGCTGTGAGGGAAGCGTGTCTGGTACCTGTCAGCACCATACCTGACGTCACCTTTCATTAGCACAGTATTCCATTTAAAATGGATAAATGAATAATATTGACAACAATGCTTGTACACATCATTAAAAGACATATTGTTGAAGGAACAGTAGTTTATTGGGTTTATATAACATTGATCTAAGCAATGGCAGATCTTAACACCACCTCTATTCAAATCCTTAAAATAACTACTTCCTGGTCTTTTTTTAACAGAAAGAAACACACTGAATAAACATGCACTCGTCTAGTTGTTACAGTAGTTGCCATTGTAGAGATTTCAGTGGTAACTTTTTTTTTAAGATTAATTGAATAAGTGGTACTCCACAGAAGCGCATGTATACCCAGATATAGTATAAACCTGGGGGGCGTAAAATTATAACTGATGTTTTTTTTTGGTTTGTTTGTTTTGGTTGAAATATTAAGGAGCACAGAATAAGCATTAAGTTAAAGTTTTGAGCTTCAACTGCTGTAACATCTAAAAAAAAATAATGATGAAGAAAGACTTAAATGTATTAATTTAGACAATATCTTTTTTCAAATAATGCATCGCTGTTGGCAGAAAAGGGGTTTCAAATGTGTTATTGTGATTGCAATGTAATACCTTGGCAATTTGGAAGATGTTTCTATTAATATGGACAGAGGGTCAGGCTAACCTCTGTGATACAGACAACTTAATACAAATCTGTATGCTAATAGCTTTGCCGGGAGCAGCACATGCATTCACTTCTGTGTCGTCCCCCCCCCCCCCCCGTCCCCCCCCCCCTTAAGAGGCACATTTTAATACAAATTCCAGATTACATTCAGACTGATTGAATCCACTTCTGTGGTTCGTGTATTTGTTCTAGCGACTTGTGATTATTTTTATTTTATTATTCGTCATAGTAGTAATGTATTTTTTTTGCCTCCTAATCTCTTCATCAAGGCTTTTCGTTAAATCATGATGCATAGTTCATTGCTGTTCGGGGGTGCTCCATTAATCATGAGATTCGTGTTCGACGTATCTACTTTTTATCCATCTCTTAAATCAGTCACTGGGGGAATTGGCAGGAATCTGGGTACGCTCCAACTGCGTTGATTGAAGTGGCATTGTTTGGGAGACAAGCCTCTCTCAATCAACAAGCAGTCTTACTAAATTACAATGTGCATGAAAAATGAAGCCCTCCCCCAGGTTCAATCCAGACTGCTATGTAAGAAGCAGCAGATAGAGGGACCCTGCTGGAGGGATTCTAAACCTGCTGGCAAGACCTCATTGGCATTGGTGGAAATGTCTCTTTTTCTAAAACCTGAAATCACCAAGTTCCTCTAAATATATTTTAGGGGAAAAATGTGTATTATTGGGTTAATGCATTAGTTGGATACCTGCTGGGTTCGAATCTGGCTTAATTAACACGTGAAATTTAGCCTAGTTAATTTTGTCCTTTGTGGCCAGCAGTCCACATCTTTAAACTAAGATTGGTTCCTCCAGGGTAGGCTTAAAACATGCTTGGGATTTAATATGAGGCATTATCACACATGTATTTATTTATTTTTATTGCTTCACTACCTGACTTATGCGCTATTTTGTTCTACAGAATTTCTATTGACATTTCTAAAACCGGTTAATACTGTTGTCTAGCTTTATACCTGCAACTCCAGGAGTTAATGCCCCTGGTTATTATTTTATGCCCACTGCTGGTGTGACATTGATCTGTAATATTTTTAATTTACTGTGATCCTTAAGGTGTAATGTTTAGTGTAATCTATAGTACATTTTCACATGTTTTCTTTTGCATGTTAAAGCATGTACAATCAGTACAGCATCTAAAAGCATGTGAATTAACTCTATAGAATATGTCTGGTCAGTCATTGTCAATAATGTTGCATGGGTATTGTTTACTAAATGAATTAAGCCTCCTCTTTTAATTACAACAACTTTGAGTGAATTGTCAGTAGTTTCCCCAAGGCTATTTTCATTTAAATAAAGAGTCTTATTTTAGTGGGAAACAGATGTATTAAAATGATCTAAATAATGTAAAATCGAAATACTGGCGTCCTTTAACTTCACACCCTTTAACTATATTAAATCCTTCTGGTTTTCCATTTTTATTTAAGCATCCCTGAAGTCAATAAAAATTGAACGAGTTCTGTCAAAGAACTGGTTTAATTTTGGGGCGACAGTATTAAGATATGCTACTCTTTATGTTATATAGATAGATGGATAGATAGAAAGAATCACAGACAGTTTTTGCCAATGTTATATCACTTTCTGCCAGAGTAGGAGTCTGATGGCTCACTGGACACCTAATCTTCAAACAGCTCTACTCTGTTTTTCTCGCAGGCTTGCTAATATTAAGTAAGTAAGTAAATTGTAAGTTGCCCTGGATAAGGGCGTCTGCTAAGAAACAAATAAATAAATAAATAATAATGATGATAATAATAATAATAATATACTGTAGTGCAGCTGTATTATTGGGTCATCTGGGGTAAATATGAGACATACGCAAGTTTGGGTAAAATGAGACACCTGCTTAATGTTAAGCACATTTTAAAATATTAAAAAAAAAAAAAAAAAAAAAAAAAAAGTTTCCAACCTCAAAGTTTTACTGAGAGTTAAGTACAGAGTTTATCACAGGTAAAAATGAGTGTACCACTACTAAATGCTTGATAGAGGACAAAATGTTAGAGAAATGATTCACAGAGTAGAAATGTCAAAAGGTAACTTTTAGTTTTATGACCGATCAATATAAATTAAAACTAAGCACAGCAGAGGGAATAATGTGAAAATTGTCTCCCGTTTCTCTCGGATGACCTCCATTCATAATACTTAACACTGGTCTTGTCCTGCAATTAGAATAATAGCAGGCTATGTGATGCTTCCTATGTAATTTGCAGTTATGACAATGACAATGCAATAATATAAAAATTAAAAGGGACATTAATAACTAAAGAAAAACAGCTGTCCATTCTTAAGAGGTCAGAGGTTAAACTGCTGCCACGCCCCCTGAGTTGTAAGCAGGTGAAAATCCATAATGACTTTTTTAAAAAACTTTTTAAACTGTCCCACTACTTAAAGAGGAGGAGGGGGAGGGGGGGGGGATACATATATAATATGTATTTATTATCTTGTTCTCATTGCTTTTATTTTTTATTTTTTTTAAGACCATTGATCTAACAAGGTTAGTTTACTGTTTAATTGTGCACTACACTTTTGGAGCAGGTATTTGATCACACCTGTTCTGTGCAGTCTGGCTCCTTCATTGTGCTGTGGTTCTGATTTTAAAGAATTCCTGGGTTAAAGCGTTCGGTTGAAAAGAGGAGCACCATTCCGGCTGCCAGTGATCTGGCCTAACCCCTGGCTATTAATCATTGGTCTCTATTATTAACTGAGGGTTCATTCATTGCTCCACAAAGGTACCTAGAGGGTCAATTAAAGACTACAGGCTAGTTTTTTTTTTTCAAAGACACAAGAGGGTCAATTAGGAACTGTTGTAATTTCAGCTCCAACAGCGAGATCCGTGGATGATCAGGCACAACAGATGTGGAGCTGCGTGCACTGGGAATACTCGACCCGGTTGGGTGGGGTGAGGTGAGGGGGAGGTGTTAAAGGGACCTTTCCTATAGAATGTCCTCCAGATTGTTTCATATTACAGAGCCCTAATTCCATTTTAGCATCCAGAGTTAATTTGATATCCAGCTAATTCTTCTGCTGTAAGAATTTTTATACAGACACATTTGTGAGCTAGACTCAGTTTGATTTTAATGGCTATGAGATGGTCCAATAACATATTTGGTACACAGGTGTTTTTTTTTATGGGACAACATTGTGAAAGTAACGCAATGTCCTTCTAGGTCGAATGAGACAGTCTTTTGCAACATGTGTTACATGAAAAACATATTTTAAGATTCCAAAAGAGCTAGTAAAAAAAAACTAGGCTTGAGCAACATTCCATATATAGTTTTGAAATACCAAAAAATTGTTGTAGGATATCTGCCACAGTGACTTCTTTCTGGGGCCATGGAATAGCAGACTTTCTCTTGTGGTTTCCTGCTGGCCAGGGAGGGTGTGGCCAGCATGGGCAGCGAAGAGCAGAGTTTTCCTGGGGTTAGGGCACCTCAACTGGGATTTCTATGATGGAACACCCTGCTTTCCCATCTGAGGGTGTCATCCATCTCAGGGTTTGTCCCCAGCCTTCCATATGCCTGGTGGATTTTCACAGTCTCACCATTGGTGTCAACAGGAGGAGCTCGTTATAGAATTGTGGTATAGGTTTGGACAGATTGGCACAGAGAAACCCTCCGCTAGCCTGCCATCATTCAAAATACTGTTAAAAAAAAAATATATATATATATATATAAACTATTTACATAAATCTGATGATTCACTATTTGGCAGGTTTGGCTTCTCTTGCACTGCATTTTTTAGTAGTGCTGCCAAGAAGGGTCATAGTACCCTGCTGAAGCTCTATTGTGTTAATTACAGTAATGCTAGATAGACAACCAGATAGATGCACCTAGATACTGGAAGCCTGCGGCAGGAGAGAGAAGCATTTCTCTTACAGTAAAAGGGGCAACTTTACCAAGGAACAGTTTATGGCTGGCATTGTTTGTTTGTTTATTTGTTTGTTCAATGTAGCTCTGTGTTAAGATTAACTGTTATTCAAGACCCTTCATCTTTATAGCCATACAGTACTTCACTGTTTTATTTTTTATAAACCTATGATTTTACATTAATAGCTTTTCACTTGAGTCGTTATACACACCACACATGAATCTTCTTGTATAATTTTTTGTGTGTAAGTTAAAATCTTTTTGTACAACCAATGCACAGATTTAGCATTCATCAAAGTCCATTTCTCTTTCTAGACGACCATTTTGAATGTCAAGAGTCATTTAAGAATCAATGTTGAATCCAGTATGAATGCAGTAATTAAAGTTTCCTTGGAAACCTTGTTTGTAAGGACTGTGTGGTCTTGTCTGAAGGACGGGCTTGGTCATGGGTTGTACTCACCTCATCCCAGAGCTCTCACCCAGGCCCAAGGTCTCCAGACATCCTATCCTCCTCTCCTGCCTTCCACAGTCTTTGACTAATGACCCTGAAAGTGTAAGCACCAAAAAAAAAAAAAAAAAGACAAACAGACAGATGAAGCTACTGAACATTTATCTTCCTAACCCACGAATGTACCTGCTCAGAGGTACATAACCCTCTTTCAGGTTTAACGTACAGTCATGGCTTAATTACAGTAGCCAGGATGACTTTAGGATTACGCTGGACTTTTGCTCAGTTTTTTTTTTTAAAACCTTTTTTCATCAAAATCTCCCTTAATAATTACAGTGTGACTGTTATAGTAAAACTCTTCACCATAAAATAATAGAATATGAAATTACCTGTTTTCTATGGATTCATACAGTAGTTTTATTATTGAAGCCACAGTCCTGATCAGAATACTGTTCAACAGTCCTATGACTAGGAATCTTAAAGGGTTATCTTGTAAGAGATGCCATGCAGGTACTGTAAGTGACATGGATACTATAAATATTTTCTGCTGGGTTTTAAGAACAAAAGAATCGTCCCATAGTGATTTATGGCTGCTTAGGAGTTGTGATTTGTCCTAGCAGATGGCTGAAAAGTGGATTTCATTTTTTTTTCACAGTATATAAATATCATAAGAATGGAATCCTACATGATTAACTTGTCTGTCAGGCGTTCCTAGAATGGCCCAACTTGTAAGTTGTATGTGTAAAAAGCCATGTATGTATAAGTGTATTGACGTATGTATTTAATGTATTTATTTCAATACAATCCTAATAAATATAATAGAACCTGTCTACCGTATGGAATTATATCATGAGACAAAGTGAAAACATCAAACACATCATGAAATAAAACATTAACCAGATCCATAATGGTACTGCACATATTTTGTAGGTTATATATTGTTTTTATAGTTAAAACAATTACTAGGTCTTTTCTACTTGAGACCATATTGGTTTCATATCAGTGTTTAAAAATGTATCTTATGTTTATATGACATGTGCTAACACTTTCTAAACATACTATACGATCATTTTACCTTCGTACATCCATTGTATTTAGTTTTTATGGTTACATTTTCTCTGCGGTGTTTCTGCTCATCACAGCAGTAAAATTAGTTGTCTTTCTGTTACATTTAAATGAAACAAGACAGACTGTTTTATGTAAGTGTATATTTCTGTTCATCATTTTTTCTAGTTACCTAATATCATCTTAAAACCAGCATCGTTTAATGCAATACACATTTTTTTATCAGACATAACTACCCCTTCCCCCTTCTCCCTTCTTAATTAATGTTGCAAATCATTGTAGATTCTGTCCAGGTAAAACAATGACCTTCTCCATGACCTAGCTGACAATACAGAGTCTGTTACTTATTTATGTAAATATGTGCAGATTTTACTAATTTGTGCCTTTCCCAAAGCTGTAGCTAAAGCCCTCTCCAAGCAGCTAATACTAAAAACTGGACTCTTCTCCCGCTGCAGATATATATAACCCCTTGCTCATTTTCAGTTTTCTTTTTCCAGTGATAATACAGTAGGGGTTAGAAACTAATTAATTAAACCTTCTCGTTCCTTTTCTGAGGACTGGCACTACGATGAGGTATTTTCATTTAGCTCTCTGCCTCATATAAATTGAATTGGGTGTGTGGAAGGATCTCTGTTGAAACAAACATGCAGTGCTGCATATTCAATTTGAGCAGAAGACACGACACAGCAGACTCAGCTAAGAACAGTTCTAGTAAGCGCCTGAAAAGGGGAACTGAAAAGGGGAACTGAAAAGGGAAATAGTCATCGAAAAAAACATGATAGTACAGTTGGCAAAGGGGAAGATTATTGGGGTGGGGGGGGGAATCTGAAATATAAATAAAACCTATTACTTGCTGATTGAGTAGTATATGGTATAGAAAAGACATGCACATTATAAAAAATTACGCTAAATATTGAATTCATTTTTTTGTAGTTTTTTGGGCACATGTAACTGCTGTCTGTAATTCATTTGAAAAATACCTGCCCATTTTACAAAACTAACCAATGCACTAAGTAATGAAATTAAAGATGCTTTAAGTTTGCTTCTAATTTTGTGGCTTCAATGGCGAGTTTCTTCTTTCACAAAATAGAAATTAATCTACAGTACATTTTTTTTCATTTGAATAGACCCCGCCCTCCTGCCCAATGTCTTATAATTAAACAGTTACTCTTTGTAAATGCCTGCATGCCCTTATTAGTCCTGTCTTTCTTTTCTGTCGCTTCTTTAGGAGGGCTAATTATGTTTTAATAACTTTTTTGTAGATACAAAATCAGAATAGATTCCCTTTTGTAATAGACCAGCAATACAGAGAAATAACTCAACAAATATTAACTCCACCAATAATGAGAATTGTAGTTGTAACGTAAAATCTATTGTGTTTTCATAGCGATTGATCCGAGAGCTCTGCAGATTCTGTCTATTCATCAGAGGATTTATTTTTTAGTTTTAACTTACTGGCCTTTGAGATGTACCTAGTCTGGGCTGACAAATGAACAACAACAAAAAAAGCAATTACAGTGTCAATACAAGAACATTTTGCACAAATGATAATTATTTCTCTTGTGTGAACAGCTGCCCCCTACTTGCCATGATTTTTAACAGCTTGTTAAAAGATGATTGCATTATTATTTCCTACAGTAAATACTGATCTGTGTGAAGTGGTTCGCCTTTCTTTTATATACTGTATGCTTTTTTAATTTGTGTTTTTCCCATTAGTTTTAATTATAGCATTCAGCAGATTTACAGATGATAAAGGCCTAAAGCTTTGAAATATTGGCTTCATATTTGGTACAAAACTGAACTCTATCTCTCTGTCTGTCAAGTTCATGGGTATGCTAAAGAAAAAACAGTGAAGCATGGTGGAGGTTCCTTGCAAGTTTGGGGCTGCATTTCTGCAAACGGAGTTGGGGATTTGGTCAGAATTAATGGTCTCCTCAATGCTGAGAAGTACAGGCAGATACTTATCCATCATGCAATACCATCAGGGAGGCATCTGATTGGCCCCAAATTTATTCTGCAGCATGACAACGACCCCAAACATACAGCGAAAGTCATTAAGAACTATCTTCAGCATAAAGAAGAACAAGGAGTCCTGGAAGTGATGGTATGGCCCCCACAGAGCCCTGATCTCAACATCATTGAGTCTGTCTGGGATTACATGTAGAGAGAGAAGCAACTGAGGCTGCCTAAATCCACAGAAGAACTGTGGTTAGTTCTCCAAGATGTTTGGGCCAACCTACCTGCCAAGTTCCTTCAAAAACTGTGTGCAAGTGTACCTAGAAGAATTGATGCTGTTTTGAAGGCAAAGGGTGGTCACACCAAATATTGATTTGTTGTAGATTTTTCTTCTGTTCACTCACTTTGCATTTTGTTAGTTGATAAATATAAACTATTAACATGTCTATTTTTGAAAGCATTCTTACTTTACAGCATTTTTTCACACCTGCCTAAAACTTTTGCACAGTACTGTATGTATGTGTGTGTATATATATAGCAGACCAGAAAAAAACAAATCTTTCTCTGTTAAAATGAAACTCAATGCGGTGGACAGAGTAAGAAAAGGTGAAACTCAACCAGCAGTTTCAAAAGATATAAATGTTTGCAGAATCTACATTGTATGGGTAGCTAAAAGACAAAGAAAAACTAACAGGTTTTCTTGATTAAGATTGACTTCAAAAAGGGCTGCTCTAGGAAAAATATGTGCTGCGCTGTGCTGCTGTGAGAGTGCAAGACTGTTTGTTGTTTTTGGTGTGGCCCAGGTTAACAGGGGCCGGGGAATAATTGTCAATAAACCGTGGAAACAAGTACCTGCAAATTGTGTACATCTCCTTCCTTCATTATTCACCATACGCTACAATATTAGTTTGGCTTGTGGGCATTGTAAATCATTTTGGGAACAAAAATGCCAACATTCATTATAAGGCAAAATACAAATAACGTGGTCTCCTAATTATGGACCCCGACGACAGCATTATAGGATAGCACTGTGTGTATGTGTGTGTCTATATATATATATATATTGAGGGATTGTATATTTTACCATTTAGAAACTGACAACAGAGCTCATCGATTATTGGTCTCCAAATGCATATGCCAAAAAACAACTTTGAAAAATGCCTTCTAAAGTCCTCATCTGACCGATGCGTTGTTGTGTGTTCTTAGCTGTTGGGGTTAAGCAAGTAATTGCAGCCTGCCCAGTACAGTTTTTAAATAACACTTTTTTTTTTTTTTTTTTGTCACTCAAGTGTAGTAAATGTCGCCTAGAAAAGCAACAAAACCATAAAGTAAAACTTTACCTCTGTGACCAATGTTTCACTATAGAGAAATAAATGGATGTCATAATCCTGTTGGAACTGCCTCTCTCTATTTTGCGCTCCCTCCCTCCCGTTGTGTATCTACAGTACGTAGATTTTAGGTCCTTGTCTGCAGATCGGACTAATGACACTACTGCTGTTACACACTCGAGGGCTTGTTATTCTCTCTTTCTACTCCCTCTCCACCACCCCTTCAAACTATGTAAACAGATGAATAACCTAATCCTAGAGCAGAGGCTAGGTTCCTTGTATCAGGCTGCGTGTCCAATGAGATTGTCAAGCCCCGTTTGTCAGACTTTACGGCTCATTACAGCTAGCAAGATCTCGGAACAGATAGGGCCATCAGTGGTAGTGGTGGGGGTCACTAGGGGGTTATCAATGGGCAACCGTCACTATGTTTGCATGTGTGTGTGATGGCTGTTATCACAAGCACTTGAATGAATAATGTAATAGGGTTATGGACGCTAGCTGATCCTGTTGTATTTTTTTATGAAGGATGAAGGAAATCAAGAAATGACAGGCAGAGTTAAACATAACACTTACTTTTATTATAGAGCAGGCTTTAACTAAATGGGGGATGGGGGGTTGCATACAGGGGTCACACTCACGCGGCAGGATACTGTGCAGTCATTGAAAGTAGTCGTAGTAATTGATAAAATGCTGTAGTGTAAAAGGCTAGATGTCCAGTCTTCAGATTGAGATATCCCAGGACAATGATTTGGGGAAAATAGTTATACAATGTATGCATGTGTGCATGTATGTATGTATGTATGTATGTATGTATGTATGTATGTATGTATGTATGTATGTATGTATGTATGTATGTATGTATGTATGTATGTATGTATGTATGTATGTATGTATGTATGTATGTATGTATGTATGTGTATGTATGCATGCAGAAAAGTCTGGTTTGAATTTCACTTTATAACCATGTCACATAGGTCACTGTGTGCTATGCAAGACCCCATTCAAAGTTAGTTAAGTGATATTAATACTAATAACAATCTAAGGAGGGGTAGGGATTTTAGGGTATATTTTTTTCCACAGTTACATGAATGAAAAGGCAAATCATAAAGACATTCATAAAAGCTGGAGGGGTATCTTAAATAAGTGTTAAAAAAAAACAAAAAACACCCCTAAGGAAATACAAAACTATCCATTTACTGAGAACTTGATAACAACCCTGCAGTGTTAATAAAAGCTAAGCCAATGTAGTAATATGCTGTTATTTTTTTAATATATATAGTTTTAGTTAAGGTCCCTGTTAGACACTAACAAACGAAAGCATAGACAGAATGCTTCTAGAAAAGTCTACATAATGCAGTGACCTATCCTCGTCTATGGCCAAACCAAACTGTGACTGCGTATTTGAGCTAAGATAGCTATAGCTGCATGGCCCCTTGAAACCTGCTTGACACTTTCTAGAAGCTAACACAAGTTATAATACTAACAATGCAACAGCAGTACAAATTTTAAAAAAATGCTATCAAGACCACCCACGAAGCAAAATACTACTACAACATACCTGTAAACTTTAAAAAAAAAAAAAAATATGAAAGGTACTTTTAAAACTATACAGGGTAAAACGTTTAAAGGTTCTATGCCACTCCTATGTTTGCTTTCTGAACAGGACAGTGCACTATGATGGGTTCATGGCAGGATGCCGTCTAGATCTCAAGGGATAATTGCTGTAATCACATTCAGTCTGAAAACTCATATAGCGAGTAGTCCCGGAGTTCCAGGCATTTATAAATCATAGCGAGACAGCGATAAAGCCTCCTGTTGGATTTTTATCCCAGTGCATCTAAATGTTTAAATAAAACAAAATGAAGCAGCTACATCATCATTGCTTCTATCATCAGATATCGAGCCCTCTCAGTGCTCCACTATAAGAAAATATTTCAGAAAGCTTTTAACTGGCAAATACACAGTAACAGTTCTGTGGTTTTAAGAAGTCAAGTCTGAAGTCCTGTTTAAAGTGAAAGTGGCTCTTTTGCGGAATCCAGTGCGGTTTAATCTGTACTTAATGCACAAGACAGTTAATTTATCATTTGTTGAGACACTCTTAGTATGGTAATGCTTTGTCCAAGCAGGGAAATGCATTAGTACTACATTACTAGTCTTGTTTGTCCTTCATGCTTTTCTTTTCTTCATTGTAGTTGGGATGGGAGTATGTAACATAATTTGTCAAAGACATAACATCTATTGGTAATACAGTACAGTAGACTCTCGCTAATCCAGGCTTCGGTGGTCAAACGGTTAACTAATTTATGATGAAATATAAATTAACAGTATACTTTCTTTTTTTTTTATAGTACAGATTATGATTAATACTGAACAGGGTGTTTTTTTTTTTTTTTTTCATTTCATTTATTGTTCATGAAAAGTGAGGGACGGTGATACCAGCTACATCCAGGCCACAGGATCATGAAATCTTAACTCTCACAGCTCTGCAAGCTTTCTGCAAATCCTTAAAATTAACACACACCCTACCATTCACTTCTGAACCGCTCTCAAGTAGACTTGTGAATGTCCACAGGGGTCTATGTTAAGACAAACAAATTAATTTTACTTGTTAAGTCTCCTGGTCTGTTCTTGCATTTCTTATGCTTTTTTTAATTTCAATTCATTAGTACATCTGTACTTTTTCTTCTTTTCTTATTGTCACCTTTACAGTTGGTTTAGGAACATTTCCAACAGGGATCTTTTTCTTACCATACGATGACGCAGTGGGGAGTTGAACATTTCTACAATAGAATGCAGCCATCTTTTGTGTGTGCGTGCAGTGCAACACACAGAACTCTTTTTCAGAACACAGCCAGCTACAGGAGGAATCAATGCTGGAGATGTCCCAGAGCTTTACAGTGCATAACCGTCGCACGGACACTTCAGGGTCAAACCAAGTGCGGTGAGACAGCTCGGCAAAGATCGGAGACCATCAGAGAAGAAAATAAACTAGCACTGCAACGCAAGAGATAAGGTCAACTACTCTTTATTGAAAATTCTTACCCTTAGCCCTTTAAAAAGCACGAAACAACAAATAAATTACAATTGTAAGTCTTTAGAAATCCGTGCTTTAAAATCAATGTTCTTTTTTGCTTTATAAACATTATTATTTGTACCCTTTTTATTATTATGTGAGAATCTTTTAGTTCTTCTTCTTTAGGTTAATTCAGGAAATGCAAATATTACAAAAACAGCACTACAGATGAACTTCTGCATCCTGGTAACTGCTCACATGGTCTGATTGCTGCAAGACCACTGGAGTGCATTTGAACAACAACAAATGAAGTGATGTACCAGGAAACAGCAGCAACTTTTCCTCTATAGTGTTATCTTTGAAATATTCCAAATTTATATATAAAATACAAGCATAGAACCAAAATATCTTCAACAGAACAAAATCGCTATTATTGAGAATACTTTGTGAGTAATGTGGCTTAGGATACAGTGTTACCACATTTCCTTTATTCTGTTTTTGTGATTTAATCCTTTTTTTGTGTGTGTGTAAACGCCTGAAGGAAAATCATAAAGTAATAAAAAATGTTAATAAATCCTGGAAATCTTAATTAGAAGGTATTGTTCCAATGAGTTCCCTGCCCCGAGGACCTTATAGTGTGTGAAAACATAGAATAGTATTGCAATTGCCTGGAGGAAAAAATCAGCTGTCTGAACCATGGCAGCCATGTATCTTATAAACCACTCAGATATCAGGTTAGAACATAACTATAACAACAGCCTGTGCCCATAAAACACCAAATCAGGGATGTGATACCAAGCATTATCTTGTAGCACTGTCATTGTTACTGGCAGTAGTGATTCAACTTTCAGTGGTGCTATGCATTTTCCAGTCAACAGGGCCACTAAAAACACATACATTAACACTTTGTGACAGTGTACCCGCGCCCCTGGGTATAGTTTTGAGTAATTTGGTATATTTTGGGTTATGTAGCACTGCTGATATAAAATGTAGATTTGTATTTGGGCAGGGGAAAAGTGGTGCTTCGCCTCTGCCTTGCCTCTGTCAGCAGTTGGTGCGTCGCCTGTGCCGAGCCCGGGCACTCCACTGTAGGTGGCTTCGTTTACGCCCCCATTCATCCCTGGCAGCATTTCCACTGCCAGGATTGCCCTGGCTGGAGGAGCCAGCCTTGCCTCTGTCAGCATTTCCACTGACAGATTTACCACTGACAATACTGTCGCCCGTGGGCCCAATGAGGCCTCCGTTCCTGGCCCTGGATTTTAAGGGGGGTGGTGGCCTTTGAGGCTATGTGTGCTGCGCTCAAGAGGAGAGATGTGTCACCGGGTACCCCTGCCCTGGGTGTAGTTTGGATTATTTGGTATAGTTTGGTATATGTAGCGGGTGATGTAAAATGTATATTTGTATTTGGGCATGGGTAATGCACAATTAGTTCACATGAGGACTGTGCCGGGGACAGATTGAATGATTTGGCAATCGAGTCCTGGCACAGCTGTATATAAAGAGTTACGAATCACTCACTCGGGGTCAGTGTGTTCACAGGTGGAACGTGAGTAAAGAGAAGTGAAATAGAGAAATAACAATTCCTACGCGTGCTAATTAGATACCAGCACAATACTTGTTTGTTTTGTTCCGTGTCACCACTGTCACAGAGAATATAAAAAAAAAACATCTTACTACATTAAATAACTATTAAATAATCAATGGCAGGAACAGATTAAACTTACTTCATGCATGGAACCCCTCCTAACTGTTAAAGAAATAAGTGATTTAGGAACATAAAATGATCCTTCTATGTGAGAATTTGGTCTAACATCAATATATATATATATATATATATATATATATATATATATATATATATATATATATATATATATATAGATATAGATATAGATATAGATATATATGTACTGTGCATAATACATTTATGTATTATAAAACAATAAATGCATGACTGCATTGCTATTATGATTATTATTATATTTTTTTACACATTCTTTTTATTTGTACAGTTTTTCAAGGTGTTCTAGTTTTTGCTTGAATAGAGTATTATTATTATTATTATTATTATTTATTTCTTAGCAGACGCCCTTATCCAGGGCAACTTACAATTGTTACAACATATCACATTATTTCACATTTTACAGATATCACATTATTTTTACATACAATTACCCATTTATACAGTTGGGTTATTACTGGAGCAAGGGTACAACAGCAGTGTCCCCCACTGGGGATTGAACCCACAACCCTCCAGTCAAGAGTCCAGAGCCCTAACCACTACTCCACACTAGTATGCCTGATGTGATGACCTGTGCGGACTGTTGACTGTGTTACATGCACAGAGTTTTCTCAGAATTGTGTTATGGTAGTGTTAAGTTTGACCTTTAATGATATGTTGAGATTGTCCTCAATTGTTTACTTATTGTTATATTTACACTGCTGTTTGTTTTGTATTCAGTAGGCCTGCACATTTCCTATTTTACATAAAAAGGACAAAAGAAAAAAAAAAACTGTAGTTAGTATTTATTTGCAGTCACTATTGCTGTGCTTACAGTTGCACAAACAAATACACACTGAAGATAATATTTTTCAATGCAAAAAACGATTTTCATAAGGTTACATTCTTAATGTTTATTCCACCAACCGCCCCTGTTTATACAATTCAGAGTATTAAAAGAGAGATTACATTTTATGGGGCTGAATAAAATGCAAACACAAAATTATATTTCATTTTCCAGAGCAGACTACGCATTGTCATTTATTTATGAGATTTTTTTATTTTATTTTTTTCCATCAAGAAATATGGAAATTCTTTCTGAGAGAGTATCATATTGAATTCAAGACAGGGCTTGTACTGTATTGCTTTACCGTATTGGGGAGAACAGCATTAATATATATATATATATTTTTTTTTTTTTGGGGGGTGGGGGGGTAGCTTCATTGCTATATACAGAGATATATCATTAAAAACATCCTATTGTATTGGAAACAAGTCTGCTCCAAACTAAATTACCTTTAGTATGTGGACCATAACCGTCTGACCTTTGTCTATATGACCTTAGTTATTTCAGGCTGATTTTGATATAATATTAATTTAAAAATATTAAGTCAGGGAAAATCTTTGAAAGAAAGTCACTTCTGGAGAGTCGGCTTCCATTCATGACAGCTACACTAGTTTTGTAAGTAACCGTACCGTAAAAAAAAAAAAAAAAAAAAAAAAACATTGGGCTACCATAATTATAATACCAGTGTATTATTCTCAGTGTCATTAGCAATCTGAGAATGGCAACACAATGGTAATCCAGTGGATGTGACTCCAATTGATTACCTGCGTGTATCAGTTGATATTATTGTGATTCTGTTAAGTCTAAATATGAAAATCTTACCATAGTAGGTTCATTCTACCACTGGCTCATTTCGTGGTATCTTGCCTTGTACATAATATAACCCTTGCATTGCTATTCTATTGCCAGTACAGTGCCTGTGAAGATTATTTGGTAGGGGAAACTACCTATTAGGAAAATTAGAGGTGCTTCTGCCGCTTAAATAACCTTTTCCAATGATCGAAGCACTGGTCTGCTGTATGTTTTACAAGCTATTCTCATCAAGTATTAGTATAGTGGTCCTATGCATTTTCTGACATGGTAACATTGGATACATATATATTATATTGTTATATAGTACAGGGCTCCTTGATGCTTAGATTCTTCATTTTCTTTAGACTACCTAAAAGATTCTGTGTATAGCTGAGGTTTATTGCTCCTTTGTTTGTAGACATCATTTTAAAGGCTGTCAAAATGGAGCACAACTTAAACCCTCTTAGGAATACCTCAGAAATTATTCTACATCATTTACATTAATAATCAGGTAAATATCAGCTTATAATTGGGGTTTGTCAACCATCAAGGGATTTTTGGTTGACAGTGATGAGGGCAGAGTACATTCCATTTCAGAAAATAAGAACTGCACAGGGTACGGTAGAGCTGGCCCCTCTGGAAGAGAGAGACTGGTGCCAGAGCAATTAGAACATGACATACTGTATATTAGTGCTATGAATTATTAAAAACATGGAGTTCATTAAATACTTTGAAAATAAACCACAAACAGATTTACAGAACATATAAACTATGACTTTTTTTTTTGAGTGCTTTAACAACATGAACTATTAATTCAGCTTATTTTTTTCTTCATATTGAACCACATTTATTTTTAAAATACATGCTCTGTGATTGCCCACAAAGCACAGGACAGTATTTATTGTCATTACTCTTTGAAATATTGTCCTGAACATCTTTTTAAATTTCCTCTCAACTGCGTAATGAAGCATGTTGACACAGCCCCTCTAAATGACTGAACACTGTAACATGATATTTCTGATGTCGTAATTAGGGAGAATAAAATAGGCATTTTTTTTCTCTACGCACTTAATTCAAAAGGTTACTCCCTCAGATTAAAAACAGCTGACAAAGTTACATATGCTCATCTTGGTTAATTGCTAAACCGACACTGCGTTAATTAAATAATGAAGTGTACCCAGCAATAGACTATAGGCTTCATTGGGACGCAAGCCAACAATGTGAAGAAGTATAATAATGTAATTTAAATGAAATCACAATTATTATTCTTTTCTTCTTCCAAGTAAATATGTAACGGAAATGAGAGTAATGACTGTGAGCTGACTTGGAATTGATTTGAACAGTGTTTATTTTTTTATTTTATTTTTTTTTAAATATTGCATGCTGTTCACTGCACCAAAAGAATAAAAATAAAATATACCCATTTAAAAGGTCTCTTTACATACCTATGGAGAGATTTTAGGTCAAGTCTATCCTTGGTCTTCAATTTGCTGATTTTAAAAAAAGCAACACCTTTTTTTCTTCTGTTATTTCCTGGTACGAGGGCATTTAGACAAAATATAAACTGGAAAAAAAAACTGTACTTTGTGTTTTTTTTTTTTTTTTTTTTTTTTTAAGTAAGAGGCCCCATCCTACTCAAGGTTGAATGCACGTCAAATAATAGTTGTTTCTTTTGTCACCTTCAAAGTCTGTTAAAGACAAAGTGTTAAGATTTGAGTTTAGAAATGTAAAGAATACTGTACATGTATTTTGCAAATAGGAGGAAGAACATTTTGGTGGGAAGACCTCTTGAATCTGATTGATCTGGGACATATCAGTCCTGCATGCATTTTACTGTAAACATATTTGTTCAGGGTTCAAATGCTACTTGGGTAACAGTTAGGTGGTTCCAAATCATTCTGGACTTACGTCACAAAAAAACCCCCAAAAAAAACACACACACACAACTGTCAATATGAAGAAGCAGGCCTGACTTCTGCAGGAAGGTTTCAACAAGGATTGGAATAAAAAAACAAAATGCTATTCACAATGTCATTTGTTTTGTAGATCTGTAATCTGAAATGTATAAAAGTTGCATCTCCTTCTTGCAAATCAATTTCAGTTACAGCAGATCTGATAAACTTTGATAGATGGTTCATTATGCAGTAGTTACTCAGTTAGCAGGTGCATGCATATTCAAAGCAAAAATTAAGGATGAGTAAACACAGCTTGTAATTGTGTATAGTCTCTCTATGGATGATCCAGTGGTAGATTCTTAGAAACAGAAGCAATTTAAAATTTCACTACAACATTCCTGAAAAATGTGAAACAGAATATACGCCTTGCAGACTTGTCACATCAAATCAGCTTCCTGTGTTGGTCAACTGTGGCTGGCTGTAAATAGAGCTTTATAAGTCCATTACCTTTACAAATGGCAAACAAAAAAGCGGCACACATTGTGCAATCCAGTAAAGCCAATCTGCAGAACACTGCTGACGTTGGTGGAACTTTAAAGATTATCCAGGTCACTTGGTTTGTTTTTTGTTTTTTTAAGACTGTCCTTTTGATATCCCTGGGCTTGAAAGTAAAGACGTTTTGCTTCTGCTGGCACATTCACTGACTTGTTGAATATAACTCTGCCCACCCCCTGCTTCCAAGCTATTTCATTGTCGGGAACTAACGATTGCTAATTTGGCAGCTTTTTGCGTTCTTATCCTGTGGTGACACTAGCAGTAATTGGGCCTTTTTTTTCAATCTTCCCTCTCTCTCTCTAAAGAAACAAATAAGAGGTTCATCAGGGGGAATCGGAATAAAATGAGAATGAGACGGAGTAGAGGGAGAGATTTCCAGGCCATTGCCTATTGATTCTCCCTGATTGTGTGCATAAGGGAAAGTGACACTCGGCGCACCTAATTGTGATTTTATTGACTGTCATTTCTGCCTTGTTTATGCTGCCAGGGGCCGTAGCTCATCAAGACAGATGGGCTTCCTTCAGCAGGGGTCTTGTTGTTTAATCCATGTGTCATCTCCATGCATTTTTAGCTTTTGAGTCAGTAACCATTTTAATAGAAATTATATTTAATTTAATTTAATTATATTGTATTTTATATGGAAGAAACACAGGGACAACAGTAAAGGGAATAAGACGTTACAATTACAGTTAAATATTTTTTTTTTTATCTTGATTGAGAGTATTGAAATACTGCACATATATTTATTAAGGTGATCAGAGAGACCAAATTCTATTCTCCTGAGCTTTCTAAAATTTAAAAATCTAACACCAAAAAAAAAAGGTCCAGAAACAAATAAATAAAACCTAAATATATAAATGCAATCCATTGCCGGTGAATACATAAGCATAAAAATATACGATGCAGATGTGTATGTGAACCTATTGGATTCCTGAGAAGTCTTAACTTTTCACTTTGCCATCACACCATCACATCTGTCAATGCGAATCCATCTCACTCTAAATCAAAAGTGCCCCTGCTTCCAGAGCCTCAGCACTGGGACTAGAGCGAGTTCCTCATCAGGGCTGGAGCTCTCATTGATCACTGCTGATTCCAGTTTGCGCTGGACTGTAAACTGAATGACTCTGGTCTGATTTACAGCCCTCCATTGAGCTGCAGTTAAAAAGCACTCCCTGAATAGCTTCTTAGTTAACCGATAGATGTGCTGAAGCCTCCCTTAGGGTCCCAGCATACACTTCATTTCACTCGTAGTATACCAATACAAACATAGGAATTGAGTAGCAGCAATATATCTGGTGGAAAACTGATCTACTGAAGAATTTAAGTCATCCAAATATGTATTTTTTAAAAGCTGTATTTTTATATTGATCGTTTATTTGAAGACATCAGTGTGAGTACTTTACAAGTCCCACTTTTTTTTTAATCCAATGATTATTATTAAGATCTTTCTGCAGACATTTTCAACCTGCACCTCAAAAGACCATCTTTTAAAAAATGTATAACTTTCAATCATAGAGCTGATTCACCAGAGATATAGCCAAGGTCAGTGTGGAAAGAGAACTGTCAACACATGTTCATCAAAATCTGCTTGATAACAAAGTAAACTGGCACAGTGAAATCAGGAAATGTGAGGAAAAAAAAAAAAACATTACAAAATCAGAAACCAATGGTGACCAGCTGTATAACAGAGTATGTCATTAACATGGCTGGTTAATAAAGCTTACATGTGCATCTAGGAGGTGTTAGGTTAGAGGTAATTGTGTCAGTGAGGTTTTCTGTTTCCCTTTCACTCTTTCAAATTCATCCGTACACAAAAAAAACCAGGAAAATTCACTTTATTTATAAGCTAATGCACGATCCCATAAGAACATTAGGAACAAATAATTAACCCAGTATAATCCAGTAACCTGGAAAAAAAATATGATCTGAGCAACAGGATACATTAGCCACTGAGGGGCTCAAACTAGGATTGGTGACTAAATAAACTGGTCCACTTTTTAACATCAGATGTTGAATAAGATGAGGTTGATACAGAAAAATCCATATCTCATTGCTGTAACTTTTTATGTTTGTATCCTGTCGAATACCCTAAGCCAAAATGTACAGTGGAAAAAAAAGAAAAAGAGCAGCACACAAAATGTAATTAGGACTAATGATGGTGTAAGCATATAAGGTGGGAGATGATTCTCCCACCCCACCCCCTACTGTTTTCAGCATTGTGCCAGAATCCATTAGCAATGATCCAGAACTGCACATAAAGTCCCACCTTCACATTTACTTAAGCTTTAATACAAGCACTCAAGGTGCAGGGTGGCACTTTACCTAGCTGTAATATCTCAGTCTCGTAAATGGCAGGAAACCTGTGGGACCAGGGTGTGTGTGTGTATGCGTGTGACAGCTCATGATGAATTCTAGGCAGACAGGGCTTGGTTGCCTGCCCATAAGAGTCCTCTCTGAAACATGGTAAGACAAGCCTTGCAAATTCAGCAGTGGGATGCACTTAATCACCTACACTGTATGAACACTAGTCTGCAATGCTTCTTTATACTTTTTTATGTATTGGGTCCATTGCTGCAACTTGTGGCTTAGTATAATCAGAAAATATTGTATTCCTATTTTAATTTTGACTTGAAATACTCCAGTGGAATGCACTTTTCATTTTCGTTCTCAGTTTGATGACATTTGTATGTTTTTTTAAAAAAAGTTTTTGATATTTGAAAGCTATCAAAATCTCCCATACTCGAGAGAAACTTCTTTCCAACATCTTTACAGGTAGACATCCCACAGCTGCCACTATATATAAGGGTCAACTACTGCAGCCTTGTACAAACAATATCCCCTTGAAGTTATGTTTTTATGTTACCATAAAGCACCCTCAACATCAATAATCCAAAGTATGTAATTCTTTGTTAAATAATTTGTATGGACTTTAAAGTAGATATTCAATAGCAAGTGAGAATTAAAAATCTTCTCAATATTACGTGTTCTTAACTTTGAAAAGTCTATAAAGTTTCAGTGCTCCATGTTGGGCTGCACCTGCTACAGCCCCATATGCTTGCTTTTCTGTACATATATATGCTCCAGTTTGAACCCCACTCAAATAGCTTTAATAGCTTCAGCCTACATAGAGGAGAGATCTGCATCATAGTCCTCTACCTTCAAAGGTGTTAGAAATAACTGAGGCTTATTAAAGGCAGAAAGTCCAAAGTCTCATCAAGAGGGGTTCTTTGTAGTCTTCTAGTCTAGACAGACATTATATGGGTCGCTTTGTAGGTCAACAATGTATGTTGCTATCTGATGACTCAAAGTGCTATCTTAAAAAAGTCTAACAGCAGTAACTTGTTGAGCTGTGCCATGAGTTATGTGATATACTGCATTTGTGTGCTGATGTTCTCCATTATGTACTCAACAGCCAGAGTCTTCAGCAGAGTCTAAAGACTCACTGAATCATGTAGGCAAGGGTCTCATGGGATGACAATAGTGTCTTATAACAGGCTGCATCTCAAAGCTTCTATCAGTTAGGCTGTTAGCAGCAATGTCTCATCCCTCTAAACTTTCCTGCAATGGATTTTTTAATTATTATTTTAAAAGCAGGTAAAACTGATTGCAGAACCATTTATATGACCACTGCTGCCGTCTTATCCCTATTGGCTGGTAACACATTGTATTGGATTGGGTGTGATTCCTGAGTTACTAACCAATCAGTGGGATGAATGGAACTGTTAAATACCAATAATGTGTACAGTCTGTTCTTAATGTTGTCATATTTAACCAAAATGCTGTAATGCTGTGTGCCACCAATCCTGTTAAATTTACACATCACCCACAAGAAGTGGTAAAAAACATCCTCTACACTCGCCAATCATTTTTTTTAATATTTCAGATTGCTTCCCACCCACCTCGTCTTCATATTCCAGTGTTTTTTTATATGTACATTGAGTGAAGTTGATTAATTTTCTACATGAGGTAATGGTTGCGGGGACCAGCACTGTCATTTACATTTACTGGATCCGAGGAGAACCCAAGCCCCAGTGCATTATTTGCCAAACAAAACTGTTATGCAACACTGAGACGCCATTTATCTACAAAGCATTCAGAATGTGAATAAAAAATGTAAACAAAAAAAAAGGAACTTTGCCATCAGCAACTTTCAGTGTGCAAAATGACAACATTCCTGCTGACCTGGAAGCAAAGATTGAAGCCCAGGAATCTCATTTAGTTAGGTACGTTCTATAAATACTTTACTTTCTACATGTACTTGTACAGACACACATAAACATTCATTTCAAAATGCTGTTGTGAAAAAATGTGTGCAAGTGGTCCGTGGGAAAAACACCAAGGTGTTAGAGTATTCCTGCTCCCATTGCAACACAATGATTCCCTGAGACCACAGTAGCTTTGAACCTATTCTTGTGTGTGTGTGTGTGTGCATGCACAAGGTTTTGGTAAGGTCAGACAGTCATTTATCTGGCAAATCAAATAGCTGTCAGTCAGAATGATTACGATCTTCTTTTTTGTTTGGTGGGGAGGGGGGGGGGGGGGGGCATTGGGAATTGTCGTTTAACAACAACAAAACAACCAACCCCTTTAAATATCTTGTTTAGACAAAAGGGTTTATAACTACATTTTAAATTCATCACCAAGCTAATGTGCAAACTCTGAATAAAACAGTAAAACACGTCTGTTGTGTTAGATTCAGGTGGCTGAAAAACCAAGATGAGATTTACTTTTCTATGATTGACTTGTTTCTCAAACTGATCTATATTTTGAGAAAAATCACACTACAGTTTCTTTATTCCCGCTAACAAAAAAACAAATGCAGACATAAGCTACAGTATGGCACATATTCTAAAAGCCAACACTTCAACCAGCAAAAATCCTTTTCTTCAAAGTTTGGTTGCTTGTTGTCTCGGGGGAGTTGTGTCTAGACTTTAGTTTAGATACAGTAAATGTGCATACTGTGCTTGGGGTGATCTATACTTTTTAAAATCTTGTTTGTTAAGGATTATACCTATCTCTGCCGTGTAGTTTCTTGTAAATGCAGTTCAGCCTCAAGTCATTGTGCTTTAAAAGACATATGGTCCATAAGCAAAGAGAGAGACAAATCCATAAGGAGGATTTGATTTTTCAAACATCATATTCATTGGGAAGAACATTAGCATTTTTCTAGTCTCCGAAAGGAATGCCTTTCTTTTCGTGAGTAAGCAGGGTCTGCTTATATCAGGGACCAAACATTATTCTAAATGGGGGTGGGGGGTATTCAATCGTTATATAAATGGAATAGAAACTAAATAAACACAAGGCTGCCAGACTAAAAGTACATTTCTGCTCTAAAGCAGTGTTAGTTAACTACCGCATTCTTTATTTTCACCACAAGTCTGAAACTACCTGCTTCATCTACAAATATGTCAATTCCACCCCTTTTTTCTCTAGGTTTAGATGATGTGAACAGCAGATCCAAATGTGGCCGTCCTTTAATTCTCATTCCTGCGGGTGTGTTCCTCCCAGTGGCAGTGCATTCACATTAT
The DNA here is from genome assembly GCF_902713425.1 of Acipenser ruthenus. Lineage (NCBI taxonomy): Eukaryota > Metazoa > Chordata > Actinopteri > Acipenseriformes > Acipenseridae > Acipenser > Acipenser ruthenus. The sequence continues at coordinate 23,596,909 of NC_081208.1, forward strand.
TAAATGCAATACAAATACAACAACACAATTCAAATGTAGCTGTAAGAATGGGTAACTCATGGAACTGCTCCAGAGCTGATGCAGTTTACTTTTCCAGTTATGTGGGTCAGGTCTGGTGATCCAAACCTGATTGCTTGAGATTCTGGTACTTGACCCAGATGAACACTGGGGTGGAAAATACACTGTGCATTATGCGAATGGGAATCTCTCTCAATTTCAAATCCATATATAGTTAAAGAGCGGTGATAAGTCATCAGTTTCAAACTGCTGCCAATCCGAAGACTTTTCAAAGCTCTGAGTATTGGGATATGCTTGTTACCACAGTAATCCAGGGCTTTCCATTAGTATGATATTGGTGAATTTGTTAGTGTAACAAGTGTACCATTTTAAAAGAATGGCTTGGTTGTATTATCTGGACTTTGCCATGCCTCCATTCTCCCCTTTCAGTAAAGAGTTCGAATACACATTGCGAGAAGAAGAAAAAAAATCAAAGCCATCCCCTAATTGCAATATAAATTGGTTTACATTTTGCTGCTATTTATGCTCATTGATTAAGCCGGGGCTGCATAATTTTTCACTTGAAGCAATAATAGATTAATCTGCTCTGTTGTTGTCAGTTTTGCGAGGTGTTACTGTGTTTTAATATGACAGTGTATCTGTAGCCTGTAATAAATGTAAAACAAGTAGTTTTTGGTTCCCATCTTTTGACTTTCAAATAAGGCACAGCAAATCCATGCAGAGCTGCAATCAAAGATGAAAGATTAATATGGTAATAAATATGAGAATCAATCTGCACAAGAAAGGTGTCACCATAACGTATGCTCTGGCGTCTCTCAAAGGCACATTTGCCAACTCTCTACAGTTTATTACCTTTATCTTTTTGTTTTTGTTTTGTTTTTACCTTAAACGAAAAGATTAAACCTACATTAAAAGCGGTAAATGTAGAAAGGTAACTCAGGCAGTCTTAAGTCCAACAGTTCAGGTTATTGGGATTTAGATATGCCAGGGGAGAACTTCTGAAGCAACTTATTAAACCCTCCAGTAATGTACAATCTTCTAAAGTGGGAGGGGTTTTACCTTTGAAGATATTCAGCTGTTGTTTTATTATGAAGTTCTAGTTGAGAGAGGCATCCCAGATGTGGTCTTTACTACACCACTTCAAGACGAGCCTTTTGTCCAGACTTAATATTGAATGAATTATGGATGTATTTATAGTTTTGATTTGGTGGTTGTGTGTGATTTGTGTATTAAGTAAGGTATGTGTTTGTAACTACAGTTTGATTGTTCTTTGATATTGCAGTCATGTAAATTAGGCTTTGTCTGGTTAAAAAAAAAAAAAAAAAGTAAATAAAAAAAATCCTTTCATTCTAATCAGATTTTTAAATAGCCTGTTGCTTGGTGTCTAGAGTTCTGTTTCTCTGATTTTTTTTTTTTTTTTTTTTTTAAATACCAAGTTGCTGCCTACCACTGGCCTTGTTGATTTTTTTTTTTTTCTGCATTTCTGAAAGTTTAGTCTGCCTGCGTTTTTCATGAAGTCATCGCCTTTACCTACTGAGAAAAGCATCATCTTAGCAAGCCTTGGGGAATGCAGTCCCCCATTCTGAAAGCCTTGGATTAATTGGAAAAGAAGAGGCCTTCGCAATCAATAGTCAACTTGTTGAGAACAAGTGAATTGCTCTTGTGTTGAGTGTAACTGAGCACTTGTATACTCTCGCGAGCAGCCTTTGTGTTTGATAAGGAGGTGAACGCTATGTAAGGGCCCTGTCTATTGAGCACTGCAGTAATAACAGGCTGTGAGTTCATTTTCTTGTGTAGAGGAGGGACAGAGGGTGGCCTTGTTTGAGGAAAAAATAAAGGGGTTTCGTTGAAGCCAAAGAGAGGAGGTACTGGCTAAATCAGAGAAGCTGGTACATTGTATTCAGTTCTAGCAATATTGTGGGTAAAGCACACATTTTAAACGTATTGCCATTGAGATGGACTTTAGGTGGAGCTCTCTTCAAACACAGTGTGCAGTCAAGCTGGTAAAGAGGACACAAGCAGCCCCTCAAGCCCCAAAAATAACCCTACAGTTCAACTGGGTTGTCAAAAATAATCTTTTGAGAAAATATGATTCATGACAAGTAATTATGCAAATGAGAAATATATGTTTAAACCTCATATCTTAAAGACCATGTGAGGTAGTGACTTCATATTTGCAGGGCTATCTTGACATTCACCTCGGACCCAATATATGAAGTAATGTGACTTTTTAGAATTTTGCATGATGGAGGTATGGCTATTGTCTTCATATATGATACACAGATGTATTGTAGGATTCTCTGTCAAGTTCCATATATGTGTTGTCCAGGTGTGGCTTGTGCATTAATTAAGCAAATAACATCCCAGCATGCTTAGGATCATGTATAAAAATGCTGGACAGGCCTGGTTGCCTATAATTATGACTAGCATGGCTACAAGAGGAGACCTCAGTGACTTTGAAAGAGGGGTGATTGTTGGGGCGCGCTTGGCAGGAGCTTCAGTGACCAAGACAGCTCAACTTGCTGATGTTTCACGAGCAACAGTGTCTAAGGTGATGTTGGCATGGAACTCTGAGGGAAAGAAATCATCAGCAAAGGGCAACAGTGGGCGGAAGCGCATACTCCAGGATCGGGATATCAGTGCGTTAATTCAAAGTGCAAGGCAAAACAGGTGAGGAAAATATACTTGAACTTTGCCCCATACGACTCTCAAGACTATCACTTTTAATTCAAACACAAAATGTCTCGTTTTCAATCACTCTACAAATCACTTTTTCAAACACCCACAGTACAGGAGTGTTCAATAATGATCAAACAAAATGAGAATATACGTTAAAATAAAATGATGTAAAGCGGGTACATTCGTATCTCAGAAACTGGAGAGGAACAGGAAATTAAAACAAGGTAAAGGCAATCATCCAAATAAAGCTGAAGCACTAACGGATAATGACATAGAACGTCTGTACAGCACGGAAACACTATTTAAAAAAACTCAACTGTACTTCTGAACCTCGTCTTCTTTAATATTAGGAAAATCATTGAGTCAAATGCACACACACATGTATATACTCTATAGAGAAAGTTTGCAGAAACTGTTTCTAAAGTTTTTTTTTATCCTATTTTTCCCTATCCAATTCTTCCCTTGCCAAAAAGACACGTCTGCAGGATGTGAGAGAAGCGTAGCGCTCTCTCGATCACTGGGTTAGAGAAACACTCGGCCACCCTTGTCAGTGCAGCTTAAAAGTCTTCACAGGGAGCAACCCATGCTGACACCAGGGGGCCTGGACCTCTCTAGACTCTCAATTTAGACCTCTCTTTGTCAAGGCAATTAAGATGAGCAGTGTTGCTATGGCGAGACAAGCCTGGCTGGGCTGATCCCACTTTGGCCTGGAGTAATGCTGCTCTACTGTACGGTTCAGCCAACAAGGGTCAGCGCCCTAATCCTCAATCCTCCCTCACCTGTGCAACCCCTGTGAGGAGATCTCCTACAAGAAGATTAATGGAGCGCACCACTGGAAAATCTTTTGTTGGTGTGGTTGTTAGCACACGGCCGGGAAAGCTTGTTTAACCCATTCCTAAGAAAGTGCTGAATCTGTCTGATTCCAGAGGTTTATTAACGACCAAGGACGGGAGCGTTAGGGCTCTGGACTCTTGACCGGAGGGTTGTGGGTTCAATCCCCAGTGGGGGACACTGCTGTTGTACCCTTGAGCAAGGTACTTTACCTAGATTGCTCCAGTAAAAACCCAACTGTATAAATGGGTAATTGTATGTAAAAATAATGTGATATCTGTATAATGTGAAATAATGTATAATGTGATATCTTGTAACAATTGTAAGTCGCCCTGGATAAGGGCGTCTGCTAAGAAATAAATAATAATAATAATAATAATAATAATAATAATAATTTAGTAGTCACCAATTATTTTTTATTGTTTTCTCCCCAATTTAGTAGTGTCCAATTATTTTTAGGCTCAGCTCACCGCTACCACCCCTGCGCTGATTCGGGAGGGGCGAAGACGAACACATGCTGTCCTCTGAAGCGTGTGCCGTTAGCCACCCGCTTTTTTACACAATGCAGACTCACCATGCACCCACAGCTACAGTGTCGGAGGACAACGCAGCCCTAGTCAGCTTACAGGCAAGCCCGCAGGCGCCCGGCCAGACCACAGGGGTCGCTGGTGCGCGGTGAGCCGAGGACACCCTGGCTGACCTAGCCCTCCCTCCCTCCGGGCGGCGCTCGGCCAATTGTGCGCCGCTCCCGTCCTTGGTCGTTAAAGGAATAACCTGGACTCGAACTGGCAACGTCCAGGCTATAGGGCGCATCCTGCACTCCACGCGGAGCACCTTTACTGGATGCGCCACTTGGGAGCCCGTGATTCCAGAGTTTTGATCCTGTATTCTGTTATAAAGTGATACTATCTGTATTTTTAGGTGATTATTTCCCCTGATAGATAGTTTGGCTGCATTGTGGTCTACCAATTGCAAACTGTCCCATCAAATAGACTGATTGTAATAATCTGGTTTCTGTACTGCTGTTACAGTAAGTAAACAGAAAGGTACAGGAATAACATACACCACTGTATAACATGCATTTTGGTCATCCCTGCAACTAAAATTGGAGTGAAAGGGTAGATGGTGTATATACTTGATCTCAGATTCTAGCATATCCTTAACATGTTTTAATTAGACTAGAATCTTGAATCATGTTTACAAAGTAACATGTTTACCTACTTTAAGATTTTTAGAGTGCAGTGTGTGATAACAAAAAAAAAAAATTATATAATGTGTGTATGTGTATGTATATATGTATGTATATATCCCAGTCATAACCCCAGAGTGGGGGTATTGACACATAAGCTGGTCAAAAGATTTACAATGGTATCATCTTTTGAGATACAAAGGAGGCTGTGTGGTCCAGTGGTTTAAGAAAAGGGCTTGCAACCATGAGGTCCCCGGTTCAAATCCCACCTCAGCCACTGACTCATTGTGTGACCCTGAGCAAGTCACTTAACCTCCTTGTGCTCCGTCTTTCGGGTGAGACGTAGTTGTAAGTGACTCTGCAGCTGATGCATAGTTCACACACCCTAGTCTCTGTAAGTCGCCTTGGATAAAGGCGTCTGCTAAATAAACAAATAATAATAATAATAATAATAATAATACAAAGACACACACACGCTCTTGTGACATACCATTCCTTAGCAGTGAAATATATAATCAATTTTCAGCATAGTACTACAGTACTAAATGGCAAGTTCCATGAATTAAAAAATAAAAATAAATAAATACACAATAAGTATGTTTTCTGTCACAGGGAGAGTAGCTTCTTTTTTCCCAGAATGTACTGTTACAATAAATACAATCTTTTTTTTCCCCCTTGCAAGAATGACGTGAATGACCTTTATTTAGCAGGAGGTAATTGTGCAGACCCTGGCGAATGTCCGATTGCGATCTTTCTCTCCAAAGAGTGCTGTTTCAGCAAGGTTCCTTACCGCTCCATGACAAGGTCCTCTCTTCATTTTCAAGGTGTCCTCATGCGGTGCCTTTTTGAAGGCTTTTTTTTTTTTTTTTTTTTTTTTTTAATGGATTCGCTTGATTTACCTTCCAAATGGAGTACCTTGAGCGTTAATTCAGTTTCTGATAAAGATCCCTTTACCGTTCTTTTCATAATTCTTCCCACAGATATGAAGTACACAAGAAGGTTACATGTGGCATTTAGTTTTTCCCCTCACTAAAAAAATCCTCACATTGAAGACTTACAAAAAAAAAAGAATCAATTTAATTACTATTCAAGTGTGGGGGAATGTAGAAGGGTTGAACACACCATCATTGAAGATAACTGTTTCTTCTTCCATCTACAAAAAGAATGAATCTGTCTTTTCAAAGGGAAAACTGAACTGTAAATGTGTGTGTTTATATGTATGCAATAAGACACGACAGGCAGTCCGTATACATCGAATATACGGATGCCTCTGGGCATTGTGAGGCACGAGGTGAATAAGTCTGTATATTCTACGTATGTGGACAGCCTGAAGGGCCTTATTGCATTTATAATCCAGGTCTAACAGTGGATTTGAAGAAAAAAAGCATAAATCATGTTTAGGGCATATCCTTATGCTAATAAAGTAGACATATTTATAACTTTGAACTACACACTAAGTTAAGCTGAGTAAATTAATTTTATTGGAACATCTGTATTTATGATACTGTGGACATTGCCATTGAAAAGATACACCAGGGGGCGGAGTTGAGATGGCAGAGTTATTTTTTGTAATGCACATTTTTATTGCCTGCGTGCAGTACTTTACATTTTTCTCTATTAAATGTAATTTGCCATGTGTCTGCCCAGTTCTGAATGCTGCCTAGATAATTTTGAATGACCTTTGCTGCTGCAACAGTGTTTGCCACTCCCCCTATTTTTGTGTCGTCTGCAAATTTAACAAGTTTGCTTACTATATCAGAATCTAAATCATTAATGTAGAATAGCAGAGGACCGAATACTGATCCCTGTGGTACACCACTGGTTACCTCGCTCCATTTTGAGGTTTCTCCTCAAAACAGTACTTTCTGTTTTTTACATGTTAACCACCCCCTAATCCATGTGCATGCATTTCCGTGAATCCCTACTGCATTCAGTTTGAGAATTAATCTTTTATGCGGGACTTTGTCAAAAGCTTTCTGGAAATCTAAATAAACCATGTTGTATTCTTTGCAGTTATCCATTGTTGATGTTGCATCCTCAAAAAAAACAAGCAGGTTAGTTAGACACGATCTCGCTTTCCTAAAACCATGCTGACTGTCTCCCAGGATATTGTTACCATGTAGGTAATTTTCCATTTTGGATCTTATTATAGTTTCTATAAGTTTACATATAATAGAAGTCAGGCTTATTGGTCTGTAGTTACCTGGTTCGGTTTTGTCTCCCTTTTTGTGGATCGGTATTACGTTTGCAATTTTCCAGTCTGTCGGTGCAACCCCTGTGTCAAGAGACTGTTGCATGATCTTGGTTAGCGGTTTGTAAATAACTTCTTTCATTTCTTTGAGTACTATTGGGAGGATCTCATCTGGCTCAGGGGATGTATATATGAGGCAGCACAGTGATTTAGAATATGTGACAAGGCTCCAACTGTCCGTATCCATCCAATATATGGACAGCTGGAACCTTGCTCGACCAATCACATTGCTTGTTTCACGTTCCATTGCCAGCCCTGTATTTTTTATATATATATATATATATATATATATATATATATATATATATATATATATATATATATAATATTACGGATGCACCAAATACATAAGAACATAAGAAAGTTTAGAAACGAGAGGACGTTGTTCGGCCCATCTTGCTCGTTTTGGTTGTTAGTAGCTTATTGATCCCAGCATCTCATCAAGCAGCTTCTTAAAGGATCCCAGGGTGTCGGCTTCAACAACATTACTGGGGAGTTAGTTCCAGATTCCCATGATTCTCTGTGTAAAAAAGTGCCTCCTATTTTCTGTTCTGAATGTCCCTTTATCTAATCTCCACTTGTGACCCCTGGTCCTTGTTTCTTTTTTCAGGTCGAAAAAGTCCCTTGGGTCGACATTGTCAATACCTTTTAATAAAATTTCTTTAAATAAAAGACACAAATCCGTAACTGTTGTATTTAATAACAAGAACACGTTTGATGAACTCTGTCGCAGCTCTCGACTCCCTAAATTACTGGTGGCGCACGCAGTAAACACATCCAGCTGCTGAGGGCAAACATACCCCCGTATGCAACAGCACATTCACATCACACTTTTCATGGAGTAAAGTTATGCAGTAAACCTGTAATAAATAGTAACGGCAAACTATTGTAGCCTTTTGTGCTTTGTTGCTTTGTCTGTCAAACGTGTTCTAGAGATCAGACTGAGATTAAAAAAAAAGAAAAATCTGTGCACAGAAATATATATTTTTTGTAACTTTACAACTATCAGATGTGCAAGACATTGTTGAACAATATGCTTTAATAAATTAAATTTTACGTTATTGTAATGTACCTGTATAAGTTTAACCATTTGGGAACTGTGTTTTATTAAAATAATTTTTAAACTATTTCATAGCCTATTTGATATGTGTTACACACTCGGTGCATTTAAATCAATGTGGGTTTTATTTCGCAGGGAGATCATTCAGGTCACTCATCACGGTGATTTTTCCTCATAGTTCTCAGATAGGGTTGTCAACAGGCTCCAGAATCTCGGGACACTTTTTTAACTCACCTCTCTAAACTGCAATGTATTCGACATGTACGGTGAGTGTGAATTGCTTGAGCAGTTTAGTAAATGTATTTAATTGTTTAATTCTGATAGCCATTCTATCCGGAGAGCCTCGCAACAACGATTAATCGTATTGCTTGAATTTTTTTTATTCAGTAAACAATATCTACCAAAATAGTGCAACACCATTATAGATAACTTTACACTCACCTGCACTCTTTCATTTAACATTGTGGCAGGAGGTAAAGTTTCTATTTGTTTAATATTTCTTGCTTCTACAGTTAAGTTACAAAACCTGACCTGCCTTAATGTGTCTCGAGATTCTGGAGCCTGTTGGCAACCCTACTTTCAGATCAGGTGACACAGGTTGAAACTTCATTAAAGAAAATAGTGGTTTATGGCAAAGATGCAGCTCTCCTTTCTTGTAAAGTGTAAACGGTTCTGTATTTTGACATTTCTGTTGTGGGGGGAAGGGGGCTAGCGGTAAACTGTGTACGTTTCAAACTGAAATCTTATTCAGGGATATATTTCCATTCTGTAATAAAAATACTATGAACTAAAAGACTCAAAACTACAGATTGTGCGCGTCCCTTGTTAGTAGCTGCAGGTCTGTTTTTCATTCAACAGTTTCCTTCAGTTTTCTTGACAGTTTTTGTAGATTCGGTATTCAGTTCGGTATTCGGCCGAATCCCAAAAACTTGGATTTGGTGCATCCCTAATATATATATTATTTTAAGGGGGTTGGGGAGAAAAAGCTTTATTGGCAGCATTGTTTTATTGTATATAAGCTCTGTGTGTTAAGGTGCCCTGTAAGGATCTCATTAAGAGGCAAGTTGATGGCAACTTCATCACATCCTTAGACCTTTTGCAGTGAGTTTCGGATGTTTTTTTGGCAACGCGCCTCTTACACCCACAGCCTGCTACAAACGTGCTCATCTCCTCGTTTGTGCAACTGCAAGGCCCACGTACAATTAGGTGTTTATTAGAAATAGTCTTATATGACTTGCAGAGTTTGATATATATATATATATTTTTTTTTAACCACATTCTCTGTAGACAAGACGTACCAAGCATTTAAGATCAAAATCTAGAAACAAATTACAATTTAATCAGCATATTTAGCTTTATAGTGTAAGGTTCAAGCAGAGATTGGCTTGCACGACATACTAAATAGCACGTAGGTTCAAAACTAGTATTATTTTTCTCCTGTGCAAAACAGTGTTTGGGAAACATCTGATTATTTGTAGTTAGTAATGTGGTCTTCTGCAGTTTTCTACTGAGGTCCTCTCATCCAGTGTTGACGGTCCTTTCTAGTTTCATTGCATTGGACATTGGAAGGATCCCCTAGAGCAGTAACAGTGTGGTTTGTGGCTATATAATATATCAGCGACCACCTTTACCGTTACTGTTGTTGAGAGAAAAGGACAGGCCACCTACAGGTTTAAAATAGTACATCTGTGTGTGAGGTGTCTTCTGGTGGGAGGTTTCTTTTAAGTAATAATGTATATGCATTTATGATTCATTTGGAGAAAAAAAGGACACCTACCTTGTTTTGTAGTGTGGGATTGAGATGTGTATTCAGTAATTGTGGGCTTATTATAAACGGGAACAAGTGCCAAATGCCATACCAGGTTTAGGTTAGATTGTGTAAAAGTTTCTTTGTAAGCTCAGAACTGTTTCTCATTTTTAATTTAACCCTTCGCCTTCTTCAGTAATTTCTGAAGTTACCAGAGAGCTACTTGTTATTACAAACTACTGTAAATAAAAGTGAGTACCGGTACAGCTTCATGTTTTCAGTGCCACAGCAAATAGAAAGCCGAGACCACCTATGGTACAGTTGTTTGTCATGGTAAAAATGGCAACTGTGCATAGTTATATTAAAATATTTGTTTAAACATTTTGTTGATTACTCATTGCACAGCAATTTAGCAGTGTTGCGGATTCTTAACATTAGGTCTTCGGAAGACAGAAAATGAAAAGAACTCTTGGAACAGAGTTGAAGATGTTTTTGGATGCTTTTAAGCTGTTCTTCTTTTCTAATTTCTTACAAAGAGGCTACATATTGTATCTGTTGGTGCTGCATCTGTGATAATGGTATTTAATCACAGATTGATTTTTTTTTTTTTTTGCAAAGTGTTTTATAATATGCAGCCATATATTGATATTTGTACACAGTGGTAATATGTGGGACCCCTGCATTAAATCTATATTCCACATGAGAACACGTTATTTTTACTCTCATCCTCTGAAGGCAATCTTTTCTGTTAAAACATTTAATAAGAATTATTTTGGGCAGTTTGTTTTTATAGAACACAATTTAAAGGTAGTTTCATACAGCTCCTGTAATCTGCCCAATAATGTGCTTCTATGCTTGGATGGCAAGTCAATGCAAGGTTTGAACAGAAGAATCAAGCAATCACCTTAAGCTACAACAACATATCGAAAAGGATTTAGTAAACAAAATTATCCTTCAGTGTTGTATATTGTTCTCCAGTAGTCATTTTTAACTCTTGTTATATGCTGCACTAGAGGTATGAAAAATCTTTCTACATTGTTATGAACTGACTCCCGGAATTCTCTCAGTTGTACTGTACCAAATTCAATTAGATCTATAGAAATAGCTATTGCAGCTTTTGAAATTTGTAATAGCTTAAATATTTGTGTGATGTTTACTTGAATTATATTAATAGATCCTTAAGTGATTTAAGTGATATGTCTTTCATGACTGTGCCTGTTGCAGGGTGCAAACCCGGGCTTAAGCAGCATGCAGATACCATTTCTTACCTCATAGGTGTAAGTAAATTACAAGGTACCTCATTGAGCCAAAGAAACAACTAGCGCCTGCTAATCAGTGCCTAACAGTGCAGGAAGTAAATAACCTTTCAACTCTGTTGCCTCTAGCATAGAAAAACAATAAGCTATTTTTTCTTTCGAAACAGAAAAGTTTTTTTTTTAAATATTTTCCTTTTAGTCTGGTCTGCATGGACACCTAATCTATTACGTATAGTTAAAATGGGATTTAAATAATTAAAGATTAACCAATCTTTAGCTTTAATAATTAATTTAGTGTTAATCAATTACACATATATGCCTAATGTTAAATTAATAAACACTAAAAACCTCACATCAGTGTAAAATGTATGTGTGAATTTCTGGCACAACTTATTTAAATGTAAAATTAAAACTACAATTCTATATAGTGTGGGACTCATGTATGTTATCAGTTGTTCACATGATCTAATTAATTGATTTAAAAAATAATACGGATACAAGCCTCAAGTAGTTACAAGCAGAAACCTGAACTTAGAAAGCTTTGCTGTTTTGATATAAAAAGACTTGATAAATGTGTGCCGTCTAATTACCATAGTGAGTAATTACCAGTGGAAAGAGAATTGATGTCAGCCTGACATCACCGATTCCCTGAAAGTGACTACCAGTCCAGTTTATTTGAAACCCACAATCAACTATGGCCTTTGATCTTTAAAATATGGGGACATCCATCTAACCTTCCCCCACCCACAGGGCTTGTTTTGTAGGGGGAAATAATGAAAGGGTTTGGTGTAAGAGTTGGCTAACTTTTTAATTATTATTATTGTTTGGTATGCATTACCTATGCTCCTAGTGGGCTCTGCTTTTATAGTCCTGTTTATTAATTTAAATTGATGCTGGGTTTTTCATTTATAAATCTTACACTGTACTTACATGTCACAGCACCAAAACAATCTACCACTTATGATTTACAATAAATTATAAAACGGATTGTTAGAGTGCAGCATGTTGATTGGTCCATCAGGGTTCCAAGCCATTACAATATCCAGTACAATGTCATGATTAGGAACTACATAGGAACAATGGCAAATCACTGCACCTGTGCGAACCACGTATCACTGCGCCACCAAAATCAAAGAAAACACCTGTCAAAATACCTGCTGTCATGGAAGATACTGAAGACACCAAGGTGTCTTGTCATATCTTCCAGTTTATATTAATTTGCACTACGAACCAGTTTGCTATTTTAAACAAGACACTGTTTTGGTATTTTATTTGTGTACATACCAGTCATTTTCTGTAACTTCGCCTTTGATCCAGTTGTCAGATATTCAGTTTTATTTTCCTCCTTTTAGTTGGTATCAGCCATTGTTTTGTGAAACTGACTAGATTAATTTTTAACTGTGGATTGTAGAATATGCAGGAAGGCAGGCACCTCACAGATATACAACTAAGCAAGTTTTTTTTTTAATAGTTATTTAAAGTCAGGTAAATGAATTGAAACACATCTAAGCAAGGTTTTTATAGTTAAAGTTTTTATTTTTTTAAAAAAAAGCTTTTACTGAAACAACAAAAAAATGTTTTAATGTTTTAATTGAATATTATTTTTAGTTCATCAGGACTGTTTTCTGTTGTGGAAGGTTATACCTCAATGTTAATACATCTTTAGAAACTATATAGATTTCTCCTTTCTTTTTTATCAAACATTTATAAATCTGTTTTATAAAAGCAGTATGGCACTCATTTGTGTCTCGTGCCTATATATATATATATATATATATATATATATATATATATATATATATATATATATATATATATATATATATAAAAAAGACGTTTGTTATCTTATATGACGAATGCTTCTAAAATCTCAAGATGACAAAAAAAAAATCACAAAGAACTTGAAACAGAGTAAATTCATCCTACAGACTACCATACTGTGTAGCCATAGTACTATAGGAAAATATAGAACGACATAAGAGAAATACAGTATATTACAATTGGAATGTTACAATTAAAAGAGGACAGTTAGTAGCACAGCATCTTTAAAACGTAATGAAGGAGCAGACCCTTTGTATAGTGTGGGAAACCAAAATATTTACTGTTGGCGTCCCACTGGGTTACTAGTCTCTGTTGTGCATCCTAATTATGAGACTGAAAATTAAAATAGCCCAAATCAAACACAAAAAAGAGGCGAAAAGGATGCTCTATGTCTTGAATCGGTCCTACTGTGAATTTGCTAATTAACAATCATGCTATGCATATGTTTTTCTCTGGACATATTGTATTGGGATGAAATTTTAAATTTGCTCTGAAAAGCTTGTAAAGCAACATGTTTTCAGGTAATAGGGCTCAGTTCAATAAACAGCAGATTTCAAAAAGAATGATCTTTTTTTCCATTAACAGTCTCTCTCCTGGGTGTTACAGGTGATTTATAAACTTGCTTGAATGGTGTTGACGTTTATTGCACACACAGTACATTTCAGTGATGTTACTTAAAATTAAGTTACAGTAGTTTGTGACTGGAAAAATTGAAAATGAAGTTGCTTGAAATAAGCTTTTGATTTTTGATTTGTTATTTTTGGAGAAATCAATCAAGAAAGTACTGCATGCAAACTGAATCAAATTCCTTATATTCAGAATTTATTGATAATAGGTGTGGCTTGAACAAATGGGTCTTCAAGAAAATGGTGTACAGTAACATAGCTTAAAGCTGGTGTATATATTCTTACTTTGTTAAATAAAAATACACCACTATTATTGAAACAGAAAAGAAAGGATGGTTTAGTTGTATTACTGATAGATGTTAACCAAAGTGGTATCATCCCATTTTCTGTCCGGGACTTTCCAGTTTGATAATAACAAGAGTCTTACAAAACAAGTTTATCTGCATGTACCCTCGTTGTGTACCCACAATACTATTATTATGAACTCGTCTACCTAAGAGTTTTTCTCTGGAAACAGACCCAAGTCTAAGTGAGCTGTCTAGTGCATTGCATCATACAAGTAATACATGAAGGTATACAAGTGGCGTACCACGCTTGATACAGCTTGACTGATGGAAACTTAAGAGATGCTAGGGTTGTACATAGAATTCAGGCTAAGGTCCCCATAAATGTAACTGCTGTGCAATGTTTTGAAAGTAGTGTAGGCTTAAATTAAAAATCTCTTTTTCATAAAACAATATCAATGAAGAACTTGACACTAATGTTTTTTTTTTTCACCTGTGTGTGATACAAATATAGTAATGTCAATTTGTTAATATCAGTTTACTGTGAAACTGAGGTAATAAAAGCAGGTTATCGTTGATGCTTGTGAAGTACAGCCCCCCCCCCCCCCCCCTCCTTTCCCACCAATTTCATTTTCTATATTTCTGAAAGAACAATCCAATTACAAGAAAGCAGCTGTTTTTTCAGAAAGTGTTAAATACACATTGGTGGTAACTGTTACTGGTGGGCAGTACAGAAAGTGTGAGCAGCCTACCATTTTATGATCTTCTTTATCTGAAACCAGAATTACTCACTGCGGGCCTTCCTTAATAAAACTCCACAATCTCCATGCCTGCCTTGCATCCCTTTTGCGGCACAATTATTTTCTCATTTTGTGGAACACAGCTCTTTTGTAATATTAATATTTATCAGTAGGCCATCTCAACTCGATACATCTGTGCAGTAGAAATTGATTTTCTCTAAATGTGTTTTAGATTTCATTCACCTTGTGTTTTTTTTTTTTTTTCAATGGTGCATTTGCATAGAACTAATCTTTGTGGAAGTAAATTTAGAAGGGCATCCAACTTGTTTGGAATAGTACTCGGAGGACATTTTTACATGTCATCTTTAACTGTATACTGCTGAGGGAGGGGAAGTTCCCTTTCAGTTCGAAGATGATCACCAACGACGTTATGTATGGGATGTGCCTACCCATTGGGTAGGTATTGCTAAGCTCTTTATATCAGAGCTGCCGGTAGGCCCCTTCCTGGGGTGACACACCTCGGTCCCGCCCACCGAGGGATTAAAACCGTCATCCTGAGGAAGCCATTTCTCTTTTTCCTTCTCAAGATGGTACGTAAGACCTCTATGTCTAGCTGAGCATGTTGATAGAAAGAGCTTCTGAGTGAAGATGTATTTCCCGCGCTTTCCTGGAATCACCGACTCTCCAATTTGAGTCTCTTCTATCTTTCAGCAGCCTCCTCGCTTGCGTTGTAGGCTGCTCTGTTTTTTACCGTCTGGCAGCTGAAGTGGGCCTTGTTGTTTGGCTGCCGCTGCGTGTCCCCTGTCTCTGTGCTAGACCGCAAAGCACTGTTTCAAGGTCGTGCTGTGGATTAGCTGCAGCGAGGTTGTTACTACAGCCACCCAGCCGGGTATTCCTCCACTGGGCTCCGTTTCTTCATCCCGCTGTACAGTAGACATCCCCGGCTGTGTAGGCCGCCCACCGCGGTGAGTCAGGCCTTGTAAACAAACAACAGTGTGTTCTTCCCATCTTTTTCTACCGTGTTTTTGCTGTCTGCCTTCAACTCGTCCGCCACGGCTTCGGCCCTTGTGTCTCCCTGGTGTATGCTACGTGCTGACCAGGTGTGTGACCACGAGGTTAGGGTAGGCACTGTTGCATAGTTGCCCCCTGGTGCTTCGGTACCTTGGTGCACACATAGCCCTTGGTACTTCGGCATCTCACTGCGCACGGTGCTCATTGCACACGGCACACGGTGCCCAGCGGTACGCACGGTGCACAGCGCTAGTGCACGAACACACGGTGCTGCATGGTACACGGTGCACGTAGTGCTCATGGTACTCAGTGCGCTTGGTACGCACGGTGCACACGGTGTTCGGTGCCCTCCGCTACAGCGCTAGTGCATGAATGCATGGCGCAGCATGATACAATCGGTGCTTGAGCACATGTTGCAACCAGTGCAAGTGGTGTTCGGTACACAGCAGAATGCTAGGGCACACTCCACTAGGTCGTTGTACACCTACAAGTGGAAGTATTTTCAAGCTTGGTGTCTGGCTAGAAGCCATGACCCAATCTCTTGCCCTATGCCAGTTATCTTACAGTTTCTGCAAGAACTGCTTGATGCTGGTAGGTCACCTTCCACCTTGAAGGTGTATTTAGCGGCCATTTCTGCATGCCATGCCTTTGTATATTTGGTATCTCCGGGTGCACATTTTTTGACTGTATGGGTTAGATGGAAAAATAGAAATGGCTTCCTTAGGATGATGGTTTTAATCCCTCAGTGGGCGGGACCAAGTGCGTCACCCCAGGAAGGGGCCTACCGGCAGCTCTGATATAAAGAGCTCAGCAATACATACCCAATGGGCAGGCATATCCCATAGATAATGTTGTTGGTGGTCGTCTTCTCTTTCAAGGAACCAGAGTTACGGTTGTAACCTAACGTTGTCTTAAAGCTGCAGCGCTTTTGTTTTCTTTATTTCCAACTAACTTATTTTTCTTCCTTGTTTTGTTTTTATTTTCTTTAGTTAATTAACTTTTAACACTTTCCTCTCTTTGTTGCACGAGAGTAGAATATCCCGTGTATGAGGTTTTTTTTTGTTTTTTTTTGTTTTGTTTTTCTTTATATATTTACTTATTTTCATATTTTCGTTCTCCACTACCTAATA
Source organism: Acipenser ruthenus (assembly GCF_902713425.1). Taxonomy (NCBI): domain Eukaryota; kingdom Metazoa; phylum Chordata; class Actinopteri; order Acipenseriformes; family Acipenseridae; genus Acipenser; species Acipenser ruthenus. The sequence continues at coordinate 23,613,552 of NC_081208.1, forward strand.
AACTTCCAGTGAACAACAGCAACAATTCTGGTTAAGGCCCAAACTTACCAAACTCTAGACAGTGAAAAGTTTTTTACTTATTTGAAATCCACAGCAATTAAACTTTACTAGTAGAAGCACCAACGGATGAACAACTGCAGGGCACTGTAACAGGAATCTATGAAGATTAGTAAATAAACTGGCTAAAATAGACACCATTCATTGCAAGCAGGGTTTTGTCGGAAGAAAAAGTAAAACTGCAGAATACAGCCTTTTCACAGTTACACACGACACATCTTGATAGATGGCATCCTTTGTTTTATTGTATTTGTTTCATAGCAGCAGTGCTAACAGGCCAAATGACTGTTTAATACTCATATATATGTACAGTACTATATAAGCTCAGACATTAACATACTGGGCAATTACTTTAAAGAGTAATTACTTCAAATTACATTTCCATAGTTGTAAATCACAGGCAAGTTCACTGTCTATTTATCTCCATCTCCAACTAGGGCAGTTAATTAGAGTTTTAAAATGTGCATTATTATTACTGTCAATATGCAGTACCTGCTCTCCAGAGGGCACAAAATGTGTGTGTGTCTATATATATATATATATATATATATATATATATATATATATATATATATATATATATATATTAGCTCAAAGAGCCAGCTGCCCAACGTTTCGATATGTTGTACATATCTTTCTCAAGGGAGCATGTGTTTGAATCAAAACATTGGAGGTATTTATAGGTTTTTGACAGCATGACAACTACTTGTTATTGTTTATATTCAAATCCATGATTTATTCTTACGTGATGTAATGGTGTTCTATATATTGTGACATCAAATATATATGAGTGATTGCAATGGGAACTAGCATGACTATAAACATAAGCAAGTGTAGTGATAAAAACTTACCATAATCTGTTACTATTTGATTTTGCTTATTTGCTCTGGGAAGCAGTTACACTAATAACAGCATTTCCTGATTTAATATAAACTGCGCCACCCCTCCACCGCTCTGGATGAAAATGAAGGGTCATTGTCCTTCTCCTCCAAAGTATTGCCCCCGGCATTTAGTTCATGTTCATGAGGCGGCAATGAAAGGACAGGGACAGTTCATGAAGGTTATTTTACTCAGTATGAAATGTAAGAAAACAACATTGTGCAGCTGCTTTCCACAGAACCATGCACAGCACAGTCCTTTGATGATGTCGCTGTCACATGATCTACAAGTGTTTGACCTCCATGTAAAAACGTTTCTTGTCTACTAGAAGCATTAGGTTGTTTGTATTTTGTCACATAATATATCATCTGTTCTACCCAGTGTCCTATATTTAACTTTTAATGCAACCAGTTTGGTGGTCTACTTTTTTTTTATTCTTCCAGTTTTGTCGAGTTAACCAGTATTATTTATTCAGCTTCTTCTTTTTCTTGAAACACCTTTATCATATGTCAAATTTAATGTAAAAAAAAAAAAAAAAAAACTGACCGAATGTTACAGAACAGAATTGAAACTTGAATATATATATATATATATATATATATATATATATATATATATATATATATATATATATATAAATAAATAAACATCAGTAGTAAGTTTTAAACTCCTTTCCTGCAACTAATAACTTTCTGTTTGGTTATAGATGTAATTGTGATTAGATAGATTTGCTCTTGAATGTTCAATACAGATATTATTTTGCAGTCAAAGGAACATACTGCTGTCTTACTGCAATGAAGTGTGTTGTGGTACAGTTTTTATTTTGTTGTAACTTATGTTCAGTACTGTACTACTTTATTCTATAGGTTCCATATTTGCAAAGTTGCAATATCCAAAATTCGGCAGTATTAGAACTTTTCTGTAAGGCTGAAATCACCAGATTGTTTCTAACATCAGCTTGCTTTACAGTGATGTGAGTTTGAGTGCCATCTGGACTTCGTCGATTCACAAGCAGAAGATTCTTAATCATTCTATCTGTGAAACAGTCACAACCAATCCAGCTCCTGCACACTCATCTGACCTACATCTTTATTGTGCTCATGCCTTCTTGTGAAATTCCAGTAAAGTGTTTGGTAAATGAGGCGTTTAGTACACTACGAAGGTGAAAAAAAAGAGCCACATAAAAATACAAAAAAATAAGTGATCACAGTTTTAAGACCACTGAATTGCAGATGACACACTCCATCAAGTGGTATAGGAATATACATATACAGATCAGCAGATTGATGTACAAAAATAGGCTTGTGTTTATAATACAGTATTTGCTGTACATGCACACAGAAATAATATTTTGTAACAGTATATGACAGCTTTGATTTACAATACATAGGTCCTTCAGACAGCACAAACATATCATATTTCATTATTTAGCGACTTATGTCCTTAAAGTATGTATAGATGTGTATTTAGAAACGTAATATGATTTATAAATTCCAACTGATGGTCAGTGTTCATTATTCAGATTTGGCGTTTTCTGTGTTGATAACAACATTCACACACTTGGTGGGGCTGTGTGCTATAGCAAACATCTTATTTAATATGTGGCAGTATGTAGTGACAAATCTAATTAGCTTTACTGTCGACTGAGCACTTTGTTGAGGTGGCTGAAGAAAATGCAGTTTTTACTGTATTAATTTTGCTGATCCTTAATTCTAAATATAAAAAAAAAAAAAAAAAAAAAATCCAGATTTGTAAAAAACTACTCTTTTGCTACTAAAGTAACATTCTTAGTGAGCTGACTACATTGTGCTTCCATCAGACATCCAGCCCCATGTGTGTTTTTTCTTTTGGAACACAGTTTGCTCTTTTATCACCTTAAAACCAGCTTGTATCTTATTTCCCCGTCGCAGTAACCGAATCATTCAAAACTACCCTCTCGAAGGACAATAACTCTAATAGCTTCTGTGAGTTTCCTATTTTTGGCTGGTTCCTGTATAAACAGAGTAATCTAATGGCTTGCTGAACTTGTCTTTTCTTGGCACAATTTCAGAAAATCACATTTCTAGTGCGTGAGGAAAGCATGCCAAGAAAAATACAAGCACTTTTTAAACAGTGGATGCCACGCAAAAAATTAGGGATCATTGTTACAAAAGTGTATGCCAAGTAAATACAACCCCACCCAAGGGTCTGCTGTGGTGTGCTGCAAGACTTAGGTGAATAGTGAGGAAACCAAGACGCTGAAACGTGTGTGTGGTGGCCGAATAATCGGTCGTCTTCTGAAATAAGTGGAAATACAGTCTATTAATTGTATAGTATTGCTCTAATGAGAATGTAAGGAACAGTGTGGTGTGATACATTGCTGTTTACGAATTCTGAATTTCTGACCCTGTCGGGTGCGAATTCAGTTAGAAACTCTATTGGCTTTTTGAATAGTGGATAAAAGGTACAAGAAGTAATCATTTTTAGAGCATTGTTTTTTACACTTGTAAGCACATTAGCATGCATTAAGACAATTCCCTAAAGAAAGCTGGTAAAAGAGAATGAGAACCAGGTAATGAAACATGTTCCAAAAAGAAATTGTGGTAGATACATTCTACATTCTGAACAGAATTCTACAAAAGAATGTAATTCACAAGTAGGACTTTGTCCTCCTATGAAACGGTCTTCCTCAACTTCCACCCAATCAATGAGAACCCTTGGTGGTTGCTGAGTTACAGTTAATCATAACAGCTCTTTTTCATAGTGCATAAGATGCTTGCTTGTAGTAAGTTTTTTTTTGCAATGATCACTTATTAGATAAATAGTGTACCTAAAACCCTTGAATCAGTTGTCCTATACATATGTGTCCTTAAATTAAATATATTAGATAGGTTGGTTCACCTTTGCATTTAGAGTGATTTCATTTGATACACCTGTGAGCCTTTAGGTGCACTTTTAAATGTTATTATTATTTTTGTTCATTTAGCAGACGCCTTTATCCAAGGCGACTTACAGAGACTCGGGTGTGTGGACTATGCATCAGCTGCAGAGTCACTTACAATTACATCTTACCCGAAAGACGGAGCACAAGGAGGTTAAGTGACTTGCTCAGGGTCACACAATGAGTCAGTGGCTGAGCCGGGATTTGAACCGGAGACCTTCTAGCAGTGCATGTGCACTTGAATACTATATACTAGGATTATAAAGCTTCCCCTTTAACAATTTTGTCCCTTCCTCTTAGTGGTGCTTAGTAATGTGTCCCCATGCCTGTCAGCTAAAGGGGCTGCACTGGCGATATAATACCCAGCTGCTCTTTACAGCCCTGTTGAAGTGGTGCCTGACTTTTCCAAATGGCAATGATAATTGCCATTGACTGTAATAGAATATGAACATTACGGCCACTTGACTTTTCGTTAATGGTTGTGACTTTTTGTCTGTGCCTCAAAGAGAAGGTGTCTGATGGTCAGGGTGCAAATGCGGGCTACCCTACACCATTTTATTTATCAGAAAACTGCACTGTTCCCTCTCCAAGAAGACTTTGAGGCAGTTATCTGAATGCTTTTAAATGTCATCTTATACCATTTTCAAATTCTTATTTCTATTAACGTTGATGAAATATGAGTCATGGTGTACCTTTGTGCTAGCATGACAAATATTTAATTGCTGGGTTAAGTGGCAAAGCTACTGTATAAAATAATACAAAGCAATATAATTTAATGCTGCATGCTTATAATGTTATACAAGCACTGAAATTACACAGCAGGTGATTTAAAAGAATAGGATAAAGACAGGTGACAGGCCTGCCTGTAAGTTGCCCAGGGCTGTGTGGTCCTCCGATGCTGTAGCTCTGAGGTGGCTGCATGGTGGACCTGCAGAGTGAAAAGAAGCGGACGGCTGACGTCTCGAGTCAGTGTGGGGGTGGCAGCGGTGAGCCGGGTTGAAATAAAAAATAAAAAATTGGGCTTTCCAAATTGAGGAGATAACGTGAAAAAATAATTGCTGATTCCAAATAAAAATAAGGTTCTGTTTTTTTTGTAATTTTTCTATGAATGTCAAAAAAAAATTGAATATTCTAACCTTTACTCTTCATTATGTTCTTTGATTCTGCCATAAAAGTGCATAAATTATATCCTTTGAAGTTCTTCTAATAATCCTGACAACATATTACCTTTAATCTTGTGAACCTTGAAATATTAAATATTTAGTCATACTCTACAAAGTGTACTTGTTGTGATTTTTTTTTTTCTTTTCAAATAGTTAACCCTGTTATTAGTAGATCGATATCTGCTTCAAATGTTATATTTACAGTGCAGATATCTCTCTGCGTGCTTCCATTGCTCTTTCATTATTTCGGATACTTTTTCAAATCAGCAGCCTCATTAGGTTAGTTACATAAAATAAATAAATAAATAAAGGGATGCTTCTATCATCTAGAATCTCATATTTATGTATGTTCTGTATTATTCTCTATTGTTTTTCTGCTTAGATTGGTGGAGCAACCTCTACAGACTCCCTGAAGCCCCCAGAAATAGATAGATATAGAGAGAGAGGGAGGGAGGATATTTACCTTTTTAACGTTTAACCATTTACCTACAATTGTTCTTCAACTAAATACATTTAGTAAATTACACCTTGTGTATTTATTGAATTTATTGATATCTACTATGCTTGTGTCATCTTTTTGGTTAAGAAATAATGACGCCTTTTGAGAAACCTGTAGTGATTTTGGATATCTCCCAGCAGCCTTTGTAAGAGAATATGCATGTAGTGGTTATGGTATAAAGGGTAGAATTGAATTAAGAAACCCAGGAACCTGAAAAAACAAGGTTACTAAAAACTGTGATATTTATTTTATCCTCTTTTCACAATGGTGTGTATTTGTAAAATAAATATAGTGTCTCATAAAACAAATATTTCAATAAATGGCCACAGTTTATGAAACTGGAGAGGTTCAGAGCAAAATGTATGAAATCAACTTCCTGTCTGGAAGAATATATACTGGTAAATTTGTATTTGATTTGAAATTATATACCTAGATGGTTACCCAGAATAAAAGCCTTGTGATGCAAAATCCCTCCATGTGGATTGTTTTTGTAAAGCAGCAATTTTGTTTTCTGTATTATTGTTCCTCGGTGGGGGTAGATAATTTATCAAAGAAAGAGAGGAAGGGTAAAGGAAAGAAAGAAAATTTAAATCCCCCAGTGTATTTAGTCAATTATTTCACAAAGCCAAACAATTCAAGTGGGTCATATTTCTATTTTTTTTTTATAATGCAGACAGATAAAATATACACTGGCTCTTAATGAAACCTACTCTAACCCATGAAGAGGAATAATTTAGACTTCCAGTTAATTTGAGTATCGAACCAAAATCGCACAGCTGCTTCACGCTGCTTTGCTGGAAAGCAAAATTAATTTCAGTGACCAAGTCGAATGGAGTGCTGCTCTGTCAGGTAATTAGTCATCAGTCTTTAGCTACTCAGAGCCTATCACTATGTTAATCCATACATAGACTCACAGCTTTTTGCCCAAGTCACTCGAAATATTGCACAAACCCTAAGGAGGGGTGATGGAGATTTTGCTATTTCCGTTTTCTGTTCCTAAGAACTAGCTCAAAGGAATACGAATCACTTGTAGGTTAAACACCATAGCAATATTAATAATAATAACAACAATATTAAGTATTATTATTGTTCAGTGCAAGAAAGGCATTACTGTACACCACACACTCTCACTCCACATCATTTGCACCCTCAGTTTTTGATCGGGAACAGTACTCCAGTTCAATCCTCTGAATCCTTTACACTATTTAAGCTACAGTCTTACTGAATTTTGACTACAGTTGTCAACAGGTAATTTGCAACAAAAATAAAATAATATTGCAAATCAGTATACAAACTGCACAGTTAATTTTCAGGCACAATTCTGTATTTCCTCTTCAGATTACCTTAAGGGCAAAAAAAAAAATGAAAAACAGATTGCTGCACCTGGAACACGACTGAGTATTATACCATTAGCTTTTGGCAGGTTCATTATTATTCAGAAATGCAGATGCCATACAGGCTGCAGGTGGTGTATCATTCAAACATAGGCATCGCTGGAAAGGCATTAGACCCCAGATCTAGTTAGAAGAAATGGCTGAACTGGCAGTCGGCTGTGTTTTAGACATTCGTGCGTCTCTAGTTGTGCTCGAAGCTTCCTGCCAACTTTATACCACGTGAAAGGAAAATGAAGACGGGCCATATGTTTTTGATTAAAATAAATATTACAATAATCTTTATTAATCACTGGCCTTCCCTTATTAACAATTGATGTACGTACATTTATTTTAACTACAAGCGAGTGGGAGTACCTGGATGGTGATAATTGGTGCTCGCAATGCTCCATTCATTTCTATCAACAGGACCCTAGCTGAGAAACTTCTGAATTATTAAACATTTCCTACCACCGTGGCTCCTGAAATAGAATATTATAACACATGATAGTGTGAACAGTTAGCAGAGTGAGTGAAAGTAAACAGACCCACAGTGTGAATTCCAAAATGACATGTTATTAAGACTGGCCCCTGTTTAAATTAAATAAACTATTAAATTAGCTTTTGAGCTGCCATAGCTAATTTGGAAATCCAGAAACATTTCCATGATAACACATTTTTCAAATAGGAATATGCAATAAACTTTTACATCAGTGCATGCAAATAAAATCTATCTATCTATCTATCTATCTATCTATCTATCTATCTATCTATCATATAACTGGCACTAAATATTCGCAAGGTGTCTCACCTGGTAGTTTATTCAGTGTTCTCTATACTGAAGCCCTTGCAGCATATAATTACATATAATTACATGTGGTAGAATACAAAGCATCAATAAATTAGCTGTGAAAATGACACTGAAGTTTATAAAGGGCAGGGTACAGGTTTTCAACAGCCAGTAGCTTGATAATTGAACCAACTTTGGTAAAGTTAAAGAAGGGTGCTGGGTGTTTTGATCTGCCAAAGGACATTCACTAATTTCCAGAGGAAGTTACCCCTCTTCATTGTATTTCATTATTGTGCTTGCCCTTTTCAGTTTAAATAATACACCTTTGATCATTTTGGTCTGCTAACGTTAATCTATACATAACTGACTTGGACCAGTCAGACCTCATTGAAAATAATAGGTGAGATCAGCACCCGGGTTAAAAATAAGCACACCAGGGTTTTTTTTTTTTTTTACACCTCATTAGAAAGTCTTTCTGTAGCCACACTAATTTATAATGTTGCATATCCCAGTTCCCGGGTGGGGCATTTCTTTTTTCCTTTCAATACTACATTGATTTCCTGTATGGCTTCATCTGCCCAATACAGAGTGGGGCTTACTGTTACTGTATTTGACTGAACTTAGACTCCCCTTATCAAACATTCATGATACCAGCGCTGTAGCTAGAGGATCTGTCAGTAGGCATTGCCTTTTACTTAGTAAAGCAAGTTGCAGTTTAGTTGTAGGTCATACCCTAGAGGGAAATGCATTTTCTTTTTATACTTGTACTCCTTTCTTCAAGCCTCCCAAAAAAAAAAAAAAAAAAACACCTTGCCCAGCTGGAACATTAAAAAGATAGATTTTCAGTTTTTTGCCTGATTTTGTCTTTTTTTCAATATTCATAGTTTTATAGGTTATTATAGGAATAGCGTTTGCCAGCTCAAAACTGATTTTCGAAGTACATAGTGAAATATTGGGGATGTAATCGTTTCTAAAAAGAAAGATGTTAAAAAGTATAAATAGGTAACTCGCTCATAGCAAGGTCTTGCTGTATGTAGCATTGTAAATAAATCATGTTAAATCTCTGTGCAATGGGCATTTCCTGCAAAGAAAGATTAACAGTCAAAACAACATAAAGAAAATGAAATGCACAAGTCTGCAGATAAATGATTTGGTGTTTTTCTTGTTTTTTTCAGATGGGTTAAAATAAATATTTACTTATTAAAGCATTGCTGGAATTGACTGTGTCATGCATCAGCCTAATAGTCGCGGCCCTGGTTCAATACAGAGGACTTGGGGAAGGTTTTCTTAATGAAAGAACGGACGTTTTCTGTGCTCTGGCTACATTCATCAGACTATATAGTGTTCATTATATACTACAAAGGGCTGCCAATGTGAATTGATAGGCCCATCTATTAACTGTACATGGGAGTAGTGGATTATGGAAATAATATGTTTAGGGAAATAGGACCCCAATAATTTATCCATATGGAAAAGATCTATATCGGAGTACACTTTCCAAATGTGTTTGACAGCAGAGATATACAGAGAGAGTGAATGTGCTTTTTCTTTCGAACATCCAACAATGTTTTATAAGGAATCCATAGCCAAATACAGTTTCTACTGGAAGACTGCATTATATCACAGTTATTCCTGATAACTATGGGTTAAATTAGGTCTAACAATTAAAGTACTGTAGGGCAACTTGAAACCCTTTAATTTTGAGTCATTTTCCGCTGATGTCCCTGAGTATATGGGGCGCATCAGAAAATATTTTGCTGTTGGTTTTGGCTGGGGCCTGGTGGTAGGAAATCATTTGTCACTACCCTCCTGCCACCCCTAAAAAAACAGAACCGCAGAAGAGCTTGAAATATCTCGGAGATTGAACCAGAAATCCAAAATGGAAAGAAATTATAAAGTAGAACAGGACTATAATGACCTATAAGACTATTGGACCTTATTTCCATTGTCCAGTTTATTAATAGCAATCATCTGCTCCTTAATTCAATTTTAATCTGTAATCCTGTAAAACAGATCAAACCTTTTTGCTCAGATTATTTCAAATTTAGTAAACAAAGAGGGAATTGTTAGCTTCCTCCATTCCTGAACCCCATCCAACTTTGTACTCCCACGTTTCAAACATCCAGTGATGTTAAATGGAACATAGCCTTTTAACCCCCACTTGATGTTCTGCCCTGTCAAAGATCTTCCTTGGTTTGTCTTACAACAGTAGCCCTCACCGGACGCAGTTAATTTACCTTCAAATTGAATCAGTGATCACATTTTTTGTTAATAGGATCACAAGGGCCCAGCCTGGGGACTACATTTAGAAACCCAAATTCGCTGCACCTATGGCGCCTGTACTACAGTGTCTAAAGCTTAACAACTGTGTGCTTCAAAGCTGAGCTGCCCATCATCAGGTAGACAGAGGTCAACAGCCCCGCATCAACCCTTAGAACCAGCCCTGAAGACCAGATTCATTCAATTCTGCTTGCGATAATTATATAATTGAAAGCTTATTGTTGCATGCACTACTTCATGCTGATAGAATACAATCAAAAATAAATTAAGGACAAAACAATGAGGCTGAGTTATAGTCTGCGGCACATCAGAACATTCGCTGGTTCTGTTGATACAAAGAGATGTATTATTTTCTAGATCCCGCTCAGCCCTTTGTGTGACGCAATGACACAAGCACTCCGGAACAAAGGATATGTTTAATCAGCAGTTCGACTTGGTGCCATAAAGGCCCAGGCATATACAGCAAGTTGAAAGCTAAGGCTTGTTATGAGGTTGCATTTTTTTAGGCCATTTTGTATTTGGAATCAAAATAACAAATCATAATTTAAATTGTTTCTTTTAAATTGTCCAAGTCGTTTTACTTCCTTGCTTTTTTGGGGATATCCCATGATGGTCCCTATGAATAAAATATTATATTATGTATAGCATTGTCAAAAATACCATATTGTCCCTATTTGACATTACTGTAGTATACTGGAATTTATGTAACTACATATTTTTATTCTGATGTTGCTGTTCTGTGATACTTCCATCCTTACGCAGCTTATCTTAATACAAAGATTGTGTATTGTGATACTTAACCAGAAACCTCTATGCAACTACTTGTACTCTAAATGAGATATATTGCCAGCATGAATTAAATAGGGTCATACTAATGGAATAGATTCATAAATCTTATCTTATTCACTGCTGTGTGTAGATTCCACATGTGCAGTTCTTTCAGGTAGTATATTACTGTTTCTCTTCCTAGGTCATTTCACCTTAGCTATACTACTTCACTATTTTTGTCAGGGTAAAATGAGCTGATAACTATATATATATATATAGTACACTACTTGCAATACTATAATTCCATCTCAGAGTTCTGCTGATGTGATAAACTACAAGAGCAAAGCTTGAGTGGTTTATAATTGTCGTTATAAGACCACGATAACATTACATCCCTATTAGTTGTATAGGTGTATTTAATTTGTTAAAACAGAATGTAACTAATTGCAAAACTAAACTTGTTCTTAGTTTTATAGGTTATTATATTTCATAGTTGTATTGTCTGGATAAAATTACTCAATTGTCAAATCCCTGTGTAACAATACTTAAGTTATTTTATTTAATACCAAAGCTAATATTTTATTTTATGGCCTTTATATTTCATAGTAATAGGTTTGCCTATAAGAGCTCTACATTTGCCATATCATGTGCTGTACATATTTAATAACTTTTATCCAGAAGGGCTTAAGCCAAAAGTCACTGAAGCTAAGGAATTTGTGAATGTATGGTGTGTGCAGACAATTTAATATTTTACATCAATGTAAGATACCCTAGATTCAACATTTAGCCATCTGGTTGCACTAAGTGTGCCAGGTTAACAAAGAAACTGTGACAGCGTGTAACCACACAGTGGCACTGTTTGCTATGCAAAGGTAGTAAATATTATTGAAGTAGAAGTGTTTTTTTTTGTTATTGTTCAGACGTTAACCACCATGCCAATTTTCAGCTGCTTTGGGGATGTGATTAAACCCAAAGTCAGAGAGATGAGAAGAATAAGCCTGCCCTTGATCTGAGGCAAGCCATCATTTTGGTTTATTGTAAGTCTGATCAGCCCTGTCTAGCACTGTAGCAGCAGACCTGAGAGCTGAATGTGTCCTTTAGGAACATCTCTCCATATTGACCTTCAGGTTAGCCTGTTTCCTCTGGAGCCCTCTAAGCATGAACTAGTGCTTTTCTCAGGTCATTCTCCCATCAGAAACCCCCCCTCCCCCCCCCCCCCCTCTTCCATTGATGGATTTCAGAGCTTCTTAAATTTCAAAGTCCTGATGCATTTCAACAGTGTCTAAGACTCTTGCTGCCTGCACGCGTACAGTATAGATCGGACAAGGTCACCGCAGGAAGAAGAAGAAAAAAAAAAAAAAAGGTTCAGGCCCGAGTTTATCAAGATGTATTGCTTTACTTTTTTTTTATCCATCACAAAAGACGATAATTCTATTTTAGTGGGAATCATTGAACTCGGATCAAGTCCGATGGCTGTTATCATTGGGAACTCAAAAGCTGTCATTGCATAATTGGTACAAATGGCAGGCATTAAAAAAGAGGCATTTGAGGCCTTTTTTCAAGATCGTTTGCTGCTTTTTTTCCAGGTGTTGAAATCTAGCCATGCATATCAACCTACAAGTTACTATAACAAAGCTAAACAAGAGAGAAACACTGCCAATCAGTCACTCCTAACTGTCACCTTGATACAGGCCGCTGTGGTATTAAACTCAAGTGCCTAAGATGTCAGTCTGGCACTTGTGTAGTGCTGTTGAACACAATTTTACTTTTCCTCGAGGAAAAAAAAGATCGAATTTAAAATTAGCTAGATAGATATTTTAAAAGTAATTTTTAAATTCTGCACAGCACAGGTACTGTAGATATAGTACACGTGGAACTGAATCCCTAAAAAAATCCATCAAATCAAAGTGAAATACAATACAGATTATACCTACAAATAAATACTTATTTCTTAGTTAGCAGTAATTTTGGAAACTTTGAAAATACTGTACTGTAAAGTGACATTGTCTGCACTCTGAGGTGTGAGGCTCTGTTTTTGTACAGGGCCTGGAACCTCTATTGATTTGTTTGTGTGTGTGTGTGTTTTTTTTTTTTTTGTCTTTTTACTTCATGGCAAGTGTGATGATTTTCCTGCAATATAGCTAAATATTTGCTTAAATTATCCAAATGATACAACATATATCTATGACTAATATGGGATTCAGATCCAGGATAACCACAGCAGTTTAGTAGTCAACATATGACAGAATTCAGTTACTTGCATGGAAGGAGGGTCAAAAGCCATTAGACCAGTACATGGACGTGCCTATTGTCACCGAAAATGACAATAAAATGTAGGTGTTGGATGTTGTATGTTGTTAAGTATCAAATGGCCTATGTGCTTTAGAGCAATAAGTGGTAGATAGCAACAGTAGAACATGGGAGTACGTTTGCAGTATGCACACCATTGTGGGAACAATTTGTTAGAACATGGTATGGCAGTGACTTTTATGATGCAAGGTTACCTTACGACCAATAGCTTCCCCATAGTCTATCGTGGCATTTGTGCACATACTTTCTGCCTCACATATACATGAAATGGTCAGGTGACTTTTGAATCGCCTGTGCATGGATTTTAAGCCTGTGATATGTGATGCATTAGAGAATAGTCAAAGAAGGCAAGGTACATAATATTAATATAACTGCAGGTGTGCAGCAAAAGTTAATACTGGTACAGTAGTATCAAACTGTTTTATGACACCATTGCCGGTATAATAGGGTGTAAGAGTTTATTTTCCTTTTCACTTTAACAATCGTTGTTATCTCATAAGCAAACATTAAACATCCACAAGGTTCCTGATTTTCAACTGTAATAGCTTATACTATTAAATAAATCAGGTAAAGGGGCCTTGGGGTGACTGCTTACTGAACACACGTTTTTAAATGTACTTGTGTTTGATAGCGTTTAGTGCTTTATTGTCAAGATACTCCATACTGTATCACATTAGACCAAGCTAAATGGATGTAGACAAACTGCTCTGTGATTGACCGAGCTAGCCAAGAGATTAATTAACATTTAATGTAAATCCAGTATTTCTCCTTTCCTTCCCTTCCCTAATTATTTCTGTTATTTCAATATCAGACTTGCTTTGATGTCCCAATTCTGTATTTAAATAGTGTAAGATTTCTATCATATCCTCCCACTGAGGTTTCTTCATGCAAAATACATGGAAAGTGTAGATATTACAAGGACTACTGGGAAATTGTTAAATTGGGTAATCCCTCTGAGGCACATGTGCAGCTTTCAGAGTATGTAGATTTATAATGTGTAAATGTACTTTGTAAGAGATCTGAAAATCACTCATAGCAAGACCTGCAGTCTCTAGACTATACCTGCCATCTGTTGAAGGGTATCACAGTGATCCAGGGCTTTAGTTCAGACTGGAGGAGATCAAACCACTAATAAGACGTTAAAAGTGCGAAGAGATAATCGCTAGTCATTAGATGCCAGCTAGCTGGTCGCCAAGGTTCTGATTTGTTTCAAGTAGGGTCCACTCCATTTTCTGTAGTAAAGTGGTTCATTTTTAAATTGTTTATTTCAATAAGTCAGAGAGCTTCTTTTTTTTACATAATTATGTAGTTTTCATTCCTGCCATTTGTGCTGTGCTAGCTGCATTGTGTAAGGGTAGAGGCCAGTAAATGATGTCACTGGTTTATGTGAGTGGGGGGGGGGGGGGGGGTCTTTGGTAGTCTAGGGATGTATTGTATTAAACATGTTTAAAAACACTTTTTTTAAGCAGGTCCTTAGGCCAGAGGTCAATCTGTGGTTCATGAGTGAATCTAAGGCAGTCCCTTAGTATCTATAGTGCTTACATATTGACCAAAACTTTTGAGACTAATCTTAATAGCAGATAGGACCACATAGATCCCATCTCATTGTTTAAGTAGTAATAGGTGTGTCCTGTCCAGTGTTGAAGGTTTATGGAGAGTCTAGAGCTTGTTCGTGCTTTCTCACGATTGTGGCTGAATAGCTGCACACAACGCTCACTCAGATTATAGGCCTACAAATTCAATGGTTCCTCAAATGCTCAATTTCACTTCTGTGTTTTAATAAATAAATAAATAATTGAATACAATCTGCCACTATTGGTAAAACAAGGTTCCAAGAAAAATACTTTACAATTCCTGACGGGATAATGCAGTTTCTATGTTTGGCCACAGTTTGGCATGTGTGAACTTCTATGTAAAAAATTGTGTCCCAAAAAAAATTACATTTGCTCACACCGGGTGATGCAGATACCCATACTGAAATAGCACATTGAAGTGAAGTTTAAATTCAAGTATTTTTTTTCTGACTATATCTCTGTTGCATGTTTATCACAGAGTGACAAAAATATTGCCATCTATACACGTGTATGTGTGTGTGTGTTGCACATATATAGGAACACTTTTTAATTTTTATTTCAGACAACTTATCATTGGGCCATTGGTCTTGTTTCAGGCTGCAGAACATGAAAAAAAAAAAGCTTTGGCTGATTCTGTTTTGAGTTATGAGTGTATGTATTACAGGGTATCAGTACTGTAGTGGCACATTGGTACAACTTTAAAAATTATACAGTGTAAAACCATCCTCATGTATTTTCATAAAGATGAAATATTGGTGTCTGCTCAGTTACAAGGTTTTATTAATGACATGCTGTCAGGAGCTGGATGCTCTGCATATTCGCATATTAAACAGCCGAGAACAGAAATGCTCCTTTTATTACTGTGAGGAATAAATCAGTTTAAAGCATCTCCTCATCATTTATACCCCTTTCAGCTAAGTCTTCTTTTATTTAAATGAATTGTCGAGCTGTTCCGTTCAGTCTTTGAATACCAGGCAGATTTAAGGAAAGTAATCCTTTGGTAAATTGATATACTGTTCTGTTATTAAATTTATTGATACACTGCCTGACTTTCTCTTTTCTTAAGATTGCGGAATAAAAAGTAAAGAATAGAAAACAAATCCTGATAAATGTATTATCTGCTAAGCAGTATATTCTAATAAGAGTAAAGCGAATTAACATATTTGTAACCCCAAGCTTAGTTTTTTTCTCTTTTTTAAATTTGATTATATTAAATTTATTTATTACTCTATACAGCGTTACTGTAGTTTGTAAGTGGCTTGATAGTTGCATTAATACCTGTCTGTCTGTTTTCTGTGTCCAATTATTTGCTTATCAAAGTAGTCTTTTTGGTGTCATCCAATATGGATTCTACATTTTTGATATTGATATTTGTTTATTTGAAATGCAATAACACCCCACTCAGTTCCAGTCACAATGGGCAAGACAACATTTAAATATTAAAGATGGCACAAATTACTGATGTTTCACAAGGGATGGTGTCAACTCTATGGGCCCTTCTGGAGAACAGACTTCACTACAAATTTCCATCTTAATCTTGCCTAAAGGGAATGTCTATCTGAATGATGTGTATCTACACTGTGTCCTTTCTCACCAAAATAACCCTGCAGATCTTCAGAAAGGCAACCATGTCTTTGTACAAAGGATGGAACATAATATCCTAAATGAGACAAGAAAAGGAAGTATAGTTCTTTTGGATTCACTAGACCTCTGTTTCCTGTCAAAAGCAGCAGATAGTTGTTGGTAGATCAGGAAGTAAAGTGGCTCCCATGCGTTAACAAAATGTTATTTATATAGTGATGGATACTCTTTGTTTAATCTGGCTGTCCACAATTGAGGATATTGTGGTGGCTAATCAATCTTTAACCCCTTTAATTCTGGTCTATCTCTGCCACCACTAAACATCTGTTTCTGACACTATTCAAAACTTGGAGCCATAGAACCCTGAAGCTTTGCAGATTGATGATACTTTATTGTCGTTGCTTTTTGCTTGGTTTGACTAATACATTAAAATAGTTTCCAATTTAGGGGATAAAATGACTCTAAACAATTCTATTGCTTGAGCCATATTCAGAATACTGTGCCATTTCTTAGAAATAGCAAGCTTAGGGACGAACACCTTGAGGCCTGGGTTCAAATTCACCGATCAAGATCACAATATTCAGAAATAAAAAAAAAATAAGTAAGTGCAGATATGAGCTGCTTGGTAGAGAGTTTCAAAAATGGTGCATGTGTGTCATTGTCTGGAATTTTTAAATTACTCATTGTAAACAATGTGAAATCAGCTTGAAAAATACCTTTTCATATAAGCCATTATCTACATATTACTGTGACAAGAATTGGTTGAGGCACCGATAGGGAAGAGATGAGGCTGAATTGATTTTACAGGGTTACAGTTCTGCTCTCCTGTATTCTGAGCATGTGCTGCCTTACCTTTTAAAAGCATGAGAGCAAAAGAGTTGAAACGTTCCATCCTCCTGGACTGTCATCCTTCACCTTGATGAGTGCTTGTATACCATAACCAAATCCTACAGACAGTGGCACCTGATCTATATTGGAACACGCGTTTACAACAGGAACCACCGTCAGGTTTTTCTGAACCTCAACGTAGTATTTCTGTGTGCTCCTTATATAACATGATAGCCGCCTCTCCTCTGCATAAATTAATAAAACCCCTCTGAATATTTTTAAACTGACTTCAGAAGCTGTAGTCTGTTCCCATCCAAATCCTGCGGAATCAAAAGAGAGATGAAGCAAGCTGCTTTTTCTTCAAAGAGCACTTCCAATACGAGGCAAAATATTATTAATCTCGACTGACTGCTACTTTCATTTACAATGGGATGGGGTGGGGGCTGCTCTGGGGAGTACAGGCACAGAGGTTTCATAAATTTCAAATGAAATATGAACATTTCTTGTCAAAATACTTTTATGCTGTAAAAGCTACACTGCTAGTTTTCTGTTTATTTTTAATAAAGCCAAACCGTTGATTTCTCATGGCAGCGGCAGGGATTTCTAGGCTTTTAGATGCTGTGCGTTTGAAGAAGGAAATCGAGAAGTGGCTCTACGATTTGGATCAGAGTGCCCTGGGATCTGGCCAAGGACTAGGAGTCTGTCACTCCCTGCCCCCTGGGCCTGCAACTGCTTTCTTCAGCATGAAGCCCCCAGGGCTGGATCAGACATTGCTGCCCCTGTAACCCTTTTTATAATGAAAAAAGCCATTTAGATACAGCAGGGGAACACAGAATCACAACTGCATAGAAGTGGTGCTGGAAATATTTCCTTTCCTCTGCCAGAGATTAATTTTGTGTATTTTCTTCTTTTTTGTGTATGTGTGGTTATACAGCACTAGCATTCTGTCTTTGTAAATAGTAAAGGAGATGGCTTAGTGTTTGAGAGGTAAGAGTCTGATTCTAAACCCTATTAGACTTTTCAAATGTGTCTGAAAGACACTTTATCTAGTTGTGTCTTCAAGGCACAACAGGGTTGCACTAGAGACAAAAAAAGTCCCCAAACACATTTACTCACACACACACATCAATTTGTTCAATGAGGGGTTATGCCTGCATCAAAATGTCCCTGAGCCATTTGAGCAGCCAGGCCTGTACGTTTGGCCTGCTAACACTTTGGCAGTTGTTTTTTTAAGGAACATTTACTTTCCCTGTGTAAGAGGACCAAACAAAAAATGTGTTTTTTGCTGCATTAGTTTATCCGTGATCTATATACAGTATAGCAAGTCAAAAGTATGTTTGCAATTGTTTTTTCAGGATAAACTGAGGTCTAGGGAACTTCATGTTTCACAATTTTTACACACTGGTAAAATTACACAAGTAAGAAACAGATTCAACATACTTTAGAGTCCTTTAATCAACATGCTGGGTTATATCTCAATCATTATGGAAAGTTAGTTTTAATTTCCTTTTAATAATTAAAAAGCTTTTATAAATATGGCCCATAAACATTGAAGGACATATTTTGGAGAGACAAGATATATACTGTGTAAGGTGACTGTCAAGGAGGGCTTAGACTTCTTCAACTCATGTGTAACTGGGATGGTTGTGTGATTCACTGCCGTTACAGATTCTGACCCCTGTTGGTGAGATTAGATTAAAAAGTTTTCTAACATGATTGCAGACAGGCCTGGCTCTTTTGCATCGTGGTTAAGATGTTTGCTTGTGGTGTGCATGGTTGCTAGTTCGTGCCCAACCGTTGTCCAATTACATACATAAAAAAAGAAAAGAAAACCTGTCAAACCTTTCCAAGGGGAAATGATTAGTAAGCTTAATTCTCTATAGAAAGTCTTCCCATTTTATTCGGCAGACCACGGATATCCCCTTAGCCTCATGGATAGAGTGCTGGCCACTGGGTACCACAACATCAGATGCAGGATCTGTGGAATTGAAAATGAACTGCATAACGGTACAACACCTAAACTTTCACCTCATAAATTCGATAGCATCTAAACCTCTATGCATATTCAATAGCACATTGTTGTTGCATAACACGCGAGACAGAAAAGCAGATGAATGCTGACAAACAACAAATTAATACTGTGCCTGTGCTGTTCATGATGTTCTTGTAAATGTTAGCCCTTTTTAAATGACCCTGTTCTATGGTACAGTACGCACTCACTGGTCCCCTTTCTCTGGCTGCACAGGGCCCAGTTTCATACATGCCAACGGTCCCTATGTGGTCGGGACAGTCCCAATTTCCTAGCAAATGCCCCACATCCCGTTGCATAGGAAGAAAGTCCTGATATTTACCCATAGAAAAAAAATCATTTATTCTGCACAGTAGAGATAGTGAAAACCACACGCTGTGCTCTTAGTGCGGCTGACACATCTGCTGATTACTAACTTATACAAAGGTAAGAACGCTTCATTATGTCTTTTTACTGTCATGATGGTCGTGTTGAGTTGAGGGGGATATGGCTATTATATGAAAATGAGTGTTTTTTACCCACTGAACAGTTTCCAAATGTATGCAGGTTGGGTTGGGTTTTAAGTTACTAAGAGATTGGTACTCTTGAACTCCCTAAAAAAAAAAAAAGAAAAGACAACCTTTATCTAAAGAAATAGCAGCCGAGTCGCTGCTTTAATAATATCTTTAGCTCTGATAATGATTCTGACATGTTTTGTTATTGTTTCGATACACTGAGTTGTTCAACCCTACAGGGCAGATTCTGAAAACACTTTGTTCATTTTCTCTCTATTGACTATCTGCAGTCAGGCAGGACTGCTTGTGCAATGAGCAGGAAAACAGTGGAGATTTAACAGTCGCAGGCCAATGAAAACCAAATGGCTTTATTTCTGAGGCTGACATATTCCATATGCTGCTCTTAGACTTCTAGCGATTTTTTCGGAGAAAGGAGTCAGATTGGTTTTAGGACCTATTTGAAAACAATTATTTTTGTATTTGAAACATCTATTTATTGAGTGAGATTATTTAATGACTGATGTAATTACTGAGTGGAAGCAAGGGAATAAGTAAGATGTAGAAATTAGAAACATCTACAGTGTAGCGCATTGATGTTACATTTTCCAAAGAACCCTGTGCATGACACAGTAATGGTATTGCTGAATGGGATGCCTTTTTACATGCATTCACAGACTCAAAAAGAAAATAATTTGTTTCCAAAGAGGCTGTATCTTAGTCATTTGACTTATAATGTTACTCATAAATTCTGAGGTAAAACTAAACAAACTACGGTACCAACGTAGCAGGACTAGCAAGAAACAATTAAGGTGCATGTACAAAGTAATGTTTAATATTTAAAAAAAAAACAAACAAAAAAAAAAACTAACAGTCAAGTACAGAAATGTTTGGGCTAATTAAAGAAACATGAATTAAATCATTTTCTCAGAGATTTGAAGTAAAGGAGGAATAAACAATGTGTCATCATATAATGGTTTGTATATCTCTGAAGCTTTTTTTTCGTCTCCATAGTTTAGGTTTCTGTTACCATTTCTGTTTTTCACAGTGGGTGTGCCTGTGCTCTATCTGAACACAGAATCTTCTGCTGAGAGGGAGAGAGAGAGAACAAAAAAGAAAAAACATAGACCCCTCTGGTCCCTGTTAACAAAATATCTTTATCCCTAATCACAGCCTGCAGGAAACAAAGCATAATTCATCTGGAAAACAAGATTAACTCATTTAGGCAAGGCCCAAATCACGGCGAGCGTGGCAGCCTTATCTGTCTGAAGGAGAACATAGCTGAGATGTAGGGTTATTCGGGTCACAGGGTCTCTGTAACGGACCTGGCCTACAGACCCGATAAGCGAATGGTTGTTCCAAGATACGGATAGAACAACACTAGCCTATTAATCTCTGACAATTTCTTGTGCCCCAGTCTAATAGGAACTCCATGTACAGTCACTAGTGGCCCTCTTTTTAGGACTGTTTCCCAGCACCATTCACGCTGGAGAAGGAAAGGTTCCGATAATTGTTTCAGTCCCCTTTTCAGTTAGGAACTCTCACATCATTTTTGCAAATGGAACATTTCTAATAACAACTTTTTTTTTTGTGAGCAACCTCAGAACAGATAATGGGAACTACCTTGGGATTTTTTTTGTAGTGCAGTGTAGTGTACCTGTATGACATACCTCAAAGATTAAAGTTGTTCAAGCATTTGAAGGTCAACTGACATTACAGATTGAGACAGTAGTGGAAATAAATTTGTGATTATTCACAACAATAATAAGAAAATTAAAGGCATGGTTTACGTGGCAGGTGCCCACAGGTGAGATGCAGATAACCACAAGCAGGAAGTCTCTTTATTACGTTTCAACAGTTTATGATAGAGGCCTGCTGTGAAGAACAGTGTTCATGTCTGTCTTGTACCGTATATTGATATTTGCATTTCTATATCACCTTTGTTCAAGACTAAAACTGACGTTGAACAGGCATTTGCAATAGTATATCTTGCATATTTGTATTAAAGGTTTCATCATGATGGTTTTTTATGTTTTTTTTGTTTTTTTTTCAGAAAAAAAAGATAACTGAAGTTGCATTATCACATGGTAGCTAGAGGTATGTGATTAATTATTAAGGGAAAGTTCTGTCATGGCTACCTGTTTCAAGTTTCCGGTAAAGGGTTAACAATATTTGTATTATGGGGATTATAGAATTCGGAATGTCCATGTGTAAGCAATGTAAGCCATCTGAGAGCTTTGTAGAATGTGTATATACTCCAGTTTATACATGTTTAATATTGTTTTACATGAATGCACAGTCAGCTGGTCATAAACAGAGCAGCTGGGGGGAATAAAAAGGAATAAACCTGTCAGTGTAATAAGACTGGTGTGTCGATTGGTGCAGCTCAAACCTGCCAATTTATCTTGAGAGCACCTGCCTTGTTAAGAGACTTAACAAGACTGGCAGGGACTTGTGAGCATGAATCTGTATTTTGGAAAAACCTAAAAATGGTAAACCAATCAAAATCCTAATTGACTGATTCAACAAACTAAAACTGGAGTGGAAATGTCCAGTATCAGAGTTATGTCCAGTGGTTAAAGTCCAAGGCTTGTAACCAGAAGGTAACTGGTTCAAATCCTACCTCTGCTATGGACACTCACTGTGTGACCCTGAGCAAGTCACTTAACTCCTTGTGCTCCATCCTGCAGATGAAATGTTAAATCAATGTCCTATTGGAAGTGACTGCATATAATGCACATTTCACAGCCTACCTCCGTAAAGCACTATATAAAAATAAAGATATTATTATTATTATTATTATTATTATTATTATTATTATTATTATTATTGTTTCGGTTGACTTTGTATCATTCCTGTTTTAGTCATCACATGCTCCTGACCTTTTAAAACACTTTGTATTATTTTTCATATTATACATTATAGTACATTATAGTTTTCCTCTTTTAATGTGAAAACCTAAGCTTCTGTGAAGAAATCTCTCTAATCGGAGCAATGATATCGCTTCTGTCTTGTCATACTGCAATTTGCATTGCTGTTGTGACAATTCACAAAGTATACATTTTGTCATATGTACTAAGAGAAAATATGTTAATGAAGAGAGCCGCAATATACACATTTTTAATATTTGTTGCATATTCTTAGCGAGATCTCTAGCATTGTACATTGCGAGAGTTGTGCGACGTAGTTCAATTAAATAGTGGGAGTTCAGTTGTGGTTTGCTGCTGCAGAGGGTGCCTGAAGAATAACATCTATACATGCAAGGGTGCAAGAATCAAAATGACATTGTTTTTGTTAAATGCAAACGTCATCTATACAATGCATTCTGTTCCATCTTCATTTTACCTATTTTAATACTGATATATATATAAAAAATTGAAGGCAGTTTAATCCCATCAGATTCTATAGTGAGCTCCCCACCTTCACTCCCAAAAATCTTCTCATAATCATACAGTAGCCCCTTGCTAAACCGGACATGTTTGTCCAACATAAGGAGATGTCCGGTTTAAAAACAATACAAATAAATTGCACACACATACATTTATAGTGCTTCAGTGCATTTTAAAAGTAAATCAATGTGCTGAAATAACACTAATGTGTTTTGGGTACACTACACATTACATTATGTAAAAATATAAATCTGTACAGTAGGTCTATACAGTATACAGTACAGTAGTAAAATCAAATGAATACCAGGCGCACTTTCTTTTTACTTTAGCCTACTGGTAACACAAAATAAATCATGCTGCTGCATTGTACACATTGGTGTACAATACGAATAAAAGATTATTTTAAATTGAAACTAAATGATTGTTGCATTTTATTATTTTTAACTTACTTAGTAGCCTAGACAATTAACACAAAATAGATCATGGTCCTATACATATGCTTAGAATGAGCTGGAGGGGTTAGTGGCACATTTCTGCAGTCTACTGCTCCCAACATGTTGGGGAAACCAGAAATGTCATAGAAATGTGTTTTCAATGCTTGTAAGTACACCCTGATTTCAGTGAAAATTAGATACTTGGGTGTTCGCCTCAAAAATGCATTGAGCACAACTGGCAGTGCACAAGAAAAAGCTGACTGGGGAATGCCAGCAACAGTGACCTGTTTAAAACATGCTTTCAAAAGTTCTTAACAAATTGATGCAATTTTAAGTGTCGCAAATGTTGGCAGCTTTAGTACATCCATTATAATATTTGAGAACCCTCATTTGCACTCTGCCCCCTTTTTGTGAATTTATGCAGGAACGCCCATAATTGCATATTCATCTAAAGTTGAACCGCAAAGAAAAACTTCTGTTGCAAAGCATTCCCTAAAAAGTCACTAACTTTGCACATGTTTAGTACATTTTGCCCTAGGCTTCCGACTAGTTTGCAGCTGGTTTGCGACTATTGCGACAGCTGCAACACTTTAGTACATCTACCCCTGAGTCTTTATATTGTGAATGTATACTTCATAGGTGCAAAAATGTGTTGCCCTAAATAAATTAAATAAATAAATAAATAAATAATGCTGCAAACATTTTTTTGCAATTACTAACTGATTGATCTAATTACTATTTTGCTGATGTTATTAGGTGCTGACAAGTACCTGCGGCAACAAGGACCTAAAAGGAAAATATAATTTGGTATCCAAAAATTTTAGGGAATCAACGTTATCAATTATATTTTCCTATTGGGTCCTTGTTGGCGCAGACAACTTATCGATGCATAACAATGCTGCTTATTCAACTGCTTGTTGCATACTGACTACATACAATGCTATGACATATTAGGTTCCTGCATTCTACCCACCCTTTGAGATATTATCATTCCAAGCAAGATCAGTAAGTGTGCCGCTCTTGGGAATCTGAATGGTTTATATGAAAAGATGTAGAAGTTATGGTGAATTAGAATATTAAACTCGTGTCTCTCTTGTAATCTACAGATCAGTTGTATGTAGCAGTGCTTGGTGTTGAGCCAAGAATCAAGGCATTGAGCTTTGATTCTTTAGTTATTATTATTATTTATTTCTTAGCAGACACCCTTATCCAGGGCAACTTACAATTGTTACAAGATATCACATTATTTTTAGTTGGGTTTTTACAGGAGCAATTTAGGTAAAGTACCTTGCTCAAGGGTACAACAGCAGTGTCCCCGACCGGGGATTGAACCCAGGCATTTGCTCAAGGGTACAACAGCAGTGTCCCTGACCAGGGATTGAACCCACGACCCTCCGGTCAAGAGGCCAGAGCCTTAACCACTACTCCACACTGCTGTTTAACCCACAGTGCTTGTAGGACCTAAGTTTAATTCCATGGAGTAAATTGCTTTGGCACTGGTTTATGGAATCACTGTAAGGAGAGGAGAGTGGACAGCAGACAACATTTTTGCTGTGGTTTTGACCTCATAAATAAATGGTTCATGGCTTTCGACCGTCATATGTTACTTGAGAGTAAAATGTATGACAGTGAAATGTGGTTATTTTAAAACTCGTTTTGAGGCATGTTTATCTTATCTGGGGTGTAGAATGCATGCAGTGTAGGGTCTATAGGAAAAGACTTGGTATAGATAAAGTGGACCAAAGTTTTGAAGACACAGTGCATGGGACCAAAGAGCACAAGTGGAAATTGAGTAAAAGTAAAATTGAATCAATTATGTACCACAGTAGCTTAGTTTACATGCACTTGAAAATCGACTCTACAGTCACGACTGTGTGACGTTGTCACGCGAATACATCGTGAAACAGCAAAAGGATGTCCTTTTGGCAACGCGACTTTAAAGGTAAGGTCAATCGCTTTATCACAATAAAAATAGCTGTAAAAACCCATGTAGACTGGAGCAGGAATCATGCTAGTGGCTCACGAGGTTTCAGCAGTCAAGATCCCGTTTTTCTGACTTAATGGCACGTAATCTCCAGCAGAAAGGCCGTACAAAACACACACACACACACACTGTGCATTTATGGACTACTTCAACACTAGAACCGCCGCGGTTATACTCATATCTACAACCGCCGGTACATTTTAAACACCATCAATATTAAAATGAAAGACAAACTACCGGATACAACTCAAGTTTTGTTCAAGCACATCATATTAAACATCTGCACAGCCGAATTTTAAATGAACAATTAAACAAGGTTTATTTTCTAACTTACCACATATAAAACACTACTACAAAAAATGAAAAACAATAATAAAATAAACATTTCAAAAGAAACTAGCGTGTAAACAGGTATATGCACATACAAAACTGTTAAAAACAAAAGTAGTTTTTAATCTAAAATGAAGGTAACATATGATTTATCTTGCTTGTGTGTCACTGAATCCAGGTTGAGCTGCTGCAGCCTGCAGCTTTGCACTTTTCTGATCGAAATGTTTCTTTGAAGCACTGTGGCTACCTTGTACAAAACAAAGGAATTGATAGCTGCCCGGTCCAGTAGAGATAACAACAGGTGTGTGTGTGTGTGTGTGTGTGTGTGTGTGTATATATATATATATATATATATATATATATATATATATATATATATATATATATATATATATATATATATATATATATATATATATATATATATAAATAAATAAATTATTCATGAGAGCCTGTAATTTCAGACATCACTTAGCAATGGTGCTGGACACATGTGCTGTCAAATACTCATCGATTGGTCCCCCAATCAACAGCCTGTCCAGTGACCTCTGACTTATTTTTGACAGTGATTTCACGCTCTATCCAACTCGTAATTTTGTGAGTTGTACTCATAACTTTTTGAGTCGTAGTCGTAACTTTGTGATTTGTACCCGTAGTTTTTCTTGATTCGTACTCGTATTTTTGAATTGTACTCATAACTGTTTGATTTGTATTCATAATTTTCTGATTTGTACTTGTAATTCTTTTTGAGTTGTACTCGTTTTTTTTGAGTTGTACTTGTATTTTTGATTTGTACCTGTAATTACAAGTACAAATTATTTTTACGCATATTAATATTTTTGACAGTGATCTCCCTCCTTAAACCTTAGACCAGCGCGCAATGATTTTGTTGTATAATAATATAGGGCCTATATATATATATATATATATATATATATATATATATATATATATAATCACCACTTGACTCTCTTGCCTCTTACAGCCCTGAAGTTTTACGACAGTTTGTATTGCAGATGCTAGGCATTCTTGCATTTATTTTCATATTTCAACGTTAAACCCTAGACAGCCAATCATTTTGCCTTTAAAAGTGCTATAATATATATTATTTCTAAACCCTTAATATTTAAATATATTTTTCTAATTATTATTATTATTATTATTATTATTATTATTATTATTATTATTATTATTATTATTATTATTATTTTTTTTTTTTAAATAATAAAACATTTTTGTTGTAAATTGTTACCTTAGGTACCCTTGCGGTAAACTGAATATCACAATATACCGGTATATCGGTATTACCACGCACCCCTAATGATATACGAGTATGCATTGATGTACCATATCTGTTTAGAAGATCAATGCCTAAGTGTCTGGATAATTTATCTGATCTACTGGTACACAGTTTCCTAAACTGATTAGTGTAATAGTTTTAATGTTATGGAAGTGTGAAAATGTTTAATAATCATTTATATCTAACCTATATACCTTTTTCCAGTTAACAAGTATCACAATGTCACTGGTAATATAAAATCATGAATCAATTTTTTTCTTTACTGGATATTATCCCATAGCATATCTGTGTAAGATAATAATCCCACAATCCATCTGATACTGACTCAGGTTTTGCGGACAATCCAAAATAAAATTAATCATTGCCTTTTTATTTTCGGGAAATGCCATTATACAGTTAAACTGTGTGTGAAAAGGAAGTTGCGTTAAATAAATTGCACTGTTTGATGTTCTTTAGTCTTTAAAAGAACACCTTTTTTGTAATTATTATCTTCCATGAGGTGTACTGTTGAAGGTACTTGGTTGCAATGCTGTTTGAGTTTTAAAGGTAACAAGTTTAACAGAGTTTAAATGTATATGAACAGTAAAAAACAGTTCTGGTTACCACAGCAACAAGGCCAGGCAGTATCCATCTAGGCCTTTTCATGAGGAGTAAGACTGAGGTATAGCAAACAAGCAAAGGATGAAATTTCAACCCAGTGAATCCAGGGGACCAGTGATAATGTGGTACATGTTGGTTATCACTCCCCTTTAATGTATATTACTGTAAGACTTTGATTTCAGAGTTTATCGACTCTCAGAAAATAACTTGTACTGTACCTACCTATCGTGAAGCTATAAATTATAATTACTCGCTGACATCTTTGTACAATAGAGCACTAATTGTACCTGGGACTGAGGCAGATGGGGGCACATCTTCTTTTGCAACCTGAGCCCTCCATCTCAGGAACCCAATCAACAGCCAGTCCTAGTCATGACAGCAGCTCTGTGTATATTTGTGAGTTTAAGCAGTTAGATCGTTTGCTTACTTCTAATTAGCATGGCCAACCTGGTCTATATAAAAATATACATGCATATACTATATATGCATGATATCGTTTCTTCATTCTAGTCACTTCATGTGATGTAGGTGTCGAAATGTAATTAGGTACCAAACAACAACAACTTTTTTGGGTAAAGTTTTCAGTCAGTTATGCCACAATACTGTATTGCATATTTGCCTTTTTACAGTAATAGATTGCATTTTGTCTGTTCCTTGGCTTGTGATCCCCGGGCCATGACACACCAGAGGTGATGTGGTAAGCGTAAATGTGCAGCAATGCAAAAAAAAATGAATAGAAACTATACTTTTCATAAGGGACAACACTGGAACAAGGCAAAATAAATAGGATTGAAAACTATTTTTTGTGATTTCTTCGTGCAACAACTAGGGAATTGAGAAATTAGACAGGTTGAAGCAGTATCCAAAATGATAGAGAAAAAATAATATTTGCCGTTGAAACCCAGAGCTTCATGTCGCTGAGAAAGTATCTTGTCGCCCAATGAAAAATTGCATCGCGTCTGGTGTGTAGCGGCCTTTTGGGTGTCTCAGTTGGCCAGCTTGTGGTCTGCTTGCATCTGTTCTCACTCTACTCAAGCAGGAAGGCTTTTTCTGTGGTTTGTGGTAGACAAACAGCTTTTGACCTCAGAATTTTTCTTGGTCAAGTCATGGGCTCTTTGTTGAGTAGTTAACATACCTAGGTCACTTTTTTTTAGCAGGTCCTCCAATTGTATTGAAATTAATTATTAACCACCATGTCTTTTTTATTGTATGTTATCTCTGCTGCAAAATGTATGCAGAAAGCACTTCCTCTTAGCTTGAAATTCAGTTTTATCAACTGAGATGGAAATTAACAACCATTAATTCTTTGAGAAATGTAATGGACACTAGCATTGCTATGATAGCTATTTTCACTACTTATTTTCAATTACAAATTAATTTAGTGCTCACCCAGAAGGGATTTAAGGCGACATTACAACATAGTTTTTTTGCACTTCCTCTGTACAAGTTTGAACATTTACAGATATCACAGAAGATTGTTAGGGTGTGAGCCCATTGGTGTTAATGGCAAAACTATGATATTAACTAGAAAATGCAGTTTGTAACACAAACATATATATTCTTGCCTTGTGTTATTAATTTCCAGCAATTGGGACTGAGTTGACAGTTTGTAGTAGCTTAAAGGTCGTTTAATAATGGACATAAAGCATATCAAAGTAAATGGTTTTGGAA
Source organism: Acipenser ruthenus (assembly GCF_902713425.1). Lineage (NCBI taxonomy): Eukaryota > Metazoa > Chordata > Actinopteri > Acipenseriformes > Acipenseridae > Acipenser > Acipenser ruthenus. The sequence continues at coordinate 23,642,799 of NC_081208.1, forward strand.
CACTGCAGCTTTGTAATTTAGTGTAATGCTCTAGAAAGGTTTAAATTAGTTTGCACAGATTGCAGAAAAGTACCCTGGTGGTTGCGTGATGTACTAATGTACACTGGCTGCTAAGTTGAGAAAAACAAACTTCATTTCACTGGTGATCTGAGCAAGATTCCAACTCTTCTGGCATCACAGGAGGTTTTGAACCATTGACCTTTCACACAACAACCCACACACTGAACTCCCTTTACAGATTTATGAGAGTTTGGCTTCAAAACCATTTGTGAGTTTAAGCAGGTAGACTGTTTGCTTACTTATAATAAGCATGACCAACCTGATCCACTTTTCATGTACAAAATATACATGCATATATGTGCACGATACCATTGCTTCAACCTAGTTACTTCCTGTGATGTAGGCGTCCAAATATAATTTGGCATTATTGAAGTCTTATCCGTCAATCAAAATCCCTTTTCTCGTCAGAAAAAGAAGCATGGAATTAGTCAATCAACCTGTCTCATGCTGAATCAACCAATATATGCACAGCTGACTCAGAATTTGAAGAAATGTAATTGATTCAAAGGTATGTGGTTATGTCCTCATTTTTTGATTGTCCAGCTGATAGGTTTCAAAATGTAGTTGAAATTTAAGAACCAGAATTTGTTCTCTTGACAAACATTACACATATAGTAGTACAGGTAGTCATCATAGACATATACAGTTTGTACTGTCAAGGAAATCTTCCCTACGTTATAGGGCAAACAGTTTTAATATGAGTCAGTAAACATCAGTTGACAGTTGAAAATTAAAATGTACAGTATAAATCCAAGTTGCAGTTCTAAATGCAAGAACCCATTCCCACACCCCTACACATGCTTGAGCATGCATTCAGTGTATTTACTGTCCTGCTGTAATCTATAGTACATCTATCAATGTATGGGAAAGCCAACTTGCGTGTTAGCTGAACTCATGCAAAGGCCCACATGCAGAGACAGTGTGGGCAGGGAATAGCATGGAGACAGTACTAGAGATTAGGTGCTCTACCTACTGAATCACTGCAGTTAAAGCGAAACTGATGAACAGATTGTGAAATATTCAGTCTTACAAAAATCTGTCATGTAAGGATAGCAACCTTGTCTGGTATATTTTGCATAAAATGTAATAAAATAAAATATGTAGGAGAGACAGGTACATCATTATATAAAAGAGTACAGAACCACTTATCAAATATAAGAAATAAAAAAGAAAATGTTTGCGATTTGACTTTTTTCTTTACCAATATATTTGTACACTTTACATGGTGCTTTTACAGGTTGCAATGTCCCTTAATGTATCTATGACCCCTTTGTGGACTAAAATGTCAGCAACATTTGCATCCCTTCTAAAAGCTATGATAGGTGCTTTCAGAAATATTATACATATATATGTGTGTGTGTGTATGTGTGTGTGTGTGTGTGTGTGTGTGTGTGTGTGTGTGTATGTATGTGTGTGTGTGTGTGTGTGTTTGTTTTGGTGAAACTTGGTATGAGCATTTTTAGCACATTAAGTTGAGGGTATCAAAATCTTGGTCATAGTGACCTAATCTAGCAGTAGATCTGGCCTCTGGTGGTAAAGGCTAATAAAGTCTGCAAGTCTAATGCTTTTCAAAGGATTCGGGGTAATGTATACAATACAGTGAAAGTTCAATGACTTGCAGGGGATGCTGAGCTTTGCTGTATTTGAAAATAAGATATATATTCTGTACCTCAATAAAGGGAGAAAACACCTTGTTGTCTCATTATAATTATATTTCTAGCTATACAGCTACTGCATTATAGACTGATCAGACTCCTAATGACTTCCCTGCTGAAAAGCTACTTCGCCATGGTATTCAAAAGCTGCTTAGCAGTGGTTCTTTATCCCCTAGTTATCTACAAAGTACTCTGTTTTACTTGCAAATGTTATTGTTTTTATATTGTGTTTTTAGCCTAAATTTCCTTTTAGCTTGGAGTCTGAGGCTCAGAGTTGCATACTCACCCTCACATACATGTATGCACTCTAAATGAGTTGCGTCATCCAAAATTGGGACTTGAACCTACTGGGGAGATGTGTCAGTCACTGTGATTCTGTTGAGAGCCAGTGTTAATGCAATATTAATTGAAATAATACTGCAAGTCAATAATAAAAAATAATAAAAAAAATCACACTGATGGTCTCCATGCTGTCTCATGGGGGTAATGATGGTCCTTAAAGCTTGTCAGCACTTATAGTGTGGAGAGTTTAGGTAGGGGAAATAGTGAATTGAGAAATGTAAGTAATGTAAAACAATGGAAGGACGTATTGTTAAATGTTTACATTATATTGAAAAACTGATGGATTCTACGGTCAAACATTGGATAAACTAAGTCAGATAGACAAACGTTTGGCTAGAGCCTTCATCAGTAAATTCATTAAGCATCCCTGTTAAATTTAGAGATGGATACTGTAGGGGGGTGTTGCTAGATGTGATCTGAAAAAGCAAACAAGTGGAACATTTGTGTGTGTATGTGTGGTGGGTCCTTCACTAGAGGTACACGTCTTCTAATTCTGATGACACATGCTAAGGACATTCTTTAGGACAAGTTCCCTAGGGGTGTTAATGAAAGATTCTTGTTGATTGCTGATACAACATTTTTTTGCAGGTGTGTTTGTATCTATCAGGATTAATGGCATTGACTAATACATTTTACAATTCTACGTGTCTGTTTTTCTGAGGTTTATAATTTACTTATACTAACTGTATGGACTTTAACATCCAGTTATACTATTTTGCATTGGAGTATTGCAAAAATGTTTCAAATACCCAAACTAAAAGTCCTCGGGCAGTTATTATGTATGACTAATGTTAACCTGGTTGAATGTGTGTTTTTTACATTGATTGCAACCGTCTGCTACTCTGTGTTGTGTTTCAGTCTTGCCAGGTGTGGATTCTTCCAAAGAAGTTAGTACCGGATTAATTGACAACCTGCTGTATTGGCATGCATTCCAATTCAGAACCATGAACTATAAGCCCCAATGGACTATAAACTATACTGCATTGTATATAAGGTACTGTGTTCCAGTCAATAAACAGATTTACTGACCGCAGCAGAGGTCAATATATTTAGAAGGCCTGGTAACACAATTATCAGGAAAGTCTGGTTAAACAAATTGTCGGTTGTTTTAGCTACATCTGACACTAAAAACTGGAACCTCAGGATGGAGCTCTTTCCTGTGACGATATCGATACCTTGTTTGGGTTCACACTTTCCTCAACATCTGAGTCATATCAGAAGTGTCTCGCAGACTTTCTTGGCCACTGAGGCATTTCTTGAGGTTGATCAAGAAGATGAAAGACTAATCAGGGGTCTATGTTGGTTAGCAGGGGTCTGTGTCTGGATTCAAATGTTTATGGTGAGAACTCTTGTTGGTTTTAATAGGTTTGTTATGTGTTTTACATATGAGATATATAGAGCTGTTGCCATTCTAGTGGGCAAGTTTTTGTTCATTTAAATATAAAAATATGATACTATTGTATATTGTACATACAGTACTGTATTGCGGAACCCTCAATTTTTAGTATTTATTAAAATACATCATATATACAATACTGATACATTTTCTTTCCTTTTTAAAGCTGCATGTAAGCAATTTTGCAAGCGTGCATATAGTTCTAGACTTGTCATATTTTTAATAAACTGGTTGAAAGAAACATCACGCAACCAGTACTCATTCAAATTAATGAGCGTTCCTTAGATCTTCATAATTGGAGCAAATTAAAAGGACATTGAACTACTGCAGTTTATTTCTTCATAAAAATGCTTCTCCAACTCAATGTTCTCATATCTGCCTTTCACTACCAGTAAGTTGTGTGTTGAACATATATTTAGCTAGCACTCTTCTATAGCTCAAATGTTTCTCAAAAAACAGGACTTCTCCAATTCACTTTGCCTGCCTTCTAATCTGTAGTCTTCCATTCTCTGTTTAAACAGTGGAAAACCTTTGATATAATCAAGCTTCATTACACACTGTTCTCCCACTGTTGTCAATACTGATGACAATATTAGGCAGTGCTTAAAATCAAGTAATGTCTTAATGCTTAAATAAACAACTCCATATAAAACTAATGATAAATCAGATTTTTGACATTTGCTCCATCCCTACTGTGTTGGGGCTAGTCAGACCTGAGCAAGCTTGTGACCTTTCAACCCCAAGTTTCAAGCCTCTTTTTCACTCCTGTTGCTTATAAAAAAAACATCTTGAATTGTGAAGTGAATTCAGTAAGGCGTGGAAAGCAAACAATAGAAATTGAAGAAAACGTTTAAGAAAAAATAAATAGTTCAAAGATCAATAAACCTGGACAGATTTTAGACCTCCCCCTAGCTTTACCTTCCCTTCAGCAGTAAATAAATGCATTTAAATCAGGTGTGGAAAGCCCTGGTAACAATGACAAACGATGTTGTATGTAATTTTATTCTATTAACATAAAGTAATATAAACTGAAGGACACTAGTCTATTGAGAGAGTTAGTAGCTAATGTTCCATATCAGATGTGGACAATGTCAGGACTGAATACAGATTAGGCAGTGTCCTTCTCTCCCTTGGGGAATTAAGGTTTGACACAGAATTGGCTGCCAAGTGTATTATTATATCTTGTTGGTGCCAGTCCTGTCTTCCGTGGCCCATTAACCCTTTTTTGTCTGTTCATGCTTTCAGTGTATTCTGGTATTTCTCACTGATATCTCAAGAATCGCTTATCAAATTGTGAATAAACATTGCATTGCTATTCTACGCTGTAGATACTGTACTTTTAATATCATACTGGTAGCTGTAATTTTGAATTTGAGAGCTATGCCAGAGGATGTATGTTGCTGACATGTTTATTTTCTCAAAACTGAAAAACTGGAATCAAGTAAAACTATGGGAGACACAGGAGAGCTATAGCTGAGTGATAAAGGAGCGGGAGCTTTTAGGTTTCTCTTTTAAAAAAATAATACATTTAATTCTGAAATTATGAATTAAATATTTATGTGGGGAGGGGGGCAAGGGGTGGGCAGGCTGCAAATGAGGTTGCGGTAACTTTCAAAATGTGGGTTATGAGTTGCTGCTACATTTATTAATGCAGAATTATACTGTCCATGAGCACAAGTGGGAGAAAGAAAAAAAAAATGTGAATTTTAATAGAGGAGTGCGTTAGCATGCCAAGGTCATGGAACAGAGGCCCGGGCTGAATTTCAACTTATTGAAATAGCCACTCCGATGTTTTAGCTTTTGTTCTGTAAACCTAAAGTGTTTTCACTGCCACCAGAGAATTATTATGTTGCACTCTCCTAAACAGAAATATTCAACTTTTTTTGTTCTGCTGTACTGTATGATGATTTTAGTCCACATAAAAGTTGACAAGATTGACAACACTGGAGCCTTTGTCTAACCCCAGAGCAGCTGTAGCATAGGTTAATGTAGCCCTGAGCTTCCCTATGTAACCTTGCCAACACTTTTAAACTCTTACCTGTTGGGACTACCCTTTGCATGAAAGGACAGCTCAATTTCCCAACTTGTCCTGCACCTGAATCACTGTTTTCTACTCTGCCGTGCAGGGTCTACAAGCAGCACAGACATTATATGGGGATGATGCTGAGCTGCTCAACTCTAAACAGTAACACATTGTAGTTTAAAAGTGTCTTCAACCCTCATTCCGTTTGTGTACGTGATCAGTCACGAAAATGTAGTGTAAAATTGATTTAAAATAAATAAATAAATACATTTAGAGGCACTGGCTAAAGTCAAGAACTGTGTTGGGTAGTTGTGTTGATTTGTGTGGTAGTTTTTTGATGATTAATGTCCAGCCCTTTTTAAACTGCAGCCATATTTTGACCTACTTTAAGGGGTGTCAATTTTCCAAATGTGAGATTCGAAGAATGATTCCATTAGCTAAGCTTTAGTGAAAGGTAGACCAGTGCTACTCGTTAGCTCATTAGCACAGCACGCAAATTCATTGAGCTTCCACTTCATTCTGTCACTGAATCAGGACTGACGTCGATACATCTAGCACAATGTTGCATATTTTTAGTGTGAATTAAGCAGGGGATTATAGGTACCAAATTCATCACCCTTATACAAGATTAAGCATTAGCATCAAGCATTAGTAAAATAAATTGCAGACTGCAAAAGCACCTAATGACTTTATATCCAAAAGTGTGGGTTCAGAATTTTAAGTTAACTTATTTGTTACTTGAAGTGTTTAAGCCTCTTAGTGCAGAAAACTCTGCCCATTTAAAGTAGCAAGTCATGCAAGGTTGTTCATTCTTTAAGTACAACAGTCAAACCAATTCGTAATTACAGTCAGTTATCTTTTTTTTATTTTTTTATTCTCAACCAGTTTTAAAACTGCAGTGTTCCATATTTGTGTTCAAATCTACATTCCATGTTATTTGTATATTTACCAGAAAGTATTAAAAAGTTGGATGTTTCAACATGGGCTTATACAGTATAGTACCAACCTTAATTATTTCAAACACAGGACAGTATGGGACACTGCTCAAAGAGCGTGTAGATTTGTGCCTGATGGTGAACCCCATTAAATGTAGGGGTACCCAGGGTTTGGCCTAACCCTGATTTCTTTATTTTTCCTCCATTTCTGTCTGACATAAAGAAACAAACAACAGATTGCACACAATACAAAAATGCAAGAGGATAGACCATATTTTTGTTCTCATATGTTAGCCAAATTGACCTTTACAAATCATAGTTATGAATAGTTTTGGAGACAGTAAAAATTATGTACTAGTGAGTTTAAAAAGATATGCCTAAAATGCAGCATTTTTTGTAAAGATTTATCCCAAACCATGGTTTTCCTCCCACTTATATTCCTTTTTTAAACATTTTTTTTTACATTTAATGGACTATTAATTTTTTAATAAAATGAAGTATGGTTTTTTAATCTGCATTTAAAAAAGGATTCAGGAATTGTATGATTTATTTGTGGGAACAAAGTCAGAGACTAAACAGACCGTAATGAGTTTGCAGTGACCCATCCCAGTGAAATTGAGGGCAAAGGAGCACTCGGCTCAGACACAGATTTATTAGCGCAGGGGGCTGTGTTCTCTGTGAAAGAAAAATGGCTAATGTATTTTTTTTTCTCTGCAACAAAAAGGTGAACAACATGTATTCATGTATACTGAGATGCTAGTCATAGAAGTCACTATTTAAATATAGGTTGTATTGTATATCTTTGTATATAGTTATATCTAATGTGTGTCTGTCTAATACGCTGTCGATGAGTTGTAGTCATGAGCTATTATTGTTGTTATTTTAAAGCTTTGAAAAAAATTATCGTAATTTTTCGCTTGGCTAAAAACACAACAGCAACAAAAAACCTGTGTCTTATATTCAAAACCAAGCATAAGAAATCTAATTAGTATATTAAAGTATGTTCCCACTAATTCTGTTTTCTTAACTTGAACGTTTGAATTATTGGTTGTCTGTAGAATTCAGTGACAATAGTCATCTATCTATCTATCTACTGTTGCTGTCTGTCGCTGTGCCTGTCGGGAGCGCTTGTGGTTGAAGCTGGAGGGAGCGAGTGCGGCTTGTGTGAGTGAAGGGTTTTTCTCTTTCTTTTCAATTCTTTCTAAAGGTTTTGACTTATTTATTTGAGTCACTGGGCGTTTTTTTTTTTTTTTTTTTTTTTTTTAAACAAAAAGCTGCCTTTTGTCAGCTGATTTAGCATTCATGGTCCCAGGAAAGGGAGTCCCAAGAGGACACGATTCTTCTTTTGATAAGCTAACTAGGAAACACGGTATAAAAATCATTGTTGATTCCATCGTTAGTGTGGAGAAATGAGTCACTGAATTGGCAAAAGTTGTAGGAGAGAAGAATATAAAATCGGCTTCTTGAATAAACAAGGCAGTAGTTGTATTTAAGTATTATTATTATTATTTATTAGCAGACACCCTTATCAAGGGTGACTTACAATTGTTACAAGATACCACATTATTTTTACATAGAATTACCCATTTATACAGTTGGGTTTTTACTGGAGCAATCTAGGTAAAGTACCTTGCTCAAGGGTACAGCAGCAGCAGTGTCCCCCGCCGGGGATTGAACCCACGACCCTCCAGTCAAGAGTCCAGAGCCCTAACCACTACTCCACTTTGGTTTCGTTCTTGCCTCTCTTTGACGCCTCCAGACTTTTTGGATTCAAAGCAGGTCTTATTTCTTTGGATGAAGAGAAAGCATTTGATAGAGTTGACCATAAGTATTTGTATAATGTAGTTAAGGCTTTGGGGTTTGGTCCTAAGTTTGTGAGACACATTCAATTGCTTTATAGTAACATTTATAATATATTGAAACTTAATGGCAGCCTTAGCTCTCCCTTTCCAGTGTTGAGGGGCATTCATCAGGGTTGCCCCTTATCTGGTTATTCCAAATGTGCCTATGGAGCCTGTAAAAGTGGTGGCTTATGCAGATGACATCACAGAATAGTCAAGATTTAGTTGACTGTCAGAAGTGTGAGGAAGATTTAAGGTTCAGCTGGAGGTGTGTACTGAGGGACTGTATTGGCTTTTAGAGGAGCCTTTGTGTCCCACCTACTACACTTTGATAGACTGGAAAAACCCTGAGCTCCTGGCAGGTCAGTTAGGGGTGAGGTCAGTACGGTTTATTAATTTTTATAATGCAACTGCGTGCTGCTTTATCAGGAGGTGGGCTATCTGTACTGGAAGAGTTTTTCATAGGTGCTGTCAGGCTAGAGTCAGAGTCCCCAGATTTTGAGCTACAGGCTAGACCAACTGTGGAGCAGATTGAGGACAGGCCAGGAGAGATTTTTGCAGTTCAGAGACAGTTATACCTTAAACCTCAGTGCCACTGATAACAAAGAATTGTATGGTTTGTGTGTCAAAATTAAATACTAACAAAACCTTAAAGGGAGTCCAGACACACACTGGCGTGCAAAATCACAGGTGGATGAGGCCATAGTTCCAGCCTGGAGGTCTCTGTATAAGCCACCACTGCAGAAATGTGGTGGAGATTTACAATGGAGGGTGTTACATACTGTCATGGCTACTAATTATTTTCTTGCTGTAATTCATCCAGGTGTTTCTGATAAGTGTAGTTTTTGTAATAATCGAGAAACCATTTTCCACTGCTACTTGTACTGTTCCAGACTACAGCCTTTGTTTGGGTTTTTAAAAGAGTTATTTAAAGAGCTGAACGTGGATTTTTCTTTCATTGTTTTTATTTTTGGTGTACATTATTTTAGAAAAAAATAAGTGTTTGCAGCTGGCACATTTCTTGCTGGGCCAGGCCAAGTTGGCCATATTAAAGACCTGTAAGAACTAGGAGAGGGGGGTACTGACGGGGTATGTGATGTTGGTGTGTAAGGTGTTGGTGGCCTCCTGAGTAAGAGTTGAATTAACGTATTACAAACTTGTGCACCAACTGGACATGTTTGAGAAGGTTTGGGGAGTGGGGGAGGTGGTGTGCTCAATGAAAGAGGGGCAGTTGTGTATGAACTTGTGAAAAAAAAAACTCATACATAGGGGGGATTATAAAGTATGAATGTACATGTATTTTCTATTGTATAGTGTTGTTTGAATTTATTGAAATAAAGGGGATTTAAAAATCTATCTATCTATCTGTCTATCTATCTATCTATCTATCTATCTATCGAAACAACCCTGATCCAGCTTGCTCATTACACATTTAATTTAATCCCATTACTTCATTCATCTCCCCCAAAGTTGTGTCACATTAGTAACGCATTCTGCAGTTGTACAGGGTTTGGCTATAAACAAACAAGCAGCAATCCTGTGCCATAATGTCCAAACATTGTAAAACTGTTTACAGTGTGGGCTGACACACAGGGGGGATTTATGAGTCCAGTGGACCATGTCTAAACTTGCCACTACTAGACTGCCAAATGGAAAATGTGGGTTTTCTATTTCAGGCATGTTGCTGGCTAACTTTCTGTACAATGCTGTGATGTGATTGATGCGCTAGCTTTTTGTGTGATACCATTTTTTCAATGTATGTGATATGGATGCAGTGTATACTTATGAGTAATATGAATAATACTTTGTGTGTACCTTTAGGCTGGCATACACAGTACTACTGTACATTCATCTTAGTCATGTAATAAATTTTCCGCGCAGTATGGAATTGGAAGCACAATTCATCGCTTGCCTAAGACTTGTAGTATGCGTCAACAGATCAGGGATCTGAATCATCTGTTTGAATTATCTAAACAGCAGCATGCATATCCTTGGAAGAAATGTCCATCAAACAGACATGTTTTATAGAACAGCATTCTGTTGTGCAGAGTGTTGTCTTCATGCACCAGTGGTAGAGTTTATTTAAAAAAAAATGAGGTTAGCAGTCTTATCATCAACCTATGAGCAATCTTAAAAAACACAGGTCTCTTCCCGCCACCTAATCTCATTAGAGAGGGGCTCTTGCATGTATAATTACACTGTAAAACATTTCAGTTTATAGGAAAATTATAAATAATGCATTATGTTCCCAAGTGAGTTACCGTCAAACTTGCACGGAGGAAAAAGAGTGCTGAATCTTCCAAGATTCCAGGAAACGGAAGATTAGAGAGAGACTGGCTTTTCTCCTCTACCCTTTTGTGTGGTTTTTGGCAGTCAGATTGCAACTGAGTGTTTAGCTCCAATAGCTGTTGTTCATGGAAACATACTGCGTTGATCAGTATGCCACTCTAATGCTGGTATGTGAAACAGCCACATGCTTGCACCCGTAGGTGCCGGTATCGTATGGGTGTTTAGCGCTGTGTGGGCAGAGGTTTCTTTCTGGTTTGTGTGCCTGCTTTGAATTTCAGTAGAGCTGTTGTTTTTAAATGTTACAGAGGGTTTGAGAATTACCGCTCTGATCCAAGATTGGGAAAGAAAAGCACGGTGACGTAATGCAAAAAGGACAAAAATAAGAAAAGTTCACACATCATTGAATCATTAAAATCCACAAATAAGCCTTTAGCTTTGATTCCACAGTTTTTGGCTGAGTTTCTAAATGCTTATCTCCATTGTAACTAAACCAAGTTAAGCCAATTTTAAGTAGAGTAAGACATCAAGATTAGATGTGCTGGCAGCAATTGACGTCATCACTGGAACTCAACTTGTTTCCAGAACTGTGACTTGTTAGGCTTGAGTGCTTGTGTAGACGTTATTAGGAGCAATTGCTCATATTTTGCCGATTTTTATAGACACCTTTTTATTGTGATTTTGGTCTATTAAGCCTGCAGTAGCAAGCTAACACCTGTGAGAGTAGTGGGGCCATTTTGCATGTATAATGAATGCAGAAACCTTTATGAATTGTGTTTAATGGTGTTAAAAGCATCAAGTGGTGGTCATTTTTAAACCCTTGACATTTGTTTTATTTAACACTGCTGACTTGTTGCGGCTCACACACAATTGAAGCGTTTGACAAAATAGTAGTACTGTAGAACACAGAATGCTTATTGTTAAAGAAATAAAACATCATCTGCTGTACAGTCATTATTAATTTATAGGGACAGCATTCTAAAACCTGTATTTATGACAATGCTTACCAACAGTTTGCAGTGATTACAAGTTTTTCAGTGTGATACAAGAACCCTGCTGACCAGGCAGTGGCAGTCTATTAATTTGCTTCAAATATTGGCAGATCCCCCGACACTTACATCATTTAAATAACATGCCAGACAGTGCATGGGGGTCTCTTAAGTGTGTTTCACTTTTACAAATTATTTTAAAAGACAGGGGGTGTACTGTTTTAATCCTTTATACACAGGCAAGGTTTAGATTTGCAGCAAAAAGGTTTAATTTGAATACGTTCCATTGTTCTTAAAGAAGTATCTGTTATAGTAAAAGACAAAAAACATACTGTACAACCAGGTAGGCAATGAGCAAATAAGTTCACTTTATTGATAGTCTAGTAATAGAATTATTTTCAACCTGCCAGTACTGACTGGCTTGGAGATGTCTGATTTGTTTTAAGACACAGCTTTGGAGTATCAAGAATAGGTGTGCCGTCCTTATTTGTAGGATCGTAGTAAATACAGTAGTATGTATAATACAAAGATACTATTAAAGATCAATGCTGCATTTACAGTAAGTTGTACAAGACAAAACTGATGACTGTATTTCATTTTATTAAAAAATTGTCTACTTAGGTTTTGAATGATCATAAACTAAATAGATTAATTGTAGTTACTGTATACTATTATTATTATTAGTTTATTTAGCAGACGCCTTTATCCAAGGCGACTTACAGAGACTACTTGGATTGTCTTACATATGGAAAATATAATACAAGTTACAAGAAATGCACCAAAAAATAGAAGCGCCTGCAATAGCTATGTACTGTAAATAAGGTGTAGGGCCACCTTGGGCATCATCGGCGACAAATATTTGATGTAAGGAGTTTGCAAGGTGTTTAAATTGTTCTGGGGGTAAGGCTGTTCTCCAGAAAGGCCCGCAGAGTCATCGCTTTTGAGATTGTTTCTGGTAAAACATGTAATTTGTGCAGTTTTGGATACAGAAGTATCTGCCAACCAGGAACCTCAGATGCTCTGTCTTACCCATTGTGACTGAAAGTGCCTGGCAACAGGTGGAGTGTTTATATATTACAGAATACAGGTCAGGATGTAATTTGCTTAAGAAAGGAACCAATTCAGATCAAGATCATACAGTTGGGTAATTTTACCCAACTGTATGATATTATTATTATTTGTTTATTTAGCAGACGCCTTTATCCAAGGCGACTTACAGAGACTAGGGTGTGTGAACTATGCATCAGCTGCAGAGTCACTTACAACTAGGTCTCACCCGAAAGACGGAGCACAAGGAGGTTAAGTGACTTGCTCAGGGTCACACAATGAGTCAGTGGCTGAGGTGGGATTTGAACCGGGGACCTTCTGGTTACAAGCCCTTTTCTTTAACCACTGGACCACACAGCCTCCTTTATATGAATATAATGTTGCTACCGTGCATAAAAAACTTCATAATGTAAGTGCTGCTATTTAATAGCATTCATATTACTATTAATATGATCAGCATAACTTATGTACCCCCTTGTAAATTAAATGTTTTAACCCAGAGTGGGGACGTTTGAAATAAATAATATAATATATAATATAGTATCTTAAAGTGAGCAGACAAACACATGGTGCTTTATTGAAGGTGTGAATTAGAACCTTTCAAACATAACAGTGTGTCTTTAACCCAATCATCTCATCTCCTTCCCCATTGACTGGTTAAATTCTATAACTTGAAAACATCCGTTCTGTATCCTGTTGTTACAACTCTGTGTACTCTTGACAGTAGAGGTCATCCTGAGAAAAACGCTACCGAACATAACAGGAAAACAGTGGAAGCTTTTACTGTACCTGAGAAAGGCAGCAGAAACCTGAAGATTACAAACTTCTGTAACATCAGTGTGGTCCAGGTTGGTGTTTGATGCTTAACAACATTCATGCTGAATTTGTGTTGAAGAACAACCCCTGAACTCAAGTCAAAACAAAAAACCCCAGTAATTTCAATGATATTATAAAACAATACAGTACAATCACAGTCATGGTGATTGCTAACAATACAACAAGGCGGACAATACAACAATGAAAATGTAAAGCTACTCACTATTTAACTGATTACAACCCTCTGATATGAGCCCGTTTTGCTACCATGTTGTTCCTGTTATACAGTACTATGTATGGTCATGGTATTTACCTTACTTGCATGTACTTCACTATGCTTTAAACTGCTTTTACCAAGACTGTTCTGGTGCTGCATTATCCCATACCATTTAATCCTCTCAATTTACAGTGCAATGTATGGCAGCCGCTATCAATTGTACAGACACAAAACAATGCACCGTGTATATGTTTCACAGCACATTAGAAAACCACTTCTAGGAAGTTTTTCAAATAAGACGAGAAGCAAAGCAATATATTGCAACATAGGCTTGTTGCTGCAGTGCACCTCAAAATGGATGCATCAATTTGTTACTGTCTTTCCAACTGTCCTTTCAATGACACAAAACTTTTCTGCAGGCAGATGTGCCTCTTTTAGTAGAAAAAGGTTTACATTATCGAACACATGTAATATTATCCCCAGTATTACATTTTTTTCCCATATTTGTATGTTGTAAAATTAATTTATTGCATGTACCGCATTTGTTCAAGGAATTATTTTATTAATTGCTCAAAGCTATTGAATGCTTATTGCTATACCTGTGTTTGTGATATTTGATACTGGATGACTTTATGAAGCTACATAAAACATGTTTTGAGCACTCATCATTAGAGATTATGGGGGGAGAAATAAGCAATTAACCACCAAGTCAGTGGGCAGTGATAATGAGGTTTGGTCCATGAAAACATTTCAAGTGGGCTAAAAGACAGCCACCTACTTCATGCTGTAGTTATTGCTGTTTCATTCCAACCCTTGTTATTAAACAATATTTAATAACTGTTGTTTGTTAAAATATTTAACTCTTTCCATCTTTATTAATAGCCATGTTTGACCATCAAGCGGTTTGATGAAGTGTAATGCAATGCCACACTTTGAACAGTTTATATTTTAGAAACCACGAATGACAGGCCTCATTTTTGCATGGCTTTATAAATTGATCTTGCTAAATTTCCTCAGCAGGACCTCTGAACGTATAATAGGAGCCATATTGCAGTCACGTGACTTTTGATTTCTGGATGCCAGAGACGCTTATATGAACACTGCAGACAAGAAGCACTATAGCATTCTTCAGAGAACTACACAATATGCTGTGCCACTGGGGATCAAGTAAAATGTACACTGTGTTTTATTTTTTATTAATGAATATATGCAGTCAATGCTTTGTTGAACAACAGAGGACTAATTAAAATGTATTTTTGCTGTGCATTGTAGGAAGGCAATGTTCTTATTAGTTATCCGTCTGTATTTAAAAATTGAATACCTAATAAAACACTGGAAGCACTGCATTATTTTTGAAGGAGTCACTTTATATATATATATAATATATATATATATATATATATATATATATATATATATATATATATATATATATATATATATATATATATATATATATATATTTTTTTTTTTATTATGTGTGATTGTTATTGTCAAACTGCTAAGACATTGCTGCCTGGTTTTATTGGATTGAAAGACAGCTTGACCTGCCTGTATTTCTTCCTGCCCAATGAAAACGAACCAAAGATTGCCAACAGGAAGATACCAGCATTCCTTGATTCTGTTGACAGGAAGTTTGGCTGCTGTAGCTCTTCAGGGAAATATTTCAACTTTTGTGAGAGACCTGGAGCATATTTTGATAAATAGCGATGAAATGATCAAAACAATGGCTTGGACAGTGACAGATAATAGCCTTTTAATATCAGTTATGTTATTGTTCTTAGTCTAAGGTGTTGTTTAACAGTGGACTGTTGCCCTTCCTGATTTAAAATGGTAAATCAAAGGCGTGAAACTTGGAAGAAGAATGCTGTTTTCCATTCTGTAATCAGTCATCTTTGTACTTATTATATCACAAACTATTTCTTGGCTCCTGCCTGCATACAATCCTATTTGAGTCACATTCATTATAATTTCCAGCATTGTTACAATTCAAATATATTGCACTACAAAGTAAAGACTGGTTTCTCTGTTTACATGCATGTGCAATGAATTTGGCAACAATGTCTTAAATAAAAAAACCAGACATTAGCCCCAGTGCTCTTCTCTCTGAACTGGGAATTCAGTTATTTGGCCGCTAGTCGGTAAAGGTGAGTTAGTGGACATTCTGTTCTGCAGTAACCACTGCTACACAACTACCTATAAAAGCTTGTTACTCCTGTATGTACAGATACAGGAGTAACTGACAGAATATGACTGTTTGGGGTTTTTAGAGGTCACTGAGGGGTCAGGGGATGCTACTGGCAGCCATTGAGAGAATCACTAACAGTCCGTATTTGAGCAACAGCACAACTTCTTAGAAAGGCTGTAAAAATACAAGATAAGGGAATGTAAAAAAAAAAAAGCTGTTTTGAAGCTGTCTGTTTAAGTAGCAGTCACACAATGCTCAAACTGCATTTTAATCTGCAGTGCAAAGGTATTTTTCATGATGTTGCAGGTGCAGTGCGTGGCAACAAAAACAAACTTTTTTTTTTATTTAGAAGACATAGGGGGATTTCAGATATTAAAAGCTGGTGTAATGAGGTACATTGGAGTGGGCTGACAAAAATAGACTCACAGCGAGTGCTGAAATGGTCAATTGCACTTCAGGTTTTCCCCATAAGAGAGTTGCTGCTGGCTACTTAGCACACACTGTGTTGTGTTTCTGCCCCCAGCAGTAGTTTATCTTCAGCTCGAAGGCTGTACTATAGCCTCCTGCTGATGGCAGTTTATTGGAGATGCTGAGTGGTCCAGGGCCTCTGGCAGCTGCCTACTTCAGCACCACTCCATTAGAGGGTGTGCTAACCTTGCAACAACTGGGCGACATCCTCATTTTTCACCTTGCTCCTTTTTCACTGGGAACACCTTCCCAGTCACGCCAAAGGGTGAAGAGGTTTCACAGTTGGCTGCCGGCAGGGGATGACAAATGCACTGTGGAAGTCAAATAATTTTTAACCTACAATACCTTATTTTTCTCTTCTTTTTCATGTGATCACTTATTTCCTGCTTTGAACAAACTGGCACATTGCCGCTATGTCTTTACCAGCTCTTTCCAGATGCTTTTTTTGTTTGTTGATTTTTGTGCCTCTTGCTTACTACAACCTTCAGCTTATGTCTCAGCAAAAAAAATATGTTTGTGGAATGTAAACAAACTGTTTACAGTTTTAATGACAAAGTATAAAGAGACTGTAGCATTAAACTAAAGATAATTGTATTTACAGACACCAAAGCAATACATTTTTGTGAAAATGTGAGCGTGATTGCTGTGCAGTTGAGTTTTGTATTTCAGTGGTTTTAAAACTTGAAACAAATGGGGAAGTTCATGAAGCCATGTATTCCAAGTGGAATTAACAACTCGTGAATTTAATTCCAGTGGTGTGCTCATTGCAATTACAGATAGACACAAAGACACAGAAAGTGAATGTGAATATATAGAAATAGGTTACTTCAAGTGAAAACATGTGGTGGTTTATAGGGTGGTACAGTTCTGTTCAGTTTTCCATGCAGAACCTGCTATGTTTTGAATTACAGTGATTCAGTTTCAAGTGCTGTCAAGCCCATCACATACAATAAATTCATCACAAACAAATTAGAAAGAAAATGTATATCGCACATGCATATTTATAACAGGACTGTTTTATTGCATCTGTTTTTGAATACTCAAATAACTGGATATATTAAAACATGAGATACACGATACTCATGAAAGAAACATGAAAGGGTGCATTTCACTTTTTATTAAAAACGTCTTCACATAAATGGAGCTCTTTTTTTTCTTTCTTTTTATGTGACCTTGTCTGTGGTCACCAAATTAAAACTTAAAACAGTCTGTATATTAAATAGAAATATATCTTATTGTGTTGTTATTTCTTCATGTAATTTCCTGGGTGGCCCTAACAGCTGCGTCTCTGGTTGTGTTCTGCACTATTCACTTTGATTTTATGGTGCAGGGTGGCATCTGAGACGATTTGAGGTAGCATCTGAGTCTCTTGCACTGTCCCCTGAGACCAAGAAACACTTCCTTTTCAGTCGCGGCCAGACATGGTTACACCTTTGGGATGCTGCTTCTGTGTTTCAGACTATAGAAATAGTAAATCTTCCTGCCAGCTTGCTCTTGTATTTCATTGACCACTTCTCCCCCACTCCTTTCTCCGGGGTATGGTTTTCTGCAGCATCTTTTTCCTACAGGTGTGACATGCCTATTTAATGCATCTCTCACACTTCCTCCTGTCTTTTTGCCTGGCTTTGCTAACACTGTGCAGTAGGCACCAAAACTGGTCTAAAGTAACTTTTCATTGATAGATGTCGGAGATAGCAGTGTATATAATTAGACTGATGTAATATATATTCTTAACATGTGGCTTCTTAGTGTTTTGCATGCCATTCCTTTTCATACCAGACGCTTGTGTTATCCATCATATAAGCATGTGTGATGAATTGTAATGTCCTTCACAAGTTGCTCTGGACATGTACTTACTATATACCCCTTTACTGCTAACGACTGTCATGTGCGGAGGTAGCATAACAAATTCACAGTAAGGGAATGAGAAAACAGGGTTATATAAAGCTAAAATACCTGATACCCTCCCTACATGCAATCTCTTTGCACTAGTTTTAAAAAAAGAGATGCAAATATCACATAAAACACAGGCTATTTAAAATAAAATCAATAAAGCCTAAGTAATTGTATATAGTCTTTTAAGTTAATGTTATAAATAAATTACAAACATATCTATTCTGTGTGCTGGCGACTTTTTCCATGTTCTATTATTGCATCAGATGCTCTCAAATGCTGTTATTTTAGGAATATTACTATAATGTGTAGGGAATAAAGAATTGAGTATTCAGATTTCAGTATTGATCATAAATACAATGTCCTTGTATGAATGTAGGAAAGAGAGAGACCCATGTGGTTTGTTCCCATTCATCTTTCTGTGGAAACATATCCAGCATTTGGGTACCAGATAGAACATCTAAATATTTCAGCATCTCATTTCTACATTGAAAATACACACTTAATCTGTAATATTTTCACAGTATTCTGTTGTCTTCTATACGAGAACTGCTCATGTTGGTATTGTTGTTGTGATTTAATTTAAAGAGTACATAAGGACCTTTTTATTTTATTGTGTTACATGTTCCCATGTGTTGAAGAGATGTGTGTTCAAGCATACACAACCTTTGAAACTACACACAAACACATTTAAAAAAATGTATTTATTGAAAAATGTTTTTCAATAAATACATTTTTTTAAATGTGTTTGTGTGTAGTTTCAAAGGTTGTGTATGCTTGAACACACATTTCTTATGCAGGTTCGAAAACAATTTCAGTTTCCACAATAATTTGGAACATTCGCAAACTGAGGGTGCCATAAAATAAGTGAAATTATTTAAGTGTCTCAGAACTGTTTGAGGCTAAGCAGTGATTCCAAACAAAAGGTGTCGGGTAAGCAAAATCTGTTTAAATCTTTTAAAAAGTGCCAGTTATCTCCTTTGTTATAATAGGAATTTAAATTGAGTCAGAATTATAATATAAAAACTTGACCTTATCAGGCTGTGGTAATCCTGTTATCAGGCCACCAACCTGTCTGATAAACTAGAATCGGTTAGGATTACAGATTTAATCGGATCAGAGTTTGCAAGAATAATATTTTGCCAAAATAATAATATTGATCATTCATCTAACCTTTCAATAATAGGGGTTGTGTTAATAGGATTTAAAGAATTGTCAAAACACCAAAGAAAAGTAATTTTTCATCAGATAGTGTTACAAGTAAGTATTTTAATGAGGGGCTATGTGTAAAATGTATGTAGGCTTCAAACTGGATACTCTTAATAATATACTATCTTGACAAACAAACTCGTAAAAATTAAATGTGGACCTATCGTTTGTAGTATCATTGTCTATTACGTTATTTTTACATGAACAAAAAAAAATGATGTACTATTTTATATGTGTATTTTAGTTGTACAGTATAGGTGCAATTGTGTAAATCAACGAGCCTTTACACCAGGGTGTTGTTTCTAAATTTGAGTCTGTCCCTTGACAAAATCTGCAGTCTGTGTCCACCACATTTGTTAAATCTTTATCATTTCCAACAACAGTTGCCAATTTTATTTTTGTCATCAATAATGTTAGGTTACTTACCGTAACCCTGGTTCCCTTTTAATTCGAAGATGACCACCAACATTACTTTTGGGAAAGTATACCAGAGCCGTCGCGAAGGAGAAGGAACGGCAGCAGACGAGGAACGCATCAGAACCGCATAACCCAAGGGTTAACAGTGCAAGAGTGCAACCTCAGGGACCCTTGTGCCTAATGAAGGCAGGGAACTGTCCGAGTCACCATGCGAGTATGGCGGACACCAGCGTCTCGTGCTCTCCTGTACCAGAGTACATGTGTGGAGCATTGAGGCTACCTGCCGAGACGCCTTGCATTCTTGGTGAGAGCGCTGTAGCAATTCCTCTACCGCTTGTCCAAATTAATGGTCAGGGGAGGTAGGGGCTGCTTCTAAAAGAAGGAGCCACCTTCCCATGAGGCCACAATCGAAATCGCATCATGGTCCTCCTCAGCAATGCTGACATCCGGTTCTGTAACATCTATTGCAAGGCAGTAAAAGAAAAAAAACACATACATGCACACAACAGCAAAGCTGTGAGGTTAAATAGAACAGTCACCATGGCAACGCGGGTGAACTGCATATTTAAGCACACTGAGAGGGTGGGCCGAGACAATCCAGCGGAGTCAACTCCACAGCGGGGCGCGGCAGAGCCGGGGCCCTGTGGAGGATCTCGGGTCTCTCTTTCTCTCCCCCCCCCCCCCCCCCTTTTCTTTTTAGCTGCAATAGCAGAGGGAAAAAAAACACAAAATAGCGAGCGCTGTAAGGTTAGAAAAGCAGACTACAATCGTAAAGCGATGTAGGCTGTTGAAATTAAAAAGAGTAAAGAGCGCAGTTGTGCAGTGTTTATAGCTGAGTTCACAGAAGCGGAGTTTCTGATTCCAGGGAAGTGGCAAGCCAGCTTCCAGCAATAAAAGAGAGAGCTGTTTCACACAGGCTCAATTCACAGCAACAGGACAAGGGTGTCACAGCCCCGTGGAGGTAGAACACGGCTGACTGGCTGCTGTTTTTGTTGTATTTTTTTATTTATTTATTTTTTAAACTGCAACGCAGCAGTTTTTCAGCACAGACACAGGCAAAGCGGGGTCGTGCGGCAGGATCAACACACAAAATGGAGGGGATACAGCAAAGCCGAGCTCCGGCGGAGGAACAGTGTTCTTCCTGAAAGTGAAGGCTGAAAAGACAACACACACATTTTAATCAATACTGCACAGGCAGTCGCTCACATACGACAGACAGTCGTAGTACAGACCCCATTTATTGCCCTATACCAACTATTTTGCAATTTCAGCAAGATCTGTTGGAGGCGGGTCGATCCCCCTCTATGTTGGAAGAGTACCGAGCAGCCATATGTCCCCATTGACTCAGTGTCCTGGGCGCTCATATGCTAGCGACCTGTTTTCTGAAGGGTGCTCGGTGGTTACGTCCTCCTGAGAAGGACGTCCTCCCCGAATGGAGTCTAGACGTGGTACTGGAGGCTCTCACTAAGGCCCCGTATAAGCCTATACATTCCATAGAATTGAAATATCTCTCTATGAAGACAGCCTTTCTATTAGCCATTACCTTCGCTAAGCAGGTTAGTAAGCTACAGGCTCTGTCAGTGCACAGTTCCTGTATGCATATTTGGGACAATGGAAACAGGGTATCGTTGCGCACAAACCCTGCTTTTCTCCCTATGGTGATTCAAAAGTAATGTTGGTGGTCATCTTCGAATTGAAAGGGAACGGGCTGCTAGATGTTTATTAACTCTTAACTCTTTGATCACACAAGTTGCTTTGGCTGTTTCCGGATAAACACCTTGTCATGCTGCTTCTAAGAAAAAAAAAAAACATCATCATTGCTAAATGTTACTTTTTTTGTGTGTCAGGCAGAACCACTGCTTTGCTGATGTTCTTTTCAATAAATGACAAGCAGACAGATGTATATCTAAACTGGTTTCAAATTGACGTCTATTTGGAGGTGAGTAAACCTTATTGGCAAACAGAAATGGAAGAGTTAAAATCGTTTCCCCATTACATTTCTTTTGTTCAGTTTTGAAAGAAAATCACAAGCTTTTGTAAACGTGTTTTTTTTTTTTTTTTTTTTATTATTTTAAAACATAATATCTGGTTTTACATCTCTGATTGCAAGCCATGTTTTCAGTTAGTGTTGCACTTGCTTGGTTATTGCATCTGGAGGGTGAAATTGTCCTCACCCTTTCAATGAATTCTTTCCTGACATTAACCAACCAGCTGCTTCCCCTATTAGCTGTCATGCTTTCAGTCAGTAACATGCTTTGACCCTGACATTGACATTGCTGAGACGAAAGGACCCAGGATGTGCAGTGTAGTAGATACCTATAGTATAAGGTAAAGAAATCAAACTTTCTTTAATCTAAGGTAGTATCAGATCATGTTTTAAAATGAAAATACATTTTTGCTATAGCATGTGCTTCTTTCAGAACTGCTTATTTGAGACCTGTGAAAAGCAGTTACGATTCATGGAATTCTTTTGGACAATAACGTTTTTAATATATATTTTTTTAAAGTACAAACTTTTTAAATGTCTGAGTTATAAATGTAGTGTTAATCTAGGTGTAAGAAGAGCTTGTTTGTATGAAATCACTTTTGATGTTGTCTGTGTTATATTTGGAAACAATGACTGGTAAAGATTATTTATGGTGCAGGTTATTGTAAGAGAAATGAAGTAAGTTACAGAGCAAGGATTCTTCACAGAAAGATTGATGCAGTGGTTTACCAAGTACGGTTTACAGTATTTATTTTTAGCTGCTCCTAAGTTTCCAATTATTAGTTTAAGCATAGTGTCTGAGAGACAGGGCCTATCCCTTGGGCGGTTCGCAAGTAGGACCCTATTGGCTCAACTATTGACTGGAGAATTAAATGACAGTTTAAAATAACGTTGACATTCAGAATACAAAACGTCCTCCTTAAATTGTTTGTTTTATCTTGATTTTTTGGGGAGAAAAGTATTTAAGTCAAGTAGAGGCCTACACTGAAGACATTTCTTCCCTCACAATTTATGATTGAGTGTTGGGTGTAAAACGTCAATGGTAAAAAGACCAATGGTGGTGTTTTAAAGTGCATAGGCTGTTTTTCAGGCTACAAGAACAATGAACAGCCACCAACACTGCTGACCAGCACTGAGTTTTAGGAAAAATAACTTGACTCTGGTAAACCCATCTTAGCCATGTCCACAAAGTATTGTCATTCCAAAGTGTCACAGTAACATTGTTTGAATGAAAACGTAGCATGGTAACATATTGTAAAGTGAAACACAACCATAGGTAATGTTGATTGTGCCAACCCATACTGCTACTATAAAGCATACTGCATTGATAAAGCATGTCTTTCTTTTGTTAAACCAAATTCTTTAAGAACATATCCCAATGCTTTCCAGAAGGAATAACATGCTAATTTCCTTATTGAATTCAGTTCCTTTTTTATTTTGTATTTTTTTGTATTTCTCATGTGTTATTTTTGTTCCCCTCCCTTAAAGAATGCAAAATGGGATTATGGAATAAAACATTAGATCAATGTGTGTCCAATCTAAAATGATAATAATTTAGAGAGAGAGAGAGAGAGAGAGAGAGAGGGAGGAAGGAAGTGCTCGTCGACAGGATATATCTGTTGCCCCTAATCTGCATATCCTGACCTTCCTTTTTATCAGGCACATCTTTACTTGTGGGGTGGGAGTGGGTGTTAAGATACCGAAGAGTCATGTGTGTGTGTTTTTACTGTGGGCTTGTCATATACATTGTTTTCCCTTTTTATAGGAGATTACCTGTAGATATGCTTCAAACTCGTTTTCGCACTGGGAGGCAAAACTCTTTGAGAATATTGCAAGCCCTCCGCTAAAATAAACAAAGCTTTTTGTCAAACCAGCTTCGTTGTTTGGGACGGATCATTTTTACTGTTTGAAGTGACAGGGTCGGCATGTAGTCTTTTCATCACTGGAATTTAGATATTCATTTTACAAGTAAAGGGCAATAACTGTAAAGCTAAGCTATTATATTAAAAAGAAGGTAATATAACCAAGGAAGACAGTAGACATAAAAACATAACTGGTGTTGTGAAGATGATATTAAGAGGGTACTGGTCATTTAAGGATTTACCACTTGTATTCTATGAATTGTATTGAATTGTATGAGTATTGAACCCTAGATACAAGATGATTTCCTTTTTCTGTTTTGTGTGCAGACCAAGTACAGAGCTGCCTCATTATTTCACTATTTATAGTAAAAAAAAGGCTTTATAGGATCACTGATTAATTAAATCAACACACATTGTAATTCACAATTATTTTCCCTTTGTTGCAACCAATATAAACCCAATTGCCTTATTGAAACAACCACTTTATATGTACATAAACATTAAGAACATTAAGAGGTTTTCACTCTACTTACAGTGCAAATAGATAAAACCAATATCAAAGGCAGTGAATTATTGAAGGTCCTCACACAGTAATGTGTAGTATGTGTACAATGTACTGTCAACATGGCCTAACTGTGAATAACTACACTATAGAATCATGAAACATCGAGGGAGCCCTTTTACATATCTTAACTCACTGTCTGTGCCGCCTAATCGGGATACTGATTTCTGCTTAAATGGGATACAACTCTGGGAGATGGTTCTTCCCAATGTTATTTATGTAGTTTAATTGGGATGTCACTTTGTTTAACTGGGATACAGTATTTTCCAAATGATGGAACTGTTGAAGAATGAGGAGTCTCCTGTGGTTTCTCAGGCTGCTGTTGCAAAGAAAGTCGGTGTGTCAACATCGAAGGTGCCTCGACTTGTGATAAGATGCGATTTAATTTTTGTTTAGGAATAAAGAAAACATTGACTCTTATTTTAAGTTATGTATTTAGCATTTAGTCATAATGTGATGTGATTCTTTTTCTTTTCATTAGCAATCAAAAAAGTCTGACTAAGGTCCTCTCAACTGTCTCTCGTTTAATTGGGACAGCCGCTTATTCGAGATATTTTTCCTCCTCCCGAGGCGTCCCGATAAACCGTCGCAGACTAGTAGAATTGTATCTCTATTTTTCAGTAATAACTCAATCAAGAATTCTCAGCATATTAAATAGATAATTAACACCAAGACCATTTGTTCAGTTAAGAAAAATATCTGGACTAGGGTGACCCTCACTGCCTACCCCTTGTAAAGATGTTCCACAAGATTTGGCAATACAGGGTTCAGTGATCCTACGTTGCTATTCTACTTTAGGACTTGTTACAGTCAGCTTCAGAATTATTTTTATTTTCACACATTATAATAAGGAACTGGTTAGAGTGAGGACTTGCAATGAAATGGACTGGAAGAGTCAAGGTTGTTCTATAGCCTATGGGATTTAATTCCCATGATGCACTTATTGGGGCCTGCAAGTTGTACAATCATTTAATCAGTACATTAGTGCATTGTTATAATAAAGATGTGTTATATTTGAATGTATGCTATCCTTATGGTACTGCTAGGAACTGTGCCTGTACAATTGATATGTTTCCATATTTAAGATAAAGTTGATTAAACCAAGTTTTTAGCAACATTTGCTGGAGCTACAAATTGTCCACAGGGAATATTTTTTCTGGATATTTCTTGCGTATAAAATGACACGCTTTAATTTAAAGATCTGCTATAAATTATTTATTTAATATTTATGAATATTTCAAGACTCTTAATAAATTATTATGGGTGCTATTAAGTAGTACATGATTTGTTTCTGGAGATATTGCATACTCGCTGTTTGACAAAACTGTATACACAGTACAAGATGTCTGGTATGGGTTGTATTTTGACATTTGATTTATGTAGTATGAAACCATTTTCATGCAAGCCATTATGCAATCTATAAAAATGTGTGGGTTTCCAGAGAGCCAGGAACTGATGCTGCCACTGCTAGCATACAAAGTGGGTCTTCTTTATTAATTCCATTCTGCTGAACAGCTAAACTCATATGAAAAATGTGCCATTGGTTACTAGTGCAACAGGGTGCAGCTGTGAAACGTATTATAACAAGAAGCTAAAATGTGTGAAACGGATGTTTGTGCCCAAATCCTGTATAAAACAAAAGCATAAAGAAATTAGCACATGTAGCCATGCCATCGAGGCACAGTAACCAGCTGGCAGTGCAAAGGTTATCCTGTAACTCTAAAACATGATAAATGGGGTTCAGGTATCTGGAAGAGGAGATACATAGTTACTCTGTGGACTGTGGTTCCTGAGCCATTTGGACAATTGGAACTGATGTTTTTATGTGAGATAGGACTGCATTCTGGTATCACAACCAAAATGAAAATAAGCTTGTAAAAATTATGCAGTTTGACAATTGGGATCCAGGAAGGGCTAGAGAGGTTTTTTGGGCTGGCACCAATTTGGGCACCCTTACGCTGCTTGTTCGACAATGGAGTACTTCCTGTCTAGCTGTTATGATCAATCTCAATACTCTTGTTGAACTTTTCCATGAAAAAGTATTCTGTGCATATACAATAGTTTAACGTCACGTTTAATAAACCACATTCTGATGCAAACACGCAAAGTAATATTTATATGTTGGTCATTCTATGGTATTTGTATGTCCAAAACATCTGACCACAACAGTGCACTGCTGTACCAGCTCTCTTTAAAAAGCTACATTAAGCCACATGTTTTTACTACACTTGTTTGTATTTTAAATAATACTGCAATAAACTGTTGTGGACAGATAAATACTATAAAACTTGTGTTAAAATAACCTTTTGTATAGGTTATCTCACACATCCTGCATCAGTTTTAAAATATGTTGTAACATCTTCCAATAGCTACTGTTCCACTCCCCCAATACAGTCAGTTTAATATTGTAATATTTTACCATTTATATAGAAGATAATGTATACATATGTAAAGCACCCACCGTTGTCAGCAGACATTGATGTATGTTAAGTATACATTGATAAAAATAGATCTGTGCATTTATTAATGCAGGTTTGACCTACAAAGGCTGTACAAGCACTTTAATGATTAAAACCCAAAGTACTAAATAATAAATTATAAGAATTTGTAAGAGTCATCTTCTTGAAATTAGCTTAGTGAAATTTTCTCCTTATCATAATTAATCTGAGTGGGTGTCTAATATGGACTGAGCTGACTAAAATGATATGGTGCAGACGGAGATAAGAAAGGAAAAAGGTCTTTTATTTCTTATTTAAGGACAATTGCATTTCATTTTAATCACGGGTAACCTGATAGGTAACCTAGTATTGTGCTTGAATTAATCTGCATGTAGTTGCCTTTAATGGAAACTGAACTGTGCGTCCTGTCTGGTTTCCTTGCTGAGGATGCACAATGCAGTTAGTTGCCTGGAACTTGTACATACTTTCCAAGCTTCAGACAAGCTTCAGAGTGACTGATCTTCCAATACAGTAGGACTGACGTCAACATCTATGCATTGCAGGAGTCTAGCAGGTGCACTTTGAACACAACACTTCAAACCTAAACTGGAATTACAGTCAAAAAGTATTCTCAACAAAATCGAAAGAGGCTCTGAACTTTCTGCCATCCATTCAGATTTGGGCTGTGCTAATAAACACACTATCAGTAGTGTTGTTAGTGTTAGTAAACTTATGTTAAATAATGAGACACCGATTGAACAACTTCACTTTAAGGTATTTAACATTCTGGTTCTCTGTTATCACAAGATGGTAGTTAATTAGAATGATTTGTGTTTTAATTCACTAAGAAGTTTAAAAATCAATCCAAAGCACTTTTAACTGTTAACCCCCTCCACCAATTTCAAGTTACTGCTCAGTGTGTACCATCATGCAGTACCGTATTATCTTGGGAGAGCTCATAAGTTAAGCAGTGATGGACTCCTTGGATGGGAGGCCTCAAGGGAACTCCAGGTACTGTGGATACAATTTTGATAGTGCATTCAAGACTGAGAGGTATGTTCTTTACAAAATAGATATTCAGTGAGAAGGATCACTAATGTAGTTGCTTAGTAGATCTGAAAAAAAATACCAATATAAAAAAGTAAATACACATTTATCTTAGTTTTTTTTTAAATGTTCATTCGTGAGTTTAGTTTATTTTATTATTTCTAAATAATGTACTTTATATAGAATATGTGAGGCCGTTGAAATGCTGGTAATACATGCAGTATTAGGTAAGATTTACTATACTGGAATTATTTTCTTTGCTCTGTGTTTTTGAGGGGAGTTCCATCCTCCTTTGTCAGGTTGCCCTGTTGAGGTTCAGGTCAAGTTGACACTACTCATTTTGTATCAACTTGGTTATATATTGTAGACATCTGCAAACCACAGCTCACAGTTACTGTATGCTGTTGTTCCTATTAAAGCCACATTGTAGCAAAGATGCAGGAAGAACTGGTCTGTAGACAAGAATCAATTGATTATTTTTTTGTGAAGGGCAAAAACTCTGTTATCCTGTTAACTGACAGGAAAAATTGAGGCATATAAGACAGTCTCTGCAAATTAGATCTTTAGATTGATTAGATGAAGCCTGTTTAAGTAAAAAATATGTGGACATATATATATATATATATATATATATATATATATATATATATATATATATATATATATATATATTTTTGCCATCACCCAAGTCTTACTGTACACCTATATGCTACCAAAGAAAACAAGAAAAACCAAGCCCCACTTTGATATTTTGTTTGTTTTTAGGCTGCAATGTAGCTGCATTGCTTAGCTGTGGGGCAGTGTTGTAATTGACCGTGTGCCAGGCATGAATTATGTGTTGATACATAACTTCTGTTTTTAGCTGAAAGATGCCAGTGATCTTGCTATGAGTCAGACTGCTGTGGGGATTGTAGAGAACTTTGCATGGGGGCATGCTGTTGGCAAGCAGATGCCTCGAGGTATAAGTGGCGGAAAACATTTCGCATTTGCAGACCAAAGTAGTTTTCATAGTGGATCTTGTATGTTATCTTTGCCACCAACCATATCTTGTTTTGCGCTACTTAGTGAACACAGCAAACTTGGTGACAAGTCTGGCCATATGCAGCATGAAGGTGCCTATCTGGCCATCTACACATTAACGTAACATTATTCAGCAGGTTTCATTCGACGTTATGAAGCAAAATTAGTTAATTCTACAGGGTGATGCAAAACTTTTGGCCATAGCTGTATGTTACAGGAAGCTGGCTTCATAAAAAGTACTATACGGTATAAAGCAGGTGAAAGGTCAAAGAATCACACACTGTACACATTTGGACTGGTCAATCACTTAGCAGCCCACAGCCAGTGGTGCGGTTAGTTCATATCCACAAAGATAAAGTTAGCGGTGAAAATGATGCTGAAGCTAATAAATGAAAGGAATTTCAAATCCTTTGGGAGTATACCTCTGAGGTGGCTTTTAAAGTAGATGAAATCACTGATTGAGCGAGAGCTGGATCACTTGCAACCTCGCGTACTCCCCTTAAGAGAAGTCATTGAAATCCTTGAATGACTTTATAGCATCATAGCACAGCTGAATACCATCTGAAACCTTTTAACTCACTCAAATTAAGTTTAGTTGTCCTTCAGTAGACAAGACTCTATTCATCTCTGCATTGTTGCAATTGAAAAGAGCAGTCTTTTAGTTTACTGCTGCGAGCAATACAATATCTATTAGATTACACTCCCAGCACTGGGTTTCAGAATAAGGTTTGTTGAACTCAATCATTTTGTAAATCTGCCATTGTAGTTTTAGTGGGATGTGAAAGCAGTTAAACATAACTCTGAGATGGAAGGTATTCTTTCTTATTAAATATGCTTTTATGTGTTGTATTTTTAAATAAAATGTGTACTGCATTATGCTTATTGAGGTTATGGCATAAACAGCTGGAGGTGAAGGGATTTTTCATCCTTTAAGTGTAAAGACGATATTGGTATTCTGTGTATTGATTTCTATTCTGCATGGCAGTGTGGGGGCTCAGCAACATTTTCTCAATAGGATGTTACTGCTTTGCCATCAGATCTATGGAGTGATTCAACATCTCTGGCACACATTGCAGTTTTTTTTCCAAATGTATAGTTTTTTTTTTTACTGCCCTGGATTCGGATTCTAGTGAATCAGCATCCAACTGAATATCTGTGGCCGCCTACTTGGATTGTCTTACATATGGAAAATATAATACAAGTTACAAGAAATGCACCAAAAAATAGAAGCGCCTTCAATAGCTATGTACTGTAAATAAGGTGTAGGGCCACCTTGGGCATCATCGGCGACAAATATTTGATGTAAGGAGTTTGCAAGGTGTTTAAATTGTTCTGGGGGTAAGGCTGTTCTCCAGAAAGGCCCACAGAGTCATCGCTTTTGAGATTGTTTCTGGTAAAACATGTAATTTGTGCAGTTTTGGATACAGAAGTATCTGCCAACCAGGAACCTCAGATGCTCTGTCTTACCCATTGTGACTGAAAGTGCCTGGCAACAGGTGGAGTGTTTATATATTACAGAATACAGGTCAGGATATAATTTGCTTAAGAAAGGAACCAATTCAGATCAAGATCATACAGTTGGGTAATTTTGCCCAACTGTATGATATTATTATTATTTGTTTATTTAGCAGACGCCTTTATATTATATTTGCTCATTCTACAGTACAAAGTAGAGCTTTTTCAATCACACATTTACTGCACATTTATTTAACCTCAGTGTCAGTGATTTTGTTATTCATTTCAACTTATCCTAAACCCACGATATGTGTTTTTTTTTAACTATATACTGCGGTTTTGCCTATGAAAAGTGACTTTTCAACCTTCTGAATTTGTAATATGCACAACAAACAGTGAACTTTAACCTAAGTGCCTATCTATCTATGTCTATATGACTTTTTTGCCGTTTGCTGTGATTTAGTTAGATGGTTAAAACTTCATCTTAGGAACCAAAACTTGCCAAAAGAGCTGGATCTCGGATACTTTTACTTAATAAGAACGGTACAGAATAAAGGTACAGTTGGTTCAGTTTTATCTTAAAATATTTGAATCACCAGCCGAATTTAAAAAAGGCTGAAAGATAACCATATTGGTAGTTCTAAATTGTGAGACAGACTGGGTGTTAACAGGTGTGGCTGGCCTTTTTTGAGTATTTGCATGGATCTTTTCTCTCGTGTTGGTTGAACTGCTGGACGCCGTAATAAATCTCACAGTAGAAAGAGTTAATGAGTGATAACACTGAATCTATGTAACATCAAGTATGCTTCACCAGTGCACACCCCTCGATATTACTCAATAGCAATATGATTATACTCATGCAGCCATTATACATTATGTATAGGACACTCTTTATAATTCAGCCTACAGGCTTCATGCAACCCCTGTTACCTGATATCTCTCAGTAAGCTGTACACTTACAGTATGCGAAAGTCAGGTATAGGCAACATTCTTGGTTTAAACTGGAATGGTTAAAACTGTAATGGGTGTCTTAAATTATAATCTCATTTTATTTAACACCAACAAATCATATAATTCAGTACCCTTTTTGTTGCTACAGTGAATCAGCCACTCAAGTTGTTATGCTGATAAAAAAAACGAAAATATGAATGAATTCATTAGAAAGCCATACCGCTAAGAACCGAGTGTGCTGCATTCTGCAGTCACAGTTTCTGCTAAGTTTGAGCTGGCAAAGTCAAAGCAGACTGTCCTGTTTAGGTATGCTCAGGGATAATGCCCCCTACTATCAGCAAGGCACCTTTCCCACAGCAATGTGTGGGGAGTGTGCCTCCATGAAGGAGAGGCCTTATCTGACCTGCTATCGTTTCCCGGATGACCTCTGCGATCACAGAATGATGGATTAACATAGACACACGAACATTCATTTTCCTGGGGGGAAAAAAATCTGTACTCGCAAAGAAAGTGGAAAGGGATTTTTTTTTTTTTTTTTTTAAATAAATTATCAGCAATAAATGTAAAGTTTAACATACAGAACAGTGAAGGTGTAAAGAAACCATTGTAAATACAATTAAAGAATGAATTATATATACAGTGGCAATTATATTATTTATATATAACTGCCTTAACACTGACATTAATAAGATCAATTGATTATGGTCCACTGTATTTTCAAAATGTGTGGATTTTTTAATCAATTTACTCACTCTGATCTTTTCCAAAAGTATAAATTAGTCTTCCCTTTGTTCCTTCTGTTTTGCTCTGTCAGGTTATGTAAAGTAATTCTGCATAAAATGTGATTAAGAAATGCGTTCCTAATGTTTACCAGCAGAACCCCACCAAAACCATTTCCCACCCATGTATATCATACATCAGCTGGTAAACCATGCTTGGAAAAGCAGAACAATTTAAACAGATTATGCCTGACTAGACCAGTTAAAAATGTCTAAAATATTAAAGCAGCTACTGTATGCAAGCCACTCTGAGGCTTTGTGCAACATTTTCTCACAGGTGATATTTACATAATACTGAAAGGAGTCTGAAAAGCACAAGTACATTTCTCTAAAAGAGTACGGCCAACTCTAGACTAATAATACTATAAGTTATTCCATATACAGAGAGTTGTCATCAGTAAATGTGATAGAGGTCTGTTTATTTTGAACAGTGAACACATCTCACTGTGACCTGCTTTGTCAAAGTACAGATGTCTGAGATAATGAGGGCTATATCTTGGAAACTGCTTGTTTGCAGATGTCATTGGCAGTCAGGGTTGAGGATGGTCTGCTATTGGGCCTTATTTTAAAACTATAGCCACCATATTTCCAATATGCTGACAGTTGTGATGGCAATTACCTATAAATGTATGTGTTCAGACATTTGAAAATCCTTAACATGGGAATTTTTACAGGTTCCACTTGCTCAGCTGTTTGTAGGTTAATGACATCTGACCAACAATGTCTTAATGTTGTCTATGGGCTTTAAAAACTATCAGTGTAAGAGCTCTGTAAGTGAAAGGCCTTATCTTGTCATGTGTCATTTCTCTCTTTACTGACTCACTGCTGGTCTATTTTGTCATACTATGAATGAAAATCTGGTGGAAAGTAAATCTAACAAAAAGCTTGTACAGTACAACACTGATATCATTCTCTTCAGTCTTAATTCTGACTCACTAGTGCCCTCAGTGCATTATATTAGTATTTTTTTTTTTTTTTTTTGTAAACTTGTCCTAATAAGACTGAGGAAGGTTTTCGATGTTTCCTTCAAAAATGCCAACCGGTTTCAGTTGTGTAAGTAGATGTAGGTTTGTCTGTAGAGCTGTCAGTAGCCCTATTTACAGTAAAGATTATTATTTTTTTCTATAACCTCAAAAGCTGTCAATAAATATAATATACAGTACGTTTTTACATTTTGATGCAGATGAATCTCAAAGCATTGTACAAGAGGTGTGTATAAGCCAGGGCAGATTTATAAATTGTAAGGCATGATTTGAATATCTTGGGATTTTAATTAAAATGTAGAAGAAAGCTAAAGAGATAAGGAATGAGGAAAAGCACTAAAAAATGGATGTGATATATATGTGTATGCATACTATAAATAAATGTTAGTATTTATGAAACTTTCCTAGACTGTCTGGAAAAGTTTAAACAGTGTCACTTTGTAAAAAGGACCCTACATTACAATGAAGCAAAAGCTTAGTATAATGTCTGGGTTCTGCAACCTACCCACAGCTTATTGTTCCAGATAATTTCACTTTCACCAGAAACAGAAAGGCTAAAATATTCAAAAACCCCTTTAACTCCTAAATGCCCTTATCCTCCCCCACGTGTAATACCTGTCAAACGAGAGCAACCCACGGACTTGTTCTCTTAGCCTGGGGTGACGACAGTAGGCGTGTTGTGAAAGACCACAAAAAGAACATTAATTCAGAACATTACTAATGTGCACATCACTCTTTTGAAGCCAGTAACCGGGACCCACTTGGAAGTGTACAGCCTAATTCTATTGACCTTTTGAAATCGAATGCCAGCATCTTATGTCATCTGATTGAAAAAATGGATGACTAAATGATTACTATTTCTAATAATAATTTCTCAGAAGCCTTGGGTTAATTCTGTCTGGCAACTTTGCTATTTCCATGTGATCATATCATCATTGCGTTGCATGCAGGACTGCTGCGTAGTTCACAGCGGATGTGTGGATAATATCCTACGCACTCCTCTATATGACCTTCCTCTCTAAGACTTCCCGTAAAGCGCCGCCATGCCTGGTGTTTACCAGAAACCCTGCATTGTATTTGTATTCTATTTAAATGTTCTTCTCTTTTAAAATGTTCTATTAGCAAATTCTTCATCAAACGGAAGTCCTTTTTATGATAATTTAAAATAGTTTGTATTTTTCTGGATTTGTGGTTTTGACTTCAATGGACTGCAAAAGTAATCTGCATTTTTTAAAAATTTGTAATTACAAATTGAATAAAGCAGTACCTTATTTTTGTTCTAAATTCTTCATTTAAAATTTTTCTAACACAATACAGTATGTAATCCAGTTTTGCATGTGGGTAAAGGTTTGGTGCTTTAGACACTTGCTGCTTTTGATGTGATAACTCCAGCTGAAAGGTTGAGTGTTAAAGCAGCAGAAAGTGACCTACAACTTAAGACATTTACACCATGGAAGTATGGGGATTGGGGATTGGGGATTGGGGGGGTTGGCTTCAATGCCTCATCTCATTTACATGGGAGGTCCTGGTGGACAGCAGCACAATCCTGTCATTACAATGCAATTAAAAAATATATTAAACATCTACAATATAAAAAGCTTGATTCCTCTACAAATACATTTTAACATGCACCTCCCACCAGTGGTGCAGTGCTATATTTAGAAGCGAGGGATCGCTATTATCTACCCCCCCTCCCCTGCTCTCAACCCTACCATGGCACCTGCAGTCCCCATTTCCCCATACACTCAACAGGACTGCAGTTTATCACTAGTAGGTACGGTATTTGAAAGGGCTAACAAGTGTACCAATTGATTACAAATTCAGACAAACAGGTATTGAGGAATTATTGTAAAGCAACTAGACTTATAGCTATTTATATCAAAGATAAATAAATACACAAATACTGTACATATTTTCACAACCAGTTTCATACACTAATACAAACATGATTAAAACACCGTCATTATTATTATTAATCATACACATAACACTCTCCCACTCCCCGTTCTCGTATATTGAATGGTTTGGTCCACAATCAGCTCGCCTCACTGTCCTAGTTGCAACCGCTTTAGAGCGAATGAGACTGAGGTTTTGAAACAGAAGAGCATCCGTTTGCAAAAAAAGATGTTTAAGGCCACAGGTACTCTTTATTTACTTGTTGCGATTGAGTTTTTATCTTTTTAAATAAATGTTTAGCTTATTTTATCTACATTATTTGTTATATATGGGTCTAAAAATAAGAACTGTTCCAATTATTACATCTAATTGTAAAACGCTGACACCTCAGCACAGCGTTGATACAGGTTCCCTTCACCTCTCTACATTATTCACACCTGTTGTCCCAGACCCGGCACGCTATATTCAAACTTTTTTCATTATTGATCTCTCAAGGGTTTCTTACGGCTATTGTATTCTTTGCTTATTTGTATGGGTTATACACATGTATATCTCCATATATTAAAATGGAGCAAAACAGTTCAATATTCTACACGTGAAGTATGGAAGCGTTGCTCTCCCTGCCCAAGAGAAGTGGGGGGCGGCGCTCCCCCCGACCCCCCCAGCACTACACCCCTGCCTCCCACTTAAAACCTAAATCCACCAGCATACACAATTAAATAGCAATCCATTCTAAAATAATTCATTAAAGTAGTTCTACATTTATGTAGAATGTAGCATAGGAATACATTTCACTGTTCCTATTAGTAATTGACAGTCTTCGTCCACTAAAGATAATCCATGAATGTAGTGGAAATTGTACTACAGAATATTCTTGATGACTTCACTGTGAGTAATTCATTGTTGACTTCCGGTAAATTTCTTTTTGCTGTTTTTAGCTGAATTTATAAAGTTCATGAAATAGATTCTTTACTGCTTTGATGACAAAAAGATAAAACTATCAGATTGCGAACATGTACATATTAAAAAAAAACAGGCAGGCGTATATTCCAATATATACAGTGCCCTTTAAACAACACAATCCTGTGGTCTATGGATAGATAGCAGTCTGTTCTGGGCTCATTTCTTTACTGAATTTAGTTTCAAAGAATATTTAGACATGAAAAAAAGAATATTCCTACTAACGCTATATCACATTAACAAATGTATTAATCAAGCCAACTTTCATCACAAACCAAGAATAGTTTTTATTGTCAGCCTATAACATCCTGGAGACACCAAAATACCATCAGCCACTAGCAGCAGCTTTACTCATTTAATAACTAGGTTTCATTTTCTGTATAAGCAGCTTTTAATATAGTAAAACTTCCTCACAGAATGTATTGTATATTTTTTGTTTATCCAGCATATAAAATAAACAAATGATGTCTTCAACAGTGATACGGTATTTGCATTGATATCGTCTTGTTAGCTTGAATCATTCTATTTGTAATATACAGCAATGTAAGTTTTCTTAGTTCCATTCAGTTCCCTCTCACAATTGTAGGTATTATAATAAATACAGCACATTAACACTTGTTCCTCTCTGTCAGGATATAAATTAAGTCTGCATGTGTCTCATAGAGCTTTACCCTTGGTACTAATTAAGCCATGATAATTAGGTTTGTTAAATTCTGTCCTTTAAGCTTAGTTCCCCCTTCGGAATATAGCAATCACAGATTGCCGACAAGAAAGGGCTTTTAAGATATACCCCAACATCACAGCACAATTCTAGATAATACAGATGCAGCCTTGTACAGGAAAAAACTATATAATAATTTCATACATGTCAAGTCTCATTCATCTGGATTGAATCTCACTCATTTTTATGTAAGAGAAAAAAAAAAACACATTTTGATGAGTTTTTTTTTTATTTTTTATCCTGTCCCTAGATTCACAGTGTATTTAAATTGAATATGCAGTCATCCTATTGATTTCCATCTAAAATCTTTTTTTTTTCTGTCTTTCTTACACATTACTGACCTTGGCAGCAAAGTAGTCTACCTTTATGTTGATGTTTCCTCTGCTTTCTGGAAAGAATTTGGCACCTTTAAGAGAAACTGTTCTGCCTTACAGTTATCTCTTTTTATAATACAGTAAATAGTTCCCATTGAGTTAAAGATCTATTTCTACAGCCTGTCCACCCCCATCCAATTATTTTTAAAACAAAAAAAGTATTGCTGTGGAAATTAACTATTTTGTTTTGTGTCTTACTTAATCTGAGGTAGAATTACAGGACTGTTTTTGGATTGTATCTACAAGGTTTTAATTCCTTCAGGGAAATTGGGGCCAACAGCTACAGGGAAGTACATTCTTCATACTGGCCTAAGAGTCATCACTTTTGAGACTGCTCCTTGCCAACCAAGCACCTACTATCAGTACTTTACTATACATCTATATTGTAGAATACATGTCATAGAAAGGAATCAGTCACAATGCATTTAACACAAAAAGTGTGTGTGGCATACCTCCGGTGTTTCCAATTGTTTTTCAAACCCCTGTACGTTACAGTGCCACAAGGCAGCATCTAGGCTGTTATAGTTATTTTAGAATTATATTAGGCACCATCTAGGCAGAAGCCAGATCCAGCAGCTAGACTGGTCCTTCTGTCCAGCCAAAATAGGACATTACTGCACCATCAGTCCATGTATCAGTCTGTCCCTGAACACTCATTTAAGGAATTCTGAAGAGGATGGAACACAGACTCCCATAACTCAGTGTTACATATGGTGCTAACCAGGAGGACAGTCATGCAAAAGATGACAGATTTGAGTTTGTTTTGTGCAGTTCTTGGCTAGATTTGTGACAATTATTGGACAAATCCTTTTAGAAAGCCCAGCCCTTGCACCTGGGCCCATTGGAAACTGTTTCATTTCAGTGTTTCCTTTTGTGGAAGAAATGTAATGGAAATAAATATTCTTGGCTTCAATATGGTGTGTGAAACCTATTTTGGAATGAATTGTGTCTCCAGTGTACCAAATGGGTAAAGGATGTGGCTGTTTATTTAATACTGTTCTCATTTTGGTGGAGGTGTTAGTTTTGAATCAGAAGTTCAAATTAAGCTTTTGAACAGCTATATATACACACACACACACACTTGCAACCCCTGTGCAGACTCAGCACTGATTAATTACCTCAAGGACGTAGTGACGGTCACTTCTGCACTTAGATTGGAGCCCCCCACCCCCTCTACATTATACACTGCCCAAACCCCCACACATTGTCTTTCCACTGGAAGGATCTTTTGAAGGAGGAGGAGCTATCCAAAACTCTTGGCAGACAAAGCAGAAGCGAAAGGGGTTGTCTAGCCTGCCAGGGAGTCAGCTGGGCTTCTAGTATGGCTGTTCATCATGCCCTCCCCAGTGACTGTCGCCGTGGCCTGGCCCCACTGCCGAGCGCCACGGAGGAGCAGTGCAAACTGACACGGGCCTGTGGAATGAATTTCTCTAGGGCTGTCTTTGCACTGCAACCCAGATGCCAAAGCTAAACCATCAAGCCCTCATCCGCAGAGACTTAGGGACAAGCAAGGCTCACTGCCTCCTTTATTTAAAAAAAAAAAATGCATGCGTACAGCTCTCAGTGGAAAATAATTGTTTTCATACTTTTTTGTTTTGTTTTTTAATAGCTAGAAGAGAAATCAGCTACAGCTAGAATGTTCTTCCTTTTTGTTCTTTATTTAAATAATGGCAAAAAAACAAATGTGAATTACTGAAAGAAAACAAAACATTGTTGTTCATATCGCACATTTAGAGCCAGAATGCCACCACACACACACAAACATAGACATGTTCACTTCACTGTGTTAGTGTGGGCATTGCATTGACTCCCTTTATATTTTAGGTATTTTTAACACACTTATTCCACCATTAGTTACCATTAAAAACATGAACCATTGTCAGTTTCGGTACCCAATGGAAGACCATGGTTATCTATAGTATTCCTAATCTGAAGTGCTACCAAATCCCCTCTCTTCCGTAAAAGAATGTGATACACACATACTGTGTATACACTATTTTGCAGCTGGTGTATTTCATTTAGA
Source organism: Acipenser ruthenus (assembly GCF_902713425.1). Classification (NCBI taxonomy): domain Eukaryota; kingdom Metazoa; phylum Chordata; class Actinopteri; order Acipenseriformes; family Acipenseridae; genus Acipenser; species Acipenser ruthenus. Next base: position 23,681,639 of record NC_081208.1, read on the forward strand.
TGTACATGTATGTGCATGGAGCAGTGGCCAGGCTCTAGGGTGTCTATGTATATTGTAGTCTGTCTCTGAGGAAGCAATATATAATTACTAAGCTAATTAACTAAACATTAACCTTGATAAATAGGTCTTACACTCCAACTTCCAAGACCACATCATGTAGGTTCTTTCAACAGGTGTGGTTTGCATTTAAGAGGCTGTTGGAATGAAATACTGTGTTACACCTATAATATATATATATATATTATTATATATATTGTTTCACTTTCATGCTACTATGCTTACAAAACAACATCAGGCCACTGGGTCACCTAGAGTTTGTACACTTCTTTGTAGATTGTGTCTGTCCTCTCACTCTCTTCTCCCCCTCCAAAAAAAAAAAAAAAAGTTTCATCATCTGGAACATTTTCAAAACTGCAGGCACCACATATTTTACAAAGCCTAAACATTTGACGACAGAAGGGTAAAAGCGAGACTTAATTTAAAATATATATTATGTTTTATCTAAAGATGTCTTGATATGCCCTTTCATCACTCACAGAAATAACAAAAACTCCATCAGAGGCTCTAAACTATAGCTTGATACTTTATACTGGAGGGCCTAGATTTTCCCATTTATTGTTCTAGCGCTGTTTCAGAAAGAGGAGAGGGCTTAGGTATTGTTGCGGCTAATTATCCCCTCACAAGTGTGCATTATCACTGTGTGTGCAGGACCCATTGGGTTCCTGGCAAATGGCTTAAGCTGCAACGATAACCCGAGCCAAGCTATTGTAGATAAGGCAGGAGACGACCTGGGACTGGCAGAGTCCTGGAGCGGAGGGGGGCTGTATCCTCAGGAATGGCAAAGTAACAAGTGAATAAACAAAGGTACCCAAGCCAGGAAGTGTTAATCACTGCAATCCCATTAAAGTAATTAGGCTTCATAGACAGATATTTCAGGAGACTTTCCTTTGAGATAAAAGTGATAATAATAGGGGCAGAATAGGCCCTAAAAGGTTTGAATTTGTTAAGTGATGAAGGTATTGTTCTAGAGATTAATGTATTGTTGTTTTTTTTTTTATTTTTTTGAAGATTGGAGATTCAGTGAGATTAATGAAGATTTATTATCACTTTCTTGTTGATGCAGCGCTAACCTTAACACTGACACAGAAAGGATATTTTAAAGGCCCTTTGAGGGGAAAAACTTAGGTGCTCAGATGTCATAAAGGCCTGGATGTGATGAACAATCTATTTTCCCACACCTATAACTACCGGAAAAGAAGACACAACCCACAATAAATAAACAAATAACTTTGTAGTAATATAGAAATTAAGCCTCCATTTCCAGGTTGGAATTTGCAAGCCATAAATACATTTTCAAATGAATGCCCTACTTAAAAATCGTTTTTTTATTTTTTTTGTTGAAAGCAATTTGATGCTTCAGTTTATTTATACAACTACAAAGGGAACCCATTTTCCCATTTAATTTTTTTAGCAGGTGCTGGTTTTAAAGCACTCGTGTAGGCCATAAAACGAGTACTTGGGGTTCTTTTGGTTTCCTTTATTCTAAATATTTTCCCTTCTGCCCTGTGTCATTTTACCAGTGATTTATGCTAAGAGTGGGCAAGTATGGGAAGGCAAGATTTCAAAGGAAGTCATAAAAGAACAAGAACTAGTGAGCAGATACAATCTTGCTTTGTGAATGTGTCTACAGTGTTATTCCAGGCAGTCACTACAGTACTTTGACTGAGCATGGAGCAGGAAAGTCAGCTTTGAACTTTCCATTAAGAGTAAGTGCATATTTATCTCAAGCATTTCATTATAATTAGTGGCACACCACCTACACAATGTTGGTATCACACAGTGTGTTTTTCAATAGGATTAAAAACCGGCTAAGGAATTTAGTGGCAAGATGAAACTAACAGTACTAAAGGCATCTTTTTCCTTCAGCACAGTGTATTATACTGAGAGTAAGTTGAAAAGTCAATTTGTGGGATCATGTTACACATTTTAAAGTAGTGATTTCCATTACATATCCTTGTTTATATTTAACCCTTTGCTTATTTGCTTTGAACAAATATCACATAGTATACAGTATATGTATCATTCACAATATATGGCTGCCTGTGATATTTGCCCATTAGTCGTGCTGTACTGTACCATTTGATATAAAAACTGCAGTCCAACAGGGTTTCTTAAGCCTTTAATGTGTTTATTTATTTATTTATTTTTTATTATTGCAGAAGTTCAGTGTTAAGGGCAAAACAAATACCATCAAACTAGGTTTTGCTTTTATTAAAATGAGAGTTTAATAGTATTCAATTCCTGCAAAGGAATTAGAGAGAACAAAAATAATACTTGGGCTTATTTATCCTGCTTTGGTTTTTTATTTAGTTCATTTTTTTCACACTTCATAACGTGCAGTATACCTCGTCCCCACTGTATTATTAATGTGTGTGCTCAAGAACATGGGATTATTAATGCTGGTAGCTGGGAAGGCCATTGGGGAATTGAGTGTTTGTTGATTATTTCTTCGTTTTGTTTATACAAGTTCCCTTGTTCACAGCTGCACAGAGTTTGCCAGGGAAGAGGAGGAGGGAAGGGGGGCTGCCCCTGAGAGCAGTGCTTTAGCCGTGGCTCCCGAGTAACTGCATCATTACCTCGCTCCAAACAAAGTCCTGTTGTTTTCGTGTCAGTAGCGGATAAAAAAATGTTATTGGGCTTACAAATGCTCCGAATCCCATATTCAGCAGGGGGATATGAGAGGGTTGGAACAGGTTTATGAAATGAACCATTTCAAATGGCATTATCTTCCCACAGTGAGGTACACCTTTCATAAATCACAGCAAGGCGGCAGAAAATAGAGCATTTGTTATGTCTGTTGTCTGTGTGTGTGAGAGAGAAAGCAAGTGTAAGAGAGTGTGTAATTCAATGCCTCCTTCTGGTGAAGTCAGAGAAACATATACATTGCAAAGCTGTTTGTTTGTTTATGTAATTATTTTACTATAATTATAGTCATTGATAGATGAAATGGTAGCCGTATCAGTCCAAAGATGATAGACAAAGAGAAGGAGAGTTGATACCTTTTATAGGACTAACTAAACAACAATTGCATTTTACACCTATATTGAAAATATCAGCAGTTATGTTTTCTTGTTAGATTGAATATATAATTTATTACCTACTGCTGCAAAAACATGCAGGACAATCCTACAGATGTGGGTGGGTGGAAGTAGCTTACCTTTCCAGGTTTTACTTCGAGCTTGATTTGCCACAGTGTACAGGTAACAAACTCAGATGTGTCTGAGTGCTATGCAATGGGAGTCTTATTTCCATCCCTGATGCAAACAAACTGGCTGTCATAGTCTGCTTTCTGAGTAACATGGACAAATGTAGGAAAAAAGACAGCAATCAATTATATAGTGTAATATTGATAATTATTGTTCAATAAAGAAACCGATTAACTTCTGAAAACTGTTGTATTCAGTTTTGTATACCAACATATTTCAGAGTCACTTTGTGTTTTAGGAATTTCTAATAGTGGTACAGTTATGCGTTGTCAGCTATCTGAATAAAACAAGTCTATATCACTGTACTTTTAGACTCAGCTATAAACAGTTGTGGTGTAGTTAAGAGTAATTAAATCCCAGCTAAATCCATTTGTTATTAAATTTAAGTTCATGACAGTCAGTATTAGTCAGAAGCAATAGATGTTACTTTGAAGTGGCAGCACTTATCGATGCAAAATGATATCCCTTGTGGACATAACCATTGAGAAGTAAGCAGGGGACAAATGCTGGACATGCCCTGAAAGGCCTTTTAATACTGGCACACTAAACTATTTATCACTATAAATAGAGGTTGCACGTCAATCCAAACCCGATCCCATATGAAATGCCCCTGAAAGGAAGTAAGCAATAGACCATGATGTTGTCATCTTAACTACTGAGGTACAGTGATTCAAACCACCAACAATATAAGTGGGGGTCATCTTGAAGGACATGGTAGAAAGCCTTAGGTGCCAACCCAATGCACCCTGCTGCTGTGAGACTGGGAGTTTCCAGTGGAAATGTCTTTGCCTTCCCCTCTGGGACCTGGTTCGAATCCAGCCAGGGGACTAATACCGTATTTACACTAGGCTTCAATACAGTAGCAAGGGCACCCTCAGGCCAGACTCGCTGTCGTTTGCCTTTACAGTGAGTGGAAATCATGGAGTGGGTTCCCTAACTCCCAAATTAACTAGCTCTACTCCCAGAGGTAGTTTTGATATCAAATACATTACTTTGAGAGTAAAACAATAAATAATCTAGAGTAGTGTGTGTGAAGGAAAGTACAGTGCAGTGTATAAGGCAAAGAAGAATCTGCATCATTGCACATCTGTTTTTCTTTCTTCCTTTGTTATTAAATATACAAGACATGCTACTAGGTTTCTGTTATCTGTACTCACACACAGATCAAATGGAAGTTAACGCCTCATAGTCAGTGTGTAAGCAAATTATAACTTGCAAGTTCTGGATCAGTTACTGTAGTTCCCTATTGTGAAGGCAATGATGTGATTGCACATTAAGCAGCCGAGAAGCAAACACCGAATTTTAACCTCGGGAGTGAAAATGTATTTGGTGTGGAAATTATATAAGTTGAGTTTAGTTCTGGTACGTTTTTGTAGGCTAATTGTTTGTTACTATGTTATAATGTGATTTAAATTATGTATTTATTTTTGCAACAAATGGTGTAATTTTTCTACCTCACAGGGAAAGTCACATGTGCATTCTTTTCATGCGCTAGTAAAGTTTCTGTCCAGCATATTACGCTATTTTTATTAGGCAGTGGAGAAAGCAGAGAAGACGGCTTGAAGAAACAGAGCACCATAAAATACTCAAGATCACAGGGGCAAATTACATCAGAAAATTAAGTTCTGCAGACGCACTGACAACCGAGGGCTGTAATGCTGCGATGGGCTTGCTCGCCTTGTTTGTATTCGTGCTGAAAGAGGAAGTCTCAGATTACCTGATCAAGCCCTTTTGTTAATGGCCTGAAAACAGTAGCTCCATTGGTGTCTGAGCACGCCGCACCAGGACGGAAATAGCACCAGCAATCAGATAACCCGTTATCATAATGAAGCCAGAGGGTAATGCCTTACATTGTTCAATAAAGTAATTGCTCTGCCCCACTCATTTAGCCTCCCAAATCCCACAAAGAATAATGTTGCACCTAGCCGCTATTTATGAAGCCATTGGCAATCTCAGGAGTGTAAATAAGTAAACCCTTTTTTTCCCTTTACTTTAAATAACAGGGAAAATATAAGAAGTAATTGTGAGTTCTCAAAAATGGCTTTCATCCTGGATTTCCGTCAGTGGATCTGTAGCTCTACTTAGCTAAAATGATCCACTGTTAAAATGTTATTAGCTAGTGTAGTGTGTTGTGTCCATGGACAGGCACATGCATTCAGTGGTATGGTGTGCCTACTGAGGTTTAGCCAATATTTAAATTAAAATTAACTTTTTATTCATTTTACTTAGCAGTGTGAGATATTTTCAATCACATTCATCAGAGAAGGCCTGTGAGCTTAATTAATTTCTTAATCAATATTACATATCATGTTCCTTGATGTATCTGTACTATATCCTTTCATATTTTAACCTTCTGTGTGCTCCACTTTATTAGAAAGCTGGCATTGTTTTCCAGTTTGTTTATAATAATAATAATAATAATAATAATAATAATAATCTTAATTTTATAAAGCGCCTTTCATGAGAAGTCATCACAAAGTCCTGTACATAAGAACACAAAATACAAATACACAAGAAGAAAACTGTCAAAACATTAAATCTAAAAAAAAAGCCAGTTTAAACAAACACGTTTTAAGGTGAGATTTAAAAACACCCAAGGATTCAGGGTCCCTAATTTCTTTGGGAAGGGCATTCCACAAAATAGGGGCATAGGAACAGAAGGCCCGACCACCCACAATTTGTAATCTGGTCGTGGGGACACATAAGAGTCCAACATCAGTGGACTGCAAATTGCGCCTAGGGGTATAAATAGATAAAAGGTCAGTTATGTAAAGGAGACACACCCTTCAAAGCCTTAAAAGTCAATAGCAAGACTTTAAAATTAATGCGAAACTTAACAGATTCCAGAACAGGGGTAATATTATCACCAGATCGAGACCTGGTCAAAACCCTGGCTGCTGAGTTTTGAACATACTGAAATATATTCAGGGTGTTCTTGGAAACCTCAGCAAGCAGGGTATTACAGTAGTCAAGTCCACATGAGACAAAGGCATGGACCAGTTTCTCCGCAGCAGGCATAGAGAGAACAGGGCGTAGCCAGGCAATATTCCTAAGATTCTTTTCCATTCCAAAAATCCACACAAACCCCAAAGTCTTAATCTTGATGGGAAGGGACTAACCTTCAGAGGCTAGGTTTAGAGACAGAAGAGCAAAGTCTCAAAAATTGTGTTGAAGTCTATAATGGGTGTGCAGAGACTTAAAACCTTGATAAGAACTGATTTAGCACACAAGAGCCAGTTCAACTGGTTCTAGTATCACTTTGGGGTCTCCTAAGATCCAAATACTGCCAACCTCTATAATCATCCCACTGGTGTGTTCTCCCTGGGGTGATGTATTGACTACATTATTAACATCACTAAATACAAAAGGATTACGGTGTAAAGAGGTCCACAACAGAGCAGGTCTGCCGCTGTTTAGATCTTTAAATAGACCCTCCATTTGAACAATGTGCCTGACAGCTATATATATATATTATTCCAGTTGGAATACAGTATTTTAATTGAGACGCTGTTTTAATAAATGTGTAGCATTTAGCATTTGTGTAACTACTTGGGCTAGTGATAATGTTTTTCATAGCTAATTAATTTTTCGAGTGAATAGGTTCTATATCATAATGACCTGACTGTAAAAAATTGCCTTTCTTTTACAAGGTGTTTTCAAATTAATGCAGACTTTGGCAATTTTGCTTTGGTTGCTGCAATCAAACCAGGTCATCATAGGAAATAAGCAGCCCAGCTGAGAGAGGTACCGAGTCCGTTTCTTTTATAACATAAATGGATCATAAACTGGTGTCATTATTCATATAGCATTTTAAAAGATGCATTTTCAATGCTTAATTTTAGGATTTTTGTTTTTTAATATCTGTCAAAAATCACCAGTAAAATCCCTACTGTATTGTAAAACCGGTAGCTCAGCAGTAGAAGTCAGACAGAGAGATAATAACATCTCAATTGTATCCTGCTCAGACACCTTGACCTTGTGCCTTACAGAAGGTATGACTGTGTTACATACACTGTACATTTTCTACTCTAATGCAGAGTTCACGCAGACTGGAAGGAGCCGTTGTTTGATGTCTATCCCGCTGGGCACCTCTAAGAAAAAAGAGAAAACTACCTCAGAGTGGCTCTGAGGTCAAGAGTTCCAAGATGAAGCATGGGGAGAGAGATTTTCTGCAGGTGAACACCGCTTGTAAGCGGGCGCTGACCTGCCCTGATCCTGTCAGCTTGTGGAGACCAGGGCAGATTGCCCAAAGAATAGAAATGTCACCTTTCTGGCTGGCTGAGGTAGCGTCGCTGGCACTCTTGTCTTTGAGAACAATGAGAGTGAGCGGCTTGAACACCTGCAGCGTTGTCTCCCGCTGCAGAGTCCCAGGCTCCATAACTCAGGGACATCAGGCCTGTCTCTTTGCTTTCATTTATTTGTACCCCTATCACTCTATTTTTCTGTACTGTATGCTTACAGAGCCCCTAACCTTGTTGTGAGCCATTAGCAAGGATTTATCTAGGGGTGCCAGGGGGACCCCTCAAGTCAGCTTTAATCGATACACAGTACCAAACCAAAAAAAAAAAAAAGAGACTTAATACAAACCTGTGTCTTTGTCTGATATTAAGGATGGTACTTTTTGGGTTATAGCTTTGAAAGTTGTTGTTGTTGTTGTTGTTGTTGTTATGAATTTGAGCACAAGACAATCCCATCTTTGCTTTTGTACTTAGCTCTCCAAAAGCTTTTCCTTATTTGTCTGAACAGATGCTTTATTCTCTACTAATATACAGTTCTCCTGTCTCACAATACCTACTGTATGTCACTATATGGATGCAAGTGCAATACTTAAGTAATTATGCTACTTTATATAATCAAACTGAAATATAATATTTTTTTATTTATATTTGCCTGTTTTAGGCAAAAGAACTCCATGAATCATTTGAACATAGAATGTGGCATTTCTTACATCCCTGGCCTAGACTGTTGCATATGGACAGATTAATGGTTACACAATGGTGTATACAATACTTAGAGCTCAGACATGATTCTAATCGACCTTCCTTTTATTTTTTGATTCACGTGACATACTCACGTGAATAATACTTAAAGCACTGTCAAAAAATAAGATCTCTGTTGTGCTGTAACTCATAAAAATGGTTTGCTTTTAAAATGAACATGAGTTTAAACCTCAACTGTCACAAAACTGCTATCTCTGTAACTTGTGTAATTCAAAATACAACACAAGACTCTGAGGATGGGGGATTTGAATATTTCTTTTCATCTGTTGTTGGTTTTCCGTAGTGTCATAGCTTTTTCTGTTGCTTTATCAAAGCTGCATTATTGTCCCCCCTTGTTATGACTTCTGTGAGACTGGAGTGCTTTCATAAACTGCAGTCACTGTTCTCTGACGCTGAACTGTCTTGAGTATTGTTGAATATTTATTTTATCCTGCTGTGAGGGAGAGAGCTCCTCTGATGTTGCCTTTCTATGCGTGCCCATAGAAAGCAGGGTTTCTGTTTGGAGTCCACAAGGGGAATCTTCTTGAATGTCTTAAGACACATTTCAAACTTGAAGCGCCCGGGAATGAGAAGCAGGAGATAGTTTACAGCATCGATGTGTAAGCAAGCCCGATTTATTGACGACCTGTTTAAAGTTCTAATGTTTTTATTGAAATGGAAAGAATAAAAATGACTGTTTGATTCTAACTACCCTATACAATTTGCTTACTCACTAATATATTAACATTGCATCATGCCCTGAAGCCTGAGCAGCACCTGTGCAACACTGATACTGTATGCTGCAGCATATCATTATTGTTATATGAAGCGTCTTCTTGTATGTATTGCAATAAACTAGCTCATGTGGTCCATATCCTTGATGCCGTTGTACGCAGAGTCCTTGAAAACAACACATTTGTAGTTTGAGTGTCACACACCCCTTACAGCACCATATTCTTCAAAGTGTTTGTGTGCGTAATCTGCATGTCACTCACAGCTGTGTTTTATAGGACAATGTCTACTAATAGGACTGCTCTATAAAAAGCATGTTAAAAATGTGAATACGTGAAGAGGATCTTAAAACCGTGCATGGAAATGTCTCTCTCATACTAAAGATTGGGGGTGGGGGGGTTACTTCTGCACAGTTGGGACACAGCTGCCATTTCCTATGGGTTCATGCAGCTGTCAGGGTTGTTAATGACAGTAAATTCATGCATTACATTTCTCCCCATCTCCCCCTTTCTCGTTTTCCACATCTGGAAGCTAAGCTCAAAAGCCCTGCTACAACCCCATCTGCGAGGGAACACAGAAGCGACGGGAATGTGAAAACTCTTCCTACTAAACGGCAGAGGGGGGTTTCTGTTGCTGGCATTGCTTAATGAGCAATTAAGGAACCTCATAGAAGTGCTGTCATGTTAGTGTTGAGGATGGGAGAGGGGCTTTGATTACAGAAGGGGCAAAAGTTGATAAATAAATGAAGTGCATCATATGTTGTACAAACAAAAACCTAAGGGACAATGTGTTATTATTATTATTATTTGTTTATTTAGCAGACGCCTTTATCCAAGGCGACTTACAGAGACTAGGGTGTGTGAACTATGCATCAGCTGCAGAGTCATTTACAATTACATCTCACCCGAAAGACGGAGCACAAGGAGGTTAAGTGACTTGCTCAGGGTCACACAATGAGTCAGTGGCTGAGGTGGGATTCGAACCGGGGACCTCCTGCTTACAAGCCCTTTTCTTTAACCACTGGACCACACAGCCTCCTTGCACAGAATCATCTCTCTCTGACTGACTTCCTTCAGTTTGAGCTGAGGTCGTTTATATTTCAGTCCTTTTATATTAAAGTACAGTATAGGTTTCCGTCCAGAGTTTTCTCCTGTCCTTAAATACTCAAATACTCAACACAAGAAGCATGCATTTTGTATTCAGAACCTTTCCTCAGAGATACAGTGAACTTGTGTGACTACAAATCCTCAGACTTTTTTGGCTTTTTGTTAATCCTTACTGCTATCCCTGATTCAAGATACAGCTCTATTCCTGCTGTAAGTTTGGACTTTTTCTATAAACACCCCAAACAGACAGGGCCTTATAGATTGTAAACATGAAACAACAAACATGGTAGCTAAAAAGTGCCAATTCCTCTTATTGTCTTAGCCATTGAACAATATTGACCAGAAAACTAAAATGTTGTAATTTGATTGGTCTTTATTTTGGTTAATCCTGTGCCATGTCTACAGCATGAATTCAGATTTATATTGGGGGATGTACAATATTGGGTACTATGTTCAAATAAAATTGCATAAAAACAGTAAAGTTATGATTCATAAAAACAGAGTTGCAAAACCTGCTGTTGTCCACAGGTTTTCCAAATCCTTTATTCTATGAAAAGCTGGAAGCACACTGAAAACCTCAGGTTTCTGCTTTAACTGCGTATCGTTTGGTTTTTAAAGGCTAACTAGTTTAACACTGCTGCGTTAACTACACCAAGCTCACTCTATTCTGATTATCATTTCAGTGTGAGGATCATATAGGGCAATTTGCACAGAGTGGGTTTGTATATAACTGACAGGTTCCTAGTGAAAACAGGCTTGGAAGCTGTCAATTACAAGCTTAGCAGAGCAGGTTTTGAATGATGACATGCAGGTTAGATATAAGGAAAGTTAGCAACAACAGAAGATTAAAAACACATGTCTTGCGTGGGTAATGGCCTCCTAGGGACTACAAGGTGCTAGAGTTGGGCCTGTGTCAAGCTTTTCTGAAGTAGAGGATTAAAAGCAGACTTAATAAAATATGCTGAAATAAAATGTGGAGAAAAGGCTTCAAACGTTTTTTTGTTTTGTTTTGTTTTAAAACCGCATGTTATAGCTGTATATCATACATGTACTGTCCCCGCCTTTCTTGTCCAGTCTTTGCTGTTCTATACCAAGATGTAGTGTATACAGTTATGTTAGGCATAACTCTAAACTCTATTCTGAAGCATGTGCCAAATCACTGATGCACTGTGCAATATATAAGATCTAAAGCAGTTACCTCTTAGGTAGAAACAACGATTGATTGGAGTTTGAACGTGGGCACAATAGTGGCTGTGTTGTTGGAACAGCTGTATGCCAGACTGCTGCTATAACAAGGACCTCCCTGTCATGCATCTTTAAGTAATGGTCAACATCCCAGAAGACAACTCCCATACTGAGGGATCAGAAATGATTTACTGTTATTTATAGAATAAAACGCACACACCCTTCTAAACAGGTGTGTTATGTACAGGTTGTGTGTTATAGATGAGGTACACAGTCTGCATGTGTAATGATAAGCTATGTAGCAGCATGTTAAATATACAACCTAAGGCAGCTCAGCATGCAATACACAGGGGTGTGCACCATATTACATTACTGTTATACACACAACATTCCAAAGTTGTACAACAGTGCTTAGGGAGTTCTGTGTATCTGAATGTGCAGCCACTCCATAAGAGACACTTCCATCCTAATAAATTGTGGACAGTGTTTAACATACCTAGTTAGCACCTGAGCCACAATCATAGGCAATGTACTTTTTGTCAGCTTCTGATAAAAAAAAAAAAAAGAAAAAAAAAAATGGGATCGAAACGAGTTTGTCAGTATAAGCTGCTTTTTTAAGATTAGAATTTCCCCTTCCTTGCTCTTCACTGTTATTATTAAAAAAAAAAACAAAAAAACAGTGAGTGTTTTTTTGGAATATCTACAATTACAATTCCACTTCAGTTACTTGTCAGAGGGGTAATGTGCCATTACTGAGAACACTAGGCTTGCCCACCCTCCCCTTTTCTCTCCCTCCCTCTCTAACTCCCTCCCTCACTCTCTCTCTCCCAATGACATGACAGTGCAGCAGGATAAGGGAAGAGTAATTATGGTTCAGCGGGGCTGCCAGGTGTGATAAATGAGTAATCAGGATGTAGGAGCCCTGGTTCTTCAAAGGAGGACTATTAGAGTGTTATCAGCTGCAGGCTGCGATATTGTGCCGAGACCCAGACGGGGTCCCTAGTAGTGCTCAAAGCACTCCCCTGTCTGCCTGACCTGAGTTGGGGGCGTATCATTAACCCTTCGGCTGCACCTGACAAGCTTGTCCTTGGTGGTCTCCATCTGCTTTACTTTTAATACCTTTGGTGCAAAGCCAGGTTTCGGTGGATTAGCTTTTGTCTCGTGGCTTGATTTATATATACTAGTAAAGTCTGCTTTTCACGTTTCTTTATGTCCTTTTTCAGAGAATAGCATTTCAAACTAAAACTATATATATTTTTAGATATTTATGAAGGTTGTTTCCTTCTAAGACCATAAAGAAAATGTCCTCAGTTTCATGTAAAATGTTAAAGAAAAACACCATTTAGGGGAAAATGCGATACCCTTTGTGATGATGTTGTTGTTGTTGTTGTTGTTGTTGTTGTTGTTGTTGTTGTGTTACTATGACAGATCTTGACAATTCCAACCTGGTACCAGGCAGGTTTTAAAGTTAGAAGGAAGTTTGTATGTTCAGCAAAACATCTGTGTCATTTCAAGTACAGGTGACCTGGGTGGTGTTTAATGCATAAATCTACACACAGTAAGTTAGCAATCCTTGGCTGTTAAGCAACCAGAAAACTAGCACCAGTCTACAGGCTGTTTATTTTTTATAAGTGTATGGCAGGTTATGGATATGCTATTATTTTATCACATTCATAAGAAACATTTCATGTTTAGCCCTCCAGATGATGTGTGTGCTTAAAACTACCATATGCTGTGTGATCACATTTACTAGAAAGTACAACATGCCACTCGTGATTGAATAGCACCTTACGTCTAGTGTTATATTTCACTTGTGGATCAAACTCCACAAAGCACAACTGTGAATTGCAAAATGATTGTCGAATTGTATTTCATTTGTATATCCTGTCCAAACATGGGCCTTTTACTAATAAACTGGCAGACTAGAGAAGGAATAAGTAGTGTTTAAAAACAAAGGCTCAAATATGTTTTAGAAATCTCTAAATATAACATGAAACAGTTTTTTTTTTTTTTTTTTTTTTTTTTTAAACTTAACATACATTTTATCGGAGTGGCTCCTGTTGTACATATCCCTAATCTGTGAAAGTAAATGGACATGTTTATCTTAGTGGTTACTTTTAAACGGTAGATTACTGTTAAAGCTGAATGATATCAAAAGCCAGCAGACAAGTGCAATATCTGATGTGGGTGCTTTATAAAGCCAAGCATAACTTCTGACTATTGGCTGATTTGCATGCTGACAACAAAAAAGGTAAAAGAATGTCCTATACTTTGATTTTGTCAAAATTCTACAAAAACTAAGCAGGAAAGAGTTAAAAGATTCCACCTTAAGGTGTATTATTATATTTTTTGCCTTTCTAAGGCTGTTCGGTTCTGTGGAGCACAGAAGCAGCAGTGAAAAGAAAATAACGCGTGTGTGCTTATCTTTGGATTGGATTTCAAATGTGAACACAAGGAATGTGGCCCTGCCTCTGGAGCCGATAACCTTGCAGGCATGTACCTTCACTGCCCTGGCAACTGAAAAGAAGTAAAGAAGCCCTGACAACATGATCGTATCCAGAGTGACACCAGGTTAAGCTGTAACAGGCTGATGTGAATGACAGAATAAAGCGTGTGTGAAAGTGTGAGGTGAGGTGAAGGGGGGGGGGTCTTGTTTAATCGTAGTTAATGGTGAGGAAAGAGAGGCAAAGAGGGACTTTCTTATCAGCCATAGAGGGCAGAAATGAGGGGAGCGGAGAGGTGTTCCAGAACAAGTCACACACCATGTGCTGTTCCACTAACACTCTTCAAGAGCTGGGAAACCATTCCACTATGATAGAGAGAGAGAGAGGCAGAGAGTGAGAGAGAGGGATACGCTATACAGTCTGGTCTCTGGGAAAGGTGGACAAGGTGCAATTTCTGTCCTGTGTGCCCTCTATTTACAGATTCCCTGTGGTGTATGGGAGATCCCCTGGGCCTCTTTCCAACCCTCTGGCTGCATTGACCTTCCCACTGAAGCTCCACATGCTTGTTTACTCAATGTCCTTTCAGAGTACGTTCTGAGGGGCCTGTGTCTTTTCAAACGTAGGGAACGAAGAAGGCTGCAAAGACACTGGGAGAACTTCATGCAATAATCAAACCACCATATTAAATCATTTGAGGTCCACAATGACTACAAGTAAATCAAAGAATCAGTTTAGAAATTCTGCTCTTGCTATTAAAGTGTTTAAGGTTCTGACTTTGTTTGCAGCATGACTCTTGTGATGACATAATATGTAACCTGGTTTTGTTATCAGATTTTGGAATTAATATCTTCATTAGGTCATTATGTGACAAGTGGATTCTCATTTGTTTTCAGTGGAATTCCAAATGCTCTTATCCTGCAAAAAGAGCACATAGTCAATACACATCACAAAGGCTCCCATGCATAGTACAGCACAACCTGCATGAATATCTCATTTAGTTGGAGATATCTGATTTGGAATATTAATCAATGTGCAGTGTGAGCACCTAATCAGAAAACATAGCACAGTGAGGAGAAGATTGTAACTCATTGGTTCCATATTGCACTTGACATATTGTAATGACTACAAAGCCATGCAGAATCAAGAGATATGATATTGGTCATCTTCTTATTGTCCATTGGTTCGATGCTGTCTGTGGTTGCTTGATGACAACCATGGCTAGAAAGTTAGGTTGCCCATTGCTGACCGTAGTCATATACTGTACAGTTTGATGGAGGCTTATCAATGGTTTTGAGAGTGCGCATCCATAGCACTATAGCTCCATAGCACAATAAAGTAGCTGGGCTTAATGGTTGTTTACTGTTATCCAACTAACAGCTGCCTGTTTTAATGGGGGAGCTCTGTCATCAGTGAAGGGGTCAAATAGACTCACTATGCATAGGGAGTAAAACAAAACTAGGATTTACTCGCAATTGAATTATCATGCTGTATCTGGAAAGAATTGCATTATATGTGGACATACCTGTACTACAAAATGTACCAAAATCACTGTGTTCCCTTGACACTATACAGTAACAACGATTTCCCTCAGTAGTCGAACATAATGCTGATAAATTATAAGGATTCCTGCTTTGGCATATAGTATGGTCAGTGAAGCATTTCTAACATGTTTATTGGCCTTTTAAAATGTATTTTCTCTGTAAATGTAAATTGTAATGCACAGCTTTTGTTACATAAAAGTGTCCTGTATCACTTCAAAGAACAGTAATAATATATCTCTAGCAATTACTAGATGGGGTTGTAACCACTTGCCTTCATTTAGCTAAATTACATTTTAATAAAATTATGTTTTAGCTTGTCATCTTAAGTACTGCACTACTGATAGCTAAAAAAAAAAAAAAAACATTATTAATTGAATTTTTTAGTCTTCTGAACTGTATTTGGAACAAACTATACTTCAGTATTTAACATTATTCAGAAACTTTGCTGGCCAAGTTGATGTTTAAAGCTCGGTCTTCATGCAAGAGATTTTGGAGTTAATTTTAATGATTAAAATAACGGTGCCTGTTAACTCTGCGTTAATCCAGCTGGTGCTTTCCATCAGGGGTAATCTGTACTAAGAGGATTGTGTTGTTGTGTTTGCATATGTGAGTGTGCATTCAGACAGAACCAGCTGCGAAACCGTTGTTTAGGAGCATGGTGCAACTGCTTAGGAGCCACAACACCCACACCTACACAAGTTGGTTGCTGGGAACACGTTGCTCTTCCAAATAAGGTAGTGTAGGTGTGGAAGCAGCTTCAGATGTAACTCAGCTGGCATGCTTTCAAGTCCATTCACAAGTTTGTTCAAGAACACATTTGAGACGGTTCCATATCGATTCAACTGGCAAGAGCTTGAAAATGGCTTTGGCAGTTCCATAGAAAGTTCTTACCAGCTAAACAAAAAAGGAATTTGTTTTTGTTTTGTTTTTCTTTATATGACCGATTTAACTTGGTTTCAAAATACAAGAAAAACAAAGCTGTATGTGAACGTAATCATAAAGTCATAGAGTTGCTTTTGTCCAGTACTGTACTAGGAATTTTGTGTAGCAGTAGATGTGCTTTATGACATGAGTTTTATTTCAGAGCTGCTGAGTGTCATACAATATATTTAACACTTTATTTTTTATTAAATAAATGCTCAGTAGAATTCAGTAGAAGAACAATCAAACACCTGTGTCCTTTAAATATTTGGGGTTTGCAGACTAGGTGACTCATTGCATTAACAGATCCTTCGAAAAGGTCTTGACTGGCTGTATACAGTTGGGATGCAAATGCAGTCTAAAGAGTTACAGTTTTCTAGGTTTTGAATGTACATGGCATGGCTTTGTCAGTGTGCAAGTCTGAATAAGTCACATATGACCTAAAGATTACAATTCCTGTATTTAAACTGGAAGTGTAATTATTATTATTATTTTTATAACATCAGTCTACCTGGTTATTTCTATCATGCTATCTGAAGAAGAAGCTGAAACACGCTAATTATTAAAGTGAGTTTTCAGTTTATCAATTACTTCTCTCTCTCTCTCTCTCTCTCTCTCTCTCTCTATATATATATATATATATATATATATATATATATATATATATATATATATATATATATATACACACATCAATAAGTGTAGAAAATATTCTCCTTGGCCACTCACAACCTGCGTTGTGTTTTTTGCCTGATGAAGTTAAAAGCATCTGCAAAAAAGTTGCGCATTTCAAAAACATGGGAGTTCTCTGAAGCAAAGCAATTGTGAGTTAGTGTGTTATTTTTAAGATCTCATTCTTTGATTTCAGTGGGTCGGTGTAATAAATGTGGCTCCGTTTTGAAGCGGTTTGTAGTCATATTTTCCATTTGGCTGCCCGAGTCAGTGATATGAAAGACTGAAATGTAGCATTCCTTAAGAGGGAGGAGCGTAAGATGTTACATGACACTGAATTTTTTCTCCTCTGATCCCATTGTCTTTTGTCAGATGGCATGCTACATGCTTTCAAAAAGATTTGCAAGATGTCAATTCAGCTAAGGCCATCAGGGGCTAAAAAAAAAAAAAAGAATCCTGCCCAGATGGGCTTTCTTGTTCTAAAATAAAGAAACATGGTCCACAGAATTTGGTGCTTATGAATGGGGATGGAAAGGCATCACTGACTAGAGTCAGCTGCTTATCCACTGCTATTGTACAGATGGGCTGTTTCAAGTGCTTTTGGTATAATGAAATTCATAGTTTTAGTAAACACAAAAAATATATACACATGTACATTATCCTAATGAATTTTAATGCATTTGTGTTAAGTATTTAGCCAAAAACCTAATGCCCAAAGACCCCAAAATGTTTTGAATGATCTACTTATATAAAGAGGAGAAAGAATCTTTGTATCTTTGTTACTTATGGAATATTTTGCATCTTGTGCCCCCCATAGTTGCAGCTCATTGGGTTACAATGAAGATAGAAATAAGTAATTGTGGTACATAACCTGTAAATGTTGTGTTGTATTTTACACTGTTAGTATTTTAAGTTCAATTTTACAAGTTTTTGGTATTGCAGATGGTATAAGTACAGTTTTAGCAGGACATTTAAAGTTTCCATGCAGTTAAAATTTCATGTCTCTATTTAAAGTATAGGCTTTTCATGTACCACCTCATTCTGCGATCATGTGGATGAGCATCTAAACCAAGTTTCTAAGTACAGTGTTAGAGCAGAGTTGTTAACTGTGTCATTTTGGCTAGATTCCAATGTAGGCCAACATTTCTTTTCATAAAGAGCACATGCACTGAATAGCGAAAGGTGCAGAAATCATAGAAATACAGTTTTTTGAAGCATGCAGTTCTAATAAACATGCTATATAGCTTCTGAAATGATTTTCAGATATCATAAAGAATAACATGCTCCTTACACATTTGTACAATTGCTTTGTTTGGTGTAATCATTTAATTTAAACCTCGTATTCCCCAGCCCTGTAAACACAAATGCAGCCCCATAGGCGCTAGACAATGTAGGACATGTTGTGTTCAAGACATTGCAAAGATGCTTTTGTTCTTAGCCAGTCAGAATAGAGAACAGTGTGGTGCACAGCTTCTGCAGTGGTGAGAAAAGTCCCTGTTTCGAGCCCTGCAGTCCGTTCCTTTCAAGTGGGCGTTAAAGGAAAACCACACGGTGCAGAAACGTGCGTAGGCAAAAGAACATGTAGCAGGCCGCTCGCCACAGAGAGCGGAAGTGTTGTGCCACTGTCAGCCTGGCCCAGTCAGCTCTGTACACGAGCTTGTCTTTGTTATGTCAGTGCTGGAAGTTTCCTATTTCCTCTGTTTGCAGTGCCTGGACTGTTGGAAATGTGCCATTTGGTTATTGTAAACCAAATTGTTGCAATTGCCAGGTAAATTCAACAATGCAAGCGAGACAAAAATGCATGAGAATTCATAGTCCAATATAAGCTAGTGGTCATTTTGGTGGTTATATGGGTGTTTTTTTTTTTTTCTAAAACAAATAAAATATAGAATTGTGAAGGAAATGTTGTGAACCTGCATGCCCCATACAACCACTCATTTAGACTCTATAGAATAATGTATTATAAAAATAATGAACAATTAATTGCATG
Organism: Acipenser ruthenus; assembly: GCF_902713425.1. Lineage (NCBI taxonomy): Eukaryota > Metazoa > Chordata > Actinopteri > Acipenseriformes > Acipenseridae > Acipenser > Acipenser ruthenus. The sequence goes on from NC_081208.1 coordinate 23,700,475, forward strand.
TAACTCAAAGACAGTACTAAATTGATTCATACTATTCATATCACATACAGTAACTGTTTGGTTACCTCATTAGGTACCAATTAAGAAAAATAGTCTCCTCCTTGAAACTATGTTAAAGCCACTTCTTGTACTCTACATCAATAGTTACTTGCAAAAAAAAGTTTGCCATATTTTTTATATAATTCTAACTACCACTGCTTTCGTATCCCAGATGAAACGGGTTAAGTGTTAGTGGATTACCAAAACAACTCAAGGCTGACTACTACCAGTGCTAGCTATTTTCAGATGCATATGTGTGTGTTCACATGTGTGAGTGGCACCAGAAAACGTGTTTTGTGAATGCATATGCATGCAGTACCAGCCTCTTCCAGTTGGAGTCACTGTAGTTGTACAGATTAACTGATTTGGATGATTTTAGAGACATCTTATTGAGGACAAATACTTCCAATGAACTTGTACAACAGGCATCTATAGTAATATGTACATTTTGCACTCTTTTTCAGAAAGAAGAAACCCAAAGTGAAGTTGAAAACATCTTATAAAAGTTAATAAAGGGGATTGCCGTGCACATACTTAGTAATAGTCCACATTTAGCACAACAAATCAAGCCCATTTAAGGGAGTATAAAGTCTTTAAACAGTTCTAGGTCATAACCCGGACATATGACCATCATTTGTAGGAGAGATGACTATTAGAGTTAAAGTCACTGCTCTTCAAAAAGACGTCAATATCCTTGCATAGAATGAAATGTGCATCGAAAATAGGCACAAAATGTTGTTGTTGTTTTTTGTTTTTTTTTACATATTTAAGAAGGTTGTTACTGTGTGTTGTAGGAATATGTGCCAAGGAATTCAATATTTTACTGTGAAATTGAATGTGAAGAAACAGTTTAACCTAATGTTCTTCTTGACACTTGAATTCTTCTAACAGTGCAACCTGTAACCATGTTGGTGCATTAGTAGATGAAGTATGTCCAATTTCTAGAAGCAGGATTTGAACCTCATAGGCACGCTGACCCACTAACATAAACACAATATGGGCTTTGAAAAAGTACAGTGCATCTTGAATAAAACCCATCTGGTGGCAAAACATGCATTTTCTCTCTTTTTTCTTATTTTATTAGCAGATCTGTTTGTCAGGGAGGAAGGAAATAACAGCAAGATCGCTTTCGGTATAACCTGAAACGTGCTCGCTGTGGCAGCACCATCATCTAACTTGTCTTTTAACTGTCTATCTCCCTGCCTGAGTGCCTTTATTATACCCTTGGGCCGACATCCCAAGCCTGAGTGGTTCAGCCTTGTTCATGTGACAAAATAATTTTCAACATTGTGTCAAAAGCACTGACAGGCATTTAACCTTTTGCCTCATGTACATGGAAGGGTATCCAGTATTTATTTACTGGCCATTGGTTGCTTAGTCCTGTTTCAGATCTAGACCTGCTTGAGTAGAAAGGAGTGCTTATACATTTATGTTTCCTGTATAGAGGTTAAAGCTCTGAAAAGTATACAATTTAGACTGGCCTTTTAAGATTTAAAGCTACAGTGTACTCCAATGTTCAATTTCACAATAGAATGAGGTGCAATTCCTTTGTGTTTGTTTACAACATTATTCTATAGTTCTGGTAACACACTGAGCCAAGTGACACGCACCTGGCATTGTGAATATCTGTCATAGCCCAGGAAGCAAAAAAAAAAAAAAAAAGATTTTTTTTTGTTGATAAATTGAAAACATTTTCTGGGAAAGACATATGAAGTCTTCTTAAATATGTTGAAATCCAGTAGAGCCCATTTTGATGTGGTCCTTCTGAAATTGAGAAAGGCATTCGTTATGCTAAATAAATCTGGTTTCGTTCTGTTGGGACAAGGTTGTTTTCAGTGTGAAACAATGGCTATTACATTTTAAGTGCAAGTCCTCATTTAAACCCCCAGTTATTTTTGAATCTCAGCGGCTCCCCCGGGTATCATTTTATCTCCCCATTTCCTCCCTGAATATCGCCTGGGACAATTTAATGGGCCAAATTTCATTGTCTATCAGAAATTCAAATGGAAACTGGGCATGAAAGAGAGAGGGGGATTTCAGGGATATTTTTTAGAGCCAACATTTCTGATTTACTTATTTGTTTATTTCCTTTTTTTGAATAACCGTTTCTAAATCACTGAATGTAAAAATATTTTAACCTTATTTAATCAGGGTTGATTATCACAACTGTCTTGTATCTACGATGTATTCCTCTTTTTCACTATTCACTAAAAAATACTGTTAGTCCTTTAAGGAATTATGTAAATTTAGTACAAACACAAAATAATACAAAGAACAAAAGAGATTGTTGAATATTAAAACGTTAAGCAAACTAAAAACAACAAAATAGTAAACGACATCTTATACTGCTACTGTGTGTGTAAATAAGCTGTTTGTATTTCCTCAAATACAGCTTATGTACAGGGCTTAAATAAATAAAATATAAGCATATGCCATAACATTGTCAACACTCTGTAGGGCTACATATCATAGGTGTCTATGTATGACAGAGATACAGAAGAAAAGCTTGTCCTGTGAGATAATGGGCATACTGTGTTGTCTCTGTACTGTACAGCAAAGGCAAATCATGTAGGTTAAGCACCTACAGTACCATGCACACTTTATCATAAGCTCTGAGAGGGACCCTCACACACACTCCTACATGTAGCTACACCTCCCTGTCCAGCCCCCACCTCCTATACATATTCTCGCACACCTGGTTGATGGCACTACTTTACAAATGACCAGCAATTGCTTTCCCTCCACAGTGCCATCATTAGGCCTGCACAGTTCATGTTTGGTTACTACACCCATCTCTTGTGTTTTGTCCCTCTAGTTTTGTAGATGTAATCATATCTTTTTCCATTTTATTTTTGGCACCTTTTCTGCCTTTTCACCTTATGGGAGCCCCTACAATTTATATTTTTAGATATATCTACATAACTGCTCACCCGATTGTGATTACATGTGTTATTCATCATTGTGACCTAGTTCTGGTTTGTGAATGGTTAATGAAACTGTTCACTGTAAGTTCCTGAAGTGAATGCCTGTTATTGTGTGTCCATCATCAAATTGTGATAAAACATGGCATACATATTTTCACTACTTGAGATTCTAGACTCTTCATGTTGACTTGCTACTTGTACATTATTTATGATTTGTTTGCTTAAGCTTTGAAAGCATTTGTACCGTTCATGTGAATTTGATCAAACATTGCATGGATATTTCTTACAATAAGGTACTTTTGGATTACATTGTGAAGTTCTGTTGGCCAGTGATCAGCCTATGCAGTACTGAATTGGAAAATACCCAAAGTGGAAATGGGGTGATTTGCTTGGGATCCATTAGATTTTAATCGAACTACATCTATTGATTTGTTCACACATAGCCAGGCCGCATAGGGGAGTAGCATCTTTTTGGTGGCTGAGTTTATATCACTTTTAATGGGAAGCAGCCATCTACTCACCAGCAGGATTTATGGGACTGGGTTCCTAACTTGCATCCCCATGGGTGTCTATTAAAGTCAAATATACTAAGCAACTGGACAAAGGAGCCAACCTCCCTTATAAAAGTGTATCCATACTGTAGCAGGGGAGAGGGAATAATTCTTCAATTTATTGCACATCAGTTTGAGCCATTTTGAGTTATGTGTAAGCCTAATTTGGCAAAACACAGAGAGAGAGAGAGAAAAAAAAACTCATAACATAAAACAAATGAACGTACCATTTTAATAAAACTAAAAATACATGAAATAGTCTCTCTCACTGTGTTAAAGTTTGTTGCATGTGGTATTTATTAGTGATAGGATAAATATTCAAACAAACATTGCACGAAATGTATTCAGGAAATGTTATTGTCAGAAGTATTAAACACAGTTTAAAGACATTAATATAGCTAAAAGATATCAATCAAAATATCTTCAACCTGTGTGGTGTACTGTAATTTCTAGAATGCAACACCCACCTTGTCTATAATGCAAAAACCCTTTCAGTAACAAATATCTGAAAATAAAATACACTCTCTACTGTATGGAAAGAAGAGTGTTTCCCGCTTATGTAATTTTTTTATATTTTTTTTATTACAGGGGTAGATAATGTCATTGTATTACCCTACAGCAATATATAGTGCTAAAGTATACATTTTCATCACATTAAAAATACATTGGAATGAACATTAAAACCTAAAATGTTCTACCCAGCATTCATTTTAGCCAAGTATGTTGTCTGAATAAACCAGTCTTTCTAAATATTTCTAATATTTCTCCATACCTGTAGGTGCCAGTGCTAACCACTCTGTCCTCTGTGTTTTTAATAAAACTGCTACTTGAAAGAGTCAGTTAAACCTCATCTTCTGTAATAGGTCCCACCTGTACTGCTTCAGACATATATCTCAACCCCTTACAGCACTGTGAATCCTACCAGGGAATATTAACAGTTAGGAGCAGTGCTTGTGCTCAATTAAAGCACTCGTACACATCATCCCCAAAATATGCAAATTATATTATCTTCTCATGCTTGTGCAATAAAAAAAACGTAATAAATCAGATTGGGTTCTAAACACTTGAGCTGTATGATGCCACTGTCTATTTAAAATGTATATCCAATTAGTTCATAATGCAAATTCCAACTAATTAGCTTTCTAATTCCATTCATTGGGTAATGGAAATAAATCTGTGTTATTTAAAAGTATGCCTAATTCTTTTGGGGTACCTTTAATCTTTTTATATTAAAAGCTAAATTGTAAAATGTGAATATTAATCTAATTACGCATAGTTCATTCCCGCAGATGTATTAGTCAGTGCTTCCAAACCCTCTTAGCAAAGTTTAAGTTCAGTCACTGAATCCATTTGAAAAGGGTTACTCCCCTGATTTTCAATGCTTTTGCAGTTGTTTTTTCTTTTTTGTTTTAATATTTATAATCCAGCTTGTGTGCAACTTTTCGAAAGCAATTTGTCTTTTGTTCTTGGTTAATATATTTAGAGTTATGGAGAACTACCTAAATTGAGTTCATGTAGTGGGTGGGAAGCAGTATTTGCACAAAATGTGTCCATATCCACAGCCGCTTGCTCATCACTCACAGCTGAGTGTGGGATAGAGTTAGTCAAGCCTCTTGAGAGGTAAAATGCCCCCAATTTTTAACCGCCAACCAGTCTTTAAACTTCTAAGATTTTGTGTCCAACCGAAATATTTGCGCTGCCTACACCCAATGTATTTACAGTTATTTTAATATGTACTGGTAATCTGTGAGGCCATCACTGTTTAGTTTCGGAAATATGTATGTATGTATGTATGTATGTATGTATGTATGCATGTATGTATCTATCTTTGTGTATGTGTGTGTGTGTGTGTATGACATGTTTAACTTATCTCAAAATTGTATTGTTCTCAGTTCTTGTTTAGCAGTATTATACTATTTCTGGCATAACTAATGCATTGTACAATGATGGTGTTGTGGTTATGTACACAGGTTATGAGAGATTAGTTGAATAATCCATTATGCTACTAATAATATACTACTGTATATATATACTTTTTCAGAGTTATTAGACAGTGTACCCTACTTTCAAAAGTTATCCAAAACCTTTAGCTGTTAACTGCAGGAATGAGGGGGATTCGAAAAGCAGCTAGTAGGCTTATGGCTATAGCCCATTCAGGCCTGGTAAAGATTTATGTTAAGAAATTAGTCAAATGGGATCATATTTTGGCTGAGTTAATCTTCTTCAGCTGAGTTTACCCAATATTATCTGCAGGCATAATTAAAGACAACTGTTTCTCTGACAAGCAGTTCAGGCCCCAATGGACTAATAATGGGGCCTACCCCTGGCACTGTCACGTTGATAAATGTTTATTGTGTCACATGAAGAAAAGGAAGATCTTTTTAAAAAGGTACAGATTCAAGACCCCCTCCTGATCTGTGAGAATGATTTGACTGATTGAATGTAAACCTTTCTTTGAAAAGCGATATTGCCTCATTTGTTAAACTGTACTTGCTAAAACTGCTCCAATCACTCATTCATCCAGAATTTCCTTCCTTGTCCAGTAAGGCATGAATCCATGGCACTGTTATTCCAAGCTGGTTTCTTTTCCTTGGAATGTAGATAGAGTGACCAGGCCTGATTTACAATAGGTGAAAGTCAGACTACTAATATATATATATATATATATATATATATATATATATATATATATATATATATATATATATATATATATATATATACAGTATATAATGTGTGTTTTCATTCTGGTTGGGAATTGCTAGTTTACATCTCTTTCGCATGACAGAACCAGGTAATTATGTCCACATAAAAATGTGCAAGCTGCTTGCAATGTGAAAAATTATAATGGTGTGATTTTTAAATGGAATATCTCCCTAGTGCATAATGCAAAGTACTTTTAATACAATTTGAGGAATGAAAGCAATTGCAGCCACTTTGGCATTTGCGGTACAGGCCTCCCGCTACTTCTGAGTTCACAACCCTCTGCACAGAGTGGCACTGTTTCATGTGTTTATTCACAGCATTTCCTAATTTATGCATTTCACTTTTTTATGATACATTAATTTACTTTTACAGTAACCTTACTCGTTAGTTATGTGATTGAGTGGTTGTCCAGACTATTTTATTTTACTAATGATCATCCTCACTCAGACTGTTTTATAGTGTTTTTCTGTGATACTCTTTTAAATATACACATTTTGGCCAGGGGGTGTTTTGTTCAGATAATTGAATTACAGCTGTAAAATTCTTAATATAATAAGACAACATTTGAATAATTCACAAATATTTACAGTACCACATGTACAGTTAAATATTTAAAGTGCAGTACTAAACACCAGAGATGGTGGAAGGTGGTTCGTTCATTTTGACTATATTTATTGTATTTTAGTATAGAAGCACGACCAGGATCGTCCACTACTGTATTTCATACTTACAATCCATGCAAGGACTGCAATGCCAGCAAAGAAGTCATAAATGCATAGCTAAGAATAGAACACATCTGTAAGAAAACAAGTGGCTGACATCATGTAATGAATCTGTTTCTACACATCTGGTTTCCATGTTGAAAGCTATCGAACACCCCACAAATTAGTGACCCCATATAAGTCCTAAGTTAATTTACTGTGATGTAACAGAGATTTGCCAATGGGTCTTCATACTGCACATCCCCACTCCCTGGTCCTTTCTGCTAACCTGTGGAAAGAGACTGACCAAAGGACTGCTGCAATTAGCCTTGAGAAATTAAATGTTTATGTCTGTCTGAAACTCCTGCATTGTGAAGTACTACAATGATCTGTTGGTAACCTATTCATTCATGTGCATTATGTTAATTTGATATCTGATGATATATCCAAATAAAATTAGATTAATAAACATTTAAATATATCCGATACGGTCCTTTCAAGCTATAAGGCACATGGAAATTAATGCCACAGGAAAAAAATATATATGTTGAATGCAAATTGCTCTTTGGAAATTAAATATAAAAAAACGCACTAGCAGAAATGTTTGCCTACTGCACAAAGGGGTTGATTTGATCAACCTATACCCCATCCGGATGAGCAACAGCTGTATTTTTTTACCATTTTACAGGTTTACATCCAACACATATTTTTTGGAAGTAATCCTTGGATAACCACAGACAGGTGGTTGACACAAGTCAGGTTGATTACCAGTGCTGTAAAAAGCTAAAAAAAAAAAAAAAAAAAAATCCAGCTGTGGCTTATCCCGACAGGGTATGGGTTAATAAAATCAACCTCTTCGTTTCTTCTAAATTCCACTTTAGAATTCAAGAGTGAGTGTTTGAAGTTAACAATGGACCCTTATTGTACCTTGTTGGTCGCTTCAAAATATACTGTTAAAAAATAATAATAATAATAATAATAATTAACAAATCAAAATTAATCCTACATTGGTATCATCATAAAAGCTCTGCTGAGAAAAGTTTGTGTTTTTAATTACACTGTATCTGCCAATTGAGACAGCCAAGACTGCAACGCATAAACCTCCTCACAGTCTTCTCTGTGCTGAGTTGCACTCAATCGATCAGTAAAAAGTAAGCGCTTAGACACCGTGGCAAAGAAATATGATATTGAGAGATATTAAGCCCACAATCTCACCAGATACAGAGCATAACCCCATGTTTTATCATTCTGTCTGGAATCTGATAGTGGACAGAAAACTTAAGAACAGTGCCAGCTTTTAGGGGAATATTGCAAAACTCTATATTGTTGCTGGGAGATAAATAACTTACTGTACAACCCATGTATCCTTTCTTGTGTGTGTTTAGTTAAGTGAATAAACAGCTATGCATGTGCTAGCCATGGTGTAGTATTTAGTGCATGTTAGTAGATAACTCAAGAAGTCAACAAGGAGCGTTTAAGAGAACAATGGGGATTACTGCTGCATCAATATACTGTATGTAGAATAGGAGGTATCAGTGAGTCTGTACAGACTAGTAGAAAGTACTGAGTTTGAGTTTAGGTGACTCCAAAAAGTATTTATACATTTCAGAATGGAGCAACCTGCAAAATGTTTTCTAGCAGCGCCATAGTGGAAGGGATAAAGTTAATAATGACATAAAAACCTTAAACCAAAATCCCTTCATTCCTTTATAACTGGAGTTAATATTAATATCTGCGGTATTGTAGAGCAAACTGATTTGATGCTGTGAGAAAGGTGACGATAATAACTCCCCATTTAGATTCATGTTCAAGTTTCTTTTATAAAGTCACCAAATCAGCAGGAATGGAAGATCCCTGGGTTGCATCATTAAACAGTATAGCAAGTAGCTGATATAAAACAGCAGGTGGAAAAGCCTCAACTTTAAATAAGTCTAACGGATGTTTACTTATTTCAAGTCTATGGGGGGTCTAAACCACCCATTAACACAGCATTTAGGACTGCTAATTCCCTGGTTCACATTTAACTGTTTTGGCAACAAAGGAGTAAATTACTGTTTTGTATCGGCGCCTGCATGACACAAAGCAAATGTCATATCTTCATATAAACAAGCTTGTTGACAACACACCCTGCTAAGTGTGTAATAACATTGTGTCATCTGTCTTTAGCATAACATAAGTGTCATAAGCCCTGTGCTGCTGTTTATTTATTTTCACTTTCAAGATTCACGCCATTTTTTTCTTCCACCACGTGATAAGTTCTCTTCCTGTATCACATAATAGGAAACCACCTGAGCCTTTCACTTGCATTCTTTTATACTGCAAACAGGAAACAGTGTGGTGTCAGGTGGGGTCCAATTATTTTTAACTCAGGAAGGAAGTGAATAGGGAGAGCGAACTTACAATGATGTAGTAGGATAGGTGAGCTGGAAAACGCTTTAAAATATACAAAATCGCATACTAACAGTACTACATTTACTTAGCTTGGCCTTCAACTGAGTTAAAGCAGTAAAACAATAGGGGCCTTGTTGGAATGTTGTAATGTTAAATAAGAGGTAAGAAAATATTTTCGAAACCTATGGTTTATTACACCTTTAAGATCAGTGTTCTGCATGTTGCAAGTGCTTGCGAGTAAGTATGATGAATCTGAGTTGGATTTGCCGGTGCTTTTTTCTCGCTCTGTTCAGGCAGTGTAAACGTGGAATTAATCATAACTGAAATCTGGTGTGACCAGCTTGCGCTGAGTGATTGGGAACAGATTCACTGACAGGTTGAACTAAAAAGCTTCTAACCTGGGGATATTTCTTTCTTTCCTGTTTTTCCTTATAAAGGTGCCACTTGTGTTGCTGTCGTCTCTTGCAGAGATGAAAAGCCTGAAACGTCAGCGTAAAGCTCCTCGACCATGAGCCAAATGTAGTATCCCAGCCACCCTCTTTTAACTTGCTGTAAAACAGGACATGTAATTCCCTCATATATTAACCTGCCTTGGAGTTCTCAAGACTGTCTTCCCTTAAATAATATAATAAATGTGAAGAGTGACTACTTGAACTGTGTTGGAGTGACTGTGTGCAAACATCTCAATTAAGGTTGTCAGTGTGTCACCCAAATTTCTTCATTCCAATTATTAAGCACATGATTAGGTTTTTACAGATCCATTAATGAATATATGTACTATTTATCCATCAACGACTACTTTAGAAAAACACAAATAAGTCCCATAGTAATTTTACATGGTCATTTCGCAGTTCTCCCATGCTTTCCCCATAGTTATATTCTGCATTTACCATTGTTTACCATGGTGTGCCATAATTTGCTTTACAATGATTACCTTTCCTTTTGCACTAGGCTTTATTACACTTTGCTATTATTTTACTATGGCAAACTTTTGAAAGGGGTAGACTAAAAAAAGGCTTTTTTATGGCTACCTTCCACAACAAAAAAAGTTTCTATTGTAAGCCATTCTGGGTCCCACCAGGAGCTGCTGTACTCTGTGTCAATCATGAAAGACCTGATGAAAGGGAATCCAGCATGCTGTTTCTCCTAGGATGTGATTGTGGAAGGTGTACTGGAACTTCAAATGCACTGCACCTGTTAGCAAAGAGCAGGAATCGCAGGGGTAATTGCAAGGGAAGAAGACGGCCACTCATAGCTTTAGTGCATTTAGTCGCTAGTTTGCTGAAAAGTCTGTACTTGAGAATACTGAGTTTGCAACCTATTGATTTTGTTGTTTATTTTCACACTATTGCAATTAGTGCACAATGTGCCAAGGCTGAGGTACAGTACCCTATTATTCTAAACTGCATTGTGAGCGCCTTCTGTTACTTAAGAGCCTGACAAATAGGATTACGGAGGCTACTCTATTGCCCAGTGCCACACGGTGGCTCTCTAAGAAGTAATCTAATCATTTTACTAGAGTTGCGAAAGAATAAGGAAGCAACAGAACTATACATGTTACATTTGGGTTATACAATTCTTTCCTGTATATTCTATATATTTGTAACATATATTTAGCTAATTTAGTTCTTGCAACTAAATTAACAAAATAGAAACTAGCAAGTTTAAAAATACAAAAAAACAAAACAAAAAAAAACACATTAACATATTAGACTTTATGCCAGGCAAGATAAAAGGTATTCATTTGCAGGAATCATTTTTCTATTATCTTTATGAGGAATAAATACTTAAGTATCTTCCCATTTTACAAATCGTTTATACCGGCAGAATATCACACTCATCGTGCAAATGCAGAAGTGTCTGTGGGGGGATTGCACGCCCCACACTTATGCAAACGAGTTATCAGATTGTTAGGTGCAAGATACACTCTCTCTTACCAGATCTTAACGCCTACAGTTTTGGTGGGATTCAGGTTAACCTCAGGGATGCACATGAGTCATTGGAGGGGTTCCCACAGTAGGTATAGCTGATGCTTTAGCGCTAGTAACTCAGCAAGATGGCAATCCCTGCCTAATTCTGCGCGCTGAGGTGTATATACTGTACTTCAGATGGGTTAGAATTTAATATAAAGGAGATGATCATCTTAATCTGAACACATATTTGCTAATCAGGTAGGGACAAAATGGCTTGTTTTGCCATCTGTTTGCTTCCTGGTTCTTGAGAGATCACATAACATTGTGGCCTCTCAAACTGTGCTTTCTTCCCCGACATCAATACATAATCACAAAGCAGGTGGAGCTAGCAAGTTGAAAGGTGACAGTATCACATGATTTCTCAAAAGGTCAACGTTGCTGTTATCATTATCATTGCTGGGATAAGACTGCAAATGTCAAAGAAAATGAAAGTACTTGAGTGACACAGATTATAATTATACAATCTTTGTTTTAAAAAAATAATGTTTTCTTCGTTATAATGCAACATAGAAAGCAGCTGTTAGAAAGGAAAGTAAAAATATGACTCGCATTATCATCATCTTTTAATGATCATCCATAGATGAGCTTCAACTTGACCCCAGCATGAGCCTAACTTTATCTGTTAAAGGGTATAAGTACTGGACAAAAAACATGGCTTTTGGACAGGATACAGTCGTTGATAGATTAAATGGTGGCTGAATTAGTCCAAAGATGATAGACAAAGAGAAGGAGATGTGATACCTTGTATTGGACTAACTAAACAGTAATTAATCACAAAGATATACACATGGTTGCAAAACCATTAAAACAAAACTAATTTGGAGTGAAACAAAAACACTAATGATTACGTTACTGAAGTGGTTTAAAAAAGCACATTACCACTATAGGAAGTGGTTTTTTCAATACGCTCATGGGAAGAAAGAGAGAGAGAGATCGTTCTAAACTGGAAAGTGCTGTGGTAACCGTGCACGGAAAAATTGGGTTTTATTCATGCTATAAATAACAGACATTTCTTTGAAGTTTTATCACAGAAGATTTATTTTACTGGAAATCTCATAAAAGTTTAATATTTAATAACTTAATGTGGCCACACAGTTGTGTGGTAAGGGTGTTATCGTGTTGTTGCTGGGGTTTGTCAGAGGTTGAGATTCTGTAACCTTTTCTTCAGCAGTGGGGAGGTTGTGTTTCAGCCTCCAATAAACCCAGATTTGGGTTGAAATCAATTCTATAACCTCTTAGCAAGATGTCTGCCTTCATGCATTTTCTGATAATGCTGGTGTTGCAGGTTAGTTGGCCTAGCTTAATGGAACTGCTAGCTTGATCCTTGTGACTCCTACATATGGTTCATTCATGACTTGCCATAGGTTTTCAATGTGTGTTTTCCTCAGTAGGGATTCTATTACCATCTGTTTAGTTCCACATCTCCAAGTATTGAGACATATAATACTGTCATTTTTTTATTCTATATTAATCCTCCCAGTGGAGATTTATTGACCCCTTTATTAATAGTGCCTAATTCAATGCAAAATACAGTGGACAAGTGCATGTTTTAGAGCAGATTTACCTGTTTTATGAATGTACTATTGAGATAGGCTTTTATTTAGGTTATTAAACATACATTAGACATTGGATTGAACAGGATTTTACACACACGCAGGAAAATATACAGTATGTAATATATGTAAACACATTTGGCCATATATTGTCATACTTACAATATAGAAAAAAGGGCAATGTAGTTAGGAATACTGAATATTTATTAGATGGTCTGGCTTTGACAATTCAATTATAAAATAAAAGGATTGCTTAGAAACATTTTAAGGGAAGCTAAATGCACTGACTAAAATGTTTATATTGATTATTAAATCAAGATTGTTCAGCTAACTATAATATCATATATCATATATCCTTAGATAAAACAATACTCAAGTGAAGCAGACCTGTGTTTTAGTGAATGCAATCATCAAGTTAGCCAGCTGAATGCACCAGCCAAAACCTGTTTAATATTCTATTATTTGTGTTCTGTATGATTCTACATGTACTGTGTGATTTGCTTGCAAACAATTCCAGCAAAACATGCGTCTGAAAAGACTCCTCAGGGTACTTGTGGGGAAGTGAGGTGGGGAAGCATATTAGCGTTGCGCTGTGCACTAAAATCCATAGGTGATGCAAGCCTGTAATAACCGTCATTTGCAGTATTAGGAAGTAAGTTTGAAATAAAGCTCCACTTTTACAAACACTGGAAGATACAAGGTTAATAGTAAAGAGATAGTAAAGAGATAGCTTAGTTAAGCCTGATGTAGCATAAAGTCTAACCAACCAAAAACCTGTGGCAGCTCAGACTGATTTCAGAGATCTTAAATGCACTCAACAGAATTAAAATGTCAATAGCTTTAATGAGATACTTTCAAGCGCTGAGCCCTCCTATAGTGTTTGAGAAACTCAGAAGGGAAGCCTTTGTTTTGTGGTTTTCCCATCACTCTCAGAGGGAGAAATATGCTTTAACTACCAATAGAAGATGGAATAAAATAAGGAAATATTATTCCTGCTTTAATGTGGTCGATGCTTCAGCGTACAGGTTTTCCACAGGAAATAACCGTAGAGTGAATCTGTCCACAAGTATATTCCAAGTAAAGATAAGGACATGGTCAATTTATTAGGAACATATATTGAGCATTGCCCCAATCAAATGAAGTGTATTGTTTCAATGTTCAGGGGCTGTTTGACCCCATAAAAAGTATAGAAGCAAACTGCATATTAAAATGAAAAAATAATAGAGAGAGAGAGAATTGTATGTCCCCTTTCTGAATGGCAGAAGGGACCTGAGCAGTTAACTTTGACCTGTAACGTACTAACCAGACTTCTGAATAGCCAATTTGTTTTAACACCCTGCTTTGGCCAGCACAGCCAGCCAGTTCCCTTCCTGCGTCACTGTTTCACTCTTATCATTTTTTATGTAAGAGGCTCACCTCGCCCTGTGCTTCCTTATGAAATATTGTTGACAGGTACCTTGCAGCTCCATCACATGTTGACAGATTAATCTGAGCATCAATGCTGCCTCCTGGTAAGGCAGCCAGAGCCTGGGGGGGTAATTCTTTGCCTTGGCATGAGCACTGCAATTAAAATAATTAAGGGAGGCTGGACAGGCTTTTAGAGAGCCACTTCAGGGGTTTCTACACACACATGTAAAGCGGCAGAGGTTTATATTAACCCCTGTAGCCCAACTGTGCTGCTTCTCTTAGTTAAACAGTATTTTTGTTAAATCCAGCAATGCCTTGGGATGGTTTAATCAGCCTGTGAAATTCCATAGGTTTACTTATTTGCTGTTCATGTACTGGATTTGCCTAGGCTTTTCTTCTGCAAATCTTGCATGATTTAAATTATTCTTTAATGTGACCTGTGTGAAGAAAAGGTATACACTGCCATCCAATAAGTATTAGAACTCTATTGGTACTAAATATTGTACTACGTTGTGTACTTTATGGAACACTGCTAGTGTTTAGCATGCCCCTGGCTCTAGCAGACAGACACTCTGTGATATCCTAGACTCAATTCACTGCCAAGCTGTCTCTTTTTTCAGCTGGTGGTTTGGTTAAGGTAAGATTTGCCCTGTCTTTGAAAGTGATCTGCTCAGGCTACCAGCTGCGTCCTGATTGTGTGAAAATCCAGGGCCGTACAGGTGCTGACAGGGCCATTTTCTCAGCCATGCACATGCCGGAGGAATACAGCTGTTTATCAAATCATGTGCCAACTCCTCAAAGCATCTATTAAAGGTTACAGAGCCTCTAGGAGCAATTAAACACCAGGGTCTGGGTTTCTTCAGGTGTTTCATCAAACGATCCAAAAATGAACAATTACAATTTTTTTTTTTTTTTATCTTCTATTGTTGTATTTTTTTAAACATGTGGCCAGTATGATACGATAAGTGTACCTGTTCATACAAAAGGTAGAATCCAGGACCAGAATTTGTACCCTAGTGAACAGCATTATTAGCTTTTTTTTTTTTTTTAAAAGGACAAAACAGACTATAAATGTTACAAAACTAAACAGTTCCTGAAAATTGAAGTGGAAACCACTTATGTTAAATTAAAAACTTAAGTACACCTTTCAACATTCAGAACACCTTGTCATTTGACCAGAGTGAAGCCGAACACTCAGTTATGATTGGTTGAAAGCTCCTTCAGGCATCTTGTAGAGTTTATGTCACGCCAACTCAATGCCGTCACTGCAGCAGTCAACAGGCTAACCTGATAGTAGGTGGGGATCTTAATAAAGTGTAATGTAGAATCTGGCCCATAGTGCAACCACTGTGGTGTTCCTGGTGTAAGGGACTGCAGTTATGGAAAAGGGAATATACACCTGCATTTCTGGTTGTGGCATTGGCTGTATATCCTCCTTAGGGATCATTTTAATTCTGCATCTTTGGTGTGTCAACCTCCGGTTGCTGTATTCTAGGAATTAGTTTTATAGATGAAGTAAGGTTGGTAGCAGACATGGAAAGGTGGAATGACTGGAATTTCAGAATGGGTGGGCAGCTGCTGCTCTTTGCCTGTTCCTATCACTTCCTGTATTCTTAAACCTGTTTATGCATATGTATGATCTAGTATAGACAGCTGTCCTAAATGTCTCTCTTCATCCGTCTATAAATAACAGAGTATGAAAATGTTTATATTTATAAATTTCCTCGGATGTTGGTTGACTGGTGCTTTGATGAGTTTATCTTAGGGCACAGTTTGAATATCATCATCCCCCCACTCATCTAATTGTGATAAAACTTGGTGTGGGAATTCTTTAGGGCACATTTTTAAAGGGGTCAGAATCGAGGTCAGGGGGACCTATGTTTAATTTCTGGCCTGTATTGAAGGATATATTTTCAGAGGTGCCCAAATGTAATACACCCACTTGTTAGGTGAAGTTATGCTACACACTCTGGCTATGCTTTATCTTGTGGATAAAGGACATAGCGACCTATATTTCTCATGATCCTGCCACCTGTAATGCGTAATTTGTTTTCTTGACAGTGGATATGTACAGTGTTCTACTGGCATTCCTTATTTATGTATGTTCACTACGATCAGCTATCATACTACTTCAAAACATGTTCAAGTTGTCAGAAATTATGTATGAATTGCCACATGCATAACATGTAACATTGGTGAAGGCATTAGTCAAAAGGTGTCTGCTTGAATTAGTTCCTTATAGTTTTACCTCAACATTTGATAGTGTTTGACTTTAAAATACCTGTTGTTAACCAGCATCAGACCAAAAAAGTTCCATTCTGTGTCAGAGAGAACCATTTTATATGGGACAATGCAATCTGATTTGGTTCACTTGTTTTCATTCATGCAGCCACAAAAATGTAACTTTTTTGGGATATGCCATAAAATGAGACTAGATTTCCATTCTCAGCTCCTTAACCCATCCCATCCCCTTAATGAGCCCAAAACTCAGCACCAAGTTACTTATGGGTGAAAAAAAGACGCAGGACTAATGACTTCACACCCCATTACCTACTTTGCATGATACGTCACATTTCATTATGTACTCTGGGGTAGCGATGTGTGAAAGTGTGAAACATTTGGTTTGGAACAGTAATCAGGCTTACACCAAACTTTTATCCTGGTCCCCTGAACTGTAAGAAGCTGGCACACAAACAGTGTCAGACTTTTTTCTGGTGGAAGTAATTCATTGGCTTTCTGAGTAATGTGTGGGTCATTCTCGGAACTGGGATATCTTTTAGTGACCAGCTATACAGAGAACAAGGTGATAGTGTATGCGGAAAAAAATTGTGAGTATGTCCATGCACTGTGTAGTCAAGGCAAGACGGAATTTGGTTAACAGTCAAAATATTTGTAAGGCGCCTTATAGAGGAACAGAAAGCTGCAGGTTTGTTGTGTGTTATCACTGTAATTAGGACACAGCAGTTACTCTAGATTATTGACCCATATTCTTTTATATCTCAAAGTAGACCCTGCGTAACCTTACTTTTTGACAATTTGGCAAGACCATTTACTTTATTAATTTCTTTATTTATTTATTTTTCTTTTTTTTATTTGGGGGTGGGGGGTGGACCAGCTGCTGGCTTTAAAAATGAGATATCTGTAAAACACAATATTTTTTGTCATTTGATGGCTGACAGTTTGCCCTTCATTGAAATAACCATTTGTTGCTTTTCTAAAGCTCTTCTGTACCATTGTGCTTGAAATATGGTGAGGCAACCTGGCTTTAACATTGGTTTTATTGGAAAAAAAACAGCATAACATTGAGCTGAGCTTTGAAGATGTCCTCCATGAATGACAGATTATTTTTTTGGTGTTAGAGTGCCTCATCCTTTGAAACCAGTGAAAGTTAAGTCAGTACTACATAAGTAAGAACAAGATGCCATCTCCCAAAAAGATTCTTCAATGCAGCCAAAACAATTAAGTTCATGGTGTTGGGGTTCGACAAATATACAAAGTGACATCTTGGTCACTGTTAAACAAAATATTTAGGAACCTGTGTTGGGAACTACACAAGATTTATTTTTCTTATAAATGTTAATATGAGGAGGGAAACTTGTGTGTGGCTCCCCCAATTAAGTCTACTTTTCTTAAATCTTTGTTAGCAGTGGTCTGGGCAAGATGATGGCTCAAAAATACCTGTTAAAGTTACACATTTAGAAATAAAATCAAAGTAAGATAGTTGGTTACATTCTCTAATGTGTTATTGTATTGTGAAGATGTTAAAATCTATAGATATATCTCTAATTGTAAGAAGGTGGGTGCAGCTTTTATGTTCTTAGCATTATACATTTTATGGAATAATTATATTGTTGGAATGGAATGACAGCAACAACTAGTAGAATTTGAATGTCATTTTATGAATGTCTTTTTTTTTTAAGACATGGTGCTACCAGCTATCATTTCTGAGCACAGTGTGACCTCTAATCTTACAGTCTGGGCCACAGAGAGATATTGTTAACAGGAGCAAAGAAAACAACGATTTCAAGTCAAGGTCAGAGTGACATTGCCATATGGGGAGAGCTGGTGCTTTCCAAGGCCTTGTATACTGCAGTAAACAAATCCTTGCAATAGTGTCTACTTTGGGGTGGAACCTCCTGCAAACTAGATAGTGTTCGCAAAAATCCTTCGCGTGGTTTAATCTTTTATGCTGTCACTACATGTCTTTTGATGTTTGCAGAACTATCCACCAGCAGTAGCTATTTGTATGGCATGTCTGCTAGTCATACTGTATATGCACATGCACATAACTTCATTGTGAATTCAGTATATTTTTACTTTGGTTTTATATAGACGCACATTAAGGTCCCGAATTGTATTTATTCCAAGGGCATTTCAGTTTACTACCTCAGCTGGCAATTAGCTAGATTTAGATATCCCAAGTGTTATTTATAAATAACGGTTCAAACTCATTCTGTTACTTGATAGAGACTCAAGCCAATACAAGTATATGTCCTTGATTTAATTCCATGCAAGCCTTTAAATCTTAATATTTATTTATTTATTTATTTATTTCTTTCTTTCTTAGCAGACGCCCTTATCCAGGGCGACTTACAATTGTTACACAAGATATCACATTATTATTTTTTTTACATACAATTACCCATTTATACAGTTGGGTTTTTACTGGAGCAATCTAGGTAAAGTACGTTGCTCAAGGGTACAGCAGCAGTGTCCCCCACTGGGGATTGAACCCACGACCCTCCGGTCAAGAGTCCAGAGCCCTAACCACTACTCCACACTGCTGCCCTAATACAGTAGCTACTGTACACCGGTATAAAGTGCAGTTGGAATTTTCTCCGTCCCCCCGGTAGGCGTGGTAACTTACATCACAATCCACTGTGGGTTACCAGTTTATTTATTTATTTATTTATTTATTTATTTATTTATTTATTTATTTAAGTTTTTTGAACATGCGTCAACAATATTTGTAGACAAGAACTGCCAGGTGGCATGTTTTTCTTTAGAACATACGAGTGTTTGACAAAAAAAGAAATGTACACTTTTTTTTCTGTGGAAATGAGCTGTCCCTCATTTGATAAACTACATGGCAACCCTGCAAATGGCAAAAACTGCACCTCCCTGTTGCAAGCCATAATTATTATTATTATTTCTTAGCAGACGCCCTTATCCAGAGCGACTTACAATTGTTACAAGTTATCATTATTTTTTTTACATACAATTACATTATTTTTTACACATTTTTTTTTACATGCAATTACCCATTTATACAGTTGGTTTTTTTAACTGGAGCAATCTAGGTAAAGTACCTTGCTCAGGGGTACAGCAGCAGTGCCCCCACCTGGTATTGAACCCACGACCCTCCAGTCAAGAGTCCAGAGCCCTAACCACTACTCCACACTGCTGCCCTAATAATGGGCAGGACAAGAGATCTGACTAACTAGAAGATAGTTGAATCAGATGTTTCACAAGGAGGTGATGATTCTGTGGACCATTCTGGCAAACAGACTTTCCTGAAAGAATAAGAGGTAGTAGTAATTGAGAAATGGGCAGGTCAGACCTAAACCCTCACTGGCCATTTCATAAAAAAGTGCTCATGGTCTCTGTCCTGTGTGTTCTTCAAGGACCCTGTTATGGAACATTACCCTTAAGGAATGAGCCATAATTCAGTCAGTGCCCCAAGGTGAGTCTTGACAGTCGCCAAGAGATCAGAGTTGGGGCAACGCAAGCAATAAACAACCCATTGCCAGGACAGTATATGTTTCTGAAAAATGCGTCACAGTTTAGGCGTACCACTGCACTTGTAAGACAGATTTCCCATTGTACTGGTGAGGCCAAAGAAAATACTCTCCAATGTGAACTTCGCCCGCCAGAAGAGAACACTTCTTTTAAGAACATAAGAAAGTTTACAAACGAGAGGAGGCCATTCGGCCCATCTTGCTCGTTTGGTTGATAGTAGCTTATTGATCCCAGAATCTCATCAAGCAGCTTCTTGAAGGATCCCAGGGTGTCAGCTTCAACAACTCAAGAGCTTCTATCCTTTAAAAATTGTAGAATCAAGTAGGGGCCCTATAGCTGAGCAGAAAATTAGGCAAGCATATTCAGAAAATAGGTATTGTTGCAGGAGAAAGGGGCTCACAGAGACACATAAATCATCTTGTAGGTGTTAGTATATTAAGTGATAACCTTGTCATATGTAATGTCACGCCGGCTGAGGAGTTCGCTGGTCTTCAATAGGATCAGTGCAGGTGGATTAAGCGGGCCAGTTGAAGCTCTGAAAGAAGACAATGGTGTGGGAATGGATTTGTCACCTAAATCCCCAAACCTTTTTCTCTCTTTTTCTGTAGTTAACACATCAGCACCCTTTATCCCATTTTCCATTTTATTTGGTTGAAAGATGTAAGTATCTTTTCTCACTCTCTGGCGAGTGTTAAAGATATGATAAACATTTTGATAGGGAATATGCTATTCATGCCTGTATGTTATCCCTCTGTTTGGTCATTGACCTTCTGTATTTGAGGGTAAAGGTATTCTCCGTCATTGCTCCCGATTAGTATTGCTGGTCCACTTATAAAATGACCCGCAGTTGACTTCCAGTGTAGAGACATCATATTTCAATTCTGCCAGAGAAGATTTGGTCATTCTATTTTTTGTTTGCTTCAGTTTTCTCCCACTGGCTCAAGCAAGTACAGAGCACAGGGGGCTCTTATTATTGCTTAACTCTCTCTGCTGAGTCACTTTGTATCCTGAATACCAAACACTCACCTTAAAAGCTTTAAATCTATTTCTCAAATTGTTAGTGTTGTGTCCAGTCTGTGAAGACTTGTGGAGTCTGCAACTGCAGTGGTTGAAAAAATCTATTATTTTAGTTTTGTTTTGTTTTTTAACTTTGTTGTATATTAATTATAGCCTAAGATAGAGACACAAACAAATATGTAATTTGAAGTAGCCTTCCACAGTAAAAAGCCAATCAATTTTCTTTGGTTGAATGCATAAAATTCATCCAGAAAGAAAGGTTCTGGAAAAGGGAATTTTCAGGAAAAAAGGACAGTGTTACTTTAAAGGAATTATGAGCTTAAATAAATGAGGCAATGAAAAAGGATCTATAAATGTGTCACCATTACACATTGATATTTGCTATCCATTAGTTTCTCTATAAACAGAAATTTATCCCAGGCATCATTTTTCTTGCCGTTACCTTTGCTTTTATAAATATGATCGTTTTACTGTGGTTTGATCTGACCTTCGGTAACGCATCAGGATAATGGAAACCTGGGGGGGAAGTGGGGCTGTCTGAAGCCAGCTCTTACACTAATAAATGCCAACAACCACAGTACCAGAGCAATGCAATTGACTATTACCATGATTATTACAATTATCATCTGCTGACTTACAGGTACAGCAGCAAGGATGATGGGATATTCATCAGTTTAAAAAACTGCACATCATTAATTTGTCTTATTACTCATGCATACAGCAAATTAAAAGTGCTATCATTAAGTGGAAGTAATTAAAGTTTTGGACTATGAGCAAGGAAAGGAAATATTGGATTGATATCTTAGCTAAGCTGCTTATTTTCAGCTGGTGAGTAGGAAATGCAATATGATTTCCTTATTACAGATGTAATAAAAACAATATTATGATGTTATTAATGTATTACATAGTTTTTAATGAACTTTTAATTCCAGAGTTATTTTGTGAACCTCTGATCTTCTGCAATCGTTGTCTTCCCTTATTGGTGACTGGTCGCTTCTAACTGCGCGTAGACAAATCAGTAATTATAGGACATGATGCGTGTGACGGGGTCCCAGGGTCTCATCTAGTAAAGGCAGTGCTGTGTGGAGTGCAGAGTAAGTCATGCGTTCACAAGCTCCCTGTTTCAAACACATGCCGATTTGACGATCTTGGCAGAGGACCGACAAGGAGAGCCGCAATGACATGCCAGTCTGTGCCTCGTCCCTAGGGTTTAGTAGGTTGGCAACACCCATTGCTTTGGTCCGACGGTTGAAAAGAAGGCAAACAACTGATCTTCAGTCCTCCTAGTCACTTAATGGTTTACAACAATGAGGCTACATCCAAATTTGGCATTTTAAATTGAGTAGAAAACTGTGTTTTAGAAAATAGACACAGATGAACAGCTATCACGCCCCTACTAAACACTGTATCTCCAACTAACCATTAACTGCTCTAGGCCTTATATAGGTCACAGTCGTTTGTTACATGCCACATGGTTCAGGTCTTTTGTATAATATTTGTTTCATAGGCTAGGAGGGGTCTGATCCAGAAAAGACAAACTGTTTATAAAGCCGACATACAGATATTATAACTGTTTAGATGTTCCCTTAAAGAAACATGTTGACATTTGCTTTCAGTATTCTTTGTGAATCAGGCATTGTACATTTTAACCGCACTGCCAATTTACCAGAAAGCAGATACCCTTTATAGAAAATGAAACCAGATGATACTATGTAATTTTACTGGTATGCTCTATGCAGTATACACCACGTCACACACAAGTTTGAAATCAGTTCACAACGTCGGTGGAGTCATTACTTCTTGTTTGCTAATTTTCCAAAAATGTTTGAAGCAAATATTTTTTTATACTAATGAAAGACAGAGAACTGATGTGCCTAGTTTGAGTGTTTATAAAGTTCTTAAAGGTTTTTGTGTTTCGATGAATTATCAGAAGCTGAAGGATGACGTAGAAGACAAACAGAGCTAATCTTAAACCTTTAATGCTAAGCCCTGTAGAGAAGGTTGCCCAAAATGAATTACATAAGAAAGGAAAGGGGCAGCAGTGTGGAGTAGTGGTTAGGGCTCTGGACTCTTTACCGGAGGGTCATGGGTTCAATCCCCGGTCAGGGACACTGCTGTTGTACCCTTGAGCAAGGTACTTTACCTAGATTGCTCCAGTAAAAAACCCAACTGTATAAATGGGTAATTGTATGTAAAACAATGTGATATCTTGTAACAATTGTAAGTTGCCCTGGATAAGGGCATCTGCTAAGAAATAAATAATAATAATAAAAGGATATACTTACTTAAAGCACAATTTTCCCATAGCTATTCATTTCTGATGTAAAACTGAGAGAAATTAACACTTAGCATAGAGACGGAGATTATAGATTTGTTAAAAGCAAATGGACAGAAACACATATGAGGACACTAAAACAGGTGTGCTGGATTTAGCAAGAGTGTGAAAAACATGAAAGTCCCATTAAAGTGACTTGACAGGGATAAAAGATAACACAAAAGGGTAAAAGGTGAGTTGAAACAAATTGATGAGAACAGATGCACTGATGAATTAGGCATTGTCTGAGTTTGATTACACTTGTGCACTTGGCACCAGTGTTTAAACGGTGAAGTGTTATATTCCACATTGCTGTGTATACAGGATATGAATGCATACATGACATGCTTATTCTGTGCACTCTGCTTTGTCAGACCTCATGGCAGGCCGTTTTGTTTCCATTCAGCAAGGTAGTTTACTGTACAGGCAATGAAGAAAGATGCCTCTCATATGACATGAAGTAATAAAATATGGGAAGTAATAAAATAAACATGTTTTATTTTTATTTTTTTTTTCCAAACAGTGTTTTAAACGTTTTTACAGAAATCACCTACAGTACTGACGCCACAAGTTCACAGCTTTGATAAATGTGCAAAAAAAAAAAAGTTCTTGTGGTAGTCAGTGCAGATTTTATTTCCATTCAGCTCAGTTTTTTTGTTTTTTTTTTAATGTGCCCATGGCCAGTTGCTTTTGTTTACTCACAGACGCTGAGATTGCAGGGTATATCTGTTTGACCAAGGCAAGGACACATGTTTTTCACTTGGCAGTTGGCTATTTGCTTTCCAATCCTCTCTCAGAACTCAGACAGGGGTCACTGTGTTTGTACACAGCACTAAGGGGTTCCAGGAGCTGTCAACCCTTGCTTTTTTATCTCCACTTAATTTCATTGAGGTTGAAAAGCTGCACACATCTCTGAACATCTTCTATTGTGAAGGGCACTGTGCCTCAGATAAGGCTGTCAGCGTCCACAGAGGGGTCCCACCGGGCCAGAGGTTAAACTACAGCACTTGACAAGCACAGCTAAAGGTATTATACCATTAAAATAGGGGTCTTTTAAAAGTAACAGTTGTCGGATAAAAATGTCTTACTGATATTTTTCTATGTAATGTTATATCAACACTTTTTTTGAACTGGCATTTTAAACAAAATGTAAACATTTGCACTATTTTTCTCAAATCCACCTGATGAATGAACCTATGTAGTATTCAAAGCTTGGTCCAATAAACGGTCGAAATATATAAGATGGCCTACTGTACTTCTACTTTAAAAAATAGAAAGGGAAAAAACCTTTTGAACGTAAATGTCATTTTTATGTAGATTACTATTATTTTTTATGCAACTATAAAATGTTACATTGTTTAACTAGGCATGTTGTAAAACTGCACAGCATGTATGTTATAATGTGAATATGCATGTAATAGGACTATGCATGAAGTATTTATTCCAGCAACAGAAAATGAGCTGTGGAGTTACACAGTATAGCCAAACGTTTCCAGACAGTTTTCACTGCAGTACACCCATGTTGATTCCTTAAAGTAATTTTAGCTAAACAAAATAAATAAATTTAATAACTCTAAAAAGAAGTGAATTGCTAAAGCAAGTCTGTTTATTGCAATGTTCAAGATCAAAACTTAAGACCAATTAAGAACTGTCAGTCAAAGGTAAGGACCAAAAGGCACAATATTGACTGACGTATTTTTAACTGAGCTAGTGGGGTCTAAAACTTGGGTAGATTATTGTTGTTCTTTTTTAAACTGGTGCCGGGAGCTGATTCTGACATCTGGAAGCACATAGTCAACAGCGTTAAGAGTTTTTTCCAACCATAATTGTTTAGGTTTGGATAGGAAGCTGAGCTCAGTTTTCCAAAGATATTAAACAAAAAGAAAACATGCACACTCAAGCACACCAGCATGCACTAGAAACAAAAAGAAAAGTTGTGTGTCACTCCCGCCACCCATTGCACTCCTTAAATCCCAGCTGCTTCTCTGGCTCTCCACACCACGGAGTAACATGGCTGACCTTTGACCCTGCCCTTGAGAGTGTGTGTTTGTTTGCAATTTAGCTGGAAGGGCCCGCGCACTGTCAGTTCAGTGTTAGTGTACAGGGAAAGGGGTGACGAAGGCAGGGAAGCTGTTTTCACAGCACAGTGCAGAACACAGGTCCTAATAGCTTCCAGGTGTGCCCTGATGTGTACATAATCTTTGGCTGCAGATTTGTGGAGATTGGGACCGTGCCTCAATACACTTGCAAGAGGTGTCTTTGAAGTGAGATATTTTCAAAGTAAAACCTTAGAAACCTGGCCTAT
Source organism: Acipenser ruthenus (assembly GCF_902713425.1). NCBI lineage: Eukaryota > Metazoa > Chordata > Actinopteri > Acipenseriformes > Acipenseridae > Acipenser > Acipenser ruthenus. The sequence continues at coordinate 23,726,095 of NC_081208.1, forward strand.
TATTAACATTTTCCAAGAAGTGATTATTTTTTAAACTGGGTTTTGTCCAGATGTACAATAAAGATGAAAAGCACTGGCAGTTTTCTTTTCACTAATTTTCTTCATTTTTGATTTTTTTATTTTGATTTTTTTTTTGAGAGACGAGGGTGTATTTATTTTTTTAAACGTACTCTGTCGGCTAAAGTTTCCCAAATATTTTTTAAGAAACACACAATCTGCAAGCATTCCCACCCAAAACACCTCAAGCCCCTCAGCCATTTCCTATACGTTTCTCTTGAAGAGCTTAGCTTTGAAAAGCTTTAAGTTGTTTTGAAGGAGAATATTAAAAGAATGTAAAGTTAGATTTCTGAGAGACCCTGGTGACTTTTATTGAAAATAAATGATTCCCTTTCAATCTCGAAATGTCAATGTTCAAAAATACAGAAAAAGAACTACCGTCGCATCCAAAGTAAGTAATGGTTAACATTTATTTTTCAGGGAACCAGGGTTACAACTGTAACCTAATATTTTCAAATATTCCTGTGTTTCTGGTTTCATAACACATACCACCTTGTGATGTTCTTTGCAAAAACATGTAAATTGTCATTTAGTGGAAGTGACAAGTTTGTTTAACAGCAGTTAACCCTTCAAATTTGACCCTATTGTGGGCATGTTTTTTTTTATTATTATCTGTATTATTATAAAGCAGTTTTTTTTTTGTTTATTTATTAACCTTTAGCAACTAGCTTAACATGTTAACAAATATAGATCATCTGCAGAGAGATCCACCACTTAAATAGGAGCTTCACTCTTGGACAAGAGGGAGGAGGGGATTAGAAAAACAAAAGTAAAACAAAAAGAAAGTAATGTTTTGGCCTACATTGGTGTTTCCAAAATGTTGCTCTGCTTGAATTGTTTTCTTATCGCCTGGTTTCTCTTGGATTTATTTTTGAAGTTATGGATGAACAAAAAATTTAGCTAGTCTTTTAACAATTGTGAATGGTGTTGCCGTATTTTCAATGAGTGAAAACAAACAACTTTAATGAATATAAATAAACTGTAGACTTCTGTTTTTTGTGAAAGTGACATGTCAGATTTGTTTTTAAAAATCCCTTGCCAGAGGCAAATTACATTTCTCGAAAGTCATAGTGTTGCTTCAGTTCCAAGTTGAAGGCAGTTTTACAGTGTTGTTTTGGTGCACTTTTTCGCTTTGAAATGTTATAGCAGCTCTGCTTTGATTTTTGATCTATTGAGATTAGAATTCAAGTTGGTTTTGATTTGTCAAAAATGTAAAGGTCTTAGCATGATTATGTGTTTATGCTTGGATAAGTCCTACTGTTGGGTAAGTAAAGTACTATTCCAAAATGATAATCCCAAACTATCAGTTTACACACCCCACTTCAGAACCACATTGCCGTCTTACATGTAGTCATGATTTATGTAGAATATGAAAGAATTTGAAAACACTAATTGTGTTTATTATCCCAAGTGAAATTTGAGAAACGTTCATGATGTATTTATTTATGTCACTTCAGTCTGGTACAATGTAAGCCATACTGAATAATACGGTGGTTAGGATTTATGTAGGAATGAAATTACTTCTAATTTCTTGTTTATTATCCTGAGTGAAATTTGGGACAGATTCATGCTATATTTATTTTGTGGCTCTAAGCTGATTGTAAAAGATAGGATGAATCACATGGAAGAGGCCTCTATATTTTACTTATAGCTCTGTAGGGTCCAGGTTACAGAGTAGTAGTGAGCCAGAAAATCCATCGGACTGCCCAAAACTATGTATTTTATTTTACAAGTTGTGCATGTTTTTTTTAACAGTTGATGAAGAATGTTTAAACCACTTGACTGTCTTGTTTTGGTGGGTTTTTTTGTACAGTACAGTAATTGCTCTAAATGTATGTTTTCATTTTTTATTAGCCACTATTTTGGATGCAAAAAGAAGAAAAATAAATCAACAATGTACCCTAAAATGGAGCTGTCTTATAGATGGTTCTTGAGCCATCTTTGGCTCATTGAGATCCAAAATATGGCTCTTTTGATTTAGATGTAGAGTATCTTATTTAAATAAGGGATTCTAAGGGAATACTTGGAAAATTGCTTACCTTTGGTAGAAAATACAGTAAAAATACACAAAACTTAAGATGTTAAGCCAAAAAAATACTGAGTCAGTATCTTAGTTTAATCTAATTTCTCTGCAGTCTGAATTGTTTACATTTTATTAAGTTTGTGTTTGAAATTTCCTGGCTCACTAAGAGCCCACTGGAGTGGTTCTTTCTGCCAAAGTTTGTCAGCTGTACCTTAAAGGGACCCAAATATATTATCTGATAAAGATACTATCAAAACCATATCCCTGTTGAAAATTCCTGCATTGATAAGTACTGGTTTATCTTGGATAGAATTGGTGGTTGTGCTGGTTTTTGACACAGGAAGAAACTGTAGTGCTGGTTAAAGAGATGGTTGAAGAGTCCTTTTTCTTAAGTTATGTTGTAAATCTCTGCCGGGGTTTTATATACCATCGTGGTATCCAATATGAAACCAGAAATTGTCTGTTTTAATTCCCAACCCTTCTTGAGAATTCGAACATGCAGAGAAGAAGAAGAAGAAGAAGAAGAAGAAGAAGAAGAAGAAGAAGAAGAAGAAGAAGAAGAAGAAGAAGAAGAAGAAGAGACATGTTTGTGAGGCACAAGTATTTCAGCAAATTTCAGAGACCAGCTTCCCATCATTTTTCGATGTGGTGTCTTACACTGGTGGGGGTACAGACTCCTGACAGTTAGCTGGTTAACTGCAATAGAGAAGGTTGAGCTTCACAAAACTTTTAATGTGAAGAGTTTACAAGGTGGTTCTAAGGACTGCCAAGTTTACACAGTGGCAGTCATTATCTGCAATTTTCAACTGCACTGGTCTGGAGATTTTAATTCCATAAGATGTACATTGTAAAGCTTCAGTGACCCCAGTCAAAACAGGCCATTAATAGTAATATGTGAAGTTAAGAGAATATAGAGGGTAGGCAAGGGAGTGAGGTCACTCAGTGCCTCCAGGAAATGTGACAGAAGGATTAGAACAAACTTATGGGGACTGCGAAGGGGGGATGCAAGAAATCCAGAGGGCTTTGCATGTTAGAACCCAAACATGTACCTTCCTTAATGGAGTATTTGCGTTCCCTTTTGAAGGATGTCTTTGCAGTCTACTGTAATCACCACCTGGATGTTATAAGCTACATTGACTTTATAAGATACGTAAAAAGCGAGTCAAGAGAATCTTGGAGAATGGCATTAATATGTGTCTTGTTTGTAAAAATGTCTATGTTCATTATAATGCATTAGCGTGGCAGGAAATGCAAAACACTGTGGTAGTTTATGAATATATTTCCTTGCATTATTATACAGTATCATTGAAGATTTAAACATACCATACTGTACTTTTAAAAAAGAAACTGTAAAAGTTGTATGAGTTATTTTAGTTTAATGCTTGTAATAATGTTCAGGTCTTTGTGTATTTGTTACACTGAAGATGTTTACATCTGCATACTAAATTATATTCTAATATGGTCTACATATGGTTTCAGTATCATTACAAAGTAGAATAGCACTCTACGTAAATGTGAGCGTAGTGTATGTATCATAAAGATCTACAGACAGGCACCTCATAAAATCCACATATTCTGATCATCTCATTAAATTGCCTCCACTATCCCTGTCACCAGAATGATAAGTTCATTCCGTACCCCAGGTCAACTTAAATGTTAGGACTGTTTGAAATTGATGTAGTTATGTATGTTTGCCCTTTGAGACAGGTGACAAAGTAATTGAATCAAGGCTTCAGATGACTTCATGAACTCAGACAGAAGGTTAAGTACTTTGCTGAGTTAAACTAAACGCAAGGATTGAATTACTGCCTTTTAATTTGCTCAACTATCGTTGCATGTAGTTATATAGTTTCTTAATTTTCTTTTATTATTCAGTGTTAAAACATATGGCTAGCTTCAGTGCTATTAGGATTTTTTTTCCCCACAACAGCAGCTCAAAGAGCTCAAGCAGACTTTTTAATATAGCTGTTGTATAAAGAAATCTATGCTAACCACCAAGCCTTGGTTGTTAATAGCTTTTCACACAATATGACATTAGGAAAATATTAATATCGGAAGGGTTTTTCTTATGACTTTAAGAAGCTTTTGATACAGTATGGATAGCAGATTTTGAAAGTAAATAAAGTTGCAAGCAAGACTTATGAAAAATGTCCCTAAAGTCTGCAGCACTTTTGCTGATAACTATGCAAAGCCAAAACAACCGTGCTGACAAGTACATTTACTACAATTATCACAATATATATATTTTTGTGTCTCCAGTAGCCATCTGGCCTAATTGTAAAACGTATTTGTAGCCCCAAACAGGACACGTTTTCACGTTATTAAAACATTTGCGTATATTTTCTTGGCACATTTTAGTACAGTAGCATTGTATTTCAGTAAAAAAAAAAAGAACAACAACTTTAAATTGCATTCAACAACATCATAGTCAGTGTCCCAGTAGTATACTTTGTGTATTGTGTTTGAATGCAGAGAAGCTTTTTTTATACCTTACTGTGGGACATACATTCTAAATAGTTGTTTATATCTGCAATAATATAAGAATACAGCAATTATATTTACCTACCTTCCACATATTACATAACAACAACCTAAAACCAATAATGTTTTAATACAGTTGAGCAAATAATTGGAATAAAAAGGAAATAGTACAGTTGGGTGTTAAAGCACCCGCTAACTACTGTGGTAAATTCAAATAATATTTAAACAGAAAATGGACACCGTTTCAAACTTTTCTACATACAGTCAACCCTCTTTATACCGCCTGGTAAGGGCCATGAGCGAAAACGAGCAATAAGCGAGGGTGGCGTTATATATATATATAATTTTGTTGTTTTAATTGGCCAAGATTATTTCACTGGCGCTACAATGAGGGAAACTACAATGCTTATATTTACGTTTGCTTGGCTTCGGAAGTTGACGGGTGGCGGACGGCGGGGTGGTGATATAACGGGTAAAAATAGCACTGTTTTTATATTGGTGACATTTGTTCAGAGAGAATAGCTGGCGGCATGCGAGGGTGGCGTTATAAAGGGGGGTAGGACAACTGTACATGTTCTTTGTGGTTGTAGAGTACAGGAAAGGTGAGGCACAAACACTAGTGTCAGTGTGGGTGATTCAACTTTTCCCACACTGTTTTTGCCAGTACACCTAACTGGGGTCAATCCAGAGGTACGAGGGGGAGTGAATGACCACAAGGTATCTACCCTAAAATGAGTTTGTGAAAGTGAAAAAAGAGGCTGCCCCAGATTTCTTATGGTGTAGAAGAACTATACTATGTACGTGAATTAAGGGTTATTCGTAGAACCACATTTTCTTTTAATACGCATTGTAAAATTGTCTCATTCAATTTCTATATAGATTGCTTAGTGGCATATTAAAAAAATGTTCAGTTATTTTTGTTCCAGGAAACAAAATGTGTTAGTTTTGCAATCAAGACATTTTGGACTGTTAACTACAGTAAACTGTGTTAATTGCAGTTTAATGTTTTCCGAATATGAATGGAGCTGACTTAGAAAACAATCATATTTCTTTGCCAGGATTGTAGTGTACACATAGATTTTTTTGAAGCTTGTCTTCATAAAGCTTTAGCTCATGCTACTTGCCTGTTGTTCTGTGATCTTTTTTTCAGCTTGCCTGTAGACCAGGCTACCACCTATCGGATTTTCCCAGCCTGCCCATGCTTCATCAAGACCTCTTTGAAGCAGGGAATGCCAGTTGTGCCTGGTCTTCCAAAGCCATATCCAGCTGCAGCAGGTTTTAAACTAATCCTTCCAGAGATGAAAGACTTTGTTTAACCCAAAGCACATCTCCGAGGCCCCAAGGGAGATGGCCTTATTGACACCCAACTGTGTGATCTGGGCTTGTTTCATACAATGCTCAGAGCAGTTGTGTTGTACATCACCACTTAAACTTGTTTATTATTTTATTTGTATTTGTTGTTGTTGTTTTATTTTTGGATGTGAGAAGTTATTTGTGTTGATTTATATCTGTTGCTGATTGTCATATTTGACAATGCATGCTTCTATGTTCTACTAGAGTGAGGATGGCTTGCAGCACAGGAAAGTATACAAGATTTCTAACTCTAGATTATAGTGTTATATTTGAATATATATACTGTGTGTGCATATATATATATATATATATATATATATATATATATATATATATATATATATATATATATATATATAGGGGAAGTGTGGCAGTGTTAATAATGTTAGTAAAAATGTAAGGATGACGATTCACTCCTTTATTTAGCATACACACATAGCAGTCATTGAGTCTAGTGTTACAGCTGTATGAAAACTGTAGTGGTGTGAATTAAAATGGAAGAAAACAGGAAACTGTTTACTATCCAAAATACTAGAGTGTCTAAAGAAAAGTAACTGGCAGCAAAAGGAATTCTGCCAAACCCAGTTTAGGAAGACAAATAGACACGTTTGTATTTTTTGTCTGTCAATTTATCTTCTTGAACTGGTAAAATAATTGAGTAAAATTTGGGGGCTGTATATGTGTTCTGTAGAAAAATGATGACTACTGTGATTAGAAGACTTTTTTTTTTTCTTTACACAGACCCTGCTTTTAAATCATTTACCTATGACATGACAAGTATAGTTTCAGTTGGAGCTACATACAGTGCATCCCCCTTTTAACCATTGTAAGTTCTGGCCCGCCTGGCCCTCCAGACCACAAGCTATGTAATAACCAGCAGCAGATACCATTCTCATTCCGGTCAGTTAGACAGAAAAGAAAAAAATGCAGGGTTCTGCCAAAGCATTCAGCACATTTTATATATACACACTATTAATAATAAAGTGTGTTTTTTTATGGAAGAGTACATTTTCCTATATAACATTTTTGTGAATCCAGCCTTAATCAATGCAGTATTCTTTTTTATTTTCTTCTAATGGGGGACATAAAAGATGAAAAAGGTCAGAGCTGTAATAGACTAATCTCAATTATCAGGGGCAGTCCACGAAACCCTTTACACCCACCTAATCACATTCAGCGCACATGCAGCTGCACCATGTGATTTCAAACACGACCAAATGAAATTATAAAGTGGTGTTAAATTTATTAATCATTTAATTAGCTAAATGTTCCTGTAACTACACCAGAGATGAATGGCATGTCATTTTCTAATGCAATTTGCCTCTCCGTCAGACGAGGGTCGAATGAGAAGCTAACTGCATCTCAAATTATCCTTTTTTTTATTCTGCACCTTCTTTCGGAGGGGACAATGTGTTACTATTGATTACACTTGAATACCTTACAAAGCAATTGAGCTCCCTCTAGACACATAAGCAATGCAGTCAATTTGAAGAGAAGACTTTTCAGACTTATATATTCCTCAGGCACAATTTAAATCGTCAACCAAAAGGACAACATCTTTTGGTGGAATTCCCTTTAATCATGTACCAAATGCCCTCTGTTACAGTTTATCTTTCCTCCCTCTCTTTGTGTCTGTCTACGTGTGTGACATTAATGCATACCAAGAGAATGGAGTTTTCAGGTTAAATGTCTCCTCAACCGCACCACTGTACAAAGTGCCCTTTCCATATTCATGATGACAATACAGGATGACAGTGTATATTTAGGTTATACAGTTCCTTACTAAGGTGTGGAATGTGACGCCACACTCAGGGTTTAGTCCTAGTTTTCTCTCCCTGGTATAAACCAATACCCAGTTGTGTATTGTACCGTCAATTAACTGTTTGTTGCCACGTTGATTATTTAGCTTATACCCTTCTTGCAAAAATACTGTAACTTTTTAGATAACTGCATGGTTCTGGGAAAAGGGAATAGTTTTAGGGGACATCTATAGTAAACTTGAACAATGTTCAGATTTCAATTAAAATGTCAGGCTGGAATTTGCGGCAGAAATGGTTTTGTCATTGATAAACAGTAAATACAGTTACTTTCATATTACCAGTTACTGTATTGTGGAACTTCAGATGCGTTTAAATGCATATCAGCTTCCTTTTACCGGTATACTATTTCATTAAGAACATATTTTTTCTGATATTGAATTGTTGCATATGAGAAATCTACATTTTCCATTTGTTGGTTTTCTGTTATTGATCTATTATATTGCTGGAAAATGTGGGTCTGTCTTCAGTGCTAGACGATGTAAACAAGTCCTTGTCGTACTGCTAGCATGCCGTATCTGAGCATTGGAAACAGGTGCATGCTGTTGTGGAAACAAAGGTAACACTCTTGTACAGAAGCTGTTGGGTAAACAAAGGCCTGGCTATCTTCGATACTAAGAAAAACTACAAGCATTATAGTTGTTTGTCAGTCTCATTTGAAAGTTTTAAACAGACCCCTGCTTGATGTGCAGTATACATGGTGATTTTAAAGGTTTTGCAGTGTTGCCGACAAACAAACAAAAAATAATGCTAGTAAGATTTGAAGCCTTGGTTATCACTTCTTTAATGCAAGAACACTTTTGTATGACCAATTGCGCAAATCTCCTCCACCTAATATTAATACATTGTGTGTAGGGTCTGCCATCGCTTGCAAAATGATGATCTTTTAATAAGAGACACCCTACACACTGCGTAATAACTTATTACAGTGTTCCCCTGTTAATGCTGTAGTTGGGAGCCATAGTTAAAATTACCATTTTAAAGTGGCCAGCTGACCCTGTGTAGTCTGGAAACCTCACACAACAAACTACAACATACCTTCAATTTAACAATATTTACAGTACACAGTTTGTGTTTAATAATCGTACGTCCCTTTAAACACAATACAGTAAGACTTTAGTGTGTCCCTGTATAATGTATTAAGCCAAAGCATACAAAGTTACACACAGGAAAAATACAGCATACTGCAGCAATAAAGCAGCATATTCAGAATGAAGTTCAGAGATACCAGGTTTAAAATCAGTAACATGAACATGCAATGCAAGACTCTGCAGTCCCTTTGAATTTAGATCAATTACCCTCCTGCTTTTCTGACTGTACAAACAATATTGGAAAAGTTCTTCCTCCCGCTCTGTTGTTCATCTTTTCTGTTGTTTCAGTGGAAAGAATTGTCTGGCTCTCTCACACACACACACACACACACACGCGATCCAGAGTGGAACATTCTCACGTCTGCTCTGTATCTGAAGCGAAAATAGCACTACTGAGTTTGATGTTTAAGCAGCAGGGGAGAGGCAATACAGATGTAAAACAGTCCCCAGTTTACTCTCTTCATGTCAACTTTTACATGGAAATATAACACTCTAGTGTCTGCTTCATAACATCTTAGATACCTTTTAAAGATTTTAAAGAAGTGTTACATTTTAAACATAAAATGTTGGAGATTGTAACAATTGTAAGTCGCCCTGGATAAGGGCGTCTGCTAAGAAATAAATAATAATAATAATAACCAGATCGATTTTTTGATAATACCGCGATGCAAATTTCCATCTAGACCAATGAACTGAAGTTGTAGTGTGACGTTATCAGCACTATGTACAGTGAGAGATGGCGAACGAAAGACTGGTTTTCAGGGTGCAAAAATGCCCTCATACGTCCCGTCCAGATTATAAGGATACGCTAAAGAAGCAAGACACCTGGGACACCATAGCGGCCAAACTAGACATGTCAAGTAAAAATATTTGCATTTGAAGAAGCGCAACAGAAAACATATATATATATGTGTGTGTGTAATTATAATATAATGTAATGTATATATAATATATAACATTTATTAATATAAATATAATGGTCACGCTGGAGAATGCTACACAGGTGAAACACTGCATGTTTTTTTTTTAATACAGACACATACACACATATAGCATACACAAATATATTTAACCTTTATTTCTTGACATCCTTCATCAAATTCATTTTTTCTCAACATTAACATGTGATAATACATTTATATATACAGTGAGGTTTCCCGTCGCCAGTGTAATATGAAAAACCTCACGGTTTACCCCTTACTGTTTTCCACTCCTGCTCCCAGTGTAATCAGACCTTAAGACAGGACAAGTTTGTAAAATTGACCCTTTAGACGGTAAAGGTACCGGTATTTCCTGCACTAAAGCAGGAGGCGGTTAGGGAGGAGTCAGCTGACTAAGCAGTGTTCTGACTTGTTTGATTCTTTTATCACATCTAGCGCAGGGTTTATATCATGCAGTAGAGTGGTTTTGTTATGTTAGCCTCTGTGCTGGTCTTAATCACTCTGTAAACAGTGCTGACATAAAGCACAAGATAGCCTGTTCATGACCAAGCATTTGAAAATGCCAGTCATGTATTTTTGTATTAGCTTCTCCAGGTCATCGGTAGTAATGCGTGGATAGTGAACTTTGTCTTTGCCTCCTTTTCTGTATCTTTTCATTATCAACAAAAATAGATGATTGGCATTTTTAAATGCTTGGTCACTAACAAGGCTAACGTTGCGGGTTATGTCAGCTCTGTTTACGGAGCGATTGAAACCAGCACGGAAGCTTTATTCATTTTAATTAATTACAATAAATGGAAATGTTAATTATATCAATTTTATAAGCGGGATAACACTCCAGATGAGCACAATACATGAAAACTCCCTAATAAGTAAAACACTCCAAAACTATATATGACGGAGAGTTTAGACATTTTTTTTTTTTTTTTTAACTTGGATATATTCACCATGTATGCATTGTCTTCCTGCATCTGTAGCTGAGTTTTTAAGTCCTCAAATTTTGGCTTTGCAATGGGATCTGTATATATACTGCTGCATCCTTTCTGTAATAGACCGATCCCGGCTGTCAATCAAATCCTAGTGTTTAGCCAAAGGCATGTCAACCGTAGGTTACCCCGGCGGCCATTTTCTTGGTCACTCCAAGCAACACACACATACATTTGTATGGTAACTAATCTTTTTTAAAGGCTAAACAAAACAATGATGGTCAAACACTGCTGTTATGGAACCTGCAACTCCAACAGCAGGTACCCAGTTCGTATCCAGGGTGCTCAATTTTTCCTGTTTCCCAAGCCTAAAACGAAGCTGGAACAGTGTTTGCGGTGGGTTAAAGCCTGTGGCAGGCCCCATACTGTGGCTGCAGGATAAATAAACAATAAAAAAAAAGAAAAATGAACAAATAAAATTTCTGGATGTTAATGGATGGTTTTTTCCAGCTTTTGAAAATTCAAATGTGATAAATCCACTATAGATAAGATGAATGAATGTTCTGTATAAAATGTTGTTGTTTCAAAGGCTTAGGTTTAAAATATTTTGGAGGGAGTGGGGGTGAGGGGGCAGAGATGATGTCGGCCAGCGTAAATCACTGCATCTTATCAAGCCCTCCCATCAGCGCTGGTGACAGACAGGCTCTTTTGGTGGAAGAATGCCCTGCTTGTGCAGAAGAACTCTGAGCTGACATTGAAGGTGACTCCCGAGGCTGTAACCTTGAAAAGGAAAACTTTATTAAAATGAATTTCAAGAAGGTGGGGGCTGTGACAGCGGGATAATTAAATATCGGAGTGTCAGTGCTAATTTATTCCTCTCGCATTCCGGTGGTCAGAGCCTGCTCGCAGTGGGGTCAGTGTGCATGGTGGAGCAGCTAAGGACAAAATATAGCCTATTGCTCATGCCACTTCTTTAAAACCATGATACTGACCTGCAGGAGCTTGTGTGTTTATTTAACCCCTCCCACCTGGCTTAAATAAGCTAGAAATCCCCTTTTTCACACAGTAGCTGTCTGTAACTCAGTCACTGCAAAGAGCATTCACTAACTTCCAGGGCTGCTTTAGTCACTACTGTAGGTGTTTTGTTCAAAGTGACCAGCTTGATAAGCGACTGTTGAAGTTGGAGTAGCTGAGTACCTGTTTGGATTTCAATTTAAAACAATTTTAGGTGAGGTTTTTTATAAGCTTCCTGATATAATTAACTTATTAATAGGAGTGGTTATTATTTAAGGAGCACCACTGTACCAACCGTTTAATTGGCGTAAGGCACTCTCCCTCGACTCACTGAAGACACTCTCCTTTCTCTCAAGTGTTTCCGAAGACCATATTTTCCTGCCTAAACCAGTGTTAAATGACACATTGCAATAATTAAACTAATTTGTGTGAACTGAATAATCTGTCATGCAATTTACTGTATAAGGCAGGTGTGATAAACTGTATAGACCAGCACAGCTCACCTGGGGAGTAAGGAAAACTCAGACACACTGTAAATATTACATACTATTGGCTCTATTTGAAATAAAAAAGGTATTTTAATGACATCTTGTCAGGTTTGCAAGTTTAAAATGTGCAGTAAGATTTCCTTGAACAAAGACAGGCATCATAATTAAATGAAGTATGCTAATGATAGACACTGCTTTGTGCACTGTGTCCTCTATCATTGATATTGCTTGTATAAAAAAAAAAAAAAAAAAATCCATGTTCATAGCCATACCATCATGTACAGTAAGCATAGTGACGGTCTAGGTAAATGTAATATTAGGCTAATTATGAACTATTAATTGTCCGGAAGTCAGTGCTGAGGATCTTCTAACCAGTTAATCAGTATGTATGCAGTAAGTAATTAATTTGGCAAGTGGAAAGCCCCACTGAGAGACAGCTTATTGTCATAGCTGTGCTGAGATTTGGCAGACACCAGGGTTTATTATTTAAACAGCAGCCAACAAAATATCAGAAATGTGATTAATCCAGTTCAACATCTACATTATTGATATCATTTTCTACATTATATACAAGTTACATACTATTTTACCTTAGTTTGCCACATTTTTTTAATGAAGTACCTTTTGTAGCCTATGCAAGGGTATTTTAAACAGATTCAGTCCAATATATGTCAATTGACGGAAATTAACTTTTAATGGCTGTCACTTGGCCCTTTTTGAACCTTCCACAGAAATCTGTATGCGTACCCTGGAAAATATAAATGTTCATAGGTAAACGTAGGGGCTGTAGCAGCAAAGGCAGAGGTGGATTGACGTTTTCTAGTTTTGAATTGCAGTGATTGAATAGATTGAGGATATCTTGAACCATGTACAGTAGAACAAACATCAGCAGTAGGTTTAATGTATTGTATTCCTATTGGCTGCCACTATACTGCACAAACATCTAAACGGTCTATCAAAATCTGATATACTGTACTATGCTACTATGTACTATGCTATACAGAGGTAGAGGTTAGTTTGGATTACCATAAGAGCTACTTGAAGAGCTTCTGTGTCTTGGCTAGACTGTACAATAATCTTCATAGAAGGAACTCCAATAATAGTGATTATAAAGGTTTGAAATGGGCCTTATTCAGTGTGACAGAAGTATGATAAAATAAAGAAAAAACACTGTGGGTTTATAGACATGATCAACACTGAATATACATACTATACAGTATTGTTTGTAGAAGCTTCATGAAATCCAGTAGATACAAGGAGGTGGACACAGAAGCATTTCACATAACACTTAAAATATGATGTGCTGTAGAACCCCAAAGGACAGCTAGGGCTAATTTGCTGTGATGAGCCTGTGTGGTGTTCCAGACTATTTGAAGAAGGATATGAGACCCCTCTATCAAAGTCTTATCTTTCATAGCAGGTGTTTCAATTTCAGATCCTAAATATATGCTATTCTTTTGTATGAGGCTATAATAGAATGTAGCATATACTGTACTGTATATATATATATATATATATATATATATATATATATATATATATATATATATATATATATATATATATATATATATATATTTAAATAATGTGTGTATAGGGAAAGTCTGAGAAATAGAATGAAATTTGCCTTGAGGGGCTGTGATCATTTATTTCAGCACCGACGTCACACATCTACTCTAAATGCAAAGCTGTGTGTGCTTCGAATGGGTTAATCCGAGTGCAGCCCCCCTGCACCCCTTTATTGCGAGCAGAGCTTTGGTCCCAGCACCCTCATTACTGGCTGGAAAAAAAACACTAAGTAGCAAGACAAGCTCGGGTAGTCACAGAGTATTACTCTGTCATAGCGGGAGAGCACGGCTCGTACTCACCCCGAACAAATTGCAAAGCGGTGTACTCCAGCACGGCGAGGAGAGGGGTTATAACTCAGTCGATGCTCCATTCGCTCTCGTATTACCTTTGCAACCAAGGTCACATTAATCAACTCAATTACCAATCCTCTTGGACATTTTCATAATGTTTTCTGCTAGGCGCTCTCCTGTGAAAATGACACAGTCTTGGCAAATTAATATCATTACTATCAGCGTTTAATGGTGCAGCAATCTGTGCTTGCCGACTGTCCTCTGTAGCTAGAGAACGAGGGAGAGAGGGTGCTGTAATGAGATTTCACACCTGTGTAGGTAGGGGACAGGGCCCCTGGTGTGCAGTCCAGATAAGTAAAGGAAAATAAAAAGCAGGGTCCTTTTTTAAATATGAGGACATGCATCCTAGGATAGTGCTGTCATAGTAGGGTCCAGGTTTAGGATGGAAGGTGAGTTGTCATACAAATGAAATACATCTGCTCTATAGTTTCCCTTTAGAGAATTCTTCTCTCAGAAGCCTCCTTTCCACTCTGTCCCCTAGCGAACAAAACAAACCGACTGATGCGTCTCCAGCAACAGGAAAGTCGTGTGAACTTTGTCTTCAATTGTGGTGTCATCCTGTATTGGATAATGAGGTCACAATGTCACCTGCTATAGGATGTGGCAGGTGACATCATGTTTATACTAAACAACTTTTCTTCCTTTTTTGTGGTAAAATGTGTAACTGAAAATGTTGTCAATGAATTAACTCGATCATTCACAATACTGAGAGCATTTATAATAATCTTACAAATACTATGAACCCTTCCTATCAAACCTATCTTGTATACTGTATATATATATATATATGTACCGGGCTATTGCCAGTAAAATGTATTTTAGGTTTAATTAATAACATGGTAGCTATTTGGCAATTACAACGAAAGACATGTGATGCCAAAGTGAAATGATTATGAACAGGGATAACATTATCATAAACAGGTACAGGGATGTTAATATTTAGTTAATGTGAGCATTATTTGAATGTAATAAGAAGGAAACCATGTATATTGGTTCATAGGTATTTGCTGCATTAATGAAAGCTTTAGGTAATAGGTACTAATGTATTAAAGTAGCTTTGGAGCTTTTGCAACTTTTAAAGGCAATGCTTTCATGGAGCATTTTTTTTTTTAAACCCGGTCTTGAGTAATGATGAGAAAATGATGGGGTGTCAGAAATAATTACACTGTCTTAAAGTACTGTCATTTTGGAATCTGTATGGTACTGTATTCTTCCAAATACAAATTGTCAGAAACAGGCTGCAATTTAAGTGTACTGCCCATCCATTTAGAATTAGACAGACTGTTAAAACATATTTCGGGCTGTTTTTAAACAGCTGCATGGCCCATCTTGTTTAAACAGAAATGATGTAATCTTAATTTAAGCCAAATATATATATATACTATACTTAAAGTAATTTTTAAAATGTTTTTTAAAGCTAGTATGGGACTAGATATCATTTTTTTAAATGGAAATATATGTTTTCTTTGACGTGTGCATCTTTTAAACCCCCTTGAATTACAAGGTGTGTTTTGTAATTACCACTACAGTATATCACTGCTATTTCTTTGTATACCTATAATTTCATTTAATTCTGGCCTAATCCCAATAATTTGTTAAAATGTACTACTCTATACTTCTTACAGTGTGCTACTACCTTAAAAGACATGTACCCAAACTGACAATGAACTCCTGGTTTCTCATTTAATATTCACCAATTTTATATTCATTTTCAATACAGGGTGGATACTGCCTCTTTAAAAGAAGCCAGAGCCTATTTTCAAATGCAGAAAAAAACCTTTTAAATCTCATCCCATGCAAGATTTATTTTCTTTTTTTTTTTTTTTTACAACCAATTTTAATGAATAGATGTCCAATAAGAGCTTTTATTGTTTTAGCATATGTTGCTTTTATTAGGTGAAAATAATTACGTTCTACGGATCACCTCGGAAGTCCTTTTGGAAGATAAAAATGAAATAGTTTCACAGTGGCTGCACAAGTCTTTCTGAGTTGGGTCGTTTTCCCCATGGGTGCTCCCCCCCCCCCCCCCCCCCCCCTTTCGAAACACACACACACACGCGCACACACCTACCTCGCAGTTCAGTTCACATTGAAGTGTTACAGAAGACACTTGACAACTGACACATGCTTGATCTTATCGGCAACCAGCGAAAACTCAACCCTTGACTGACAAATGATTGTAACTGAAACATTGTTTATTCCCCTGTGGCATGCTGGCTTGTGCGGTGACGTCAGACCCAGAAGAAACACAGCACTGCGAATGAAATGAATGCGCTGCTTGTGTGTTTTAAAAAATAAACAAATAAAACAGTTGAGCAAAACAAAACGGCGCATTGGCCAAAACAAATAGACAAACAAACAAACAGTGGACGAACACTAAACAACCAAGGATCGTGCTGAGCTATGTCAGCACGAGTAGCAATTTCTTTTTTTTGTAGTTATTACTCTCCTCTTTCTCCCGTCCTTTCACCTGAACACCCAACCCCAAGTGAGTGATTCGTGCATCTATATATTCAGGATTCAATTGCTAATTAATCATTCACTTGAATCCCAGCACGTGAACTAATATGTGCCATCCCCATGCTCACATACTACTACATACTTCAATCTGCACGTGAAGTGATTGTGCAATCCCCATACCTAAATACAAATATACAGTTTACATCACCTGTGCTACATAACCCACACTCCATGCACCACTACAATAATACATATAACAGACAACATAAAACACTAAATACGCACAGGGGCGGGGCACCCTGCCATATCCCCCCCTGAGCTTCATCATTCATTTCTGGTTTCTTTCTTGAAACCCGTTTGCTTTATTTTGAGTTAAGCTGGTTGATAGCTGTGCAGTTTTTTTTTTAAAAGAGAGACTAATACAGCATTTGTATGATAAATAATATTTCTGAGTGGAGGTGGGATCCACCAAGTCTTAGGCTGGTTTTAAGGAAAATAAAGTTACTTTTCTTATATTTTATTTATTTTTTATTTTTTTCTAAAAATGTAGTCGTCGTCATTTTTTTTTTTTACCCCGGTTTTTTCTCCCCAATTTAGCATGCACAATTATTATCTGTATCCTCGGCTCACCGCTCGCAACCCCCCCGCCGACTCGGGAAACTGAGGCTGGAACACACGTCCTCCGAAAAGTGTTCCTGCCAAGCCGTCATTTTTCGCACTGCAGATCCACAGCAATGCCACCAGACTTATAGTGCTGGAGGACAACACAGATCTGGAGGCTCCACTGCAGAACCACAGGCGCCCTATCGGCCACAGGGGTCACTGATGCGCGGTGAGCCGTGGATTCCCCTGCCAACCTAAGCCCTCCCTACCCGGGCAGCGCTCAGCCAATTGTGCGCTGCCCCCTAGGAACTCCCGGTCATGTTCGGCTATGACATAGCCTGGATTCGAACCTGCGATCTCCTGGCTATAGGGCACATCCTGCACTCCGCGCGGAGCGCCTTTGCTGGATGCACCACTCGGGAGCCCCCCAAGGTTACTTTTCTTAATTGGGCATCATTCTTTTGTATTTGTAACATGTGGTATACTGAATCAAACACATATGGATAAATTATTATATTATTATAACTGGCTTCACAAGTCTTACCTCTCATCCATTGACTAGGTTTCAACTATGCTTTTTCGAAATATCGCAAATGTGTATTTTAATTTTAAAACATGACATCTGGTACTACACCAAGTAAAATAAACTTGCCAGTTTTCCTTGCCTGCTTTTCCAGGAAAGACAGAAAAGAGAAATTTCTTTCACCTCGTGCAGTTTCTGATATTATGTTTTAAAATGAAAATACATTTGCTAAAACACCCACATATTTCAGACCTACGGTATATAGTGAATGGATGTGCATGGCATGGAAAATGTTTGGTTTTTTTGTTGGTTGCGATCACTTTAAGGTGCAAGCCTGGAGTTTTGAAGCCTGTCCTTTAAAACAACACCTGGTGAAATGTTTAAGAGTATATTTGCATAATGATAGATCTGTTGGGAAAATAACTCAGTCCTCTCTGGCTTGCAGGCTACGACCAGAAAAATACATTATTTGATTCTTGGGCAGATAACTCTTAGAAAAAACAGTCTTTAGCAACATATCATGATAATCATATCAGCAGGATTTTGGCTCCAGTCCACTTCCTCTGTCGTTACTGCGTTGTACAGGGTAGCAAGTCTGCAGGCTGGTTCCATTCATTTGTTCCTGTGCTTTTGTGATTTGTTGTATGCTGGGAAAGCCCTGGTATTCAGCTGAAACTTTCTAGATGGATACATTATGAAGGGCACCCATTGTGTTGAGTATATAATGATGTCAATTAACCCTAGCAGTGACAGACCTGTTTTGTGTTTGTACAGTACTCCTTGAGTTTAAATGGCCAATATTGTAACAGCCCAGAGGCTATCATTTCCAATTATTGTTCTTATTTTTTTTAAATGTTATTCAGACACAACTAACACAGGGATACAAGCTATAATAGCCTCCACATTGGGAATTAACAGACCACTTTCGGAAAGGGCTTTTTCTGTCACAAGCAACCTATAAATTTGGTAATTCACAATTACTGGAAATGGAGATAGCAGAGACACACAGTTGTGCTGAAACTTGGTATGAATGACCCTTCATGATGCGAAGCAAACAAGATACTTCTACCAAATAGACTATACCAGGGCTCCCCAACCCTGATCCTGGGGACCCCACGTGTCTTCTGATTTTCATTCCAACTGAACTCTCAGTTACTTAACTAGACCCTTAATGGAACTAATAATTTGCTTAATTAGACCTTTTTAATTGTTCTTACCTCCTAAAAAGTTGCAGAGTTGAAGTTACTTATGACATATTATAGCTAACTTGAAATCTACAACTGTTTAAAAGCTGAAAACAAGTAAAAGGATCTAATTAAGCAAATTATTAGTTCAATTAAGGGTCTAGTTAAGTAACTGAGAGCTCAGTTGACATGAAAACCAGATGACACATGGGGTCCCCAGGATTGGGAAGCCCTGGACTATACCATTGAGGGAGAAAATAACACCAGCTCAACATATAATTAGTCAGCTCATATGAAAACGCTTGAAATAAAACGGCAGTTGTGTTCGGGTGAAAATGTTGTCATGGTCTTAGTAATAAAACAGGGTTGAAGCCATGGCCACTGCAGGAGTTCAAAATACATCATTATTACTCTGCCCTCAACATGTCAATATGGAAATGGGTTTCTGGGATTGAGAAGTATGCACTCCACCATCACCTTAACACTGCTGTTGGGAGCAAACTGCCTTTTTGA
This sequence comes from Acipenser ruthenus, assembly GCF_902713425.1. NCBI lineage: Eukaryota > Metazoa > Chordata > Actinopteri > Acipenseriformes > Acipenseridae > Acipenser > Acipenser ruthenus. The sequence continues at coordinate 23,745,488 of NC_081208.1, forward strand.
AACCATTATAGGTAGCGTGCGTTATAATAAAACCGGTTTTAATAGGATTTAATTCATATGGGGGGGGGGGGGGGGGCAGGGGCAAGTTCTTGCAGCTTTGTGCCACAGACTGTGGAATAAGAGAGTCTAATCATAAGGGTTCATTTAATACTTGTCCTGTGAAGAAAATTGATCATCTTTCATCTCCTGTGTGGTTTGTTCACTCCTCCCTTGGTGCTTGAGGGTTAGGAGAGAATGGAAAACTCCCCCTCCTGCCTCAGTATCAGAGGAGATGAAGTGACATGGGCTGCCATGTTTATACCAAGGAGGGAGCTACTATATATATATATATATATATATATATATATATATATATATATATATATATATATATATATAATCCACTGATAATAGGTAATAGAAACAGGATGTAGGAGAAATGCTGAAAATAATTTAAGCGATCCAGTGAAAACCTCTTTATGCCATCAAAATAAGCAGAGTTCAACTACCAAGACAACTGTATTTAAAGAACACAGACCCTGTTTGTTGTGATGCAATTCATTTGGCTCTGCTTTTTTTTTTCTTCTTCAGATACAGATATTTTAGTGCTTGGATGCTAAATTAGAAGCTTAGATAGAGGGAGGAACTAGACTATGTACTGTAGGATTTTATGGGACTAAATACACATTTAAAATTGATACTTAAATTAATATGTATCCAAAACAGGAACAATACGATACACTGTAACAAATTGCTGTACACAGTCTATTTATGAAGTTCAGCTAATTGCTCAAGACTGAAATATTATATGTATACAGAAATAAATCACATACATACTCATCAAAGCTTGGTCCCATCTTTTACTCATATATATTTAAAAAAGTGAATGTGCAAGCAAATACAGAATATTGCAGGATTAGAATACGAAATTAGAGTGCATAAGTTACTCTGTATTCATTCTTAATAAGTATAGTAAATGGTAAAGATACTAATAGGTTGTCTGAATCTACCGGCATATACTATAGATGTGTTGCATATTTAAGCAATAAGGCACGAGAGGACATGGGTTGTGCTGGATATTGTCACTTCTTGGTGTGTTGTCTGTAACCAACCAAGAAGTGACAATATCCAGCACAACCCATGCTCTCAAGTGCCTTATTGCTTTTATAAAACAGATTTATAAATGTTAAAGAGTTTAAGGTGCTTTGTTAGAATGAAGATTATTCATTATTAAGTCATTCATTTAAAGTCAAATTGTATTTTTTTTTTTCAGAAAGCCAGTCATTTAAGTATTCAACAGCCCAATTTGTTTGTTTTGTGGTATTAATTTAATTTGAAGTTTTTCTAGCACGTCAATGTTACATTTTTGTACCTGTAAAGAAAGTGAGTGCGCAGTTGTAAAGAAGAAGAGAGACAGTGAAGAAAGGCGAGAGTCGGATGGTTAAGACATCGCTTGTAGTAATGTAAATACTGTCGAAAAATATAAAAATATCCACAGTTAAAAATGAATGAAGAGTCAGTTTCACAAAATGATGGCTGATACCAACTAAAAGGAGAAAAATAAAACTGAATATCTGACAACTGGATCCAACTGAAGTTACAGAAAATGACTGGTATGTACTACCAATAAAATACCAGAACATCGTCTTGTTTAAAATAGCAAGCTGAGTCGTAGTGCAAATTAATATAAACTGGAAGATATGGAAAGTCACCTTGCTGTCTTCAGTATCTTCCATGACAGCAGGTATTTTGACAGATGTTTTCTTTGATTTTACGTACAGTGATACGTGGTTAAGCACAGGTGCAGCAATTTGTCTTTGCTCTTAAGTAGTTCCTAATTGTGATATTGTAATGGCTTGGAACACTGAAGGACCAATCAGCAGGCAGCATTCCAACACTCTGTTTTATAACTATCAAATTGTATCTTAAAAATGGTCAAAGAGACCTAAAATCTTGTTTCCCACAAAATCATTGCAAATTAGTTCTAGAAACAAAAAAAAAAAACAAAAAAAAAAAAAAAAAACATAGCATATAAATTAATTAAATTCACCTTTGGTGTAATTATTTTCCAAAACACATTTATGAAGTTCATAGCTAAATATAACAGATGTGGTAAATATATGACACTACAGTCCAATCAAGGACGGACTGTTCTGTAGGGTGCGGCCCACATCTATCTATTCAATCTAGGTCCTCTACGCCTACACATCTGTTTTTGAATACTGGTTTGTGCACGTGCTGAGGTTCTCATAACCAGATCATTTCCATTCTCCAACCACCCGTCCGCAAGCCCAGGAACATGAGAGCAGCAGAATGGTGCTATCACACACAACATCACACCTCTAATGGGACAGCTTGCACCTTCAGATTCGCGTGGGCGATCTTCACATCGGTTTTAAGGTGTACACCCATGCTGTTTCCCGTAAAGACACATTACATACCATCAGTATTTTAAATCCACCCAAAACTGATGTTTTTGAGCGGAATATCTAGTTTTACTGACATTGTGGGTAGGGCAAGCTAACTAGGTTGATGAATTTGTTCTTATCTAAATTAAACATCTGCCTGTTGTCTCTCTTACACTTTCACCCTTCTATAGTATTAAATTGAAGGGGTGTTTTTGGTAGGTAAGATATCTGTCAAGTACAGTTCTGTATTACCACACACCCCTCTCCTACACCGATATCAACCTAGACATGTCATTGTCAGATCTTTGCTTGATCGTGCCTATTCATTGATGCTGTCAAAAGAGTTTGTTCCAGAGTTATGCAAAGCTGCATTCAGACCTAGAATTGGTTCAGAAGAACTGTACAAGAGCATACATGCAGCTCACTATCACCTGAAACACTCACTTTTGTGTAACTTTTAACTATTACCTTTAAAGATGCATTTGTATTTTTGAATCAATGAATACATTGGAAAGTTACTCCAGTGAGCGTCTTTGGTGTAGCAGAATACAGGTTGTTTTTGAGGAAAACACTACCCTCTTTTAATCTAATGCTCTGAATACTTTAAAAACAAGTGCTGAAAACACAAACTTTCCATATTGTTTTCTGCCTCATTCACATACAACCACTGTTTACTTAGTGACAGTTTACATTATCATTGTCGGCCTCAGGAGGGCAAGAAGCAGGAGGCCTCTCTCTGAAAGGCCATTGATTTCAGCCATTATTCATCTGTTTTGCAGACTTCCACTCGCTTGCAGCTTTCTGGGTGAACAAACTAGCCTGAAGTGGAGTGTTTTTTGTTGTTTAAATCGTTCCCCACCTGGTTCATTGGGCAGATTGAATGCCTGTGCTGTTGAACTGTCTGTCATTCACAGTGTTTATCTGGTTGGAGCTGTCACTCAGGCCTCTCCACAGCTGTGTGGAGCACGCTCAAATGACCTGTCAGCTTGTTGAGGCCTAGGCCGTTGAGTGCTTAGGTAAACAAAACCTGAGTAAATGGCTCTCATAGGCTTGCCTCTTCACACCATTCTAAGAATTTAGTGGGGGGGTGGGGTTACAGAGTTCTTAAGCTCTTCATATATATTGACTGCTGCGTTAACCATTATTCTACCAAATAACTGGACGTTTTATACAGTTGCTCCGAAAATATTTAAGACAGTTTCAATATCCATATTTCTAATGTGAAGTTGTTAAAACAAAAACTAAGTTACTAACTTAATAATCAGTTAATAAAGATTTTTGGAGAAACAAAAAACATTTTTTTACTTTATTTGTCATAACTGAACCTGTGTTAAAGGACACAGTGTGAATTAAATTAATTATTGCCAATAAAATACTCTGTCAGGCTATTTAAAAGCCAGGTTACTGCAACCAGAAAGCACTTCATGCAGAAATTTCCAGCTTTATAGAGCAAATATACCAAACTGTATAAAGCTATGGATAAAAAAACAAAAAACAAAACAGGAGTTAAATCTGTTTTGACACAGATACTACCTGTCAGACTTAGTGTTACATTGTAGGCTTTATTGGTTGAACTTATTAATACCATCATAATAATAGTTATTAAGAAGAAACGAAGGCTTTCACATTCAACAAGTGCAACGACAGGATCTCAGCTTGAGGACAGACCTCAAGTTCCCTTGTTGCTGGGCATCTCTGATAAGTTATGCAGTAACCTTTCTGTATGATGTGGCCCAGATGATGCATCCATAAAGGTTCTGTGGTTGCCCACAGCTCCCTGCTGAAAGTTAGGGCTGTTCGTTGATGTGTGGGAGATGCAGCAAAGACTTTAAAATGACAAATTACAATGTGCATGGCATGTGACTCATTAGGAGATCGCTGTCGTCATTGTGGGAGGCATTCTTTACCTCATGGATCACTGAACCTTGCAGTCCAGGGACTGTGAAATGCATTTTTATTCTTATTAGCATGTCTTGTTGTCTTTTCTTAGTTAACATACATTTTAAAGTGTATGCAAACATCCTAAAAGCACTGTTTTGAAGTGTGTGTGTGTGTGGTTTTTAATTTGATTCCATTTCACAATTGTACATTTTACTAGAATCAAACATTTACATAACGTAATTTAAGGTATACAGGCTCAAGTTGTTCATTCTCTTTTTGTAACAATACTATATGTAGATTGCAGACACTTATACCTTTTATAGAGTATAACTTGTCTCTTGTTATAAGAGATGTCCTCTCATGCAGTTTGGGCGAGAAGATCGTGAAGCAAAGCAGCTCAAACTGGGTAGGATTAGTTCTGGTTTTATGATTTATAATACGTTAATAGTGTACATCGTGTGTAGGGTGTACACTATTAACTCACAAAAAGCGAACCTACACAAGAAAATCACAAAAAACTAAGCTACTTAAGAACTACCGTTACACATTAGAAAAATGTGTTTTTCTGAATTTATTTAAGACATGTTCTATGCATGGGGTGGCATCTGTACACAGAATAAAATGTACTGCAATTTTGACAAATACAGTAAGTGATTTATATATATATATATATATATATATATATATATATATATATATATAACTTCTAGTAATATTGTAAGTAGGATGTGGGCAGCCAGAACAGCACTGATCTGACATGAGCAGTTCGCAAGGTGTTTAAATTAAATCTAAATTGTTCAATGATTACTGCATCTTGCCTTAAGGGAGGTAGGGAATTGAAATCTGCAGTTTGTTCTCCAGGATGGCTCATAGTGTAATGTTGTTATCACAGTATTGTTGATCAATTTGAAAATCGTTGTTGGCTAATTTTAGGTGGTTAAAATATATGAAATAAGTAGAAAATGGATAAGAACCCCCCTAAAGGAATACAAAAAAGACAGTAAGTATTCTTACAATGGTTATTTATTAAATTTAGAATATCTTTAGCACAGGTTAAAAATTAGACACCTCCATCTATCATGATTGTAATGTTACTTGCATGATTGAAAATTAACATTCCTATAAAATAGTTCCACTCAGTTCAACACCTTTGTAGCTAAAGCATAATTAGCAATGCCTATTTCGTCTTTGCCTTTATCAAGATACATGTAATTCCTTTGTAAAGGCTGAGGCAAACCTGGTTTTACCATTTTCACATAGGTGGTGAATACAGGGTAACATTTTAAAGCTGTCAGGAATAAGCCAATAGTTAAAACTCAACTTGTTTAAACTTAGTCTCTCTCAACTGTACAGTTTATTGTGGTTTTCTAAAGTGACTTGAGACCTGTAATTCTGTAATGTGTTTAAACAAGATAAACTGAAATACAACAGCAATACACTGTACTTAAAAATCTCTCCAGTAATTTTTCGAACATGGCAGTTCATTCATATACATATTTTCAATCACTCAATCATAAATTCTGAGGTAAAAGGTAGACAAATATCAATTTAATACATTTAGTTTTACCTCAGAAAATGGTAACAACAGTATACACTAATCAATGTACATTTTTAAATAAACCTAAAACCCCTGTTTTGAAGTGTGTGTTTTTTTCCGCCTCAATTCTAACAGTATGTGGGACAGCATAATACCGTCCAGGAATAATCAGATTCTTATTGTGAATGCAGACTTTTTATTTGTCTGTGATGCAGGCAAAGCAATCAGTAAAGTGTAAGTTTAAGCATCTTCCTGTATTAGGTTAAAAATGTCAAACTCTGCAGTCAGCCCTAGACTTTCATCATTTAAAATAAACTGTTGTGAAATAAGGGTGTAACAAGGATACTAAACATGTAGAACAACTCTTTGTACGTGAGCACTGTATGAAGATGAGTTTCGAATAACCACAGGGTTGTAAGCATGAGCAGAGACTCAACCCCCATCACCCCCTCCATTATTATGTACAATCGCCTTTCAAAGGTTAGCATTTTTTACGTTTGTTGCCTCAACCATGCACCTTTACAAAGACGATAAATTAGAAGCAAGATGAGAGGATGATATACAGTGAAAATGACAGGCAGAACAGGTACCACCTAGTAAGAAAACATCAGACACTTTTGAAGAGTCCTGTTTAACAAATAGTTTTCTTTTTTTTTTTTTTTTTTTTTCAGTACATGCCATAGGAGAATTCCTGATTATAAAATTACCTGAAAGAACTGCTAGAATATCAGCATGCATAGTATTTTGTTATTTACAATCTATATACAAAGACGGACCAAGGACAGAAAGATCTACATTTTTTTCTGTATTATTTTTTTGTTGTTGTTATTATTATTATTATTATTATTATTATTATTATTATTATTATTATTATTATTATTATTATTTATTTACAGTCAACTTAGGAGAAGAGAAAGGCAGTATTATTATATATTCTATATCACAGTAGTTTTTATCACATGCATATCATGAACATTTGCATGATTGAACACATTTTTTGTTTTTTGAAAAGACATAGCCTTTTTTTCTATGCTAAGGTGTACCACTAGCATAATAAAGGTAATATATTGATCAGCTATACTATTAGCATATAGGGCTTCAAAACGTTTGTTAACAGTGCAGTGACATTTACACATATGACTAAAGCAACAGTATGTACTATAGCGGAAAGGTGCTGGTGAATGAAGTGATCTATAGTTTCAGAGCAACTGTCGGCCGACATATAGAAATCTCTCCTTATAAAGGCAATGTCCATGCTACTGTCATTAATTATGGAAACAGTATAACTGAGACTATATGTACTAATGAAATGTTAACAACCCTGGAAGTCTTGCAGACTTTGGCTTACAGGTGGCCTATGGTTCTACACAATAAAACACACAGACTTGTACTCTACACACATCACAGAAGCACCTGGCTTTACAAGGGAGGTATCTCCTAAAACACTATGCTGACATGCCTCTTAGGCCTTATTTCTCTACCATTTCAGTTTTGCTTTAGTATTATACTTTAAATTTATTATTGTAATTATTATAATTATTATTTATTGCAAAAATACATTCCCTTTTTTTGTTTCATTGTGGATCATGTGGTATTCTGTTTTATTATCTGGAAGGCATGAATTAAACACCAAGCTTGCTCACTGCAGCTTCATTCCCTTTTTGCTGCACCATGTGGCTGGCTTGTTACAAAGTCTCTCCTGCCCATTTATTGAAGTTTAGAACATTGAATTGTCTGACCCAAAACAGTTTTTCCATTCAGAAGATCCCTGATGAGGTAATTTTCTTGTTTTTTCTTTTTTTTTCCTTGCAAAAGTATTTTGAGTGCCTTCAAAAGTCCATTGTTGAGTTTGTCTTGTTTGTGAAATCTTGGTTTGCTTTGGTATGTACACTTTACATTGCTGCTGGCATTGACCATACAATGTTCTTGAATTCCATTAGAGAGCTGCTTGGAAATGTGAATATTTCTGTGAATGGAGTCTGTTGGGTTGGTGAGCAACTCTATTAAAGTCCATACTAGAGAGACCACAGTTTTTTGTTGTACAGTCCTGTGTAATACATAGTCCTTTGTGCACAGTAAACTCAGTCCAAAGATCATACCACCGAGGGATACCGTACCTCAATCAACACAAACATGAACCATCAGTACCAGTGTGAAAGAATCAGATGGGTTAAGTTCCCTTGTTTTCTTAAAAACCCAAGAGGATCTACATTTCCTTTGAAAGGTATCAGTAGCCACCATACTGATACTCAAATGCCAAGGGCTATCTATACGTATATTGCCAGTCTAAAAGATAGATACACCTGTATAGGCAAATCAATAGAGACATAGACAGACAGGTTGATTTAATAAATAAATACGCAGGTCCATTCATATAGAAATACTTTACCATTATTACAGAAAACTTTTCATTGTTACAGCTAAGATATGTTGCACACAGAACACGGCAGCGTTTAGAAGCCCCTGACTTTAATTTGTGGTTTATACTCAATCTGCCTTTTTACATTTTAAGTAGCTTTTCCTCTTTTGATAAATGACAGTGGTATTTTAGTATGCTATCTCATAAAGATTACCACTAGTTGAGGTCAGAGGGCCTGGGTGACACAGGGTTAAGCTAATTAGGCGGAAGATATAATTTCTTCTAGTCTTGAGTCATGATTTAGCCTTGTCTACATTTTGCTAAGAATCACAGCAAACCATTTAATATTAAACAGCCCTTCTACTTTAAAGATCTTACTGTATTTTAAAGTAGTGTGGTTGCAAATTATAGTCATGAAAATGTTAAGTATGAAGCAGTAATTATTATTCAACTTGAATCCCAAGCAAATGTGGAGTGAGCATCTGAATGCTAGCCCATGATTTATGTTAGATAACTTTTCTCATCTTGGCAATTTGAATTGACTTTAACCCTTTCCAACATAAAAGACTGCACTACGTTCTCCTACGTATGTCATTTTAAACAGTTAATTATATGTTGTAGCTAAAAGGTTAAGAGGGTTGTTACTGTATTTATAATTTACTATAATTAGGTACTGGAGGAACCTAATACGGATTAAAAGATTCCTTAAAATGTTGTTAATATTTCAGAAAAAAAAGAAGCTGCAGCTTTATTGGTTAACTATTCCTAACATTGCCCACTGCATTTTCCAGCTGGTGTGATGAGAACATTCTGTATTAGTCTGGCTCCCCCGATTAGGACCTTCACAATAGAGCTAGATGAGTTAGTGTTCTGTTTTGTTCTATCTTGAGAAAACTGGTAATATGCTGTAAAGGTGACTGTATGATTCAAACACAGGTCATTTAGGAATTCATACTAACAGACAGTAAACCCCAAAACAGTAGAAAGTTACATAGTCCTTCAAATTGAATAGGACTCTGTGCTTTTAGGAAATACACTTAATTAGATATAATTAATTAAAACAGTTATCAAATAGCCATTCTAGATTGATAAAATTTGAATTAATACTGTGTTGCATTGTGTCAACTGGATATTAGGCTGTGCAGAATGACTGTGCAGCATTGGCTATTATGCAGCCATAGTCATTACCTCTATATCTATAAATTAACCTGCTAATGTAAGAGAATTATTTATTCATTCTGTGTTAGGCCAGCTCCGTTTGTTTTTCACTATATCATAATGGTCACTTAGCCATTACAAGATGTTTGCAGTAGCCTAACAGGAGCTCTTGACGTTGAAGTTAGAAAGATATACGCTGTGCCATTGCCAAAGAAATGCTGGGAGGCCAGTGCGCCCAAGTCATTTTTTTACCTTGCCGTTTGTTTCTGGATGAGTGAAATACATCTTTTGAGCCAGTACTGTATGCAGACTTGGTTTTTAATGTGATAACAGACAGCAAATCCTGTTCTGTTCAGCTAAAATGTTGTTGCATGCACAGGGTCATGGTTAACCCTGGGCCTGATTTTTAACCTTTCACCTTTCTGTCCCGAGGGTCAATGTCCAGCAAACTCAGCCACCACAATCTGTCCTGACATTGTAAGGGTTAAAATGCTGGGGAATTGTTTCCTCTCCATTTGACGCCATTGACAGGCTAGGGGGCAGTAGCTCCACGACTTAATAATTTAGAAGATCCATTATCTCTGTATAATCTATGACAGACTACTTTTTTCCTCTGCTGATTACATTATTAGTATTTGTTTTCCCTTTTCCTGGCATAGTATATTGCTCTAGAGTATAAATACTCTCCTGTGCATCTTAGAGTTACTGCTATAAGCTTGGAAGCTTGGAAGAAAGGAAGCGGCTTAGACAAATTCAAACCAAAGGCGCAAGAACATCTTAGCATCCACATTACCTTCTTTAAAGTCTACAGTTTCCAATACTAATATGGTATCTTATTCTGTTTGCATATTTGGTTCTATTGGTGATGTTTAAGAGTGGCTGTCATAACCAATGTTCTTCTTGAATGAATGATATAAGGCTTTGGAATTAATTTGATTAAAGTTGTTCCTGGGGGTGGGGGGGCACCAAATATGTGGTGGCATTTGAAGAAGCAGTCAATATGATCATTCCTGAAGGTTTGTAACTTTAATATCCTTGGGCTAGTGTTCTGAATTTTATATGGCTAAATATATATTTAGGCTCAGCAAAGTGCACTCACGTGTTACTACAGTACTTGCCCGCAATGCTATTTGAACCAGTGTCCCTAAAGTTGAATGCCACCAGCTGTGACAAAGCATGTAGTACTCATGGAGGTTTTAATATACAGGCCACTTCGTCAAGCCAGTGACAGTCAAAAATCTTTTGTTTCTCTTGGGTGAGCAGTGTAATTTTAACTCCAGAGCTGGAGCATTATCACCAGCCGGTGTAAGATGGAGAGGGCGTGGAGATCACCATTTATTGCACAGTGTAAAATGCTTTCTTATTACCTCATCTCCCACACCGCTGTGTAATAAATTACTCCTCTCTGTGTGGCATGCACACAATGCTACTCTATTAAGTCTCCTGTTTTCCAGAATCTCTGTACTGTTTGCTTTGCCTAATAGACCCGAGATGAATGGTCTTAAATTGTTCTTAAAGGGCCTGTGCCTTAGATTTTTCCCTTGATCAAGTCTGAAAAAAAGCAATAATAAAAAAAAAATCAGTTCAATTTATTGATGCTTATTGAGAACAGGGCTGATTTCTATCATTAGGACTAATCTAGCCTTAAGGATTATGCATCTTGATTGTCTAACCATCTTGCATTTAACCCCCTGCCATGCCACCCTTTCCTTGGGAGAAATGCCTTCAGGAGAGTGGGAACACAATGGGATTCCCAAAGGGAGCTTCGTTTACAAAGCATCCATTTATAAAGGAATTAGCACAAGCATTCTATACAAATAATATTATCACAGTAATTAATTAGGAGACTTAATAGCGCAGTGGAAACAATGTCTTTTACTTTTGGGGCCTGGGTTCAAATCCAGCTAGAATTAAATTCTGGTGGTCTCCACCTGGTCCTGAATGTCTTTGTCAAAACATTCGCAACTGTGGGATGTTGCACAGCACATTCTGTAGGGCTGGCCTGTTATACAGGTGCTTTGGAAGCTGTCTGCTTTGGTGTACTATGTACACATACTGTGTACTAGGCATACTGTATATTCATGTATCATTTCCAACAACAACAACAACACATATCTAAAAAATGAAGGAAACGCACTGCACTGCTCTGCAGCGTGTCTTGATGTACTGTGATTGCTCTTATCACAATACAAGTTGAAAAACTGTCTCATTCGCATGGTGGGGAGTTATTATAAGGATAAATGTCACAGAACTGTCTCATAACATCCCTAATAAAGAAGGACACACCAGTGCTCCCTCTCAATAAGGGAGCAGTAATTATTAACAGTCTCTAACCTTTCCCTGCTCCGACGGTACTGTATGGGCTGACAAATGACATGTGAAGCAGCATGATGGTCCCTTATTACCCAGACCCTCTTTGCTTAATCCAAAAACAAGACTCTAAGGTAATTTCACATAGACTAAAAAGAATGATGAAGCGGTCTTCCTCGACAGCTTGCAAATGTTTGGGCAGACAGGGGATGACGTTGAAACCTGATTAAATGGAAAAAGGGCTGGTGGGGTTTTGGGGTGGGGGGTGGGAGTGCTGTACCCAGAAACATCTTTGTTCAGTATATCTATCATTTTAATTTGCCTCCTGTCTTGAACCTAAGGTTACAGATGTTTGACCTGTGATTACACAGTGATTAGCTCAGTGTGTGATTAGCATGGTTGGATTACAATCATATTATGTAATTTCTGTACATTTCCTTTTCAATTCTGAGCCACCTACCATCCATTGACACCTTGTAAATCAGGCTAGCCTTTCCGAAAGGTCAAATGCAGGGTCATTGGGTGATTGATCACAGTAAATGATTTCTTATCATTATGTACCCTCAGGCCTGGGTATAGTCAAATGTCGTGAAAAATGTGCAAAGTACTTGTATTCCATCAGGCAAAGGAAATGCAGTCTGCTTTATTTGTCACATTAAAAAGACTTTTTTTTTTTTAAGATTTTACACAATTTCTTATGTTACTAGAAAGCATTAACATTTTAAACTTGAACTTGCAGATTTAAAAAAAATAATAATACTAGTTTATTGACAAAGATAAACTAATAATATCACTGTATTATGTGTAATACAGTAATAATCATTATAGATTGAGACATCTAATGAATGTCACATCACATTGAAAATTAAATGTTTCCCGTCTGATGTGATTCTTGCATGCTGTAAACTTCAATTGCTGATTGCAGTGTTGGTCTGATTCAACAGAGAAGTTAAACACAATAACATGTCAATGTTGAATGGAATCTGATCTTTTCTCCAAAACAAACTAAGAAAATTAATACAACTAAAAAAAGAACTACATAATTTTGAGTTTCAGCTGAAAAATCTGGAATTAGCTGCAGAATTTTTTTCCTTCCCCTCTGAAACCTGTCACATTATGAGCCAATTAGGCATGCTTTCCTGCTACGACATGCAGGGATAGGAGGTTATACAATACAAGTCTGTATTCAGGTAATACACCTTTAATGTGTGATTCCCAATTTGATTCTCAGACTCCCTGATAAATTATGGTATGCAGGTCACTGGTCACAGCTGTCAATTTGCTCATTGAGGTACATGAAGCTACAAGAATTAGTAAAGTATGTGAATGTTGTTTGCCATGAGGAAAATATAAACTGTAGCATTGTGCATCCAGTATTTCTCAATTATTTATTTATTTATTTATTTATTTATTTATTTATTTATTTTTTCTGCAGAGAATTTAAATCATGTTTTCCAAAACCAGTATAAACTTTGAATTATTTCTCATCAATTCAACCTCTTTCTCTTCAGCTGAGCAGTCCTTTACAACACTGGCAGACGCCATTGACTCACTCAGATGTGTAAATCCCTTTGACAGAAGATGAATAGACAGTTTTGGCACAGGGCCCTGCTGCACTTCAGTATATGGTGGTGATTAATTGGAGCATCCAGGTTCTTTTTTTGGCAGGGTTTTGTAAAACATCAAAGATGCCAGATTACACTTCTCATCAAATTACATATGAAGCGTTTTAACCTGCTTCTTGCCTTTAGCTTTCAGCTAAAACTCTTACTTTGGAAAAGCAAAGTGAAGTATTAAAAGAAAATGCACCTGCGTGTGTGTGTGTGTGTGTGTATATATATATATATATATATATATATATATATATATATACAAGTAGTGGACAAAAAAATTGAAACACCAATATAAAGTCACTTAATAGGGCGTTGGGCCACTATGGTATCCCGCTCTGTGGAGTTCTCGGCAGACCGTTTTTGATGAAACCTGAACCCCCACATATTTCAGACCAAAAACACTTCTGTTACATAAACCTGATGAGGCCTGCATTAAACCATGAGCCTGAAACAAAAATTCAATTCAAATTTTTGTGCTAGAAGGCTTCCCGCGTCAGTTCGTATCTGGTTTCTTGTTGCTACACACACTTCTTACATTTTCTACAACGTCCAGAACAATCCTCAGTGTCTGCTGCCAGCTTAGAAAAATATGTCTGCATTTACTACAATCAAAGCAGACTTTATTCATTTTAAAACTGTTGCTGAAAAGGGAATTTATTTTTCACGATTCCTTCATTTGGCCTGGCATGGTTTCAGGCGAGTAAATGTCTTTTACTAGTGTCACAAGCTGCGACTATAATGTTTTGTTTTATTGATGGTAGTACTTTTAATAGTACATTACTGTTCAAGTTGTTTATGAATACCGATATGTACTAGTTTATATTGTGGAACATGGATAGGAGAGTTGTTTTAACCAGTGTTTACCTGTTTCATGTTCCTGAAGTGTTTTTTTTTTTTTTTTTTATGCCGTAAACCCGGAAGCCCTAAATATAATGTCAAAAAATAAAATAAAGGTTGTTCATAAGGAGCCATACGTGTTATATGTGGTATGTTTGCATCAAAGACCAAAAAAAATCCATTCTCTGTTCTTCTGCATTATATTTTGCTATTAAACTCTTTCATGGATTGGTGTTCTTCTGTGAAAATGTGTTACATTTACTGAACACAATACATTATAACAAACCACGAATTCCCCATTACAGTCTCCACTTTAGCATTTAAAACGAATATCTGTTGATGTATGTATTTATTTATTCATATATGTTCTGTCTCCTTATCTATATCTTAGCTTACAGATTAGTAATAACCATATACATTGTATATACAATGCCTTGGTATTTTTGTTTGTCAGGAAGGCATCCAAACTTTGAGTTCAGTTTTGTAGAAATTGCCATCCTGTTTCTGTTACAAAACCTTTTGTTCGGTGTGTAATTCATCCATTTTCCATTCTCCGGATAGGGCAAAGAATATTGTCAAGGAGGTCTTTGTTAAATGCTTCTTGGGTCATGCAAAACAAAAAGCACCTCAGTCTTTTTCCTTGGTGCTCTGGTCTTTTTGTGGGGGGTTGATGTAATGATGTTACAGATTTCATTCATGCACATGATTCCTTTCAGAAGTGAGAGATCAATTCTGGAAGAGTCTCTTGGCCTGCCAAATTTGATTTGTCGTTTTATTATTAAATGGCACCCCAGCTTGGATTGCAGTCCAACAGGTCTTCTAATTGCACATTGTCTTGTTCCTTTCCTTTTAGCAACAAGGGGCAGCCACTACTGTCTACTGCACCATTACCCCCGAACTGGAAGGCCTGGGAGGGATGTATTTCAACAACTGCTACCGCTGCCTGCCCTCGCAGGAAGCCCAGAACGAAGGAACGGCCGCGTCCCTGTGGGAGCTGAGTGAAAGGCTGATCCATGAGCGAGCTGGCAGGCAGTCCCTTTAACCTGGGGAGGGTTGAGGGAGTGAGGAAACATGCTGGAGAGCAAGAAAAATATTCCAGAAAATATAAATAAAAATAAAAAATAAATAAAATAAAATAACCTAGCCCAAGTCTGTGCCGTGCTCTAGCTGCACAAGAAAACTGCCAACCCTGGATCTCTTCCAGCCACAACATCTAGAGGATTTCCATATACCTCAGATACAGATTAAATAGTGTTAAGTGAAACAACTGCAGTCACAACACAGTGAAAATGTTAAGTGCTGATGGGAAATAGGGAATACAGCAGGTTAAAAGGGACAGTATCTATCTCCCTCTCTCTCTCGCTGCGTCTCCGGAGCCTGCAGACTGGTAATCTGGGCCTGGAAAGCTACATGTGCCCCCATTACTGTTAAACAATGTTATAGTTTGGAGGGGAGCAGGGTATATGATATAAATATATCCTTATACTGCAAACCTGTAAAGCAGCAGCAGAGTTCCTAAACGCAGTTCTACATGCTTTGATTAATGCCAAACACTTGTAACGACTGTTACTTGAAGCATTTAACCCTTATAGAGCAAGCCTGACAACCACTATCCTGTATGCTTCAAACTAGAAAAAAACCCTTCTGCAATACTAGGTACATATTGAGATTATCTATATTGTCCTTGGGTAACATTCTAGGCACTATATATATATATATATATATATATATATATATATATATATATATATATATTATATATATATATATATATATATATATATATATATATATATATATACACATACACTAGTATTCATTGAAGAGCTTTGATCCATAAGGGTATATAAGAACATAGTGCCAACTAGAAGCTACCTTCCACCTAAATTATATTCTTTTTTTTCACGCCAGAGATTCAAACGTTATAATGAAATTTTAACATCAATTTCTACATGTTTACCATATCTAATAAAAATGGTAATTTGAATTAGGGGAGAAGGATTTTTTCCTGGGTCTTGTTCCGTTCTGTATGTTGTGCAAATTAAAAACTTGAGAAGTCTCAGATTTTGTTGTACAAAAAAGGAAAGAAAAACAGTAGAGCTATTTTAAACAGTATATGGTACTTTTGTGGGATCAGCAGTAGGGTCTGCAATAGGTATGAAAAATGAATTAAAAATAAAATAAACTGTGGTATTTGAGGGGGGGGGAGGTACTTATGTCTAAATAGTGGGTACTATCTCCATAGTAATACAATCAGGGTGCCCAGAGAGGTTAAAAGTTATTGTCTTTTTCCACCCACTGAGGGATGCAGTTTATTTATTTATTTATTTATTAATTAGTTTTAAGATTTTTTAGTTCGCTTATTCAAACAACATGCGTAAATATTTTTCACCTAAAGAGAAAATCTCGTCGTCGTCGTCATCATCTTTTTTTTAATCTTTTTTTCTTTATTATTTTGCTTCTTTTGTTGTTAGAAAAAAAATCAACTGAAGAAAAAAAAGAATACTAATAAGGAGGAGGCTCTGAAGAATGTAGTCACGATAATGTTGTCTTTCTTTCTTCTTCTTTAGTGATTATACTTCTAAATGTTGTGCTTTGTGGCAGTCTTCGTGCCAAAGATCGTTCTAAGCCATCAGCATTCCATTATCATGTTTTCTGTAAAGAGAAAAGAAAATTAAAGGGGATTACTCATAATAGCCTCTTCTTGTTTTACATTTGGTCCCAAAACATTAATGTCCTGACAACCAATTACTAGAGCTGCATTTTCTCTTTTGTAGTAATACTAACTGTTGTTCTATTATTTGTAAATCACAAAGTCTTAAGAATAGAGGTTTAATTGTTCATCCTGATGAACAAGACAACCAACTTCAAGGGTATACACCCTTTGGCATACTTAGTTACAAAGAAAATCTTGTATAAACCCACAACCACATCTAAGGGTGGAATATGAGATGCTCTTGTGACCATGGATAAAAACTGTCTTATGATATTAATCAAGCTTAAATGAGAAGTAATTATGAATGTTCAATGTATTTTCTCCTGTTTATATTTCATTTCTGGTGGAATTGCATCCCTTGAAATGTGCTGGGAAAACATACAGAGACACTAGTACATTCAGGATTGATGCTATGGATCAAAACATTCACCAGAGATCAATGAAACCTAGCAAGTGGGAGCAACATGAACTAAGAGGGCCACCATGGGTAGGCAACTCCTGCAAGTGCTATTGTATTAACTAGTTTAAATCACAACTTTGTTGCAAATAAAGGTTTCTATTATTGGCAGAATATTAATGCAGGACATCTATAATTAACAATAAACATAAAAGCAATAAAACCTTTACACTGTAATGTAATTTAATTTCATACAAAAAGGATCCTTGGCAATGACAGTATCCTTAATTTTATAATAGCTTCATGACATTGTAATCAGATGTAACCCTATTTTCAAATATTCCGAGCAGGTGGTCAGAAATCAGGTTTCAATTCCTTACAACCAGAACCCACACATATTTCAGACCAAAAACACTTCTGTTACACAAACCTGATGAGGCCTGCATTAAACCATGAGCTTGAAACAAAAATGCATTCATCTTACATAGATGTACAAATGGTGTCAATCGCCACTAAAAGGAATAATGTATTACTGTGGTGATGTTATATATCATTTAAATAAGCATGGTTTTTCTGATCCTGGGGGTACAATCTGCTCAGTAGTTCTGATGTATTGGGTTCGCTTGTATGTGATAATTATTCCTCAATCTGCTCCCACAGTTTCCCATCTAATCTCATCTGTTAAAGCGGGATGTTTTAAAGGTGCAGGTCCCTGCTGACTTCAGCTGCCACTGCGGCACTGTAAATTGGCTTCTCAGTTCCCCAACCTATACGATCTAGTTTGGCCATTGTGACCTAATTGAATACGCTTTTATGATTTAAAATGATGTTCTGACAGAGGGCTTGCATCTTTAACAGTGTGGAAGACAGAGTGCAGCAGGAGCTATCCTGTCATTTAAGAGAAGTGACTTTATGTTTGCAGGGAGAGTGATCTAGCGCCAGGGCTAAACAGGCAGTTTACTAGAACAAAACACACTCATCATCATTAAATAAGATCACGTTTTCTCAAAGGTCCCGATGAGGTTTTCCAAGGTAATTAGGCCTTATTGACGTAAGTTTGCACCTTCTTTGTTTTATTTGTCTAACTATTTAATTTAGTTTTTTATTTTTTCCCCCAGACAGTTTTCTTTATTTCACTGCTTTAAAAAAGGTTGGTTTTGATCTATGCATGTTTAAATGGTCACCACAATATATTTCCTGCGTTGTGACTGCAAAGTGTGGATCACATGCTTTTCCTATGTGCATGTTTGTCGTTCGGAGATGCATAAAAAGAAGTGCTATCGGAACAAACAGATTACACCTGAAAATGTTTTTTAACAGAATACATAAGAATACAAAAATATATATTTTGCCCACAGTTTATTAAATGCTTACTCATTGTGTTAAATGTGCAAGATCCACATCAAGATTGAAGACACAAGCTTGTTTTTCCTCCTCTCCACATTTTTGTACATGGTTTTACCTAATTTCCCTGGAGCACTATTATATTAAACATATAAGTGTTATCAAAGAAACGCCAATTCAATTGAGTGGTTTCAGTTTTTCAAATTCATCATGATACCAAATTTCAAGAAAACAATACATATTCGTAGTCAGCCTGGACTTTACAAATATACTGTATAGGAGATATCGAAAATTGTCCACCTAACATGTTATGAATAAATGCCCAATGTAAAAACTACAAAATATGACAATGATCTGCCACAACAGACCTATAAGGTACTTCGAAAGGGTAGAACCTCTATCCTAAACTGCAACAGCAATAGAGAAATCAGACAGCTGTTTCACAAGTCTTTAAGAAATGACAGATGACAGAGGACAACTGGTGACTGATAAGGAAGCTGACGGCTGCAAAGGTTTGTGACACCTGAAAGGCATAAATTGAAGACACCACAATAAACCAAAACAGGCAGTCTGTGTGTGTGTGTGTGTGTATATATATATATATATATATATATATATATATATATATATATATATATATATATATATATATATATAATTTAGATAGATATAAAAATAAACTGCATACATTAGTGGTGTTATCTTTTTGGTTTACCTTGAGGCAATGCAAAACATAAGAAAAAGGGTAAACAAAGTATGCCCTTTCAAAACCTTTCTGCATTTCAGGTTGATCCACTCACCAACCCCCCCCCCCCCCCCCCCAAAAAAAAAAAAAAAAATTAGCTCTATCCCTCAGAAAGGGAAATGTCGCTCTGAGAGAGCAAAGCAGCAGTAAAAGTGTCAGGGAGTAATGAATGTTCTGGTGATCAAGAGCTCTGGTTGTTATTTGCTGGATATTGAGGGAGGATATCTAATGATGTGCAGCGTGTAAACCTGTTGTGGCTGTAATCCATCTGTGTGGAGGGGTTGGGGGAGGGGGGGGTAGATCCAAGGAAAATGATTTGGACACGAGAGGTAAAGTGAGAGTACTGATGGAGCGATTTCAGGGGGAGACGTCAACAGAAGCACTACTTGCAAATACCATGACTGGCAATGTAAAATACCCAGGTCTCTCTGCAGAGTGAGGCTGGAATCCCAATGCGCCATATGCTCTTTTTCAGGTTTATATCAGTCGCCAAAAAGGCCATTAAAGTTTAAAGCTGCAGTCCTTTTTTTTCCCCTCCAAAAATGTCATAAGCCAAGATTCATTAGGTTGCACAAAAGTCGTTAGACCAGGAGGCCATCGGTTCAAGTCCTGTCTCGGGATATGGTATGAATTCAATACCGACATTACAGCATGATGTGTGGGAGAGCTTAGCTGTGAAAGTGCCATCTCTAAGATGAGATATAAATCTGAGACTCTGTCTTGCCGGGTGTGAACAAACTCCTGGTGCTTAACGAGGATAAGCAGCCCCACAAAGGAAAGGAAACCATGTCTACAGCTCACTGTTCACTGTGTACCAATGACATTTGTTTTCCATGTGAACAATTTGGTGCTTTTTACAGTACTAGCGAGGAAAAGTTATATGTAGGAATAAACATGTTTGCCTCAAAATACCGATTGCAATGAAAAGCTTTGTTTGGTCTCTTGTCTCTGTCCCTATACTATTTTGGAACATTGTTTTGTTTATTTGGTTGAGTTTTTTCATGCCTAAAGTGTCTTTATCCGGGGGAGTAGAAGGGAATTGGGGTGTCTGTGTGCCTCCCAGTGCATCTATCAGCAGCTGGCAGCTGCGGCCCCTTCCAGTTGTCTCTGGGAAGTTTGCAGTGTACTTATTTACAAGGTCACTGTTTCTGCTGGGAATAAAGTGAGAGTATCGTCATTTTTTTTTTTTAATGATTAATTTAGAATTGCAGAAAATCATCAGATCTGGAGGCTTCGCTTATGTTTATTTCTACATTCTTGTGACATCAATGTATGACCTTCTAGTTTAATTATTATGGCATTCACTTGAAAAAGCTGATTCCCCAAGAAAACTACCTTTTGTAAAGGAGATGTCTTAGTTTCAGTTGCACTTCCCAGCTATACTAGTATTCATTGCATATGCAGGGTGATTAGATAAGACAGTTGACCGATGTTTTATTTGATTTTACTTTTTTACAGCAGCATTGAAAAGTAGTCTTCATTAGTAAGACCTATTCTATAACTTTCTATTTTTGAGAAAAATGAAAATAATTTTTTGTTCTTACACATTTTGGGGAATGAATCGTTTAACAAGTGCATCACAAGCTACAATTACTAATTAAAATATTCTACACTTTTCATTCTTTACTCTTCAAACAAGGTACATTACTGGGTAGCGACTAGTCCTTTAGCTTTATATATCCCTGTCTCTCAGCTCTGTTTTGAGTCTATATCAACCCTGGCTGGGAAGAAATCCAGGTTAACCACTAAACTGGTTTATCTAAAGTTTTACTACCATTACTGCCAAAAAAATAACTTACATGGGTTTTCTAATAAGGCCCTAACACCCACACCCACACACCCCATACACCTCCACTGCATTAATGATAAAGTAGAGATTCATAACCTCACGGTGCCTCAGAGTCTGGCATCTTCATAAGAAATCTAGGGGAGGAATCTGCATTATGTGTTTTTCATAATGTGTGTCTGCTTTTTAGCAGCTAACACAACCGCTCTATAAAATGTGCGTGAATGTATACCCTTTCACCTGACCAACAGAACACTTGCCAGCGAAGAATAGAATCAAGAAGGCAATCCCAAAACACAGAGGTCAGCACCATTAGGAGCTGACCGGTATTATAATGACTTGTCCCATGTTTCTTAATCCCAGACAGGGGATTGCAAGTTTGCTGCAGAAGCAGCCAGTGCTCAAGGGCTCTCCACTGACAAAGCAAGATGTTGCCTACTAAATCCAACACCTGTGACTAGCTCTTGTTTATCATTCACTAAAGAGGCCTGCAACACTGCTGCCGTACTGACATCATGTGTTGTTTTAGTCTTAGCTGAAGGCTCAGAGAGTAATCCTCAGTTCTTTGTCTCCTAATGCAGCCAGTGCTGAGGGGCTTTTCTGCACATTACTTTCCAAATGGCACCACTGCCACACAAACCTGTCATAGCTTTCACACAAGACGCATGCCGTTTTACAGTAGCTTGGGGGAAAAAACATAATATACAGCAGTTGTACAGAAAAAAAATAGGATACCTGTGGTAATATTGTCAGCATGCTGTAGTGCTACAAAGAACAGCGAGGACAGCATTGATTCAACATGACAATACTGCTGTGTGCTTACATTGTTGTGGAGTGACTATTTCTCAATGATTACAGCCTAAAATACCTTGAGAAAAGTACAAAAGAAGATGGAATCTGTGGCCAACATTTGAGACTGCTCCAAATCAAAGTCTGTCATATGTGTTTACTCCTCATGACCAAAACTGACTTGCAACAGGCTTTTTCTGTATTGCAGAACACGTTTAATTAAAGATAATTTGCTTAACAACTTAACCAGTCACGGGCCAGCAACTTTACACTAACATATGTGTTACTGATTGCAGGTGTTTCTGTTTCTTTGTCCAACCAGTCAGTATTCATTGAGATTGGATCAATCATTTTATATTTAGCAAAAAAAAAAAATTCCCCCAAGATTTTCATTTTTGTATTTAAATTAGTTTTTTTTGACAACTTCATAAATTGCCCCGCTAGCAAGACTTGCAGGCTCCAATTGTGGTGTCTGACACCTATTCTAATTTTGCTGTAAGCATCCTTTTGTTTTCAGGAGGTCTAACATTACCCCTGGTGTTTACATTTTAACAGCTTTATTAGTTTTTAATAGATTGGTTGACCTCCTTTGGATTATTGCAATACCCGATGGATCAAAACAATTAGACACAATCTGTGCTCTCTAAATGCGATTCAAAACAGAGCAGCTAGGCTAATATTGAAATGCAATTATTGCACACATTACTGCAATATGTTTCAAAGTTTCACACTGGTTCCTTATTGTAGATTGATAACATACATTTTGTCTTGCCTAGTTACAGCTCTTTACAAATGTATCCAGACAATGCACTGAATATCTAATGAGTTATACAGGGTTATTTATATCACTTGATCAGTTTATGTACCTCTGGTTTCACTTTCGTTTTAACTGTTTAACAGCATCAATTGTTTCATGTAAAGGCCTATATTTTCCACTATGTGCAAACTGCAGGCAAATTGCCTCTTCAAAGTTAATGTGTGATGTTGGCACATTTATCCATATTATAAAAAAAAATCAGGCCCATAGACATTTACGCTAAGATGATGTTGCTTCCAAGGTCCACCCAGTGGGATGCCATGGCCCACTGTTTGGGAACCAGTGCCATAGAGCAGCTCAGGAAGTGAGACTCAGGTGTGGCCAATACCTGCCGACCACAGAAAGTAAACAAGACAAACATCATATTTAAAGTGCTGTGGTCAAAAGGTCACGTGGCCGTCTGTAAAAAAAAAAAAAAAATCAGTATTGCCTGAAAAAGCGGTCTATATTGCACATATCGGACAATATTGAACGTGATGACATCATCAGAAACGTTCTTGGCAGGTTCCCTCACACAGAGACATATCTTCATCAATTAAAAGGAAAAAAAGGACACCTTCCCTGTAAGTGTATTTTCTTTTTTTCTTATATTTAAAATGTTTCCGTTCCTACCGGCATTATCAATGTTTCTTTCCCTCCCAATCACACCCCGATGCTTCCGACCACCATTTTCAATATTTAATTCCTTCTCAATCACGTCCTGACTGTCATTTGTGTTTCCTGCCTGTCTCGGTTGCTGGCAAAACTCCTGCCTCACTTAACTTTTGTTTTGTTTCATTCTTAGTCCCGAATTGTGAAAGGTACAAATATCGACTGCCACGTTCACCATATATATCAGAAAATGATTACCCCTCTGGCTTTGGGCAATATAATCCATGTCAGTCAGTATTGCTCTCTATTTGATAGATATATTTGTGATATATATATATATTAGTTTATTTAGCAGACACATTTATCCAAGGCGACTTACAGAGACTAGGGTGTGTGAACTATGCATCAGCTGCAGAATCACTTACAACTTCGTCTCACCCGAAAGACAAAGCACAAGGAGTTTAAGTGACTTGCTTAGGGTCACACAGTGAGTCTGTGAATGAGGCAGGATTAGAACCGGGGACTTCCTGGTTATAAGCCCTTTTCTTTAACCACCAGACCACACAGCCAACGGCACGTCACTGAATGTCTGTTATAGATATTTTTCCTTTGAATATCATCCTGCGAGTTATCAAAAGTCTAGAAAATGCTGGATTGTAGGTGAACGTTCTTAGAGAGTATAAAAGTGTTAGGCATAGGATGATTGCTGTCATTACCAATAAGTCAATATGGGAAAAAGTAAAGAGCTATCTGAAGACCTTAGGCAGAACATTATTTATTTTCCTAAAGCTGAAGGATACAAGAAGATTTCCAAGCATTTGAGTATTCCAATTTCAACTATTGTTCCTTTTATCAAGAAGTACAAGACTCATGGTACTGTCACAATGCTCCCTCGGTCTGGCAGAAAGAAGGTTCTTTCACCAAAAACAAGTAGAAGAATTGTGAGGAAAGTTAATAACAATCCGAGATTGATTGCCAAAGATATTCATAGTGAACTGGCTGCAAGTGGGACTGGGGTTTATACTTCAATCATAGGTCGAGTATTGCATGGTGAAGGTCTCAATGGTCGCAGGCCAAGGAAAAAGCCACTCTTAACAAAAAGTCACAAGGACAATCGCTTAAAGTTTACAAAACAGCATTTGAATGATGGATATAAATTCTGGTCAAAGTCTGGTGAGGCGTACAAAGATAAGAACACCATAGCTACTGTCAAGCATGGAGGTGGTAATATCCTTCTATGGGGCTGTTTTTCCTCTAATAGCACAGGCAATTTAGTTCCAATACATGGTAAAATGGATTCCTTAACATAAGTTATTGGCCAATCATCTGAAACCCTCCGCTACAAAACTTGGTTTAAAGCGCAACTGGACGTTCCAACACAACAACGATCCAAAGCACACATCAAAATCTACTTCAGAATGGTTAAAGAAGAATAAAATCAAGGTTTTGGAATGGCCTAGTCAAAGTCCTGATCTTAATCCGATTGAGAATCTTTGGTATGAGATGAAGAAGGCGGTGCACAAGAGAAATCCTCAAAATTTTGTGTTGAAGAATGGTCAAACATTCACAAACATAAGAATCATGCCAAAAGCTCATTGACAAATATCCTAATCGTTTAAAAGAGGTTATTATTGCTAAAGGTGCCTCAACTAGCTATGCATTTCATTTTCCTTGTTAGGGTATGAATACTTTTGAATTAGCATTTTTGAAGTTTAAAAAAAAAATAAAAAATTGCTGAAATAAATAATTGTAGATATCTATTTCATGTATCTTTTTTTCCTCATCCACAAAAGCAAAACTTTTGCTACAAAAGATTTTTCGTATAATTATTTGCTTTCGAGAAATTATAAATTTCCATTGGGGGATGTAAACTTTTGACTCTGCAATTTCCCCTTTAACTGCAAAGAATGCGTCTCACTGTACATATGACATACACAACTGCAGTATTAGAAAGCATAAACTTATGTGAAAAAGCAATAAGAAGAAATAAAACTTTAATGATTAAGAATGACACATACAGTAGTCTTTAAAATTGCAAACCCACTATAGTTTATTAAAATCTAAATTGTATCTGTTTACTTGAGAAACGGAGTAATTACAGTGTCATTGATTCTTTTTGTTTCCACATTCTTTGCTACTGTTGTCTGGTGTGGTGCTATTTTGTGCAGATATGTTTAATGATCACAATCTATTTTATAGTTCTCACTAGACCGGATAAACTCAATAAATATTTGCTATAAGGAAATTTACCATCTGACTTCAGCAAGCCATAAAGCTGCCCTCTATGTGTTTTGAGATTAGCATGTAATTAAAATTGTAAATCAATATTTATTAAGTGCTACTGCAAAATCAATGAAAAATGTAGCAAAGTTTCATGAAAACCAACAGCCGATGAAATTTACACGGCTGTCTTTCTCCCTTTCTCTGCTTCACGTTCCGATAATTTTTATATTGACTTTGACATTATTTTGTATTGAAGGAAATAAGACTGAACGCATATTGTATTTTTAACCTTACTGTAGTTTTAATAACAATTATAGTCAAATACTGTGAAGTTGTGCAAAATAATAATTATAGTATTTTGGTGAACACATTTCGTATTTCCTTAGGTTGTTTATGCAACAGGTTAATTTACTATTTACAATCTAATCATGAAACGAATAAATCACATCAGTACTGGGTCATACAATGCAAAATATTGTGTAATTAATAGACAGAACTACAAGCATTGTGACCAAAAAGGTGCTGCAATAATTCATTGTTGCAGGTGGATATATGTTGTTTTGCATTTTCCTCTGCTATTGCTAAATCAGCTTCTTTCTGAGAACTTCCCACCTGACCTCCTCTGATATCAACCATTGATAGTGGCATATAGGCACATTACCCATTTTTAACTTCACACAGTTTATTGATTTCAAAGGTTTTTATGGCCAGAGAAAGGGTTGTACCCCTTGACACATTTTAGTCAACTCAAATTCTGAGCAAACCTTACCATGTTTCAAGTAAAGTCAATCTACTGTATACAAATAACATTCATTAGAAACTAGCTGCTCAGTGTTAAATAAATAAATAAATAAATAAATAAAAAACACCAGCAAAATGTTTGCATTTTCATCCTGGAATTGCTCCATAACTAAAAAAAAGCAGTCACTGATATGTTGGCCTGTTTATTGTCTACTTCAACATGTACTTACAGGTGCATTGGCAAGTTTACACAGATGATACATTTCAGGTGTGGACCATTTTTGCATTGGCATGGAATCACTCTATTTCATGTTACTTATTTTGGCAAAAGATACATTTTCATACGTCTAGGAGGACACACCAGGTAACTTGCGCAATGCTGGCACAGTGCATAGTAACAAGACACAGAAAAAATGCATAAATGACAATACATCTTTTAAATAGTTAATCTTAACATGAATACAATTTCCAAAATCAAATGACAGGTCAGTGTGGATTTTTATTTTGGGTTACCAGTATTTAGCAATAGCAGAGGAAAATGCAAAACAACATATATCCACCTGCAACAATGACTTATTGCAGCAAATTTTGTAGTTCTGTCTGTTAATTACACAATATTTTTTTCAATCCCAGGTAGGGGACACTGCTGCTGTACCCTTGAACAAGGTACTTCACCTAGATTGCTCCCATAAAAACCCAACTGTATAAATGGGTAATTGTATGTAAAAAATAATGTGATATCTTGTAACAATTGTAAGTCACCCTGGATAAAGGCGTCTGCTAATAATAATAATAA
This sequence comes from Acipenser ruthenus, assembly GCF_902713425.1. Lineage (NCBI taxonomy): Eukaryota > Metazoa > Chordata > Actinopteri > Acipenseriformes > Acipenseridae > Acipenser > Acipenser ruthenus. Next base: position 23,772,515 of record NC_081208.1, read on the forward strand.
TAATAATAATAATAATAATAATAATAATAATAATAATAATAATAATTTCGCTTATGAATTAAATACAAGACAATGGAATGTGTCAATAGAGTGGAACACAAAATTATTCTATATAGGTATTAGTTTTGATTAGTCCATCTCAGTCTAATGTAAGGTCTGAATTAATTTAGACAGGTCTTGAAACATTCACCAAAGGAACTGATGATTTGTTACAGCTTAAAAAAACTGCTTATTCAACATGGCAACATTCACTTGTATTGAAAAACAAAACGAAAGGGGTTTACTGGTTTGCAAATGAAGGTTGCTGTATTTAAACACCATAAAATGAGTAGTAATATACTACATGTAATGATATATTAATGTAAAACTAAGTCAAGTAGACAAATGTTATGTCTAGTGTCTTCAGTGTAATTAATAACTGTATTTAGTAGCATTTTTATATCAGTTAGGAAGGGGTAGGATAGATAGACAGACAGATAAATGTACTGATTCTGCCAAATTCACAAATAAGCTAACAAGTAAAATGACCATTCAGAAATTGTGGGATTAAACTACATAATTGCTCAAACAGACCTCCCTTATTAGTAACAATAGAGAATGCACTGAAATGAACAGTTCAAGTGACAAAGCAAATGAATAAAGTATTGAATGAATAAAAGGGGGATGATTTCGCGTGAGTATAGGATGAATGTTTAGAGAATGGAGATGTTCAGTAGCTGTACACTAAACTGCATGGATGTGCTTAAAGTGTGGCTATATTATTCTGTGGCCTGAAAGAAACTTGTCAGTTTACAGAATAATAGTAATTGGTAGTCATCTTTTTAGGGAGTCTAAAGTAAAATGTTACCCAAGCAGAAAGTGGTTAAAATGAAATCGTGTGGTTTGGTTATTGGGCAGTACAATTTTTTAGTAGCTAGATATATCGTATTTACCAATAATGTTTGCAATACAGTTGTCTCACAATACATCGCTAATTTCCTGTTTACAGTTTATTTTCAAACAATTTGGTCATTACATAATTTATCTATGTAACGTGACATTTTTTGACATATGTATTCATTTATTCCTGAAGTGCTGGGTGAAAAGGAGATTGAATGGGGGGGATGGGGAGGGTGTCAATACTGTCTATTTTTCTTAAATCAATGCTTCACAAGTAATCTTTTTCAAATGCTCAGTTTCTAAATGACAATTCTTAATATATCCGTTAATATGGTAATAAAAAAGTCACACGTGGAAATTTTTTTTTTTTAGCTAAATAGCTGTTAGATGTGACTAATTGTATGCATGACTAAGCAGAACATGCTACTTTGCTAGTTTGCAGGGTCAGGTTTGTATTTGTAAATTTAATTTTACATTTTTTCTCTTCCAATTTCGAAATGCTGCGTCCAGCTGCACCTATGATCACATGAAGGTGAAGCCAGCTGTCCTTGAGGTCCTTTGTAAATGGAGGGCTCAGAATAACCTGGATCACGTTACAATTCATGCTGCAAAAAACAAATGCATTCAATGCTCTTCAGATAACATTTTGAATAGCTCTGTCTGTGATGTCAACGGCTACTCACGTTTCTCTTTTATAACAAACCAAGACCTACAAAACTCTTCTATAGGTAACATAGAGAAAACCCTGCAACCTTTTACCTTGTCCTCTTTACATTTCTACACTATCAGCTTTATAATTTTGGACCGTATGAATAGTTTTGCAAGTAAACCCCCATCCCTATGTCCTACAAACGGCATCAGTTTTCAATGCAGTCAATGGCCACCCTCCCCCACGCCCTCATCAAGAATAGTCTGTTTCAAAACTGCCCCCTGGTCCTTTTAAAACCACTGTAACTAATGTGTACAGCACAGAGCCACGCACAAATTGTTGTGGTAGATTAGAGGCTTGTTGCAGATTGATAGAACTCTATTATTATTAGGTTTACGTCTTCCATGGTTTCCTAACATGTTATGCCCGGCTGTTTTGGGGTTTCATAGATAGCTCTGGTTGTAGTATTGCTGGAAAGGATTTGTTTTTAGTTCTGTATAAAAAGACAGATATTTCGCCAGGTCTCACCATAAAAAAAGAAAATTTATGAGCTTCAAACAAAATTATTATTACTGGCAAGAAATAATTGCAAAGTTGCCCAACTGCTGTGTCACAGCTTTTTTATTTTATTTTTTTATTTGCTGCTGTTTTTGCCTTTATCAATAATTTTATAAAGCTCATAAAGCCTTTTGATTTGACAGGGAAGAACTTTCAATAAGCTTTTATTTTTTATTTTCTTACAACAAATTGTGAAACACATTATATCCCCAGTGAAAGCAAGAAGTTACAGTAGCTCTCCAAATGCATGTTTTCAACCAGCGCAGATAAATGTTGCCCTTAACAATACAAGCCCACTAGAATAACAATTATAATTTCCATTAAACTGTATAGAAATAGTACATGCAGCATTTTAAAGATTGATACCAATAAAATAAGAAATTTGTTGTATTGATTTATGTTAAAACGACAAAGAAACAATACTGTGCATTATATATATATATATAATTTCTGAAGAATGTATGAATTGATTTTAAATTATATTGTATTGCTTTTTTAATATCGAGAAATCTATTTTTCTTCTCCATGTATTGCTTGCTATTCTTTCTCTGCTCACAAGCCATATATTTGGTATTTTTAAATACTATGTTATATATGTATTGTGATTGATCAGCTATCATTACTAGATGATGCAACGTTCACCGCTGTGCTGCTCCATTTCAACCTTGACAGTCACTGTAGAGCAGGGTCCGTCCCAAACGGATGTGAAACATCCACCATGCAAATGATCATGGTTATAAGATAATTATAGTACAAAAAAAAAAAAAAAACACTTAAGTATACATTATTTCTTGTGGAAGTTTCCATAAAAATCAAAAAAACAAAACAAATTAAGCAATAAATAACATCCTCAAATTTTGTTTGGCAAGTTGTCACATAAAATAAAATATCTTGCATTAATTCGTTCTGAATACTTAAACACGCTTGCGAGATTTAAAACGAGATGTTCTTGCGCGCTAGATTTAAAGTCATATTACAGTACTATAGGTAGTATTTACACGCTTGTGGAATTTAAAACAGAATTGCAAACTGTGGCAAAATGTAAAAAAATGCCTAAACACACAAAAAACCCAGAAGAATGTACCCGTGACCACAAGGATTTCGTTGTGGAAGACAGCAAAGGAAAAGTACAACCGAAGTGTGCAAGTACTGTTGAGTTACTATACATAGCGACAGAAAAAACCCAAGTAACCAAAAACAATAATTTCATATAGTATATAAAAAGCAAAAACTAACGATTTACATATCTCGAAAATAGCTAACAATAAGCACCGAAAAATGAAATTAATAAAAAACAAAAAACAGAAGCCCTATATATGACACAGTGGTACACTTCTATAACTAGACTGCAGCTCCATACACTAAGATATGCAGTACTTCCCTACTTATAGACAAAGCAGTTTTGCATTATAAAATAAGTGCACCATCACTTATTACAATGTAACAAATATAATTAATTGTCCATGTTACATTTAAATAAAGTAAATATGTATTAACTTCTATAGTTCAATACACAAATAAACATATTTTTCACTTATTTGAAAGGAAGCACATATAGTAAGCAGTGGCATCAAAACAAATTACTTGCACTGGCCACTGATTTCCTGTTTTGGCTAATGACTTGCTTGTGTTCTCTTTAGTCATAAACAACAGAGTTTACATCATAGAAAAGCTCTACACTACATCTTCAGGACTATATTGAAGCACGCCAGCCCTGTTTTGAATTAACTGACCCAAGCACCTTGTTATTACTGTATACTGTGCAAAACGTCTAGCACTTAAGTCTAGCTTCAAGTATACCTCAGCTGTACATTTGCCTAGATGCTGTATACCTCGGAAAGTGAAAGCCTCCTCCATTTACCACACACATTAAATGTGGTAAGAATTTATGCATGAAAAACCTTTTTTTATATATCAACACAACTTATTAAAAGCCCTCGCAGCTTGTGGCACTTGGATAACGTAACCGTCGAATCTTACTTTTCCAAAACCGTTGCGCTGCCTTGTTGAAGATAATATTCAGTACCCAGTAGTTAAAACAGCAAAGAGAACATAAAAAACACACTGATAAGCAGCCGCACCATCCTGCACGAAGTAATTTACAGTAATCGTACTGGGGGACAAAAATGACATTGCCTCAAAAATTGCTAAGCTTCTATCACGACAACCACTAGCATGCAGAAAATATATAACCTCCGATAAACCACACTGTGATTTAGAAAATAAAACTACTCTACACCTGACGTTTTGATTTACATTTTTTCCCTACATTTAAATCAAAAGCCATAACTTTCAAGAGTCACATCCCATTTGAAAACCAATAAATAAAGAAGTACCCTAAAAGCACAGCCTCGTCGTGCAGGTGTTTTAGTTTCATATACTGTGATTTTAACTCAGCTTTTGAATGAGTTGTTGCATCACTATAAAAAGCTGTTACTGCTTCAACAAGAAATAAACAAACAAAGCCACAACACTGAATGGTTTACCTGCAAAGTTAAATGCTGCCAAGCAACTGCAATCAGAACATCAAAGCACACTCAATTTAGAGATATGTGTATTATAAATCCCTTGGTTCTAGATCATGAAAAAATTCCATAAATGTTTTTTTTTTTTTTTGTTCATGTAAACCCTTTGTGTACATCCAAAAACATCTTACACTTAAATGTATTTGATTTTACAGTAATATCATTACAACAAAGGCACTAGCTTTAGATGAATGGGTGTTAGGAACTTAATAGCAGCTCAGTTGTATGAGGTAACTGGTTCAAATGCTTTGCCATTGGAGGTGTTCTGCTTTTAAAGAACTGGTAAAAGACTGATTCAGATAATCAGCAAGGGAACTGACCTGCAGTGCACTGGCTTTTATTCCTGGAGACAGCTTCACTTTTACAACAAAGACAGGGGACCAGGACTGTACTAGCAGATATGAAACTAAATTCATAAAATATTTTTTTGCCATTATACGCACTGTAATCCTATCTACCAGTGCAGTATTCCAATGGTTTATGAGTATAGTCCCTCTTTGTAATAAATATGTTTAGTTTTGTCACTGTTCTTTGCTAAAACTCTGTTAAGAAATGCAAGGCCTGCAACATCACCTATCACCCAATACGTTTTGGATTATTTATATTCCATTGCATATATTATATAAGTTATAATATATGTTTGTTATTTCGTTGGCTTATGAATGGCCATCATGCATTTTGTCTCACTCAACCCGGGTCAAAGCGTGTTGACCCACATCCTGAGGTGGGTAGCTGCAACCCTGGTCAACCCGGGTACGACCCAGGTACGTGGTGGGATTGTGACCTAGGTAGCCAGAACCCGGGTATACAAACAATCTCTCTTTCAATCTGTATTACTATCAGTTGTATACACAGCACCGCACCATCTGGCCATGCCGTAGAGGTGTGAAGATAAGGGTTTATAAATGGGGGCTCTGGCAGATGTTGCTTATAAATACTAAGTTGTTGTCTAAGTTAGCAATACCCAGTGCAGGCTGATACTGACTTGTTTTATATTGGTGGTACTAAGAGAAGAGTCTGGAGCCCTGCAGAACAAGAGTTAGCTGTTGAAATAGTCCAGGTGATCAGAATTCACCCATCACTTTTTAAAATCACATTAACTAAGGTTGATTACCCAGTTCTGGAGCTTTGGTAGTCCGCCTTCGTTGTAAAGTTCAATTTTTCATTTATAAAATGTTACACTTTAGATCACTATGTTCCATTTTTTTTTTGTTCTTGTATAGATTATTTTTAATACACAGATTGTAAGCAACAAAGAAAAATTATATTACCAAATTAACCTTTTCACCATAAAGCTATTCAATTCATGTTGCTTCCAGGGTTGCTTCTCCTCCATTACCAGGGTCGTAGTATGGTAGTGTACGGCAGTTCAGAACTTTAAAGCATGTGTGTAGCCTGTGCTTTTAATCTCCTTCAAGTATCTTCAGCAGATCTGAACTTATAAATAGGATTTGGCCTAAGGTCAAAAGTCACAGTGCAGAAGAAGTAAGGAGAATGCAGTCTTTGACAGTTCCCTTTTTGTAAGCCAGGTCCACAATATATTGACAGAATCAGTATGTCTGTTTGCATGTGCTGTTGAGCAATAAGTACCTTTAGTTTCAACATAAAAGATGTTAGGAAAATACAATTTACTAATATCCATTCCGCATAAATTGAAGCGAGATGCACAGAACGTTGGGGTAATTACAACTTGCTAATACAAAGCCTGTTATGCACATCTTTCTTTTTCTATATTAAAATATATATGGTTGATCCAATTCACACCTATCTGCGTGGGTTCATTCATGTCGATGTGCAACTCTACCTAGACTACAATGTATCATGTTTTATTGGTGAAAGAAACGAGAAGAGAATTTAGAATGTTTGTGGTCATCTTTAAGTACCTGTAATGCATTTATTTATTTATTTTAAAAAGAGCATGTTGGGTTTTTAAAATCAAGTTGTTTTTTTTTTTTGTTGTTTTTTTTACATTTGTCTCAGTATTGTGAAAAGTTCCTTTCTATATTTTTAAACCAAAAATCTGTGGTTGACAAATTAGGGAAACTACATTAGCCTTACCTTCCTTAATTCTGGGGTATTTTCAGTGCCGCTTTTGGGAAGTCTACTTCCATTTGAGTCTTATTACATTTACTGCAATACTAACAGGTTTAGGACGTGCAATCATTGCTCAATTAAATTCTATATTGAGAACAGGTCAAAAATAATGTGTAGGTGGAGATTGAGTATCTACAGTGCATCTGAAGATGTACAAAAAGGCTACAAGCATTAAACTATATAAGTGTAAGAACAAAGTTCTTACACTTTAACATTTAGACAAGATAAGCCTTGTCTTTTACAGTACGATAAGACAGCTCAGGGTGTTTATTTTGTTCATTACCACAGTGAATAAGCCGGTTTGTTCCACAATAATTGCTTAAGTGTGCTATGTACTTTATATGTTTCTGTTCAAAACAACATTACAACTGAATTATTTAAAATAACAACATGTTTATTATGGCTATGCCCTATTTTGCTTGCAACAATAACTATGCCTCTTGTTTTTTAATATCAGTAGGTCAACTGATGGGCTATTTTCAAGGGTGAGATATTGTTATCTAAGATGCTGTTGTATATATTCACTATTCTGTGTGTAAGCTGTATGACAGCAACTACCGGTACATATTAAATATCATACGTACTTATATTGCACTTAAGAAGTGGTCATCAGTTTAATGAATATACATATTATGAATGTGTATGTTAGACTTCCACAACATGCAACGCATGTATACACCTGTGAGTATTTTGGGATGTGATTTAGCACAACATAAATATATAATAAACACAAGATGGAGTTATTGCATTTCCGTCTCACTATACATTACAGACTGACCTACACTGCTGCAATGACACCTAAACTTCAATTTTAGTACAATAACTATGTAATAAGAAGGTCTGTCTCACATTTTGTTATATACCAGTCCCGTCATCTTGTATGTATCATTTAATGTATTTGCTAGCTGATTTTCTTCATTCTAAGTTCTACTAATAACATCGTATTTACACATGAACAAGCGCTTGCTTTCCTACTAAATTATTGTTTTCTTATCAGTCTTTTCAAACATATTCATATTGGCTGTCCCTATTAAAAATACATGTTAAATTGTAATTAATATGTACTAAGGAATAGAACTTAACATGAGGTGCTGCACTGCACTATAGTTCCAGGGCAATACAGTATGTGCATGACAATAAGTCATCATTGGTATTTTGAAATTGCACTTTAAAAAGAGAGTACTTTGGTATTTTAGAAGCCAACCCTGGCTAGCCCATCTCCCTTTGGACCACTGACCTCTCCCAACTAGAAGCCAATATGACCTTCGCCCCGAGTTATTCTATTCCTTCCTATCTGTTATTTATTTCTTTTTATATATATATATATATATATATATATATATATATATATATATATATATATATATATATATATATATATATACAGACGTGTTCAAATTTGTTGGTACCCCTCCACAAAAAACAAAGAATGCACAATTTTCTCTGAAATAACTTGAAACTGACAAAAGTAATTGGCATCCACCATTGTTTATTCCATATTTAATAGAAATCAGACTTTGCTTTTGATTTTTTATTCAACATAATATTGTAAATAAGAAAACAAATGAAAATGGCATGGACAAAAATGATGGGACCGCTAACCTAATATTTTGTTGCACAACCTTTAGAGGCAATCACTGCAATCAAACGTTTTCTGTAGCTCTCAATGAGACTTCTGCACCTGTTAACAGGTAGTTTGGCCCACTCTTCCTGAGCAAACTGCCCCAGCTGTCTCAGGTTTGATGGGTGCCTTCTCCAGACTGGAAGTTTCAGATCTTTCCATAGATGTTCGTTAGGATTCAGATCAGGACTCATAGAAGGCCACTTCAGAATAGTTAAATGTTTTGTTCTTATCCATTCTTGGGTGCTTTTAGCTGTGTGTTTTGGGTCATTATCCTGTTGGAGGACCCATGACCTGCGACTGAGACAGAGCTTTCTGACACTGGGCAGTACGTTTCGCTCCAGAATGCCTTGATAGTCTTGAGATTTCATTGTGCCCTGCACAGATTCAAGGCACCATGTGCCAGGCGCAGCAAAGCAGCCCCAAAACATAACCGAGCCTCCTCCATGTTTCACTGTAGGTTTGGTGTTCTTTTCTTTGAAAGCTTCATTTTTTCGTCTGTGAACATAGAGCTGATGTGACTTGCCAAAAAGCTCCAGTTTTGACTCATCTGTCCAAAGGACATTCTCCCAGAAGGATTGTGGCTTGTCAATATGCATTTTAGCAAATTCCAGTCTGGCTTTTTTATGTTTTTCTTTCAAAAGTGGAGTCCTCCTGGGTCTTCTTCCATGGAGCCCACTTTCGCTCAAAAAGCGACAGATGGTGCGATCAGAAACTGACGTACCTTCACCTTGGAGTTCAGCTTGTATCTCTTTGGCAGTTATCCTTGGTTCTTTTTCTACCATTCGCACTATCCTTCTATTCACTCTGGGGTCGATTTTCCTCTTGCTGCCGCACACAGGGAGGTTGGCTACAGTTCCATGGACCTTAAACTTCTTAATAATATTTGCAACTGTTGTCACAGGAACATCAAGCTGCTTGGAGATGGTCTTGTAGCCTTTACCTTTACCATGCTCATCTATTATTTTCTTTCTGATCTCCTCAGATAACTCTCTCCTTTGCTTTCTCTGGTCCATGTTCAGTGTGGTGCACACAATGGTACCAAACAGCACAGTGACTACTTTTCTCCATTTAAATAGGCTGAATGACTGATTACAAGATTGGAGACATGTGTGATACTAATTAAAGAAACTAATTAGTTTGAAATAGCTCTATAATCTAATTATTTATTATCTTTTCTAAGGGGTACCAACAAATGTGTCCAGGTCATTTTAGAATATCTTTGTAGAATAAGCAATAATTCATCTCTTTTCACAGCTTCTTTGCTTTATTCTATGACATACCAAAGGCATGCAAGTATACATGATAAAATAGCTTTTAATTTCATCACTTTTCAGGAGGAATGAAGCATTATTTCAATGAGCTGTAAGGGTACCAACAAATTTGAGCACGTATGTATATACTGTATATAAAGAAGACAAGAGAGAAAAAAACTCCTGCCTGTCACAGCTTTCAAACACAAAGAGAAATGAGCACTTCGGCTGAAGTACAATCATTCGCCTCTGCCAGGAGATTCATCACACAGTGGAAGAGCAAAGGCAAAGGGAAAGAGAGAGAGAGAGAGAGACAGAGAAAAAATGATTTGTGTAACCTGCCGGTGAGTGTCTCAGCCAGTCGGAGCTGGGCTGCTCAGTAATGAAACATTCATAATCTGTCTGAGCACGCTTGGCTGCACGCTCTGACGGGTTGTTATACCATCGGGGGTGGCTCCAAGGTCAAAGATACCTTGGTATTAGTGAGAATTGAGGTGTCCGTGTACGACACAGCTGCTCGGAGGTACCGCTGTGTGAGACAAGTGCAGGTCATGAGGGAAATGTTGTCTAACATGCTTTTTTTGTGTGTGTTTGTAAAACTGTGGCTGCTGCAGTTGGTTAATTACAGATATGATGCTCCTTTAGGTTAAAGAGAAGGAATATATGGTATTTCACAGGACAACAAGTTTAGCGTCTTAACAGTTGGTACACTCCGGGCTGAAACGTTATCCATTGATAATCTGAAAATACTGAATCTGTTATCAATATACAAGGAAGATGTGTGTTATTAAATTAAGACCTCACTTTAAGCACAATGAGTATTGGGTATTATTTGTTTGATTCAAATGCCTGCCAATACCATAGGATTAGCAGCTATCAATATTTATTCAAAGTATTAAAAGCCCAAACTTGCCGATACATAACCTACTACCTTAACCACAAAGTATTCTGAAGTCGTGGCCATCTAAACATGAACTGCTGAAAGAGGACCTGAATCTTCTATGAAAGACAAACAAAGGGCTATTTTATAGTCCCTTAGCTGCCGCACAAGATTGCATTTGTTAGTAAAAATATATTTTTTTTATTTGGTTGTCAGGTTAGGAAATACACCACTGATTAAATCTAAAATTTCATTTGTGCTGTTTAAGCGTAAAAAACAAACAAAAAAAAAACACATTTTGTACTCATAATTAAGCTTCACTTAGGGGTTTGTATTTTTTGATGACTATTCAAGATCCCAACTGTTGTAACCTTTTTTTCTAATCTGTTCTGTATTTTATTTTGTTCTTATGTTGCATTTTTTAACTGTGCAGGTCACAATGACAGTCTTAACCTTTCCGTATCTGTTCTGTATCGCAATCAGTCTTCATGTAACATGTCATCCTATTAGTTGTGTGGTTAAAATGAGCGCATAGAAGCTATGTTGGGTTTAAAAGCTCATTTTTATTGTCATTCTCTGATAAAGGGCTACCAATTGAAGCCTCCTTGTTAAACATGCTTTCTTTTTCTCTTGCTAAACTGAATTATTATTTTTTTTTTTACAATTTTCTGTTTCTCCTCATGTGGACTTTAGTTCCACAATACATTGGGGTAAATTATTTAAATTGTATTTATATTTTTTTATATTTGTTCTGGCTATAGATCCACACCATTTCAAATCTAATTTATAAAACTCCTTAAACACCATTTTATAGTATCTGGAAAAATGCAAGAGGCACACAGTTTATCTATTCTAATGCAAATACAAGTATGTTCATTGACTGTATTCATACTGTATGACTAAAAGGGCTGGCAAGACAAACAAGCCCTAGACTTGTTCAACACATTGTATTACATTTTGGTTTGCCCTGTCAAAATTATGAAACAGACTTTGATTATTATTAATCATTATTATTTTCTTAGCAGATGCCCTTATCTGGGGCGACTTACAATTGTCACAAGATATCACATTATTTTTTACATACAATTGCATTATTTTTTACACATTATTTTTACATACAATTACCCATTTATACAGTTGGGTTTTTACTGGAGCAATCTAGGTAAAGTGCCTTGCTCAAGAGTACAGCAGCAGTGTCCCCCACCTGGGATTGAACCCACGATCCTCCGGTCAAGAGTCCAGAGCCCTAACCACTACTCCACACTGCTGCCCTGTATTTATCTTGCTCTTAATTGTATTATTACTTGTACAGTGATACTTGAAATTATTATTTGCTTTCGATTGTAAGTCGCCCTGGATAAGGGCGTCTGCTAAGAAATAAATAATAATAATAATAATAATAATAATAATAATAATAATAATAATAATAATAATAATAATAATAGATATACTTTATGAATATTGGACAAAAATAACCACTGGTTTTAAGTGGGTTTGGTCAGTTACAAATTGTTACAGGGCCTTGTTATAACACTGAACCTATCATGTTCCTATGCACTTGACAATGACGTGCCACTTTGTTCTCGTCTGTACTTGTCTATTTTCCCAGTTCTGAATATTTATGAATTAGCCGTACAGAAAATAGATGATTTCTAGGTGATAGACAAGTCTCATCTTTTGTATTGCTTCAAGTATCAAACTCCTTTAAATGAGTAGTCACATATTCATACCTGCCAGCTTAAGAATTAGAACTAAACTATACAGCTATTGTGGCTCAGTCACAGCTCTAGAGATTCTCACGAAGGAGCCAGAGCTATAAAAAAAAATAAAATAAAAACAGCTTCAATTTTAATTTAAGTATTAGACAAAGTATGTCACATATTTAAAATCTGAATTTCTTGCTTCCTGTGTCTGACTGGCACCATCTGGAGTAAATAGAGTATTGAAATAGGTTGTCACTCATCTCTCTTGATAGTCTTCATACAAGCTTTTTCTTGCTTTCTTGAATGACAAGTAGTAAAAACATAACTATCTACCAATCTGCCAATGAATGTTCTTCAAATTCATTAGCATACACAGCTACAGTATAATGCTTAGCTACGCAAACTTTTTTTTTTATGTACTTTAAGTTATCAGTATATATACAGGCCTACTGTATATTCTTTGTATAAATTACCAAGAGATGAAAACATCTCCAAATGGCCTGGAAGTAATATAGACAAAAGCAAACCTGGATTCTGACCAGATATTTATGGTTTGGCAAAAGCCCAGTTCAAATACCCACATCCATTGTATTTTGATATGTATATGGCTTGAAGGAGGCATCCAACCCGACTTCTTTGACACTTCATGATGTTAATGTTTTGAGGATGAGTTCAGTGCTCATAAAAGGCAATCACTAGGAAAGCACTATACCAGGCTTTGCCAATGTGTCATACCTGTGGCCTTGAGTGCCAATCCTATTTAGGAGTAAGATGGTACTTCAGTTCATAAATGTATTGAATGCTTGGCCTTCTGTAAAGTGTAAAACCATGCCAACAAATCTGAATGTTTTTGTGATTTGGGAAAATAGATTTCCCTGGTGACAAAGCTAGAGACGTGCATAGAATTAGGATTTGACACATCAACACTGAAATTGTCTTTTAGGAGAATATCAGAATGATACACAGGGTGTAACATTAGACTTGCATGCCACTGGAGGTCAGAGTTCAAATCCAGCTCAGGTCATTGGTGAACTGAACTTTGTTTGATACAAGACACCAGTCCACAACAAGCACTTTGGCCCAATTGGCACTCTGCTTGAAAGAGGCCAGGAACTAAATGGCAGGCAGTACTCAGGCCAGGATTGAGGTTGTGTATGTAGAGCTGTGAGGGGAGGCTTAAGGAAAAAACAAAGCCAGCTTTTTTTTTTTTTTTTTTTTTAAAGAAGGTTGACAGGAAAAGCGTGAAGAGACTACCAGAACAATGATTAGATAAAAAAAGACTAGCATTTAAATAACTAGCAACCCACTGAGACACCAAATCCATGCTTGCATTTTCCTAAAATGTATTTACCTGCAAAATAAACACCTGTGGTTTACTGTGCCAGAGCTCCTTGGTCTGGATGCAGAGACTGAACAGCAAACAGTTGTGCATCATTTGCTCTCAGTCCCCATTCAAAGGGGCAAGAGCATTGTCTCTTACTGGTGATTGAGTAGCTGGCCGTTTCAGTCTATCTGTCACTGCCTGACTGTTTTACTGTGCACACAATGTGCTGATGGGCAACATCACTCAACTGCAGTAAGCCCAACCACAAAAACAGAAGCATGTAGAGACAATATGTATCCATTCATTCATTCAGCAATAACCTATCATTCAGAAGAACAAATGTTTCTTTTTGACGTGGTATCAGAATGATCATCTTCAACGTAATATAAGTAGCTAGTAGGTTCAACATGGCAGTATTTAGTTTGCTAGGATTTTCATTTTCAGGGTATTAGTTAAATGGCTTTGTGAATAACATATTATAGGTTACTTTGGATTGTGTGTGTGTGTTCCTAAACTCAGTTAAGATAGGGTTGATCAACATGGCTAATATATACAAATCATTCTCATTAACAGGTCAGAAAGCAAGTCTTCATTGACCATTTGGTCCTAAGTTTCCAGATCGTTTGGTCCCATGCTTCTTCGGTCAACTTAAGTCTTTATTGACAAGAAGTATGAAAGCAAGTATGAGGTTGAGACTGGTACTTTCAAGTCTTAGTCCAAGTCAGGTCTGGGCAATACAATGATTGTCCCTCCTCAAATAGTTACATTACACATACAGTATATCGTAGGCCAGTCTGGAACTGCTTTTGGTCTTGAATCACCAGGACTTGGACTTAATATAATGCTACATCTTTTGACCCTTCTAGAACTCTAAACATGGAGCTACACTGTAATTTGTGGAAAGACAAAAAGTGGACAAATTTGAGGAATAATTGACCATCTCAGGGATAGGGTCAACTCGGCCAGTCAGCTGCATTCATCTGCCTGTTTCACGATGACTTATCGTTTCCACTTTAGCTCCAGTGCAGGTTGATTTCAGCAGCTAAGTCAGCAGATCTCCTCTTGGCATCGTACAAAAAAAACAAAACAAAACAAAACAAAAAAACACCTAACTGGAGCCAAAGAGGAAATTTCTATCCGGCATTGTTAACATTCACTAGAGTTTCTAATAACAATTAATGCAGTTTGATAGGATCTGCCAAAAGGATTTCTCCGTCTTATAGTAATTCCTTTGGCGGAAAAAAGAGATACAATCACTGAACAGAAAACTGTTTTCTAGACAGTCCTCCAAACTCCCTGTATACCATACTAAATATAGGAATAATGGCAGTCTATTATGCTGCGTTCAATGCAGGGTACAGTAAAATTGTATGTGCTTCCTCAGTTCAAATGAATTTCTAAATTGCTATTGTTTACAGCCGCATAACAACTCTACCAGAAGGGATCTTTTGCAAGTCATCCTTTCTGCTTGGTTTTAAGCTATCAGAGGTGGCATTGAATCTTTAGCTGATAAAGGAGAAAGGAGGGTACATTATTTAAAGTAAGCACTTTTAAATGTTAGCCATGTACTGTGAACTATATATATATATATATATATATATATATATATATATATATATATATAATTTCTGGAACCTGGATTCTCAGACTTAAAAATGTCCCTTCGTTAAACTGCAGGAAGGCTGCAAGCAATACAGTTGAGACGGCTAAGCACTACCCAGCCCTAGACAAGCTGTTGCCAAACGTGAAATGCAAACGAGACAATCTGTTTGTCTATTTACTGGAACCAGGAACAGAAGCTGGCGGAGAAAGCTGCCATCCTGCACTGTCAGATGGGAGCTGCTCTCCAACAAACGGATGCCTAATGACTCGATTTATTAAAAAGCTCCAGAGTTCCTCCTAATGGTGTTTTCCATATGCACTTCAACACCCCGCTTCTTCTTCTTTTTTTTTATCTCCAGAAGCCAAATGCTTCTATTTTCTCTCCAGAGCGAGCATGTCATTTGCGCAGCTTATGTCCCGGCTCTCTGAAGGAATGCTGCCTCTCTCCGAGGCTACTTGAAACGATGTGTGTGCATATTGCTTAAGCATCTGATGCTCATCTACTCTTTACACCTGTCACCGAACCGCATCAGCACTCACAAAAACTCTAGTCATTAACCATGATAGATATGTTTTTGATAACAATGTGTTGTGCCCCACTAGACAGATACATTGAAATCTTATAAACTCTTTAGGGCATGGCATATGGAGTTGAGTTTGTATTTATACAAAGGGGGCAGAATCTATTCTTGGTCAAAGGCACAGCTGCTTATAATACGTGCAAGTTCTCCTGGGGACCCACGGTCCCTGGGCAAACAAGACCTCAAAATACAAGATGTTTCCACCTGACAAAAAGGTTTCCTTGCAACACCTCATCCCTAGGGTTATTTTATAATCTATTTTAGATCATGCAGCAAGTCTAATTTACAGTATTTAATCCTGGCTAAATTCACTCAGGCTTCATATATGTAACCAGATTAATTTCATGGGTCCAGTCTTTTGTTCCTATATGAATGAGACATGCAAGTAGAAAAAACTGAAAATCTTTTGCTTGGTACCCAAAACAGATAATACTTCCAGGTAGGTGCTTCTCAACTATGTACAACAAAACCTTACAAGTAAAAGCACAGACCCTCACAGTCCAATTCACAAGTGATTTTTTAAATGATGGAATAAAGCACTGTTTCAATTGGGTCTCCAGGGTAAGGATGTATTTGTATGAATTAGAACCTAGGGGTCCAAAACTGAGCATGGAAACAAACCCAGGGACCCCTCTCGCTTAGTCTTGTACTCTATAATGATGCCTCTAACAAAATGCATTCACTTTTTGAGGCACAATGCAACAATATAGCAATATATATATATATATATATATATATATATATATATATATATATATATATATATATAAAACTGTTTCCTTCCAGATGTATGTGAGAAAAGGATTTCCAAATGAGGGACACTGGCCTTACAAATGTGCAAAAAAAATAAGGTACACGGCATCAGTGAAATATTAAATTACTTTTAGTTGCCTTTTGTATAAGTGAAGCATTGGTGCCAATGTAATTTCATTTTCCAACCTTTTTCATTCTAAAACCGTTGTATCACAAAAGAGCCATTTCCACAATATGCCAGCGAAATGCCACTTAAATTGCAACAACAGAGGTAAAGTTAGCAACATTACTATGGCTCTTGACTACATTACTGAAATGTAATCCTGTCTTTGTAGGAACATTATTACATTTTGATGATTCTCTCTCTCGCTCTCTTTTTTTTAGTTAAGTAAAAACTATACTTTGAAAGGCAATGGGAAAGAGACACAAAGTTAATTTTCATAAAGAGGCAAAATGTACTACAACCTTGTTAGCAAGCCATAAGTTAAATAGCACACTACTGTAGCATAAGGGTTTAGGACTGCACTACCAGCTTGACTCAATGTGCAGATGTATATCGTCATTCAGTGTCAAATACTGACATTGTCTTTTTATACATTTTAGGCATACAGGCTAGTCCCAGCTTGTTTACAGCTGCAAATTCATCGTGTAATTATTATATTTATATTGCAACCAGCATTTATACAGGGTAGTTATAAGAGAGGCCTGGGTGCTGGGGTATGGATATGTTGCACATTGTATAAACACTGCTTCTTTCATTTGACGATTGGTTTGCATTTTTTAAGACCTGAAGAATCGATACATAAACCAAAGTTTTAGTGTAAAACCTACTAATGCAAAAACTGTCAGAAATGTGTGAATGGTACTTTTTACTTCCCTGTCTAACTATGATTTACCTATTTCATTGTGTAATAACACACAAAAATAATAAATACTAAATCTTTAAGACCACCTTCAATTTCCTTGGATTAAAAAGGAAGTGTTATCACTAACTGCCCCCTTTGAGTTTAAGTAACCAGGATGTTAACTAGCTTGCAAAATCTGCAGCTGAAGCACAAACAGCTTGAGCACATGCTTTCTGAGGAAGTTTTCAGTCTAAACGTGCTGGCTTCCATTCCCCAAATTCCCTCAGAGAACCATCTTTCCCCTCCCGTCACACAAATGTGCATCATTTTCTCGCTGATTCACCAGCCACCTGTATCCCTTGGCCATATGTACAGTATAAGACAAGTTCTGTGTTGGGCACAGGAGAGCAAAATAAAAGGGTTGCAAAAAAAAAGGCATGGGCAGCCAGGACAGCATTGATTTTTGTAAATCATCTGCAATTTGACCATTTCAACTAAGCACCTACAAGCTCTCTTCCTGTCAGATCTGCTGTATTGCCCAAAGTAATTGAAACGTATTTGCAAAATGGATGTGAAGTTTTATTTATAAAACTTTGCGTGAGGAGATTCCATTTACACACAAGTGTGTGCTATATGTATCCATTATTTATTTATTTATTTTGAGCCTCCAGTCATGTAAAAAGCAGACTTGGAATGTCAAAGAAAACCAAAGCGCAATTTTAGCTAATTATTATTACCTGCAGATATTACACGTTGCTGGAGCAGACTTTTCACAGCAAACTGTATGACTTAAAACCAGTATGATTTGCCATTTCATTTTTAAGGCTTCCATAATCTATAATCGAGTAATGTTGTGGAGCGTTTTGCAAATCCATGTTTACATAACATTGAAATTTGACAAAGCAAGTGGGACATAGGTAAATCAGAAGGATTTCAGTGATGGGTCATTGCTGATGATAACATGGATTTAACCTGGTTGGGACACGTCGGTAGGAATGGCTAGTAAGTACTGTATACTTCTGGAAGGTTCCCTTTGTTTTTGTTCGATTCCTGTTCTGTGTGATGTTTTGTTAATCAGAGGCCCACTTTCCATATCTCAAGAAGGCTCTAGCATCTGGACTATGTAAATAAGCTGTGGTGAAATCTCTCAATAGGGAACAACTTTATTTTTGCCACCGTTACAGATCCCTTTAGACAAAATGGCTATGTTAAAGAATTCAAGTATACAATGCAACAGTACTTTACAACACAACTTCCTGCAAATATGCCACATCCCTTTTCTAAGACTTGTTAATGCAAACAGGCAAGCTCAGCGAAACTATGTTGTGTAGGGTTATTCATTGCTGGGCAACTGATTTCGACAGACAGGAAAGTATGCAGGTGTTTTTTTTATTTTTTTTATTCAATTCACGCTAAACTTATTAGCAAATGTGGAGATCTGTGTACTTTCATGAAATTCTTCTCGGCACTAAGTTTTAAATTATACCTAACCAAATTGAAATTAATTGATTAATTTGCTTTTTTACTAAATCACAGCTCACAGTATTTATTTTCTGTATGTTTTCTTTTGATGCTTCTACTTGAATATGGGATACCCATTCAGAAAAAAAACCCAAAAAAAACTAAAAGAAGAAAGACTAAAAAGGTTCTGGTTCTTTAATAGGAGCTTCGGAAGTAGTGTGTTCTCCCCTTGAGTGCTGCTGCCTAGCAATCTCTGAGATAGTCTTGTAGAATTACTACTGCACTATATTGTGACAGAGATTACAATTGAGTTTTCTTCCTCTCTGTAGAAGTGAGTGTTCAATAACAGGTGCCAGCTAAAAGAGCTGTTACTGACGTGGCTGAGTGGTTGTGTCAGCACTGCTGCTGGAGTGAGCACTACAACCTGCGAACTTGGCGAAAACATCATTCCCTAAATGATGCCCACGGGGAGTCTTTAAAGTAAAATTTTGCTCTGTGTTTTTTTTTTCTAATTTTGCCTCTCAGCTGCAAATGTCTGATTAGGCTCCGGAGCCATATTGGGCCTTTCTGCTTGGTGGGGTATGGGCAGCTGCATTCAGCAGAAAAAGAAAAAAATTATAATTTTTTTTTTTAATCGCTTGCTTAACTACTCTGGTGATAAGAGCTTGTTTTAAGGGTTTGGGAGATTTGCTTTTAGTACGGGGGAGTGTGAGAATTTTGGCATACAAAAAGGGAGATTTTGATGGTATACAATATCTGTACCTAGTTCTACTCTCCTGTCCCTTCAAAATCCCAATTCATATATTTCTTAAGTTGGGGGAAATAAAAAATGAACCAAATTAATGAACCAAATTAATGAACCAAATCTCTATTCAATTGCAGTAAACAGTGTGGATCTAAATACAACCATTTTCAAGATAATTACAATACTGGATGGCTTTATGTGTACTAAGCTTGTGAAAGTCAAATGTCTAACTATGTATTCTGTATGTCTGTATGCAATTCTTATTTCTATATAGTTATGCTATAGTTTTCCATGCATGTTCTACATTGCAAAATTACCCATCTTTTAAATATGAAGTATGTTTTTACATTATGAAGCAAGTAACAATACTCTTATTTTTTGTTTTATGCTATCTACACAAAAGCCATCTAAAAAGCCAAGTGTCTCAACTTGCCAGGCTATAATTCAACACAATGAAACTGAAAATAAAGTATAAAGCACCCAAACTAAATAGAATTATTATTATTATTATTATTATTATTATTATTATTATTATTATTATTATTAGATATGTGTCATCACAGCAGTGATTACTGTATTTATTGATCCCCCTCCAATACTGACATCTCAGCAACTTTGAAGATTTGTCTTAGGCAGCAATAACTGCTATACATTACGTATGTAGCACCTGCTTCTGTGTTGTAATTGTACCTACAGCAATAGCACACGCTCTATATTACTCTGAAGGAATAACACTGATGTAACAGTGGTTACTCGAGTGCTGTGTAGAGAAGGTGATATATTCTGCTCATGAGCCACACAGGCACGCTGCTTTTGTATATTATACATTAGTGGATTTATGCTGTTTTGTAAATTAAGTTCTGTAAATATTGATATAGCTGGAACTCAGTGTATTTTCCCTTGTCTAAGCATTATTATTATTATTATTATTATTATTATTATTATTATTATTATTATTATTATTATTATTATTATTATTATTTTGGTATAAGCATTTTTATACTCCTATAGTACAGTAGCACTTACACAACTGCACACTTCCTTGGACATTTAACATTTTATATAGTCAAATACTAACTGGTTGAGCCTATGAATTATGTATACACTGGCAAATTAAAGATCATGTGATGCATAATCACATTCACATTTGCACTAAAATATTACCCCTTGCCTTTCCGATTGTTACATTCTTTATCTGTGTACCCTGCTTTTCAGTTTGCTCGATTACTTTCTACAAAGGTAGCTCTCCTTCCTGCATCTTAACCATCTGGAATTGAAGCTCTGTCAATCTTAGTTTGGAGGCATCTTCCTTGGCAAGCAAAATACATGGATCCTAATCCTATTGAGCATCTGTGAGATGAACTTGAACATCACATTCATGGTAGCAATCTTCTGCCTTCCTCATTAACCTAGTTGCAGGTCCTATTCCTGGACGAATGAGCCACAACTGTGTAAGACACCTTCATGCATGTAATAGAGTCAACACAATATTAAAATGGCCAGTGAGTGTACATATGTTTTAAAATGTATAGAATAAATAATTGACATGAGCAAGGAGATACACTTTGTGCACTCCAGTTTGTAAAATTTCTCTAAGAGTGTAAATGCCACTGGCTGCCATACTAGCCTCATTCCCAGCTGCTCTGACACTGTGGTGTGTTTGTGTGTACTGTATAGAAATGTTAAGTATGTGCACAAGGAGAGGGGAAAAAGCAACTTCAGTGACAAATCACTGAGGCTGCAAGTGGAAAGCCAGAAATGCCTAATTGAAATGAACTTTAAAGGGGAAAGCTCCTAATTAACGTGAACTTTAGATCTGGCTTTTTCTAATTGATGCAAACTTTAACACACCTTTGCATGGGTAGCTACGCCTGTTTCTAACTGTGTGAAAAACAAACAAATAGGAAGAAAAAAAAAACCGCTAGCCTTTATATCTGCATTTAATTAAAAAGAGGATTTTTCTGGAAACAAGGAATGTAAATAAGACTTCAGGATCATCTTAAAGGTCTCTCTACCTTGGCTACGATATTTTTGCAAGGCACTTTTAATGTCCCTCAAATGTAGAAAAGTGGTCAACCTCAGTCATTGTAACCACCAATACTAGTTATAATGGAAAACAATAGGTTACCACATAGAAAAGACTGTGTACTGTGTTATTGGTAAGCACATTATTGCCAAAGAGCTAGCATTTCTTCTGTAATTGCAGCAAAGCTGTTAATACAATATAGCTGCTTATCAATAAACACAATACAACTTTGAAGAGGCTCAGTATATATGTGCTTTTAAATTAAGGGCGTATTGATTGTCAACAAGTGTTTGGATGTTTTACTAATACAGTGTGTATACTTCCGTGCCCTAAAAATGTTTTGTAACAATTTTCATTTCTAACCAGAATAGAAGCTGAAAAACAAACAAGGGGGGAAAAAATATTGATGTATAATTTCAGTGCTTCAGTTTTCTGATGTTAAACAATTGGTAGGAGCTGTGTCTACGCAGGGAGCAGATACACTTAGATTTAAGGGATTTAAAGCTGAAAAATATGAATTGCTTTGTGGTTTTCTGATCAGATTTAAATTCTATGAGTTAATGTGCTCTAATAGATGGAGCTTACAACAATGCTTGAAACAATTGCACTAACAAAACTTGATTCTGCATTTCAAAAACTGCACCCTTGATTTATATTATATTTTTTTACTTTCATTTTCACTTTCCACAGCCTTTATTGAAACCAGTTCTAATATGTGTGTGTTTATGCATGGGGTACATTGAGGCAAAATATATATTTTACTGTACATTGCTTTGGATTTATATACATATACATGTTGTATTTTTTGTATATGTTTTTATATGAATTATTTAGCACAGGGGTCACAATTAGTGTGCAATTACTTTAATCATTTTCCATAATTACTGTCTGCTTGAAGGACTTGCATAATTTATGTCACAAAGCCCTGAATTCCTTGACCCTATGACCTCTGCCTCCTCTAATTATAACTTCCTATTAGAATGCAGTGTCTGTACAAGTATAAGCTAACAGGGTTAAGGGCTCATCCATATGCAGGGGCGCACAAATTACCCAATCATGCACGACACTCGCTGTGGTAATATTTACACTGGGCTCTCTGTTTATTGCCCTGTAGGTTAATACTCCATCTAAGTGGCCAAAAATAAGAAGGACATCCAGTAAATTAATGTTCACTTTAAGAGGTCTTACTGCTGTATGGCATTTCTGTTCCACCATATGCGAAGCACATGAGACTGCTGATACATAATTTGACAATGGAAAGATATCTGTGGAATTGATATTTAACAGTTTGGAAAAACTGTTAAATATCAATTTGTTTGAATTTGTTTGGAAAAATAATAATAAAAAAAATATGAATACAATCATACTTTCTGTAATTACAACAGATTTATAGTTTCCTTTTAATCTGAAATTACAGTGCATTTATTTTCTCGCTGCATCCCTTAAAGTGGGAGATTAAGTTAAAATGAAGGGCCTTTTTAAACACAACCTAATGAGGGAAATTGGAAAATACATCCATGCTTCCATGAGCCTCTACACATAAACCTAATCCTAACCTTAAATCACAATTCATAACTTGAAAATCACTGCCAGACTGTAAAATTGCTAACCAGTCTCCAGGAGGGATGACTCTCGATAATCAAAAGATGTTTTCTGCATGTTTTTGGTCCCGGAGCATTTAGCACTGGATACAGTCAGGCACTAGGACAACTTCCCCTCATAGATCTGGGAGCCCACCTCTGGCCTCTCATGGCTCTAGTATTTAAATCCTAGTTTGGCCCATCTGGACCTTAGGTAACAGCAGCTCTCTCATTTATTTGGACCAATACAGCAGCCTCCAGGTTTTCAACACTTGAAGTGCAGCAATCATGCCTGCAATCGCCCAGGGGTCAGGAAGTATAATCAGTTTGTGAGAATCCTGCTGTGGCGATCCCTCCACTATGAGCAGTGCACTCTGGAAAGATTTATAACACAGAGGCTTCATTACTGAAGTAGCTTTCTTTCACTTTGTTTTGGCTCCTGCAAGGACTCTCGATAAACAGAATTGGAAATATCTCTCAGAGGAAATTCCTTCTATGGTTTGCGTCCCACAGACAGATATGCATCCTGTATATCTCAATGTAGGGGGGGTGGGGCAATATGCATATGGCAGTCTGGCTTTGAAACTACAGTATATTATATTGTATGCACTGTTGATGTATAAATATATTGATAATGTATAGCACTATAGATACTGTAGATAGTGAAAGTATGAGTATATTGAATCCATGTGCTGAAACTTTAAAAAGCTGGTTAGCCTTGTCCCTTGTCCTACCATACCTTTGGATAATGGATATGGCATCATGCATGTAATCTGTTGTCACTACAGTAATTATTGTGTAGTACAGCTTCAATCTCAGTTCGGAACCCTTGAGCTGCTTGTTCTACAATAAGTTAAAATGTAAAAAACACAACTGCACTTTTTCAGACTTCTGCATATAGGTGCTAGGTGAATATTAACTGTGCCTCCACACAAGAATAAATTAAATTACTAAGTCACAGTTATTTTTATGGGGTGTCTATTGTCAAAAAGGCCACATCGACCTAGTTGCTTCAACTTTGATGCCAACATTTTTTTTTAACTTGCTCTCTATAGTAATTTGTCCTTGAAACATTAACAAACATAGATTTTTAAAGCAAACAACCACCCAGTTTAGTCCATCTTTAATCCCACTTCACTATTTAAAATGCTTGTTGTATTGAGCCAAAGCCCCCACAACAAGCTGAGGCACTTTTTGAACAAAATGGCCTTGATTTTCTCATAAGACGGTTGTGTTTTGATATTGTGTCAATAAATTGGAAGTCCCAGGCTCCTTTGCATAATCCTGCCCCCACTAAGATTGGAAGCCAGTACTTTGTTTTCAGTCAAGTTCTCAAAAGGCTTGAGAAATCCATGGATCCCTGTTCAAACAGGGCATCAGGCATGTTTTGATCTAGAGCCAGATCCTTAATGATGTGGAAGGGCAGAGGGAGGCTAAAGCTGCCCTGCATCTGAAGGCGAGCCATTGCGTCAGTACGTTTTTTGCAGCCTTTCTCTCAAGCCACTTAGGGAAGATTTTAAGAAATCGAGTTAGTGTGTGTGTGTGATATTGCAACTCTCACAGCTATCAGGCTTGGCTATCGGACCCCATATGATAACAAAGAAACAGGGCAAGCTGAAAGAATCCTCAGGGACTGGGGGGTGTCTCAAAACATTGCTACATTAGTTCTATGCTAAGATCCAGCTTTGTTTTCAAGGGCAGGAAATCCATAATTAAATATACATCAAGTCTTTTGATTTTATTGTGCAATGCAGGTGAACGCCTTGACTATTCTCTTTGATGGATTCAGTGGTTACCTTCTAAGGGATACAATAAATCATTTATTAAGTGATTGAAGGTTACTGGAATAAAGTCATAGCAGTTGACATGTGGCGAATGTTTTTTGTTTAATTATGTTTTCCAAATTGTTTGTCATCTTTACTTTTGTATATATATATATAATAATAATTATATATACTGTGTATGTGTATATATATATGAAAAAACAAAAAAGAAAAAGGTAATTTAGGTACATAAAAATGTGAATAATTGATAAAAAAAAATCAATGAAATATATAACATTTAGCAATTATTCATATTTTGCACCTTATGGTGCACAGCAGTTTTCATATATATAGACATATAGACACACATACACAAACATGCATAGTTTATTAAGGATGGAACTTGTAAGGGTAATAGTATTGCATTACGATTGTTTTAAGTGCACTAGGACTATTTTATGGGCCCCAGAGCTCAACATTACAGCTGTGTAGACAAATAGCTATGCTATGGGAATTTGACTTCCTCTTTATCCCATTGGTGATTTTAGATTGGGGGGACAGGAACCTGAACCCCTTTAAATCACTTATGTTACCCCACACCCTGAAATGTTATTTTATTGTCTGTATGTGCTCTAAAATGGTGGTAAAGCAATAATATAAGCAAACGTGCTTGAAATATGCAAACATCTCCTGGTAACCTGAGGTATACCCCTGACCAAAGCTCCTAGCAAAGTTGCTGTTCTGTCTATTATGATGCAGACAGAATTGGAGTCAGATTGGCACAAAGCAAGGATCCAGGTATGTTAATAGGCGCTATTCACATTTTTTTAAGAACCCAAAATGACAAATTCAATCCTACACACCTCTTAGTCATTACTAATGATTTCTGTCAACATTTAACTGCCTGTTTTCCTGTTGTAAAGAAAAAATAAATGGTGCATATTTTGTGCTGATGTTGAAATTTAGTATGTAAGTCTGACCCAATATCTTTAAAATATGTTAAACAAAATAATTCACCTCTTTCCTGTCAGGCTAAACCCGCACTTGGAACTGGATTAAATCAAAGAGCAAGTTCTCCACCTCTGGCTCTGTCACTGCAATGTAGACAGGATAATACAGAAAGGCCCCTCCTGTGAGAAGACTCCAGTGTTATGAGTCTTTCTCCCAAGAACTGTGAGCTAATGCCCTGATATTTGACTGTCTCCAGCATTTGTCTTCACAAACCTCAAGCAGTAAAGTGGCTGTGCCCTCAGTAATTAGTGTTTATGACAGTAAATGTTTATTTTCAGTCATTTCTGATTCATGGCAGTGATTATGTTCTATTCAGGGGGCTGTAGGATAGGATAATCAAGGAAGGCAATCATATAGCTGGTTTGTGAAATCACCAATACAAGGACTATTTTCTGTGCATATACACAAGAGACAAGGGCAGCTAAAGATCCCTCACAGCCTTGTCCAGCTTCAAAGGGGAGATATTAGAGTCTCTTAAATTGACCTAAACTGTGGTGGATATAAATACTGTCTTTATGTAAAATAGGGCACCTCAAGACATCAATCTGTTTTGTTGTCTATTTTTCTTATTCATAGGCCCCCCGAAATGGAAATGTAGAACAAGGTTTGAATCTTTTTCGCATTAGGTTATCAAAAAAACAACTTAGGTCTTGGCTATTTTATAGGATCAGCACTTCTACTGTAGCTGTCTATATTTTCAATATATTATCTAGTCCAGGGGTCCCAAACCTTTTCCTGATGAGCAGCTACCTTAGATTTACCCAAAGTCTTGCGATCTACCTATAGGCTCTAATCAAAACATGATTAATGTAACTGTAGAAGAGAAACTTCCCATTAGTGAGAGGGCTGGCACTGCATGTCGTCAGCCAGTTTATTGAAGTTCGGGCAGGTACTTGGTGAGAGTAAGTCTCATGCAGTCATTCAGGTGACTGTCTGTCATCTTTAATCTGTATTTTGATTTAACAATTTTCATGCTTGAAAATGCAGACTCACAGAGGCAAGTGGAACCAAAAAATGCTTTTACGGGAGTGCAACCTTCTTTATCTCTGGGTATTTTGATATACTGACCAGTGCCCAAAAATTAGCATCTGAAGCTCTGCATTTTATTTGGATGTCATTTTGAATGGTTACTATTTCATTTTCAAGATCCGCCTTGTCAAGATTAAACACTGACCCAGTTTCTTCTGCAATTTCACCAACATCAACTGTTATGTTTTTCCAGTTCTTCACTCATGTTTGGAAAATGTTTCAGGTTCTTTTTTTTTGAAGTTGTGTTATCCACAGTTTCAATTTCTCTTGGAATGTTTTCACTTCATTTTCAGTCATGTCTTTCTGTGTTCCCTGAAGTTCTGTGTTTATTTAATTCAGTTTTACCATCAGGTCAGTCAGAAAAGTCAGCTCTAATAGCCCCAACCTGTCATCAAGTTAGTGGTAGTGTTCATTTCTAGATTCTAAGAAAATCTTTACTTGTGGGAGAAGATCTCTGAATCGTTGCAGTACTTTCCCCCTACCACCAAACGTCTGTGTGCAGTAGTAGGTCATCGTACTGTACACCAGTTTCACCAAGTAAAGATTTGAACAGTATGAAGTGGCCTTGAATGAATTGAATTTACAACTTTAATAACAAAGCCCATAACATTGTTCATGTTCAAAACCTTTCCACACAGGGCCTGTTGGTGTATGATGCAGTAATAATTCAGGAACGGGGGAAAATCAGGGTCCCCTTTGCACTGCGAGAGAAACCCATTGATGGAACCAATCATAGCTGGTGCACCATCTGTTGTAATGGAGGCAAGTTTACTCATGGAGGCAAGTTTACTCATACTCATTGGTATTTTATGTTCTGTAATTTATTTTTTAAAGGCAGCATATCTACCATGTGCTCTAGTTTTTTTTTTCTTAAATAGAATAATTGTCAGTAGTTCCTCCTTTACACTACAATCATCAAAAAACATTTTAATGTATACACTCAGCTGGGATGTGTCAACAATATCGATCGATTCATCAAACTGAAGAGAGAAAGAAAACACAGTTTTCAAAGTCATTTTTTAACTAAAAACTTGTAATTGTTACTACAGTAACATTGAAAATGGATTCTATCTGCTGAGTTACTGGGCTCCCAGAAAGCTTTTTAAACAGGCTTTCCTTGATTTGTTTTTGAAACTGTCAAACAATGCATCCGCTGCTTCAAGGAAAGCCTGTTTAAAAAGCTTGCCCTCTTCGAACGGGTTCTTTTATTTTGCTTTCAAATTACTAACAGGAAATTAAGCAATTGTTGCTGCTTGATGAACATTGACTGTTGCGCTTTTAAGCGTCCTTTAAGGTCGCTTACTTTATTTTTTCTGGAGCTCAATTTTAATTGGAAAGTCTTTGTCGTAGTTTTTATGAACCGTTTTGAAATTTATTTCAACATTGCCTTCTTTTGCCCGAGCCAAGCGCGCATTGAAATTTGTCATTTACTGTGGAAAAACAAACTTCTCCCACTCAATATGGAAATGGTAGGTTTTTGCCTTCTTTGCAGCAGACGGCCCTTCACTCATTGTACCAGCTTTGTCTTTTTTTTTTTTTAATGAAATGAAACGTAGATAGCAGTAAAAATAAAATAAAAATGTTGATTTATTCTTTGGACACACAGAGTATATTCTCAAATCCAAAATTTACTATTTGTAGAAATGCAGGATGATTTGTCACTCAGTCTGAATGGATGACGCTATTAATTTACAACTTTCACCTTCGACCGCTTTACAATATGAGACCGCTTAATAATATAAACTTCCAGGCTGTCTGTCCAGAAATAAGGCAAAAATTTATTTTTTTTTCTTTTTCTTTTTTTCAACGAATTCTAGTAATTTGCTCTTCTTTTTAACTTAAGAAAGTAAATGGTAAAATAAAGCATACATTTTAAAATATGGAAATGTTTCGCAATCTACTCTATAAACCCTTATTAAAGATCTAGTAAAACGACTACTTTGATGAGGCACGCTCTTCACAGCTGGGTTCATATCGCTGCTTTTAAAGTTTTAAATTCCAAACTTAATGCAAATAAAAAGGCTTTACCACTGGCCGGGCACGCAGAAGCTTCCCATACCCATACCCCAGCAGCTTTTATTTACCCAGCAGAGTTTCTGAGCCTGTCTCTGATCACCCCATCAGCTCTAATTGCCATCTTTCCAGAGAGAATGCTAGCTCATTATAGAAGGTATCTGTGACAGCCACCAACAAGAATTTCACACAGAAATCACAAACAGCTGATCTCCACAACATTAAACCAGGATGAGCTGGCTTGTTTTCACAAGACTCTTCAGTATAGTACCTCACCTCCCTTTGTTCATCACATATACAAGGGGGTGTCCAAAGCAGTTGTATAATATACAATAAAACCTGGTATTAATAGGTTATGTAGCAGGTGTTAAAGACCACATTGTTGTGAAACTTTGTTTGAAATGGACAGTGAATGTCATGAGCAATGAGTGTGCTTACAAACTTCCTCAGCACACACACACAAATACAAAAGCAGCACAACTGGTTTTATAACAAATGTGGACACAAATACTTAAAATATGTTAGTCATGTCAGGATCTCATTAAATGTAAGTGTAGTAATTCCGCTAATGTGCGTTAACATGTTTGGACTCTTGAAATGACCTTATAGAAGCATACAGTTCTAAAAATTGTTTTGACACATTTCAGAAAAGTAGTACCTCCAGTGTGAAAAAATGAACCATGTGGGTTAACAGCTGTGCAGGTTAGTTAACAGAGTGGTAATAATCCTCAAGAAAGGAGGAAGCTTATTTGCCAGTATCCTTAGGAACAAAGTAGAGAGTAAACTGTGGAACAATATAGTAAACAGTCACCAACACATTTTATTTTAGTGTAAACCTGAACATGGTCGTTGGACACTTCCAAACCAGTAGTTCTTAAAATACAAAAAAACTGGTAATAAAATTATAACATTGTTTTACAGAGAATTTCTTTGTAAACCAACCATGGTATGCATTCTTTATTATATTGTTATTGTTTTTTTTTGTTTTGTTTTTTTTCATATCATTGAATTTTCGCCAGTATCCTGCACAAATGCACTCCTATAGTAATAACTATCATATTGAAACTTTCTCACATATGCTCACAAATCTGTAACACGCTACATTTTGTTCCACTTGTGGTGGCAAGAAATGTCATCCAAGTGAATCAGCTGGAGTGAGTGTGCTGCATTCTAGTGTGTTATGTCCGTCACAACTGCTGTGAACAAATGATTTAGTTCCAGTCATTTGGATAAAGATCTTGAATCTTCCCTTAAGTGTTTCAAATTGAACTGTCAATCTTACACACACATACCAAGACTTTCAATGCAACTAATAAGCAAATATTACTACAGTAACATAAAGAAACTGCCCAAAATACCAACATTGAAAAAAACATGAGTACAACTGTACAACAATATTTAAGGCTACAAAATGGTATACATTTTCTGAATAAATTGACAATTTGCATTACAATTAAGAATGTTTTCTTGAATCGTATAAGATATTTACATCCTTTGACAATTATTATTATTATTATTATTATTATTATTAGTATTAGTATTATTATTATTATTATTATTATTATTATTATTATTATTATTATTATTATTATATACATACAAGAAAATAAAAACAACATATTTAATTTGGATTTTATTCAAAAGAAAATATTTTTATTTTGAGACCTTATTACTTTATTATTGTATTTCAACTGAAAAAAATAAATAAAAAAAGACTGACCAGTGGGATGGATCTAACAGATGGAAACGAATCTAATGTATAGTCGATAGAATAGAAATCTAAACTCTGACATTTAGACCGTGATGCTCTTAAATTATTAAGAAGACAGTGTCATCATCACGCTCATTGGTTAGTTTAGGAGGGCTTGTGCTGCTCTCCCACACTTTCCCAGTGGTGATGATTGCCCTTTAATTGTTCTGTCAGTTTGTGTTTCCATTAGCCAGTCCTGCGGTGCTATATATCCTGAACCGGACTGTGGTTTGGTGTCCATTTGCTGCTCTGTATAATTGACATGTTTTAATGTGGAGACATGTTCTAGGACACTGACTTACTGCAATCTCCATTTCCTGGCAGTGAAGGGCATACCTGACCTGCCCCTAGTGGCACCTCTTAAAGGCACAGCATTTATTTTGTTGTTAATATATTTAGGGGTAGATGTACTAAAGTGTTGTGCCTGTCACAATAGTTGCAAACGAGTCAGAAGTCTAGGGTGAAATGTACTAAACATGCACAATGCTGTTAGCGACTTTTTAAGGAATGCTTTGTGGCAGCAGTTTTTCTTTGTGGTTCAACCTTAGATGAATATGTAATTATGGGCATTCCTGCATAAATTTGCAAAAAGGGGGTAGAGATAGTACAAATGAGGTTCACAAATGTTATAATGAGATGTACTGAAGACACTTACAATTGCATCAATTTGTTCAGAACTTTTGAAAACAGTTTCAAACAGTCGCAATTGTTGCTGGCATTTCCCAGTCTGCTTTTTCTCGTGCATTTTTGAGTACCTAATTTTCACTGAAGTCCGGGCATACTTAAAAGCCTTGAAAACACATTTCTATGACATTTCTGGTTTTCCCAGCATGTTGGGAGCAATGGACTGCACACATGTGCCACTAACCCCTCCAGCTCATTGTAAGCATCTGTATAAGACCATGATCTATTGTGCTAATGTCTAGGCTACTAAGTAGGCCAAGTTAAAAATAATAATAATTAAAATAAAATAAAAACCCCTAAAATCATTTAGTTTCAATTTAAAATAATCTTTTATTCGTATTGTACACCAATGTATACAATGCAGCAGCGTGATTTATTTTGTGTTACCAGTAGGCTAAAGTAAAAAGAAAGTGTGCTAGGTATTCATTTGATTTTAAAACTAATGTATACTGTATAGGCCTACTGTACAGATTTATATTTTTACATAATATAATGTGTAGCCTACCCAACACACTTTAGTGTTGTTTCAGTGCAATGATTTATATTAAAATACACCAAGAACTATAAATGTATGTGTGTGCGGTTTAGCGAGGGGTTACTGCATGATTATGAGAAGCTTTTTGGGGGTGAAGGTGGGTGCCCCACTATAAAATGTGATGGGATACAGTGCCTTTCATTATTTATATATATAGCAGTATTAAAATAGGTGAAATGAAGATGGAACAGAATGCATTGTATAGATGACGTTTGCATTTAACAAAAACAATGTTATTTTGATTCTTGCACCCTTGCATGTATAGATGTTATTCTTCGGGCACCCTCTGCTGCAGCAAACCACAACTCAACTCCCGCAATTTATTTGAACAATGTCGCACAACTCTAACTATGTATGCTAGAGATCTCGCTAAGAACAACAAATATTTAAATTAGTATATTACCGCTCTTTTCATTAACATATTTTCTCTTAGTACATACGACAGAATGTATACTTTGCGAATTGTCACAAACGAAAATGCAAATTGCGGTATGTTTGTGCTATGACTGGCCCATCTTAATACATCTACCCCATAGTATTTTACAATTTCAGGCTGTGAGTCTTTAGTATATGAGCAAAAAATAAAAAAATACTATGTAACAAAGAATTACTTAAAACCATCAGCAAATTGCCTTAATAATACATTACCAAATATATCTGAAAAATAGTAATGTTATTACTTTATTATTTAAAACTGCTTTGAATTTTCATTCAGCATTACCCTTCAATTACTTGCTTTCATTTTAAGCAGTATTTAATGTTCATTATACAATGTAAAATGAAAATTTACATCAGTCCCTATTCTTAAAGATTAAAATATGAAATGTTGTTTGGTGTGATAAGGTATGGTAGAGCAACATGACAATTGGTAAATCATTTTTACCAACAAAAAATCTATATAGAGAATCCCCATAGCAATGAACGATAGCTTGTAATTGTCGATACCGGATCATGATTTGCAATCATCTAACACAATGACACCACTAAACCTCTTTCTGAAAGCTCAACACTATGGCGTGTATACATACTGTAACTAGTGTTGTGATGAAAGTACGTTTTAATTAAATTGAATTTAAGACTTGTAAAATAGAGCCTTACAGTCAGATCAGAGTAACCATGTTTGCTTTCAAAATCTTCCCAAATTTAAGACAAAGCACCTTAAAGGATAATCTTACCCTCCATGAAATTAAAAGGACTTGCACTCCTCTTATTAACCGAAAGGTTGCACAAAGCCAGAATGACCACAGCAACCAGTTTACAATGGAAAATCATTTACTTTACCCAAGCCCCTTGCTCACTAAATATCTCCTTAAACCTGGACAGATAATCATCCCATAGTTAAACACACTTTAAACATGTGCAGTCTGTCTCACAAACGTAGCAAAGCCCCAAATGTTATCCATTTAATACCAATACTGAACAATGTGTTTTCCTTCATTTTAGAAATGTGTTGCTGCAGTAAGACTGCCAAGACTGGAGTGATATTCTAAATACTATAACATCTTTATATATATATATATATATATATATATATATATATATATATATATATATATATATATATAACGTGAGGTTGTCATGTGGTTACACTACACAGTGCAGATATACTTGTACCATATGTAAATCTATATGAAACCTCTTTTTTCCCCAAAGACTTAAAAGGTTTTAGTCAGGTCAGCTGCAGTATGACCTGGTGTTCATCAGAAGCTTTAGCACTACACAGATGTATACAATAAATATTAAAGACGACTCTCACAGACTGTTGCCAAAGTGAATTTTAAAACACAACATGGAAAAGGAAGATATTTTATTTTACTGTACCTGTAATACCATGAGGACATGCATATTCCCTCTTGCAATATTCAAGCAAATGTCATTCCATAACTGTTCTAAAAATCTCTATTTTTTATTGTATATAATATTCATTTTTACAAGCCTCCAATTTGTTTTACATTTGTTGCATGTTTTACATGTTAAGTACATGAATCTCTTGGGGGCAATCTATGTAGCAGAGATCTCTCAACACATCTTTTCTTTCTGTAGAGTGGTTTGGCTGTGTGATAAGAGACATTTCTAACAATTGACTTGATATGCACTGGAAAAGGTTTTCAGACATGTCAGGTCCCACTAAAAATAATAGCACGGGCCCACACCAAATTTGAATCCTGTTTTTTTTTTTTTTCTTTTTGCATTTATAATGAATTCTATTAGCCAATTCTAAGCTGAAGCTGATTAGCTTCCCTGTTGTATTAGCGGTATAAATGCATTCATTTAGCATGGCATGCAATATAATACAAAAACTGGAGTAATCTTGATTGAATATATTTTTTTTAAATCTCAAGGTTTTAAACTTGAGAGCACCACTCTCTTTTGAGGTTGAATACAGTTTTTAAAATTAAAATATAAAGTATGTCATCGTTCCTAACTACATCTGTGAGCACAGCTTCAATGGCACTGATGTTCCGATTGTAACTGTTTTCAAGTTTCATAAGCCATGTGATGCCAACACATTAACTTACTTCTAGTCACATATCCCAGTCTAATAGCTGAAATGGGTTAGAAGTAATGCAGTAATACAGTCATAAGGACTGCTATTTATACAGTAAATGCATACATTGAATATGTCTGTGTAAAGAAAGAAATCGGTAAACAGAGTAACCTTTGACATCATTTGCATACAACAGCCTTGCTTTAACCGTGCAATGACCTGTATCCTCTAATTAGAAAGCAAAACAGAAATAAACTCTGACGGAATGCGAGAGCACTACTCCCCTTTCGAGGGCCAAACGACCTCGCGGGGAGAGAGATGTTACTGATCCCACTGCCAGCTGCATACACTGCAAATTCTTTATTGCATCCGAGGGTCTCCTCAACACGGTAATGCCCTGTTCTGTGTAAAGAGTGGTGAATAAATTCCTGGTTATGGCCATTTTAGAGTAAGACTCGACTGAGTTTGCGCTCACAGGGGGACGATTTGAAAGCAGATAATGAAGAGAGGAAGAATCTGAGGGTGTTTACTGTTTCCTGTATCTCTTTATTGCCTCCTTGTTCTTTTACATTTTTCAAGGTGCAGTGCATCTTAAAGAGCAATTTTTCTGTATTTACATTTTTATATATTTTGTTGTTGTTCCTAGTCAGCCCAGCTAGATGCTTGCTATTTAAAACCACAGGCACTCATACATACTACAAGTGCACTTGTTTACTTGGTTACTTGTCAGGCTGTATATAGTACCTTTTTGGAGCTTTAAAGGGCAGCTTGATTCTGGGCTTCAAATATCCTACCTTATACATGCAGAAGCAGGTTAATGGTTCCACTATGGTGTACCAGATGTACTTGAAGATTAGACATCATTCTCAGAGAAGAATGCATTAGTTAACTGATATTTCATACCCATGTCTAGTCGCTTTACTAAGTAACCTGTTAGCCGTCGTTGTTTCACAAGGCCCTCATCAATACACATACTCGGATACAAGGTTACTGGGTTTAAACTACTAAACTACATGAAAGCCAGTCTCTTACACGCAAAGTCAACCACAGGCTCATTATCACACAGTAAGAATGGATGGAATTTCTTCTGCAGAAGCACAGTCTGTATTTCTCAACTCGTTTAAGCCTCTAAGCTCTTACTGTAACACAGGATCACGATTATACTAGACAAAATGTTTGTGCCTAGTGCTTCGTACGTCATGGATTTTTCATGTAATAAATTGGCAGGATTTATTTTTAGCAAAAACAAAAGTTTTCACAGATTTTCTTTCACTTTTTTTGTTCCTGCATATTCCGTCGGTCTCTATTTTTGTTAAATGTGATACATTTCTACTATTTCTAAGTCAATTATCAATTCAATATCGAGACACATTTTATTAAAATGAATTTTGACCAATGTATGACTCCCAAAAACATGTAAAAATGAACCACAAGACAATGATACAATTTTTTTCAGTTTTAAAGTAAATCAAATTATATTTCTGGGGAAAGATACAAACTAAAGACAGGAAACTATAGGCATAATATACATGTATGCACACCCTGGATGTGCTATTTAAAATGTATATTAACCAAGCCATTGGAAAAATACAGTGAAAGTGACAATGTGTAGCAACCAGAGAAACTTTCCATCATGAAAAGAGACTCGTGGTCAGTTGGAAGCAATTATGTAGTCATAGCTTAGAGGAATAAAAAAAAGAACATACAGCCTGAACGAGTGTTCAGCATTGCCAAAGGCTAATATAGTTTATATGACAGAACAAGCTACATTGTTAACCCCCATCTCTGCCTGAACACTACATTACAGTGGCTGTGTTAAGCACCTACAGTACCTTTGTACCAGTAAATGCCTTTAAATTCCAGACTACTTATGTATATTAAACATTGTGATATGGAGGATTCTTCCGATTCCTTTTTAAAAACTTAATTAAAGGCTCAGGACAAGTACTGCAAACTTTAAATGTGTTTCCATGGTTTAGGCAGTGATGCATGGAAGCCAGCCAATTGGTGGAGTGGTCAGGACAGGTTCCGTTCTCAGCCATCAGAGACGAGATGTGTGCACTTGTGAAATGAGTAATCTAATCAGCTTGGTTGCCTGCCTGGAGTATGGAATTTTGTACCACAAAAACATTCTTTGTGGGTACCAGGTGTTTAAATACACACGCAAGTGTAAAACTGTATGAAAGTTTTCCTCTCTGATGGCAGAAATGTTACAAAAGTAGAAACAAACACCTCAGAAAAGCTTTTCTGTAAGTCATTTGTGTGATACTGAGAATGGACCTTGTTATTCTATGAAAGTTCCTTTTAAAAAGCATAGTTGGGTAGCACCTACAATGTTTTTCACAGCATTACCTGTTTCTTCCATGGGTTTTCCTCTGCTGACCAAAAAGTACAAACTCTGGATTACTCGTGAGAAATTGCTGCTTGCTTGTATGGCTTACTACGGATAGAGGCCCCTGTCTCTTGAAAATCTATATAGAAGCAAAAGTCTAATAAAAGTAAATGGATAGTTAAGGAAAAAAATCTTGCCATCTAGAACACTTTTTTTTGTGACTTTCAGACTTTATCAAAACAGTCCTTAAATAATGTTTAAGCTTTGTAAATATGGAGAGTCACACAAAGATTAGCAATGCAACGTTTGCAGGGTTAGCTACTATAAACTGTAGAAGTTCATCCAAATGATTATTGTTGCAACTCCACCTTTTTTTCATATTGTCTTGATAAAAGGATTTATTTTGGTATACAATTAAAATTTAGTTTGAAAACAAAAATCAAAGATCCTTTGTGAATGTATATTGACTTTGGTGAGGTAAATTGCATTACTGAGCATTATAAATGTGACATTATGCCTTTAAGGGACAAAGATGAAAAAAAAAAGAAAAAGATCTGACCACAGATGTGCCACCTTCACTGTGACATAAAAAGACTCTTGGGTCGGGGAAAAAAAAAAGAAAGCATGACTCTGTCTGTTTGACACCGCATTTGAATTGTCAATTTGTTGACAGTGTCATGTTCCTGTTCAGCTACAGCTAGTTCTTTGGAAATAACTCAAGTCAGTCTGTTTTCACGGTTTCTGTTGCTCACATTACAGCCTCGGCTGCAGGGAAATGGAGGGGAGGGGGTCAACTTGCAGCCATTTTCACTTTTTACAGGTATTTATTTTGCCTGGCAATTACCTACTTGATTTATAAAGCTAATTCTGGAACACTTTTATTCATGCTATACAGCACCTTAATAAACGCTGCACTATAGCCCCAATACATCTTTCTTATATAATCAAAATTTATTAGTAGTCTATATCCCTGCCCCAGATTGACTAAGATTGACCTGCAGCTCCAAGGACAACAAAACCTTTTATAATGTGACGGACAGAAAGGCCAGCACTGGAGATTGAAGCCCCATGACTATTGACAGATTAAGTATTATATGGGCAGAGCGAGGTATGGTTTGCCCATTACAAATTTAACCTGCATTACAAAATGGATCTGACCAGCTTAGTGCTGTGCATTGAAGGAATTGAACAGTGAAGTCACAGAATATATATATATATATACTGCAGCGATCATGTGTTATCATTGTTTTGCCCTACCTGTGCTTTAGCATTTTTGCCGGTGCTTTACCAAGTTACACTCATGTTTTTATTGTGGTGTTCTGAACTTTATTTTCAGTTCATGACCCCTTAGTATACACTGCCACTTTTGCCACATCTGGAGCTGTGTGAAGTAATATGGAGTTGAAGATACAGAACAGGCACAACCACAACTTCTGTGCCATTACAATGTTGAAGTGAAAGACCAGGTTTGAGTCAACTATTTTCCTCACTGTGATAATTCACATCCCAGATGATTCCGTTGAAGCAATACCAGGGTTTATCTGGAATTATGATTCCATATTTACAGGGACTTGAAATTTCAACTCAAGTCTGGTAGTCTTGTCTGGTATTCCTGTTATTTTTCTTGACTCATTGAAAGAGGGTTTGAAGGTTTTTTTTTCAGAACACTGTCTAACCTTAAAGCAGGGTATTTTACAACAAAACAGTCTATATTAAAGTTTCATGAGTATGGCACAAATTGTAATGAGTGTCCCTGTTAAATTCAGTAATACAATTAAGGTTTTGTAAGATAAGCGATTGCAGACTCATATTGCTGATATCTCCTCTGCTGAAGTGTGTAAGTTTATTAAAAGTTATTTCTTTAGCTTAGTCGTCGTCCCACCCCCCCACCTTAAGCTGACCCAACTCCGTCGTTTTTTCACTACTGAAGTTGTATGGAGAATGTCCACACTGTGTCCACAGAATACTACTTAATTCAGAATTTACATACATTTCCATACATTTCAAAACCAGGAATTCTAGGAATAAGAAATGCCCATAAATGTAATCCCAGAGCCTCTCAAAAACCTGGCTCGAGACATTGATAAAGCTCAGACCAGGCTCGTTGAAGTCGTTGACTGAGGCACTTTCATTTTCTCCTCAGCGCTTTGCTGATAAGAAAACAGTCAAGCTGTTTACATGCTGCATTCAAAAAATTGAAATGCCCACAGGAAACACTGATGCATATCAATTTTTTTTTTTTTTTTTAGAAATAATCATTATTTTCAAAACCATCACCAGCTAAATTTATATTTTGTTAGAATCGAAATTACTTTTTTTTTTTTTTTCATGTCAAAATTCTTGTTAGAGCACCATTTCCGGGCAGAAAAATACACTTGTAAAAATACAGAGTAAATGTAAATAAAGCCACAAAAAGGCTCTGTAAACTGGAATGCTGTCCCATTAATATTTGATCATTTCCTTGAAGCGGCCTTACGTTGCTTAAACTGAGGTGCATATGTTTATTTGCTGCAATGAACAAAGGCGTCTCAGCCTCTAACTTTTATCCTGGATCTGTATTAAATTACTGATGTTTATCGCATCTAGCTGTGCTGGCATTGAAGACTGATACATTATACCTTTTAGAAAGCTGTCAACCACTGTCAATGACTTTTCACACTTAGTGCAGGGCACGAGGGATCCTTCTGCGGCACCAAAAAATTAAATACAGACTTTAATGCTACTCAAGTTAAATCAGAGTGTGTGAACTTATTTTTCTTATATGCAATAATACAAAAACTGTGAATAAAAATCTATTTGCAGTAATTTCGATTTGCATCACAAGCATGTGCCTTTTTCACTGAAACTAAATACTTTATTAACAATGAACCTGCAGCACGGAGGTAATAGCCACAATTGAGCTACTGTTCAACTAAACCACATCATACCGTACCAAATACCTGTACAATAGGAAATACAATTTATATTATGTACAATAAATTGTTGCTTTTACTTAGATCATCATGATTTGCTAAGTTACTTCTGAGAAGACTCCTTGAGGCTGATTTTTTTTAAGTAGGCTTCAGTGCAACCCTAATATGCTTCCCCACCTTACTTCCACACAATCTGCCTTGAGTAGTCATTTCGGAAGCAGTTAGTAAGCATGGTAAATGACAATCTAAACAGAAACAAGCATGGAGAATCATACAAAATCAACACACATAATAAGATATTAAACTGGTGAGATATAACATTGTAGGAAAAGTAGATAATATTAATTATTTTTAAATTTACTATATATAAGTATATACTGTGCATTGTATTGCTATCATTTTAGCGTGTATTAATAGTTGACAGTTAATAGTTGGCATTAATACATTATATATGTTGTGTTTTAATGTTTTAATTATTTTTGTTATGAAAAAGTTATGTTGGAGAACAGATGGAGAATTAATTGATTGGTTAATTGGTAATTGTTGCAGATGTGCAAACAGGCATGCGAGTGAGGGGAAGCATTCAGAGTGTGTGTGATGAGGTTATTTTAATGATTGTAAACATTCCTTCATATTACTTCATTTGAATGGTGTGTAGGCAACGAGGAAGACATACTTTAGCACTATCTAAATGCATCTGTGAATCTCAGATGGTCTAGTCTGTAAATTCTGGTTGTGGTTTATTTAAAAACATATTTTTTTTCTAAATGAGGGATAATTAGAAAATGGAAAATTGATTTGAGCCATAAATTGGTTTCTTTTCTCAAGCTTCATTCTCCTTTAACAGTATCTTCCTTTACAAATCCCAAAGCCCTACAAATCAATCCACAATTGCTGCATCTGGCGACTACCCAAAATAACCTGCAGTGACAGCTTGTAATAGTTGTTTGATTTAATGGGAGCTGTAAGCTATTGTACTGTCAGGGGAGGTGGTGGGTTGGGGGTCTACTGTATTGCAGCAGTGTTAAAAGTGAAATGGATAATTTGATACAATAGTGAGAAAGCTGCAGACAGAATGGCAAATATTGAATATTGAAAAAGCCTAAATTAGAATTCCATTGGAATTCCAAATAGTTAACTGCTCACGAGCTGGAAGGATGCACGAAAGAGGCGCAATCTCTGTAACATACTTAGTTGACCGAGGGCTTAGTTTGTATCACTATTCCATTCTGTTGCCAAAACCTGATTTTTTTTTATTTATTTTTTTTAAATCAAATATATCCTCAATGAAGAGTAATGTGTGCCACCCCCTCCTACTTTAAAAAGTATTATCCCCCTCCCCCACACACATCTTAAATATCTCACACATCTATTCAAAGACCAAAACACATTTTGGCCACCCCCTAATTATGCAGTACAGTAACTACAGTGTAGATCAGTGGGGCACAACTCAGGCTGTCAGGATCTGTTTCTAAATTAGTTAATTGAAAGGGATAATTAACTAATTTAGGACCTGAGTGGAACAAAAACCCAAAACTGAACTGGATCTCAAGGGCCAGACTTCTGCACAACTGGTGTAGATAGATGTGCCTGAACTCCAGTGACACAAAGGTGACCCAAATCAGACCAGCTTTCAATACAGCCGGTGTACACAGAATCGATCCACGTCAATCAAGAACAGTAAAAAAGATTCCTGTAATTCTATCATCAGCAGCCTCTCTCTGTGGGTCGTTTTGTACCAGTGTTCAAACATGATGTCATAAAGTTGTTGACTCACAAAGGTCAAGAAAAGTGGTTCACAGAATTCCTTTAAAAAAAAACGACTTGTACAGTACATCACAATGTTAGTTTTCAAGTTTCTTACATAAATTCAACTGAACCTTGACTTGTTGAATAACCCTGTAACCCCTGAAAACACATAGGTATACAAATTACTTCACTTAACTTACGCACACTTTACTAAATCAGGCCACATTTTTGACAAAGAGGTAAGGTACATTGTGGAAACCAGCATCACAGCCTTCTTACCATATTTAAACAGCACAAACCACGCAATGTTCTATTAACACTTAAGCCCTTGATTGTAGTCTATTATTTCCTGTAAAGAGTTTCTTTTTTTGTACTAAATGGTGGTTTAAATGGCAAAAGGTCATGATCTTCAAACTGGTAAAGTAATGAGAAAGGAGCACAAAAATCAGACGGTCAGTCTGCAGTAAAAAAAAAATAAAAAAATAAAAAATTCTGTACTCATAATCTTTCAAATTGATAGAAAACAAAGATAATTATTTAATTGGGACATGGGTGTGACCTGGGGTAATTTATCGATAAGGAGGAGGGGCTATTGGAGGAGTGTGAGGGAGGGACAATGGAAAAGTGTATTTTGCCAATTAAATGTTGTTAATGAGGATAAATTATTTTTTTTCTTCATTAACTAATAGTCAACAATACCAATTTCAAAGACATAGTGCTTCGACTGAGTAGCCACAAAACACCACATTTTGAAAAAGGAACACAATTCTTCCATTTAGTTAATAAGGGAAAGCTATTTACTTATCTAACCCAGATAGGGAAAAAACGCTTAATGTCTTAAAAATGAGAGCAGGAAGTCCATCAATAAACGCTGTGATTTTAACTGTGGTGCTAACCTGTTTTCAATGACATATCCAAAACTGAGCAGCTAATTGTTTCTAATTGCCTAATTACATTTGTAAAAAGAATTAAAACAAGGCGAAACGATCTAAATTCTAGTAAATCATATATTTTGTCATCCTAACAACATTCTCCTAAAAAGTCCCCTTATAGATATCTGAGACACATATTGGGAAGCTGCATTCATATTTTGGTAACTTCAACTGTACAGGGCTGTGAAACAGTTAATAGCCTTTATTACATTATTGGAAAGTATTTTATGAGTGCCAGGAAAAAGTACTATTAATTTACATTTCTTAACATAACGAAAACATTACTAACACTAACAAATTGCTCTGTTGTTTGTTAATGGCTATGTTAGTCAGAAGCAACTTTGCCCTTTACCTCCTCTTCTTACAGCTTAGCTGAAGCTGGTAGCAAGCTTCCTCACAGATGTGAAACGCATTAAAGGCCAACATAAACCTCCAGACACTCCCTGCTATTAACGCTCTTGTTTCTACTTCGGTCTCTTGAGCATTTTACATTTCTGAGGGGTTTGTTGCCATTGCAAGGACCCAGGTTGATAAGAGTCGACTATTTCTGTCACCGAAGGGAACACTGGTAATCACTGACTTGTCTAATTGTCACTACATGAACTCCACATGGGGTATAAGAGCATATACTTGTATTATTATTCAACATAACATAGCACACTTTGTGGTATCTGCCTGTACCAAGTACTGGCTTTCACAATAATAATACTTCATATCTCCCTTGGCTAAAACTTAATTTTGGACACTTTACAGTGAGATGCACTGCTTTTATTCTGCCGCAGACATACAAGCATGATTAGATTTTTATGCCGAGTTTTTCATCCATAAACTGGATTTAAAATGTCACTGGCAATCTGAAAATTAACAACCCACAGTGAATAACAGATCCTGCAATACAGTCGACATCTACTCAGATCTACATAAGCATCAAAAAAGTCCATTAGTTAAAAGCAAATGTGTCAAATCAATATTTAATGCTAGTAAATGAATATGCTGAACAGGTACCTAGGCCCCCAAGTTTCTCCAACATGTAATAGAAAATAATAATAAAAAAACGCTTTTGATCTTTGGTCATCCTATAAATTATTATCATTCCTTACTTTTGAATCTTGTAATTTAACTCTTGTGGGTATGCGCAGAACTCCTGCATATTGTAGCAAAAATAACCTCCCTTGTATGGTGTTGTTATGAATTATAATTGTATTGTTAAATGTTTTGATAGTGTTGCTTGTTCTGTTAAATAGATGGTCAAATCATTATTTGCCAGCACGAGTTCTGGCTGGACTGGAATGCCCCTACGATTGCTCCTATTTTAGGGCAGTACCACTT
This sequence comes from Acipenser ruthenus, assembly GCF_902713425.1. NCBI lineage: Eukaryota > Metazoa > Chordata > Actinopteri > Acipenseriformes > Acipenseridae > Acipenser > Acipenser ruthenus. Next base: position 23,816,121 of record NC_081208.1, read on the forward strand.
TTTCATTTCGATTTGAGTTGCAATGATTGTACTTGAGTGTTGTTACAATGATGAAACTTCAATCAATCTTCATGTTTTAATTATTTTCTTTTTATGGATATATAATATAATTCCTTCTGTGACGTACCTTGGGACTTCCCTTTTAAATCAGATACATGGTACCATACTCCTCAATAAGTATTAATGAGAATACACTGTGCTGGTTTAAGCTTTAGGGATACCACAGCCACTTTTTTCAGTGCCTATCAGGATAAGTTCTTCTCACATATATCTAAAAAAAATACTGAGCAATACTTAATTTTGCCTTGCTTAAGTAAAAACAATCAAAAAAGTAAAAGTGTATTTAATTAAAACAGTGTAATGATAATGACTAACTTAATACTTTATTTTGTGTGTCAGGAAAGAGGTTGTCACACAATCTTGCTTGCTAGGAAATCTCGTGGTTTCACTGCTTGTGTGTGGGGCAGTGGGGGAAGTCACTACTACCAGTAACTCATTGCTCAGATAGAAGGCCATGCTACTGAATAATTATTGGGGCGTTGCTGTTACGTTTTACAGTCCAAAGTAGGTGTTTATTGGGGCGTAGGACTATAAAGGAAGATAGTCTGTGTTCATTTTCAGTAATACACTTAAAGAGAGAAATTACACCAACTAAAAAGACTTTAAATTATTAACTGTAAAAAAGGTGTAGTAACTGAATTTGTCCCGAGACAATATATATATATATATATATAAATACAGCTCTGGAAAAAATTAATAGACCACTGCAAAATTATCAGTTTCTCTGGTTTTACTATTTATAGGTATGTGTTTGGGTAAAATGAACATTTTTGTTTTATTCTATAAACTACTGACAACATTTCTCCCAAATTCCAAATAAAAATATTGTCATTTAGAGCATTTATTTGCAGAAAATGACAACTGGTCAAAATAACAAAAAAGATGCAGTGTTGTCAGACCTCGAATAATGCAAAGAAAATAAGTTCATATTCATTTTTAAACAACACAATACTAATGTTTTAATTTAGGAAGAGTTCAGAAATCAATATTTGGTGGAATAACCCTGATTTTCAAGCACAGCTTTCATGCGTCTTGGCATGCTCTCCACCAGTCTTTCACATTGATGTTGGGTGACTTTATGCCACTCCTGGCGCAAAAATTCAAGCAGCTCGGCTTTGTTTGATGGCTTGTGACCATCCATCTTCCTCTTGATCACATTCCAGAGGTTTTCAATGGGGTTCATGATTCATGCCAAAGCTGCCCGATTCCAGCCTTGCTGAAGCACCCCCAGATCATCACCGATCCTCCACCACATTTCACAGTGGGTGCGAGACACTGTGGCTTGTAGGCCTCTCCAGGTCTCCGTCTAACCATTAGATGATCAGGTGTTGGGCAAAGCTGAAAATTGGACTCATCTGGGGGTGCTTCAGCAAGGCTGGAATCGGGCAGATTTGTCTTTGTGAAGGACGCATGAATCAAGCCAAGTACAAGGTTGTCCTGGAAGAAAACTTGCTTCCTTTTGCTCTGACAATGTTCCCCAACTCTGAGGATTGGTTTTTCCAGCAGGACAATGCTCCATGCCACACAGCCAGGTCAATCAAGGTGTGGATGGAGGACCACCAGATCAAGACCCTGTCATGGCCAGCCCCAATCTCCAGACCTGAACCCCATTGAAAACCTCTGGAATGTGATCAAGAGGAAGATGGATGGTCACAAGCCATCAAACAAAGCCGAGCTGCTTGAATTTTTGCGCCAGGAGTGGCATAAAGTCACCCAACATCAATGTGAAAGACTGGTGGAGAGCATGCCAAGACGCATGAAAGCTGTGCTTGAAAATCAGGGTTATTCCACCAAATATTGATTTCTAAACTCTTCCTAAATTAAAACATTAGTATTGTGTTGTTTAAAAATGAATATGAACTTATTTTCTTTGCATTATTCGAGGTCTGACAACACTGCATCTTTTTTGTTATTTTGACCAGTTGTCATTTTCTGCAAATAAATGCTCTAAATGACAATATTTTTATTTGGAATTTGGGAGAAATGTTGTCAGTAGTTTATAGAATAAAACAAAAGTGTTCATTTTACCCAAACACATACCTATAAATAGTAAAACCAGAGAAACTGATAATTTTGCAGTGGTCTCTTAATTTTTTCCAGAGCTGTATATATATATATATATATATATATATACTGTATATATATATATATATATATATATATATATATATATATATATATATATATATATATATATATATATTGTAGTTATAGCTTAATAAAATTGCACACTATCATAAATACTGTAGTTGACAATTGTTTAAATCTCCTGATTACTAAAAATGACTAAAGATAAGTAATTACATACATTTATAATTACTATTAACAACTTTAACTGACAGACTGACAGAATTGTGGATCTAGGTAACATAATCATGAATTACATAATCTTCATGATATGAGAACATCTCCTTAAACAGTTAAAAAGACAAGTTATTTTGGAAAGTCTACTCTAAGCCCAACCCTAAAACACAATTTTTAGGGTCCTCGTTCAAAAAACGTAGACCCCTTTGATGACGTCTGTCCTTCTGTCTGTCTGCCACACTACATAGTGAACATGATAACTGACTTGATCATAATCAGATTCTATATAAATAATGGCATTTCTTACCTGTATACTGCCTTAAACTTTTTGTATAGAGACCATTAAGTTGCCATTGTCTTTAGTTAAAAAACTTGAACCATTGAGAAAACAAAATCGGAGACACTTGATTAAATTTTGAAGCAGAAGGAGGTCAGCTGACTTTGTTTTGCCTGTGGTATGTGGTTTTGTTTGCCTCAGTAAAGAATATGCTTTTGTGACAGGGTATTTCTTTCAACAAAGTTTAAGTACTAAGGATCTGCAAATAAATTAATACACAGATTCAAAACGTCATTCCTTTTCCTTTTGGCTCTGTTGAAAGCCATTTCATCCATCCTGGAAGAAAAGACAAGTGTTTTTTTCAGGAAAGACTATATATATATATATATATATATATATATATATATATATATATATATATATATATATATATATCATTTTACCGTTCATAGTACAACGCTGACTGCCAAGAGTGGTATAATGTAACAGGGCAGAGGCTGGGCGAGAACTGTTGACCTTGTACATTGTGAGCATCTTAACCACTATGCAAAAGAGAAAGTCTCACCTGCATTCACGGTTATCTCTTCTCACCGATAAGGTTCAGATCTGTAACAACAGTGCATTACACAACACCACCTGCATAGCATTCAATGTGGTAGAAGTTTTGTCATTAACCAGTGCATTAATCCAAATGTATTGTATTTAATATGCTTTTAAACTTAAATTCAGATTTTTTTAAAAAGTACAATATAACAAGCAAGCACATTATTTTTGTGTTGATTAATGGCAAAGAAAGTTGACCAGTTTGTTTGCATATACTGTTTATATAGAGGTTAAAAGAGACAGAAACTCAATATAAAGGGACATAAAATGTTATTGTATATATTTGTATAAGCGTACCAAACCACAGGCTGCAGTTCAGATTCATTTTATTTGGGCTCTTAGCCCTCTTTTGTCGCAATGCTAGTCTTGTCTTCACCAGGTTATGGGAATGAAGTAAATCACTTAGATGATGTGTTGTGGTGGTTTTGGAATATGGTTGCAGGAAGCAAGAACAGTTTAAAACATCAGTTTGCAATACCACATCAAACCACATTGTCAACATCTGTTGCTATTATGTATGGTAACTGACAGTGGGAGGAAGGCTGCTGTATGAAAAGACTGTACCACATAGGACAGAGTGCTTTATGACTAAATATTAAGCTTTAAAAAAAAACAAAACACAGATTATCAAAGGGGTTTCAGTTTTGTTCTAAAGGTCAAGGAAGACGTACGTTTAACATACTGTATCTCATGTTAGTTATGATTTCACACTTTGAGTTTATTTTAAACCTGAGAAAACACTGATATTTAATTTGCACTTTGAAAAGCAGTAGGTGGAAGACACAACTGTCCGTGACTAAAAAGGAGTAATTTTTAGAACTGTTACTTGTCAGGCCTTGACACCTTAGCGAGTGATTGAGATGGTTTAGCACACCTACAGGTTACTAGAATATAGGCCTTTTAATTAGCAAGAAAAAGGTCCAACAGAAGCCAGAACTTATGACAATGGGGCTGCGGTCGATGACAAATGAGGTGTTGAATCATTTGTAGCCTGAATAGGAAAGTATGCAATTGTCTTGGATTGATTAAAAACAAGTATAACAATGGCACCCTCAGTGCACCACACACTTACACCCACTGGTTTTCAGAAAGCGGATATATCAATAGCATGGTACGGTAGTGTTTATTCACCAAGCAAAAATATGTTTTTGGCTACAAAACAGAAAATGGTAATTTAAAAAGGTTCTATTTGCAAACAAGTATTTATAAATTATAGTATCCCTTCCAGCCAATCATAGGGCTTGCTTAACAAACATTTTGGTAAGTTTTATTTTGGCTTAAGTGTTGCCTTGTGCACAGAAAATTAAAACACAGTACTATAACTGCCACAAACTAATTCCCAAAACATGTATTTTCTGTCCTGTTGACGTTACACCTTTTAATGTCTTAACATAATAAGGTATAAGGAGATACAGGGTTAACTGTACATATTAACATGGCATGCATTTATACAGTCTAACAGCTATGATGTTACTAACTTCTATGTTTGACTAGCAATGACTCCCAATTTTAACCAGCACCATTTTGTGTTAGCTGATATTTTAGGTTTCTTGACATTACAGTGGTTAAATTGCTGCTTCTTGTCTTTCCTGGAACTCATATTGTTAAACCCCAGTTTGTAATCCATTGCTACAGTAACTGCTGTCTTTAACAGATGTACACCAGCTCTCACGGTGTCCCAGTTGGGTCTTTACCTATTTTGCATAACAACCGTAGATTGTACGTAAGAAAATTTCACATACAATGAATTCATGCATTTTAAGGTGGGCACTGTAAACTAAAACAAGAGGGGGATCAACCGAGCCCCCTAGCTCCACAAATACCAAGTAATACCATACACTACACAAACTTGCATTGGAGTACATTGAAACACACCAGCTGGCAAAACTAGTTTACCTTCAGATTCAACCCTTTCTTATTTCAGGCCTGTACATAGTGTCCTTTTAGAACAGTTCAATCACCTTGCAAAGTTGTCCTATACCATATCAACAGTGTTATGACAGGTGTATCTTATTTTTGTCCATAACCTGCACTGGTTATTACTATAATGTGTTGACATCTGGATAACCTCTATGCCATTGCCAGCAGACATCATTTGAGAACTACAGTATAGCTTTGTCAAGGGGTAGCCACAGAACCAGCTGTGTGTGTGTATATATATGTGGCTTACAGACATATTTACATCAGTAGGGATTCGGCTTCTTTCCAGTAACACAGAGCTACCTGCCATGGGATTGAATGGGGCTAGGGGGGTGGGTTTCCTCTTCCTGCCGGAGAGTAATAGCTACCCTGTGGTTATCTGTGCCGTCCACACAGTGCTGTACTCGACTCCTGATAAAACAAGACCTTCAGCACAACAAGCTTCCTGCCCTGGGATTCAGCAGCTCGTTGGCTGGCCAGCTGCTGTCAGCCTGCTTTGTTTATGGCCCTAAAGTAATAACAAAAGGACAGGATGCAGGAGTCTCTCTCTCTCTCTCTCTCTCTCTCTCTCTCTCTCTCTCTCTCTCTCTCTCTCTCTCTCTCTCAGCCTTCTCTTATTATCTCAGACAGCGCGTTCCAAAACCGATTCGAAAAAGACAAGGTGTTAGGTCTTTGATCAGTTTTTTTTTCCTGTAATATTTTGTTTTTGACATCCAGATACTCTTTGGACCTCCAAGTTAGTTTGTATTACAGCCTGCTGGGCAGAAGGATATCTAAAGTGTTGTGCTTATCAGGTGATGGCAACCATGGTGGTGTGCAAAACAAAAACATTTTCTTTACCTTGCAAACTAATATAAAACTACTATAGAATAATACAGTTATGTTACTCAATACTGAATCATAAAAATACTAGGTAGTACAGTACTGTATAGTATTTGCTGACCTGATTATAATGTACAGTATACTATAGCATTTTCCTGTACTGACGTTCCAGCTTCCTTTCACATTAAAAGGAGCTATACCTTCTCATTTAAGTATGCTGTGTATAAAACCAGTGACAAGTAAATGTAATTGTAAGCATATAACAAATGCAGCTTGTACTATTTACTGTAAATACACACATCTGCTGTGATGTAAGTTTTACTGCATGCTTTAAATTATTTGCATAACATCTTAGTGAAGTGAAACTGAAGTTTAGGGTCACTGAAAATCTGGACTTCCCTTTGTTATGGTAGACAATCAAATATCTGTGATGCTCAAACACTTCCTTAAATAAGGCCTAGGTACAGATTTTATTTATCATTCAATATCATGGGCAAGTCTTGTGATTCAGTATGTATTTTATATCCACATTTGAAATGTATGGACTGAAGGGATGCTGTTATAGTGTATATTTGGTAAAATAAATATATATATATATATATATATATATATATATATATATATATATATATATATATATATATATATATATGTGTGTGTGTGTGTATGTGTGTGTGTGTGTGTGTGTTTGAAAAGTAGAACAAACATAGCTAAAAGCTAAAATGTATACCAAACAAAGCTGAAACTTAGTTTACATTTATTGTAATTTATGCTGTGTTTTCCTGTAAGCAAAAACAAAACCATATCCCACAAGACACTGGAATTGGTTAAGGTTTGGCTTATCCACCACATCAGTATTACATTTAGGTTTGTTATAAAAATGTTGAGAATTGTAAATGATCCCGAAGGACGAGACACAGGAAAAGCAGCAGCCCGCACACACTGAGAGGTGTCCTGCATTTTCTTTGCTCGAACTTCACCAGAGGCAATTTGCGTAATTTCTAATTCATATGGTTTTATGCTGTCTCGTGAGCTGCTGCCATATGTAAGGACACAATGTTTTATTACTTTTTTGTCAGTATGATTTATGGAGATGATATTCGATCAGCAATATTTAATCATCCATATATCTTGGCGAACTGAAAACGTGTGGAGAGGGCGGCATATGTGTAATACAAGGTTATAAGTCCTGGTGGAGAAGGATTGATTAGTGAGCCACATGGCTATCCTGTATTCTAATTTCTTTTTTCAGGGTTTTGTTACTTTGCCTTCTAAATTTTCTAGAGGTTCGTGTTCATCAGCACTCAATAGTTTGATTTTTAGTGGTAGTATCATATTATATAAAGTTAATCTATTTATTTTTGTTTTTGTACGACAAAAAAATGCCACACATTGAAAAATAAATACAAAAATACTTATTAGGTGCCTCAACTACCCGAGGAGGTAATATAGAAACTGTATATTACTTTATTAAATTATATAAATAATGTTCTTTCTTTTTTGTTCTCCTACTTCTTTTTCCTTAAGACAGCCTATCAGCCAAAACAATTATTATTATTTTTTTTTTGCCGCATTCTCATAGAATATTTGTTATTCAAAGACTTTATTGCCTGGTTTCTTCCGTTAAAACCATTAGGCCAACAGGGAAGCTAAAGTCTGAAATAGTTCATCAGGACGGAAGATGAAGAGTAAAAACTTATACATTTTACTTGCAATACTGTTTTTTTTTTTTTTTTTTGCTCACTTTAGATTAGTATTAAACAATTGAACAGAACAGACATAGAATGTGCAGATAGACAATACAACTCTCTGAAAGGCTTTTATCATTTAACTATATGAACCGCAAACAATGCGGCAGTTGAGTGTATTGAGCAGTCGAGGGAATTTTCATTTTAATAGTCTATAAACACAACAGGAGTCATATTATTTTAAGTAAAAGGCCCCAACTCTATCGAGTGTTTGGATTGCCACTGCTTTACAAATGAACTGCATTTCCAAGTCTGCTTTAAATAATACTGCGGCAGTTTTTCTGTTTTAGTATTGCTATTGTCATTTCATAAGCTGCACCTTTTTACGAAACTGTTCTACAAGGTTTGATGAGAAAAAAGACTATCATGTTATTTAAATTCTTACAAATTGCAGTGAACCAGTTGCTTAAATTGTTCACAGTTTGCCCTTTACAGTCTTTTGAGTTTTAAAACATTTGTTATCTTCCTTAAAATTAAACAGCCCAAACGTAAGAAGAGGCTGATCTCATTTTGTGGTCTCTTCAGTTTTCACTACAATGGTACAGCTCAGAGGTATAATGCTGTGGAAATAGTTCTGCGGTACATCACAAAGAACGGATCATTCATGTAACCTCAAAACTCACCGTATGGCACTATCATTTCTGAACCAGCATATTGTATATACCACAATTAAGAGGAATTTTAACTTACTTTGGCTACAAACATGAACCACAGAATGTCTGTCTTCTTTATCAAAGGGAAATCATTAAAAAAAAATCTTAAGCAACAGTCAAATAATTTGTCACTATTGACAACAGACAAGACATTTTTATTGTGCCTGTCTATGTAGACAGGTTAAAAATGGACCAAGCAGTCGGGTAAAGTTGTACTGAAACCTTTCTGTTAGGTAATCACGCTGAGTGAGGAAGCTGACACTTTGATAGAAGTGGTTGCTGTTTCATTATGAGACCTCAGATTAAGGAGCCCACAGCTACATTTAAAAGCTCCTTTTGATGAAACAGCCTCTTGCATTGAGCATTCCACTTCTTCGATTCCGCTCAATGTCTCTTGGCTAATAATTGTTTTACTAAGCCTGACTGAAACATGCTAGCTATCTCTGATACATAAACAATGGCACACATGTGGATTCTATCTGCTTTCTACTGTCAGTGATCCAGTCACGGATAGTATTACACACTATAAATATATTTCGGTATTTTAACTGCATTTGCCATGGCGCTGTTACTTCACAGTTTAATCCTCAGCCAAGATATACTCATGGTAAAGAATGGCAACAACATGGTTTTTTTTGCTTTACTATTCTTTCACTATGCATTACTGTTCCTTATACTTTTATTATGAAAACCATTATTGATTTTTAAATTCGAAAAAGGGCGTGTAAGTAGAATTTGTTTACAGTATCTAGGCTGCTTTGTTTTTTTGTATTTTTCCCGCCTGCAGGATGCTTTTGTTTCAGCATTATTAATGGCTTCATTTAAAAAAGTGTATTTTTTTTGGACTGTAGGCTAGTGAATACCCACGCTGCATTAATTAATTATGAGAAAATCCTTCTCAATTTAAACGACGTTCAAATAATGACGTTTATTTTTTATTTTTTACTTGTGCCGTTGATGTATTAAGCTATTTTCAGTATGAATGAAAAAACAATGATATGCTGTTTTAGGAAAATACTAACTGAGGGTCCTAGGGACTCCCAAACTGGATATCAGGACTGGGCCTCAGAGACATTCAGAAACAGTCAAAAGCAAGTAAGGACAGAACCTAAACATATGAGATGTCATCCTTGATCACAAGTAGGAGAGGCCAAGTTTTAAAATTACAGCAAGAGAGGCACCCCTCTGAATCACAGTTATCATCATTTTACCCCAAACCTTTAACTTACAGTAATGCTGACCCACGATTAGATTGCAAAACTGCTATTCTGCAGTCCCCCAGCAGGACAACTGAAAACATATTCTTTATACAACAGAGTCCACTCATGGTGTGCAAGTTCCCAGTGCATGAGTGATCCAAGTGAAGCATCTCAATATTTAAATAAGATATTGTTTGTGCAATATAAATTTATAACAATTCACATTTCTCATGTAAAACTTGAATAGCTGTTTTCAAGTTCAAGTTCTTGAGTAGTTTTAGTTTGAACTTATTTAGATTATTTACTTCATATAATTACTACTCTCAGAGCAATTATATCTTATGATCTGAGACAGACATGTTCATTTATGGTCCCTGACTAGTGTCTGAAGGTGGAATCATTTTCAGAGTAGGTATGCATGGAAACATGTTTAATTTGTTGTGAATTTTAAATGTCTATCCAGGGTGAATTGAATTGAAGAGAACCATCAATCAATTGTACTTTATAAAGAGAGGCCCAGTGTGTATCTTATAGGAAAGCTCTAACCTTTATTGAAAGTTTTGTTTTCTTTTGAAATAAACAATGCACACCATGAAAGTTCATGGAGTATTCTTTTTTATATACACTGTATGAAAAAGAGAGTTACTTTGGGGGTTCACCCAGTCATTCTGTCTTAAGGTTTGAATGAATGCAAGATTCAAAAATGAGAACCGGGTTAAGAAAAAAAAAACAAAAAAAAAACAAAACAAACAAAAAACAAAAAAAAAGATTCCCTCAGTTAAATAAGAAAAGTTAGTCAATGCTAGATCTTTGTTGTATAATTTTTAGAATACTATAACCAGTGTATACTGCGTACACAACCTGAAATAAAAATGATGGTACTTAAACAGCATATGTTTCAATCATTATTTTCTACTTTAACTGTATTCACTATCATGGGGAGACACTTGCTTTGCACATAGCAGTCACATTTTATAATAATTGTATATCTTGTGAATTTTGACTGTAGGTATAATAAACAAAATACAATCTTTATAGTGCTCCTGCTATAAAAAGAAAGGCAGATGTGCATATTGGGATGTTTATTGGTAGCCCTGGTGATGGGCAATCCTCTTTGGAAATAACTAATGCATAAGAAGAAACACAGATCTGTAGGGCTGAGATATGACTTCCCCAAAGCTAATACCCTTATGTAAACCTGTGACAATCACTTCAAACAAACTATGCTGCATTGTAACCACAGACAAAATATATATTCTAAGATTCTTCAAAGATGCCTTATATGTGATTGGCTATTTCCAAAGTGTACAGCTACAGTATGCACAGTTCATTTCTAAAAAAAAGGGTGGGGGGAGGGAGGGGGAGGGAGGGGGGAGGGGGGGTGCGTAAAACCTTTGGGCTGATCCTGATAAACTCTCACTAGTTAGTATATACTGCCTCTTCTTTCCAGCCACACAGTATCACCATTGCATTGCTTTAAAACTGCTGGATCAGTAAACAAACACAAAGAACTTAAAACCAAAGGAACATGTACATCTTTCACTCAGGGCTTTATTTATATAAACATTGTAATTAAAAGTAAAAACATAATCTGTGTCATTAATCTGTAGAAGACTGAGTGTGGAAGGCAGCGTAGATGAAAGGGGTTTTGCAAATGTATGACATTACATTTGTTTTTGTTGTTGTTACTAGGTTCTGGCTAGATAGCCATGTCAAACCAGGTTGGAGGTTAAGGTGTTAAGAAGAATACTGTTATAGATTTGTCTTTGTCTGTTTAGGGTTCTGTCTGCTTTTATATCCTGCCATCTGACTGCTGTGTGCCAATGAATACAGTACCAGTATCTGTTTACACATAGTGAATTGGCCAACACTACAATAAGAATAGCCACCACCACTGCTGTAACTTCAAAACAAGTGTTTCAGTATCATTAAAAAGTAGATCACCGTGATTTCAAATCTTATGGTTCATCCCCAGAGGATTAAGCGGTTCTCTGTAGAAGAAGTTAGTGTGACGTACAGTAGAGATGTTTCTTAGAACTACTGGTGGCATGAAAATGTGTTGTATGAATATAGTATAGGTCCGTGAAGCTATAACTCTGGACGGCACTCAAGAAAGTTTTCAGTAGAGGAATGAAGAAAAAGTGGACACTGCATCCTTAATGAACCAGTTTTGGTTCATTATTATATGGTGGCACAAATGTCAGTTCCCTTAATCCCTGGTAAAAAGGAACTCTTATTGCCTTGTGTCTGTGTTCTCCCTCCCCTCACTTAATAACCCAGCCAAAGGGAACTAGTGGCACTTGGCTTGGAGAATTGTTTTTACGAGGCTCTCCTGCTCCTACAAGACAGACATTACAAACCTTAATCACCTCTGCGCCACCTCTCCTTGTATCCCCTTTAATTGTTGAAACCGCATGATAAAAAGAGAAGAAGAAGAAAGAGCAAGCAGGCCGCTGAGGTAAATACATTGCTGCTCCGGCGACAGAGGAGACTCACTTTTTACACCATGAATTTTTAATGCTCGGGGACTGCGGAGGGCACTCGGGGACTAGAAGTGTGCCGGCTATCTGATGGAGAAGGTCAGCGTTTGAACGGAAGGAGCGACGGGGATGTGGGAGCCAAGTTGACAAGGGCTTTTCAAGTGAGAATTCAAAGTTGTCATACTACTGAGGCTCTGCTGTAGCACAGCCACACGCTCTCACACAAGTATTACTGTAGGTTCCTGTAGGAGAACCCCTCAATAATTCCCATGACCCGTTATCCTGTACCTGTCGCATGAAATGTAAGTTCAAATGAAACAAGTGACAGTGTGTCTTCAGTTTAACCAATAAATGGTTGAACGTGAGAATTTTTATTAAATACGCCAACAACAGATTAGGAACAGTTAATGAACATTAAACTGCATTGTATGCATCAAAACACATTTAAAAAATACACTTTAAATACCTCATGAGTTAAAACTAATGTCTCACTATTACCGGTACATCACAGGAAACTAAAATGACCAAATATCTAATAACCTACAAGGGAGTCAGCAACTGAGGTAATATTTAAAGAACAAATGATGGTTTATTGGTTCTTAGTGTACAATGATAACTCTTATTTTCGCCACAACACAGCAAGATCACACTCACAGTAAGAAACATGGTTCCTTAGTATTCTGTGAGTGAAGAAAATATACCTGCCACTCATATATGAGAGACACTCTTATCCGTTCAAGTGCTTCTTACTGCTGCTACTAAATGAATTGTCTACATTGTGGGTTGTTGATGTTGTTTTATTCCTAAAGACTTCGGGCAAATGCGGTATAAAGCCAAATGAGAGAATATCAGGTTTACAGGTTAAACACTTGGCAGATTACAGTATTCTGAAGTACAGGATTAAATGCAGTAAAATAGGGGGCAGATAAGATCAAAATAAAGCACATTTAAATGAAGGGTGATAGTGTCCCAGGATACAAACAGAGGAGTTCTACAGGTGCTGTTTGAAGAGGTGAGTCTTAAGGAGGTGCCGGAATGTGGTCAGGGACTGGGCAGTCCTGACATCTGAAGGAAGGTCATTCCACCACTGCAGAGCAAGGGTGGAGAAGGAGTGGGCTCTGGAGGCAGGGGAGCGTAGCGGTGGTAGAGCAGTCTTCTAGTGCAGGCGGAGCGGAGAGGTCGAGTGGGGGTGTAGGGAGAGATGATGGTCTGGAGGTAGCTGGGTGCAGTCTGGTCAAGGCATCTGTAGGCTAGTACAAGAGTACGGAGGCGGGAGAGTACCAGGGCCTGGACCAGGAGCTGGGTAGCGTAGTTGGTGAGGAAGGGTCGGATTCTTCGGATGTTGCTCAGGAAGAAGAAGTGCGTATATATATATATATATATATATATATATATATATATATATATATATATATATATATATATTATTCATTCTCACATTGCAAATATCACCACAATATAAAGTACAGTACATTTATGCATTAATATTTAGTATTATAGTAAGCTCTGATGTCCTGCAAAACTGGAAACACTTCAAATGAACTGCCCTTCATATATTACCATGTCCTGCTATGCAGTGTGTACTGGTGTTCCATTATGTGTCCTATTTAGTCAGTCCATAACTTAGCAGCATGTAAGATAAACTGAAAACAACTGCAAGCTAGATATAGGTCTGTAATAGATCTGTTTTGAATGCAATGTATTAACAGTCTCAGTGTAATGTACTGTAAATCAAACATTTATAAGAATGCTTGAATTATAATTTTACATTGTGAGAAATAAGAAAATGGGTTGCACATATTCCTGAAATACATGTATTGTGTCTTACAGGTAACCTCAAGACAGTATTGTTCAGGTTTATCAATGTATTTAATAGATCATCTCTGTATCCAAGTTGTTTCTTTCTAGAACATGTTGTTGAAATAGTCAGCAAACACAGTTTTGGTAGAAAATGCAAACTGTATGATTACTTTTTGAAACAACAGTGGCTCAGGAGACCAAATGTCACACATGTCTTCATCATTAAAATAAATCATCACAGAGGTGCTAGTCCATTTTTTTGCATCAGGCATGGTGCATCATTTTCAGGTTTAAGTAAATAGGTTCCCTTAATTTCTAAATCAGTATTCCAGCTTGCTATTTGTTTTACTGAATTGGAGACCCCTATATGGCCTGAATGGTATCTGCATTGGAGTCATTTTTTCTGCAACATCAATTTTATGTTAATCCTGATTGTTTTATATCTTACTATTTTAAAGTACAGTGCTATGAAAGGACACAATCATGAAAGGCTCTTCATAAAATGAAGGACGATTGTTGTTGTTGTATTTATGGAAATATAAAGTAGCTGAAAATGCAGTAAAGGGCATCCTGCCTGTAAACACTGTCCATTGCAATGACAGGGTTATGTAAATGGCAATTGATGAGCAATCGAGGTCAGGGGAGGCATGCCTGTCAAGGGCTGACAAAAAGCTCCACTAAACACGTCAATGTCCCTGTCTCTTTCTTTCAGTGTCTCTATTCTCTCTCTCTCTCTCTCTCTCTCTCTCTCTCTCTCTCTCTCTCTCTCTCTCTCTCTCTCTCTCTACGCCTGATGACAAGCCAACAGGTGATGAGGCATTGACGGTATGGGGCAGCCACACAATGGCGAAGTATCTAGAACACTTAAGTCATTCTACGCAAATTCCTCCGCTCACTGGATGACCACATGTCAACCGGCTATTGATAGGATGCAACAGAGTGCAATAAAAACTATTATAAAAACGGGTCATATCCTGCAATATGACAAACTCTCTTGATCTCATACATTTCAATGTGGGGGTCCATGGTTCTAGAACGTTATTAGAACTCTGGTGATCTACTTTAACTGCCATCTTATCTTAATGCTATCCCTGCATTACAAAAAAAATAAATAAATAAATAAAAACATTATTGGGACTCAAGCTCAGACAGGTATATCTGAAATGGATATCATGTCAGGTTAAAACATTTTTGTTTGACATCAGTGCTAAAAGGCCCAGGACAATAACTGTCATCAGACTGGGACAGGGTCTTGCTCCCAGAGTCCATTCTCCCCTTATGATTTACACATACTTCATCACAAACATAGCAGCACATTTCCGTGTCCACAACAGCAGCATAATGCCCACAGCTAACATATGACACAAAGAGCAGGCCTGCTTGAGGCCCCGTGATTTATGAAGAACAATCTAATTATTTGAACTCACTGCAGCTCGCTATGCCTTTATTGCTCCTATTTAAAGCCACCATGGAATAGGTCATTCGTCTCAGGGGACAGACCTTGTCACAGTGCGGCCTTTCAGACTTCCAAGCACACCTTATTTTGAGCTCCACAAGGGTTGTAACTAGCAACCCCAGAGGCAGTGGTTTGTAAGCCGGCCTACAAGGCTTGTGAATGAGAGAGGCCTGGGGAATCGGCCTTGAATTCAACTAGCAAGGGCCCTGTGGATAGACCTGTCTGACAAATAAAATGTTGAAGAAACAGTTCAGACAACCCATGCGAATGAAGTAACCAAAAGAGACTAGTCCCAGAATATACAAATGCAAGGCCCCTTCCAAGTGTTCAAGAGCAACTGACAGAAGCAGTCACATTAATTGTAATCTCATGAAATTAAATATATATGACAATTATTTGTGACATTGGGCCCTTTTAGAACCTTGAGTAATGCTTTAAAACAAAACAGACAAGTGGCGTGTATTTGTTAGTCATGTTTCGAAGTAGTGCTTTATTATTTTTTTTAAGTATTGTTTTTGATAATTACGTAATATTTTTTTATGATCAATTGAATTTGGCTTACTGGCAGTTGTCATCAAATTGATTATATGTATGCCTCTTGGAGATGTATACAGTAGCACAATGTAAGCAACAATTAAGGACATACTGTATATACATAGTTATCTTTCATTTTTTTATATGTTGTGTATTATAAGGATGATCATTTGTATTAAAAAAAAGTCTTTTTTTAATATATTAATAAGGCAATGGTGTCCAACAGCAGAAATACATTTACAATCCAGTGTTGGCATTGAAAGCCACTTTGGTGCATACAATTTAAAAATATTTACAGAATTGTTCATATAGATTTATCCAAGGATGTCTCAGGTAAAATGATAATAAAAATGATATTATTATTTATTTATTTATTTATTTATTAGCAGATGCCCTTATCCAGGGTGACTTACAATTGTTACAAAATATCACATTACAAAGTGTCACATTATAAAATATCACATTACAGAATATCATAATGCAGATAAGAGCAGTTATGAAAGTACAATAAGATCAAATTTAAGCAAAATAAAGAATACAGAATACAGTAAGGTATAAGTAAGAGCAAGTTTGACTAAGAGCAGTTATAACTTATGGTAAATATTTGCTTTCATGAGTAAAATCCAGTAAGAACATGTAGTAAGTATGATAAATGGATGAGTGATTTCCTAATTTACAAATAAGAGCAAATTTATGACTATAAAAGAAGAAGGAAATATAGGATGAATTATAATCCTATAAATATAAATGGAATATAAGTGTATATAAACTATTTCACATAATTATAAAAAATATAAAACATGAGCCTCAGGTGAAGGTATGGAATGTGCATTTCATTTCTGATCAATTTATTTTTGGTATATTTTAGATATTCTGATTATAGATTTGGACTATCATAGGTAGGAGGCAACACCCAGTTGAAACTAAATGAAGAAAGACAAAAAGGCATTTGGCTACCGAGACAAAATAACAGATGGTAATAAGTGGTTCCAGTGTATATAACTGATGCAGGTTACACTGCTGGAATGCAGTTAAAAATAACAGACCTGTTTTTTTTTTTTTAAGTAGCGGAATGTTAAATGTATTTATACAGTGTGAAATCTATCACCATGTTTACACTTTAGTGAGAATACTGTAAAGTCCTACATAATCTACAGTCCTAGATGCATAGCTGATATATAATTTTACATTTCTTAGTCATGTTATTATTATTGGATAATGATGACGATGTTAAATTGCATTTTAAAGCTGAAATAGGATGAGTGGCGATGAGGCCTGTTTTTCAGCCTCTGGTTTGTAAAACAACTGATGTTCTGGTAAAAATATTCTCATCTATTGACAGCTGACTATGGCTTTCAACTAACATAAATATTTAAACCATAGGCCAAAAACAGTCATCCTGTAGCTGTACCAGCTTTACATTTTTAATGTTTCTTATTTCAAACCACAAAATAATAGCTACATTGAAATAAATAAGTATAATATAGCTATAGCACACACAGTACAATACATGTCGACATGATTGCTGCCTCAAGAATACTTCAGTCCTGAGATTAAGTGCTCACTTACACATTACTTTCACCCAAAGCCGTTTCCTTCCTAGTTTCCTTCCTCTCTGCTCCTCACCCAGCTCTATATCTGATTTACTGAGGGGTCATGACAGGAATCCAGTCATTAAAGAGACTAGATAAACACACAGGGCAACTGTGACCCAAATGCAAACTGGAAAAGGAAGAAATAAATGTGTTTGCAGCTTGCCAATAGGTTAGTGCCCAAGATCAGGATGCTGGGCCTACTGTAGCTTCTAGAAAAGCAGGTATGTTACAAAAAGCGCAGATGGTTTTCATAAAACACGTAAACATGTTTTGCATTTTTAGTGTCAAAAGAATTAAAGTTCCTTTTTTTTAGCAATCAACATAATAATAATAAAAAATATCAACAGTCGGTAATTAAATGTAAAGTAATAAACAATACCACTACATTTAAAGCAAGCTTTTCTAAATGAATTTATTTTACATAATGGTAGCAAATCCACGTGAATAACATCTGAATAATAAATGTTTTGTAATGTTGTGTTGTAATGATTTTTTTCTAGTCATGAAGATAATTAAAAAGCCACGGGAGCACCACAGGAATATGAGCTAATACATTGGGATTATATGAATGTGTGGCCATTATTTTAAAGCAAAATGTTCAATAAAGTAGAACATAATAAACCATATTAAGTGGAAATATATATGAGAGTTACCAAGTGAAGACAAAACAGCAGGTACGTACTTTACAACTTCAAAAAAGAAATCTCTTTTTATTTAGTCAGGGTACTTCAAACCCAAGGCGTTGCTCAATACAGGACCAGCTGACGCGCACTTCTTTTCTCCATTAACAGTAGATCCAATTAGCTTCTTTTTTACTAAAAGGGCTATCAGGGGGCCACTTCTGAGAGCTGGCAAGATGGCCTGTGGCCCCGAGGCAGCAGGTTTGGGACGCATTTTCTGCTGCCAAAAGCTTTATTTTTTAAGAATAAAAAGTGTGTGAGTGTGGGCCCCTCAAATCGACCAAAACAAAAAAAACAAAACTAGCTATAGAACCTATTGATCAAACAACATTTTATATCAAAATAGACCCGCCACAAAAGCATTCTTGTGATTCAAGTCCATTTTTATTGAACTTTTTTTTTCTTTACTTTTCTGTGTAGCACGTACAAACCCGAAGGAGAACGTAAACATATATAGTTTTCTTTATATTGTAAAGTTCGAACAAAGCCTGATAAGGGTTTGCAAGGAAGCAATGACTTTTGAAAGATGTTGTAGCCATAGCACAGGGGAGTGCAGTACTGTTTCCAAGGGAATATATAGATTTGAGTTATGCCACAATGCGTTTTCAATGTGCCTTATCCCTGTCCTTGAGGGACCATCTCCTGTGGTAAACAGGAAGGCCTTTATCAAAACTATACTGTAAATGCTCTTTAGTGTTAAGTCCAAACCTACACAGAAGGAAAAAAGCACACGCTAATTGTTTGCTTTCTTTACGGTCTGGCTTCTTTTAACATAAAAGCCTAACTGATAAATGCCCTTACTTCCAGCTGTTAGACCTGTAGTTTTTTGTGGCCACAGTAGTTTTCCCTTTAAGATTTTTATATTCTAACATATCCAGTGTTCCTCCCAAAACACTTTATTTTTAGATTGCATATTAATCTCTTAACACCACAACTCAATCAATGACATCAGGTTGTTAACTGAATTAGTAACATCCAGAGGCTAGGTAAATCTACTGTATAATAATTATCCCCCACCCATCTCCCTGCATTACAGAAAATAGGACAAACAGGACAAACGTTCTGGTGTCGCTTCTGTCTCACGTCACTTCGTCATTTGAAGACTGGGCAGCATTACAGACAAAAAAAAGGGTAACACTTTATTTTAAGCACTACATATTAGGCATTTATTATGTACTTATTTGTGACTAATTAGCACATAACACATCATGTATAGCCTCCTAATAAAGGTTTGTTAGGTACTTATTATGCTTATTCTCAAACATGCCTTACTAACACTTTACTGGACATTAATAAAGGATTTGCATGCCTTATACTGAAGTAAAGACTGTTCTTGACCATATTAGGTTCTACTAGCTACTTGTATATGATTAATACTTTGGTAATAAAGCAGCAAAATGAAGTGGACCATGCATAATAAGTATCTAACAAACCCTTATTAGGCTATATATGATGTATTATGTGCTAATTAGTCACAAATAAGTACATAATAAATGCCTAATATGTAGTGCTTAAAATAAAGTGTTACCAAAAAGAGAGTTGGAATTTAAAACTACCCAATTCAGGTACGATGGAGAAATATTATTTATTGCAGAAGGCATACATCAAGGCTCTACAAACTTTGCTAAAGCTGCATTTTCTGCTATTTTCAAGCCATAAAAATGTATTTGTAACTTCAAAACACTCAATCAACATACAGTATAAAGTCAAGTGGCCAAACGTTTTCGACTAGTGCCTTCATCGGTGAACTAAAAGTAATGAAAATGCACATTTATCTTGAAAATGTGACTCACTCAAATGTGAAAACATACTGCTTGTCATCAGTTTTAGGAAGCCGCTAGCATTTAACTGAACAAACTAAATAACATGGCATTTCAGCCTGTGTTACTACTTCACACTCTATAGATACTGTTTGAATGTTTAAATGTTTTCCAGCCTTGGGAACTGGGATCTTATCAGGATTTGAGTTTGTGTTTAAAACAAACCTTAAGATTTGAAGGAACGTTAAGTTTACACAGCTCAGGCTTCTCTGTCTGTCTGCCTGGTTACCTGATTGTTCGCTTCAAGCAAATAAAAACAGGCTTGCATGCCCCACTGCGGTTCAGCGCTGTCAATTTTAAATACTTTAGTGACAGGTTGCTGTATATGTATACGTACGACCAATCTCTGTGAAATGGATTACAATGGATAAGGTTTGATTCAATGGAACAATAGCAGCATGGCACACTGCACAGAGCAGCGGCTGAACAATGTCCATTTAGAAAGGGCATGGGGTGAGGCTGTCTTTTATGACACTATTGATTTATCTAGTGCTTGCAGTAAAAACTATACCCAGACAGACAATAAAAATAACTGTAACTATATAACAGCTTCCTGCTTCTGAAATGGATTTTCGCTGTGGGATTGCTTTTCCTTTAAGAGGCCTCCTCGGTGCTGAAAGGTCACGTCAGGGGGAAAAAGCGACCACGTGGTGGTGCTCTGGGGTCATTATCAACCCCTTACCTCAGATTTGGTCACTAGAATTGAAGAGTTCGGGGCACTTCATTTTATCCAACGCAATTTTTAAATAAAGTCTGATAAAAAGGCCAGGTTTCATCACAAGTCTGTGGTGCATTGCGTACTATTCACAATGCTTTAGCACATTCTTTAAGACATTTTTCTTTTTTAATGTGTTTATAATTAGATGTGCTTAAATGTTTTTTCCACCAACATGTGATATGTTTCTTTTTTCAGGACATACTGGAAAATGGGATAGAAACATAAAATGGTTTTAAGTATACACAGAGTGAGGTTTATTTGAATTATCTAAACCATGATCATACTCTGAAACTATCACTTACTGTATAGTTCACATACATAGTTATGTTAACTCTTTCTGCAAAGTGACTTTATAGAAAAGATAACTAATTAAATAGCTTCAGTCTCTTAAACTGAAAACAAAATAAAAATGGGCATACATATAAGTATATTGCTGCTCTTTTGATTGGAGTTAGGTACCCTATTACTAGAGCGGTCTGCAGCTTTGAGTGGAGTTACCTTTCCAATGATTTGTATACTGGTCTATAGAATTGAACGAGTTAATATGGTGGTCAATAAATCCTTCCTGGGGGTGGGACACCAGCATGGTAAATATACATGTATAATGAGTGGAAGTATTTCTGCCTCAGTTTAAATTAATAAAACAGACCCCTGTATTTGTTGTATTCTGTTAGGAATGCATTCTGTCATTTAATTTTGTCAGCTCATTTCTCCAGTGCGTACATTTAGGATTATTGCTCAAGCTGCCCTGTGGTGACAACAGACATGACAAGTATTTTTTTTTTTTCTGACACTTAGAACAATTTCCTTTTCGGTGGGAAGCAATGGGAATTACAGTTAAAATCACTCAAGTTTTATTTTAAAAAGCTCACAGCGAATAGTACACAGGGATCCTGGAATACGTCAAAAAACACAGACAATCCGGAGAGCTAACAGCAGGGGTTACTCTGACCTTGGAGACAATGTGACTTAACAGGACAGTTCGAGAAACACAGATATTGTAATCAATTACCAGTAAAAAAAAAAAAAAATCTATCAATTCATTAGCCGAATACAGAAAAGTAAGGTACTGAATACTGATGGTCACTTATTATACTCATTGAGTAGATGGAATCTGATTATATACACCTGCTTCTTTTTTCGCATTTAAGATATTTACCAGGACCAAGAAAGATTTCACTTACAGATGCCTGTAAAGGTTCTTCTTGGCAGGTCTGAAGAAAAGGTGAGCAGTGTGGTCAGGATAATTAATTATCCTGTCATATAAAAACACACATCAAATTAGATGTTAGGAAGTGGTACGCTTTAGCTCATAGTAACCTCTCCTAAAGTAAGTCACGATTATTTATAATTGGAAGACTATATAATACAGTGAGTACTTTTCTCCACAGCTGTATAGGAAATAATGTTTTGTTCCTAGATTGAAAAAAGACAAACAAGAAAAAAAAACAAAAAAACAAAACAGAGGTATATTTTAATGATCTAAACAGTGTCCATTTATTATTGTATTGTGTAATGCTGATAAATGACAGCTGCATTGAAATTCAAGATTGTCTGTTTTGTATTGAAATTGTTACAAAAATGTTTCAGCATTGTTGTACATTGAAAATGTACTAGTAATGGTTCAATTTTGTGTTTGCTTTCCCTCCCAAATGACCATACTTTGTACAATTGTTTTCTGATCCCTTAATGATAACGGCTTCATCAATATTAAGATCATATGGAAACTAATTTACTGTTATTAAAGGAGCTTGACCAATGCTTGGCATGTTAGGTTGAAAGTTATTTAGAGAGTTGGAAGGTTTATTTGTTGATGGAAAATAAACCAATACCACATGGCAAACAGACATCTCTAGGATTCACAGAGAGGGTTTATTTTCCCAGTTCCACAATATCACAAAATTCTTTGCAGAGCAGTGACTGACTGGGAAGCCTTGTGGATGATATTGACAGCAGTAAAACGATTCTGGTTCGCAGGCATTTTATTCCTTTTTAACATAAAATTAAAAGCTATCTGAAGACTTTTTAATCCCAGCAGGGTACAGTCAGTAATTTATTTTTAGCCACAGAGATCACTACGGCAGTTACATCCTAATACATATGTTATTGCAGAAATAGCTGAAAGGCAGCTGCAGCCACATGTTGAAAGCTTACCTAGATATGTTAAAGATACAACACATTTTTCTGAAAAGGATTAATAATATAAAGGTTAAACTTCCAGAGAATACCATTTTATTTTGCATGGATGTAAAATCCCTGTACCCAAGTGTTCCCAGGCATGAAACTTTAGAAGCATGTAAAGAGGCTCTGGAAAATAGGGTAGATAAGAACATGATACCTACGGAAGAAATATCAAATATGATCGAGATAGTTTTAGAAAATAGTTATTTTACATTTGGAAGTAGAAGTTACAAACAGAATGATGGCACAGAAATCGGCTCAACATTAGGTATGCATTTTGCAAGCATGTATATGGGCAAATGGGAGGAAATGTTATTGAGTAAACTAGACAAGAAACCATTATAATACATAAGATATGTGGATGACTGTGGCAAAGTGGTTTGCAGTGTGCAGCTGTAGAGGTGATGTGGTGCTCAAGTAAAGACAAACAACAACGTTTACGGTGTAATGATGATTTATTTATAATCCAAAGTCACTTGACAATTGTAAATAATAATAATTGGCAATACACAGCTATGTGTACTGCTCAGTGAAACCCCCGGGGTTCAGTCCTGAAATAATAATTACTGTGAATACACACACAGAACACAGGCACGGTCACAAGTCCAAAGTAAGTGCTTTTTAAGTGCGTGAAATACATTTTTTTTGTGAACAGTAGTGCAGTGTTGTCCTGGTTGGTGCTGGCCTTTAGCAACAGCTCCTTGTACGTGTTAGCCGTCTAACAAGAACAAATGTTTACAATTAGTAAGACAAAACAAACAAACACTAAACACTCACGGTATATCACAGTCCTTCAACGGCTCATCTGTAACCATAACAAAGGAGTATTTTGCTCAGCCACATCCCCTTTTGTACCTTCAGCCACGCCCCCTTTGGTTAGCGAGTGCAATTGTTTTTCCTCCAATCCGCAATTGCCACATCACTTCCTGTCTGGGGCGATGACTTGGTGTACTGTGGTTTCACCCCCTTCCTAAAGGACTGGGTATAAGGATAAAAATAGTCTGTTCTGATGAAAATGACTACAAAAAATAAATGAAATTGAATTAAAAGAAATGAATTAAAAATAAATCTTAAGAAAAGAGAAATGAACTACTTGACTATAAGAAAAGAGAAGAGACTACCATTAATACTTACATATTCTAAATTATTACCCAACATTTCAAAAATAGTTTGGAAGCATTTACGTATACTTCATAATTAAAAAATAAAAATGAAAAAAGTATTTCTGAAAGCACCGATCTTAGCTTTTAGAAGGTATACAAATTTAGCAGACATTTTAGTCCTCAGTAAACATAAAGGGGTCAAAGATACATTATGGGACATTGCATAATCTGCCAAGTAAGGATAGCAACCTTGTCTATGGTATATTTTGCATAAAATGTAATAAAATAAAATATGTAGGAGAGATAGGTACATCATTATATAAAAGAGTACAGTACCACTTATCAAATATAAGAAATAAGTTCAGCACTTTACAAGGAACAGACACCCCATGGATGACCTAAAGTTTGTGGTTATTATTAGATAATGTACAAAATAGAAGAATAAAAGAAAATAAATGGATAAACAGACTAGCTACCATGATGCCTGAAGGTTTAAACAGAAAGGAACAGTAGATTGTTACATCATTAGTTACATAGTGAATGAGATCACAAAGACTTTAGATTTAAAGAGAAATAAATGTGTGAATAATGTTTTCAAACACACTTTCCCTTAACAAAGGTATGTTAAACATACCAAAACGTTGGCTCTTTGAGCATTATAAAGGTGGGCTGTTAGGGCACAATCATTTTATCTAACTAATTGCAGAGAACAATTTAAAAGGTTTTGATCCTAGACTATCCTTTTTTTTAAAAAAGAAAAAAAAATACTGTAAGATTATGCTGGGATATGTATATTGTGCTACAGCAGTGTGGCCACTATGGTGATTTGGCTATAGCAGACCCCCAGAAACACCCCTGTAGACCCCTGATACCAGTAACTGCCCAACGTTCATTCAGCCAATTTCATTGCTGTCGTCCTGGTTTGGGCTTGCTTTCTGATTCCACCTACTGCTTCTCATCATGTTATCTTTTATTGGCAAGTTATAATATGGTCTAGAGTGTGACCACCAGTCAGTGGAATGTACATTAACACATTTCCCCTGTGGCTCTTTAATTTATGGGTTGACTGGTCATTTGTTGTCTAGACCACCCTTCAGTACATAGGAAATACTGCCCAAAATACAAAAATTAGCAGTAGCGTGACTTTTAATAGATATATCCCTAAACTGAAACACATGGCACAGCAGGTGTGATTACCAGACCTCATCCCTTGAAGATAGGCAATCTAGTTTAGAAATGTAAAAAGCAGTTGCTCTTTTTAGAAATATGTTGTCGTGCTACTTCTGTGTCCAGGTGTTTAATGCAACCTGTCCATCTGTATTATTTGCTAGTGTTCTATTAGTCATACAATTAATATTTATCATCAGGTTTCTGCTTTTATTTAATCGGATAAGCACTTCCCAACAAATCATATTTTCACATAAACCCTGCAGAGTTAGTCATTACATGAGTTCTCCCTGTTTTATTATTCAAAATTACTCAGTTATAAGGTGGACCCATAATACACAACATAGCACAACCCCAGGTGGGTACTTTGGGAAATACCAGAATGAACCTGTCAAATCCCTTGTTGAAGTGACTTTGGAAAAGCCACAACAAACACAATAATCATTGAGAAACAAAAGCGATGTACAGTAATATCTTTCAATCTATTTATCTACATACAATATCGGTCTACATATCAACCTCTCTATCTATCCATCAATGTTTCAACACATATATAGATATACTGTATATATTGATATATAAAACATGCACACACACACACACACACACACACACACACACACACACACACACACACAGCATAATAAAATAAACTGAAAAGATACTGCAGCTTTAAAAAGTAGTGTCTGTCTGGCTGGGATGGAGTCAGTGACCTGGTGTCTGAAGGGGACTAGTTCTGTGAATCTGCCTGCGCTGATACAGATCAGTTGATTAAACACACAGACTGCCAGCTTCCTGGCTGATAAACCTGCTGTATAATCTAATTGCTGCTCCTCCACATGAAGTCTATTATATAGCAGTGCCCTGCTAGGATCTTTAAATTCATTCAATACAAAGTAAAGTGCATGTACACACATCCTATTAAACCTAGGATTGCGTGAGCGGGAGATTATATTCAGTATACTACAGTGATCTTTTTATTATTGTTTGTGGCTGAAAAAGTTTCCAGGCGATGGAACAAAATACAGTTCCACAATACAGACCTGCCCCAGTGCTATATGGTTCATTTTTTTCTGTTTAAACTAGACACTAGAACAAAAACAAAGCATACCCGGGGGCATACTTTCAGGTAAAGGGGACATCTGGGTTGTAAAATGGATATTTGGAGAAAAAAAGTGGTGGAGGAAGCATGTATGAATTATGTAGTATGAAGTACTAAAACAAATGTGACCACAGAACGTTTTATTTTTATATTTTTTTATACTAATAATCAATAATCAAGGGTGATTGAGAGAATCATAAAATGTTGCTGTGTACCAGTTGTAAAGACATTGGTGTATTTTCAATTCACCTGAACAGTGGATCTAAATACTATGTATATAATTATTGATGTATTGAGATATGGCCAGAAGTTGAAACGAATGTGACTGCAAAATGGTTATTTATTATTGGAAAATAATCATACTGTTGTATACACAGCAGTGCAAATCTCAAAGTGTACAGTCTCTATCACTGTTATAGCCTAAAAAATACAAATACGTACTGCACTCAATAAGGTAGTAATTTCATCAGAGGTCAAGGTCGCCAAGGCATTTGGTATAATGTGTTTTTATCACCCGGTAATATATATGTACAGTATATAACTCAAATGCTCTCTGGTGGTAGCTTTGTAAGATAACCATCACAAAAGAGTTGCATGATAGCCAGAATCAAATTTTACCTATAGACCTATGTTTCGATATGCTGCAATATTGATTTAGATTTGATTAAGAGGCCATTGATGAAAAAAAAAAAAAAGACAACAAGAACTGTGATCAAACCACCTTATAATTGCTCTCCTACAAATGAGGGAGACCTTGTGGCAACCTCTTTTAATAGTATATAGTGTTTCTTTTTCATATAGATTGATTTTAGAAGCATTACTAATAAGGTTGAAAGCTTACATCACCATAGTGTTGTGGAAGGTCTCTGAATCTCCAGTTTACATGGCTGGAAGACATTCTTGCCATTGTGAAGAAAAAGAAAAGCCTAGTAGCTGTCTGACTAACTGGATACCAATAAACTGAGTAATCCATGTCAAATGTTTGTATTCCTAATGAAAAGTAGGTTGAGAATTTTGGTAAGTTCACAAGTAATGGTTATATATTTACTAACTAGTACCAGAAGGGTACTAAAACAGCATTAAAAACAGAATCAAAGCCTTTTATGCAAACATTTTAGATTTCTTTGCAAGGCAGAGCTAAGGACACACATACTCTATCTTCCTACATCTAAAAGAGCAATTGAGTAGCAGACTTAGAAGTAAGCTGTTGAGATGCTTACCTCTGTGGCATTTCTATGAGATTGGTTATTTTCTTAATACTGTTTGTCTTCTTTCAACAAACAGAGTGGCAAGGGAGCTGTGTCTCAAATCACAGCGCCCAGCTCTCCAGCAGCTCATCTACCTTTCCCTCTGCCCGACCTCCCTGCTTTTACTTCACTCAACAACGACAGCCGAGGTCTGGCTGGTTTGGCTCTGGTTCAATTCTACCTCGTTCTGTAACGTTTCTTTGTTTCTTTATTTATTTATTTATGTATTATGTTTTTATTTATTAATTCATGTGGTATTTACAAGATATTATTTTGATGTATGTGGGTTGAATGCAGTCTCCACTTCAACCACATAGTCCAGCTTTGGTATTTGAGGCAAATGTACAGTAGCTGCTGCAGCATTGTTATCTTGAGATACCGTTCAATAGTTATTATAACTTTGAATTGGTAATGTGGGTGTGAAGGTTGATATTAGACCTCTTTACTTTTGAAAGTTACTTTTATTTCTTAATTTTTGTTTTAATTAGTTGGATTAAAATATTACATTGCTAATAATAATAATAATAATAATAATAATAATAATAATAATAATAATAATAATAATAATATTAATTGGTTGTCCAAACTGACAACAGACTTTTATCCAGGAATTATATATGTTGCAACATAAGGTAACACACTTCTAGTGTGCTGTAAGTATGCATATTTTAAAATAACTATGTAAACCAAAGTGTAATGTACACAAAGAAACAGTATATTATGTGTGTCTGGGGGTAGCAATATCTCAATGGATATATTTAGAGTGTAATTACCGCTATCTCTCTATGGATCTACCAAGAAAATAAATATATATATTCTGATACACTACAAAGTACTTTGCATGTTTCTTTGAAATCTTAATGGGGGTAGTCCCCGTCTCTCAGTGCCATGCTACAGTCGATACCACCCTCTTCACACACTCACACAGAACTGTTATACGCCATGTGGCACCAGGCAGAGCTTCAACACGCCTGCAACCCTGCTCCCAATGAATCATGTATCAATCTTGTGAATTGTAAGGGACCAAAGTGATGCAATCGAATATAAATCTGCAAACATGATCTGCTAAACCTCTTTAATAGGGGTGTTAAGTATTTGTCAGCGCTGTGTGGTATGTTGTATTGAGCTGTCTGGTACAAAAGCATAACACTGGGCTCTGGCTTACTCCGTTTGGTAGTGTGAGAGAGTGGAGAGAGGCAGAGAGCTGTTACAGGGCAGAGGGGCTGTTGCTGGGAGTATCACAGGAGTCAGGAACATGACAGATTCATGCCTCTTCTTGTGAATGATGCCTCTGGTCACTGAGGGTTCCATTCTGCAGATCCCCTGGAGGAATGTCACAGAATCTCAGTGTGTGTATTCCTACACTCAATAAGCAGTAAACTAATGTCAGAGGCCAACTATCTCTACGTATAAAAGGGGTCTGAAGGTGGTTTAACACCATCAAAAAGAATATTCAAATAAATCACAGTAAACGGTTACAGTGCCTATGTGTGTTTTTGTAGGTGTATTTATTGTTGATGTTCACCAACTTAGCCAAGGTTTTCCTAACTGTGAAATATAGTATGTTTTTAATATTGGGTAGTTGTCTGGTTTTTCCAACTGGGAAATACTGTCATACTTTATATAGCACTGCCAAACAAATGTTATTTAGAAATTTTATTTCAAGGTTTTTGACAGATTTATAGTATATCGCTGTATCCTTTCAAATAGAATGCCTTTTGTGAATGGCAATTTGTTCAAACATACAAAGTGTAATACTCATGAATTACCTACCTATCCCCTGAAACTGTAATATGTGTAATAGTTTTGTATTGTACAATCAGAAAATGTGATATGTTTCAAAATATTTAAAAGAGTTCATCTTGATGTTGTCAGCATATGTACTGTGATTCTGTGAAGCAGGGTGTTTTGCAGTGTTTTGGGTTGGCATCAATTCTTGAAATGCGATTCCTCTGTTTCAAATAAAAAGGTTTTGTAAAAAGGTGATAATGATATTCTACCACAGCATACTTGTTTGAGTTGAGAAACTGCCGGTACGGTAAATCGACAGTGAGGACATGCAAAATGTTGAAATGCAAAAATATCTTTGCAAAAAATGTATTTTTTTTTTGTTGATATATTCAGTTCAAGCACATCATTTTAGTGTGCTAATATGCTTTTCAACATGTGGATCTAGACTAAATAAATTGGTTGGAAAGTAGATAATCTACTGTAAAGATGATACAATTTCATATATAGGTTCTAGACATAAAAAATGGTTTAAAACTGAACAAATTAGAGAATTATTTATTATCTTGGTGAGTACTGGTATGACACTAACACAAAAAATAGATATATTAGATTTTTTCCATGGCCAAGTACTACAAGACTCGAAACTGTTTAAAAGTGACTGAAATACTTGACAAATGTTTAATCCATTTGGGATGGGAAATTAAAAAAAAAAAAATCCTGACTGAACCTTTTTTATGTAAATATACACATAACAGGTATAAAAAATGATTTCCATTACACGAGAGTAGATGTTAAAACTTCATGCTGATTTGAACTCGGTTCTCGCCAAGATAAGCACCAACTAAGACGTAGCTTTACAGTAAACTAATGTGATCCATATGTGTCTCCATCCATTTACGTTTCCTTCCATATGATGATGTAGATATCCTTCTGTCTGGTGTTAATGGCTGAAGTGTAATCGATTAGCAGACCAGCATCTGAAATATACTGTTCAGCAGAATGTGAAATGGATTTTACTGCCTTTTGTGGCCTTCATGCTGTTTGACAGTAGGGATACAGTTATTATAACACACTACTGGGGACCCCTAGGTTCTTCTACAAAATGCGAGTGAGAAGTTTGCATTTATACCATCAAAAGCAAACTCTATTAGAGACACTAAATTTTGCACAGTCTGCAAATATGCATCTTATTTCTGGAGGCACAGCACTTTGCTGGAGGTTAATAACGGAGGAAAGTTTGTGCAAAACTTGGAAATCCATGATTCAGATTGCAGTTCTTTGCTTGGAGCAAATTCCAAAGTGTATTTAAAAATTCCAAAGTGTATTTAAATAAGCAGTATGTGTGTGTGCGGTTTTCAGTGAAAACACAAACAATGTGCAACTGCAGAACAAAAATGAAAAATGTAAAGAATGCTAAAGGTGTAGTGTCCCATAAGGTGTTCCCATGTGTACCTGAACATACTAATTAAGAAAATATCACATAAGGGTAATATGATAATTGAAAAACATTTCATAAGAACATAAGAATGGCTCATCCCTTCTTGGCACACCATTTGCAAGAATAATCTAATGAATAGGACAGATTCTTATATATTCCAAGTGTTTAAGATGGTACTACTTCATCTGGTAAGGCTACTCCATGGATTTACAACAGTGTAAAAACAGCTTCCAACCTTCTGTTCTAAACTAACTTTTACTCAGCTTCCATTTATGCCCTCTTGTCCTACTCTCTGCTAAATGTGAAGTAGTGACTTGGGTTAATGATATTCTGTTGTGTTTCCTGAGCTGTAACAGAGCTTGAAGATGTCAATTTTAAACATCCTGCTGCTGCAACTTGTAATGTGCCAGACAAGCAAGCTTCAAAAGGGAAGAAAGCTACTGGTAAAACTCTTTGCAGAATGTAAACAAACTAAACTACCAAAAAAAGTTGCATTTCCATCCAGGTGACCAGTATTATGCACAATTTAAATATAAGAGGTTCTTCTCATCTTCTTTCACCTAAGGCAGTCTTATATAAAAAAAATATATATTTCTTTTTTGCGGTGGAGGGGGTGTTTATTTGCTTAGTTTTTTTGCTGATTTTATAATATTTTTTTAGGGGAACAAAATACAGTACATGCAATGACATGTTTTTGGGAGATATGCAAATGTTGATTTGATTGCAACCATCTGGGAAGCCTACTGTAAATCAGGCTATATTCAGGGGCACTGTAAATCTTTTCATTGCCAAGAAAAATTGCACTTGATGGCATAAAACTTTGCGCCAACCACATTCAAGACTCAACATGGGAGCCTTGGTCTGCTGCAGTTTCCTGATTAAAGCAAATACCAGTCCTGAAAAAGAAACGAATCCAAGCATGGAGACAAAGACTTTATTGAATTATACCTTCTGTTACTCCAAATGGGTTCTGAAAAAGGCAGTACGTAAACACAACTTCAAATTCTTCAATTAGTTAACCTTAAAGAGTAAGTAGTGGGGTTCTGAAAAATATAGCATTATACGTCCCCATGTGTTGCTACAACTGTTTAAATAATGTACCTGTAATTTTTTTACACTTAAAACTTTAAAGTCTGTTTTTTAAAATCGATTCCAAAATGTCCGCTCTAGTGCACTGATAGTGTAAGGATTATTGCCCACATTGTCAAACAGGCAACACAGCAATAACGATCCATGGAACAGAAAAGTCAGAGCACGTGTTGTTATGTTTTGTTTTTTGTCAGTTTTTTCCTGTGATGATTTAGAAGATAGATCTCATACCCCAGTTCACTAGAGTGGACATTTTGAGAAGAGGGTTTAAACAAACTTTAAAGTTATAAGTGTAAAAAGCTGTCAGGATGTTAACCATAAAAAGAAAAATTACAGGTACATTATTTAAACAGTTGTAGCAACACGTAGGAACATATAGATTCCTAAAACCCAGGCCTCCAGTAATAAATATTCATATTCGCAAAGCTTTACCTCAGTGCTAAGTTCACAGGATTGTTTTTTTATTGATAAAGGAAACAAAAC